>NC_073305.1:39205555-39805555 GCF_027595985.1 Sorex araneus | reverse complement strand
TCTAAGTTTTCTTTTTCTTTTTATTTTTTTTAAAAATTTTATCACCATGTGGAAAGTTACAGAGTTCTCAGGTTTATGTCTCAGTTATACCGTATTCAAACACCATCCCTTCACCAGTGCCCATATTCCACCACCAAAATCCCCGGTATACCCCCTGCCCCCCACCCCAACTGTATAACTGATGAATTTCACTTTATTTTCTCTTCACCTTGATTACGTTCCATATTTCAACACAAAACTCACTATTGTTGTGGGAGTTATATCCCCAAACAGATAACCCTAATAAGGAGGCATTTGATAATTAGTTTTCCATTAAAAGATTGTATGTTTTCAGGTTTTAGAAAAGAGTTTGCAAGGCTCTCCCATGTGGGCAGGAAACTCTCGGTAGCTTTTAGAAAAGGTCTCGTTAGCGGCCGTGCGGCTCGGATGTGTCCCAGTCCCGAATCCTGGAGCCGTGTTAGTTGCTGCTTAGTGTCGCCAGGGTTCCATCTGGAGAAGGTGTGCTGGCGGCACCTCCTCCTTCCGGCCCCCCGGTGTTGCTGGCCCCGATTCGGGTCCGGAGCATTGTCCGGGCCGTGTTGCTCACCAGAATGCCTGCCGCTTCTCTGTGGATTGTGGCAGCAAGATGGCGCCGAGGGTGGGTCGAGGGCGTGACTTCCGGCGGCCGGGACCACTTGGAGTTTTGGGCTGGCGCCGCCCCACTCCAGTGCAGGGCATTCACTTTTGTTCTCTCTCTCCTTTGGGGTGTTGTGGTTTGCAATAGAGGTATTGAGTGGCCATCGTGTTCAATCTAGTCTACTTTCAGCACGCATCTCCCATCCCGAGCAGGTCCTCCAACCACAACTTACTTGGTGTTCCCTTCTCTATCTGAGCTGCTCTTACCCCCAGCAACACATAGACTTTCTAGAGGAAAATTTTATTATGAAAAATGTTTTTGTTATGCACAGGAAATTTGGTTTGTCATGGGATATTTATGTTTAGATGAGTAAAGGTTTCCTCAGTCAAATACATTGGGACATGATAAGTTAAATAAGGTTGAACATGTTTTTGTAGTGGTTTGTATTGAATGCTTTGTGAGGAAAGCTTTCAATTATGAATTGACCTGAGGTGATTTTGTATGCCACAATTTTTTTCTTTAAAAATATTTTACATTTATATTTGAACCCTCACATTTTCTCAAGTACCTTAGTTATATTATCAGTGTCTACTGGTTTGTCTTTTTAAAACCTACATATTACTTTTATATCCTTATCATCATCATCATCATCATCACCATCATCATCATCATCATATCATCCAGTTGATCGTCGAATTTCTTGAGTGGTCTCAGTAATGTCTTCATTCATCCTAGCCCTGAAATTTTAGAAGCCTCTCTTTACTCATCCTTTTCAATAGTGCTGCATTGGAGGGTTTTTCAGGGTCAGGAGAATGAGACCCATCATTGTTACTGGTTTTGGCATATGAATACACCATGGGGAGTTTGCAAGGCTCTCCCATGTGGGCAGGAAACTCTCGGTAGCTTGCCAGTTTCTCCCATAGGGAGAAGTAGACTATAAGGTGTCTCACGGCTATGCACTTCCCGGAGCTTGGTTTTATAGTCTCTGGATGCTGGCCGTTGATGGGATTACAGGGTGCTGGGGGCAGTCCCTGGGTGTGACCACCTAGCTGCTGGAAAATGGGGAATCTGGGCAGAAGAGGCCCAGTCCCAATTTGAGCAGGCTTGGAGGTCTCAGCCCCGGGTCCCACATACCTGGGTTCCTCTGCCAGTTCCTTCATGTGTGAGGCTTGTCCAAACATGTGGAGAGGGTTCTTGAGCATGGTTGTGGCTTGGCTCCTGAGGTCTTTGGCCGTGGGAGCTCTGCTCAGGGTGGAGAGAGAAACTAAAGCCCACCCGCTCTGAGGGGTCCCGGGGAAGACAGCCAGGGTCCGGGGCAAGAGATTCTCTGCGTTGCTCTCTTCCGGGAGCTTGGTTTTATAGTCTCTGGATGTTTGCTGTTGGTGGGATTACATGGCGCCCAGGGCAGTCCCTGGGTGTGACCGCCTAGCTACTGGAGAATGGGGAATCTCCTTACAAGGAATATAAGGAATATATTCTTATATTTTACTTATATGTAAAACCACTTAGTTCTTCTTTTCCTTTGCCATTTTGGGGGAGGGGTCAATCAGTGGTGCTCAGGGATTACACCTGGCTCTGTGTTCAGGGATTACTCCTGGTGGGCCTTGGGGGACCATATGAAGTGTCCAGGATTGGTCCTGGGTTGGCTGTATGTAAGGCAAGCACCCTACCTGGTGTACTATTGCCCGGGTCCCTTCAACATAAGTTTTTCACTTATGTTCTGTATAATTCCATCAAGCTTCTTCCATTTTCCTGCAGTATTGCATCTTTATTTTCCCTAGCTGAATCATATTCCATTGTACAAATGTACCACATCTTCTTTATCCAGTCATCTCTTAGTAGCCTCTTCATTTGTTTCCAGAGCTTAGCTGGATACCTTAGAGTGGGATTGTTGGATTATTATTTCTAGCTTCTTTTAGTATCCCCTTGCAGGAGACCCCTACAGTGGGGCTGTCAGGATTGCTTCTGTGAGTGAGGGAGCCCCAGGGTTTGAATATGAGACCAAATATAAGTTTGCCATTCAACTCTCAGTCCCACTGAGCCACCGTCTGGCTCCTACTTTTTCACTCATTCAGGAAGCTCCATAGCTTCTTTACCAAAATGAAGTTTGATTATGGACATGTCCTGGCTCTCACCACTGTTTGGTGTGGTCTGGGTGGTCCCTCTACACGCTACACTGAACTGAAGGCCCGAGCACTGACCAGGCCCACCACGTCAGGCTGACCATTGCTGGAGGTGAATCCCTGGAACCCCAGCGCTACTGGGCGTGATCGTTCTGACCACCCTGACCTCCACAAAAACAGCAGCAGCAGCAACAAAGCAAACCAGTGTAGTAGTATAGAAGAGAAGGTATTCATGTTGCCAAGTCAGTCTTCCAGACCGAACATTTCAGACCCTGTGAGCTGGGAGCCAGAGGATTTGAACTTTAGTTACAGATATACTACTCTTTAGTGGTGTGATAATGGCTGGTTCCTGGGATCCCAGCTGGTAGGGTTTCTTATGAAGAAAGTGCTTCCTGTGCTGGCTGTCACCCATGTGATTCTTATTCAAGTTCCTCATGCGTTTGTCTCTTCCATTGCTTTGACCTTTAAGTTTGTACACAATGACAAGGATCGGTTTTCTCCGTGGGTTTAATACTGTATTGATTTTAGCAATATTTGGCATTGTACTTATAGATGTTTTAAATGTGCATGGGATAGGGAGGCTGAGGAAATTGGTTTTTCTTAGAAGTGTTTATTTATTTTGGATAGTTGTAGCCTGTACTTAGAAGCTAAAAATAGCTCATGGAGCATTTTCATATATTTCGAGAAGATTCATTTATACATTTGTATCTAATCAACCACACCAGGTATTTTTTTATAGCCTGCATAATAGTCTGTATAATTATGGGTTCCAAACTGACACCTGGCGTACATTGTAGTTCAGAATTTGAGATTCTCAAAATCAGCTGTTGATTTGATTACTCATTTCTGAACAATAGTTTATTAGATAACTTTGATGCACCCATTATTTTAAGAGAAATTTTCATTTTTATTATTTGAAAATAATATAGTAGATTGCTATGTATTTAATTAGGAAAGATCAGACCTGAATTTTTAGAAACGTACAAGAGACATTAACTTTTATTTGTATTATCTTTGAAATATGTTTAGGTAAAGTTACCTAAAACAAGTAGAGAAAAAAGGTAGTTATTGCTTTCTGACTAAAGCTAAAATGTACAGTATAATTTATGCTTTTGTTATTGCCATGGTATAAGTCTAATCTTCTACTAAAGATACATGTGTGCTATCAGCATCTGCATTTTATGGGTGAAAGTATGCAACATGGTGTGTGAAATAGAAGTGATGTAAATTTTAAGAAACATCATGATTCCTAATAGTCTTTGTATAACTGTTAGTCAGAGGTAAAAGGGCGTACCAGACATGGAGTTACCTAAATGTTCCTTGAAGTGAGTATTTGAGAATGGCTGAGAAGGCAGTCCTGGACCCTGCATGGGATACATGCTCTTCCAGAGGCTTAGTGGGAGAGGTGGCCCACAGGGGCCTTTCCACTGCAGAGGTGAGTTTTGCATATCCTGTCATCGGGAGGAGTCAGGGTCTGGCTGCTGGATTCAGCATCTAAGCATTGATGAAACAACAGCTGTTGGGGCCAGGAGTGGAGATTAGAGTATGCTTCTTATGTTGTCCAAGGTCTAGGTTTGAATCCTTGGCATTGAAACAAAAAATTCAGGGGTCATTCTTTTCAATAATTTATATTGATTGGTTGGATTTCCATGTAATTTTTTTATTCTTTTGAGTGTTTTATTTCAATTCATGTTTCTTAGTCTTTTTTTTGGGGGGAGGAGGGTGAGGGTTCACACCTGGCACTGCTCAGGGACAACTCCTGGCTCTGTACTCAGGAATTACTCCTGGCAGTGCTCAGGGGACCATATGGGATGCTGGAGATTGAACTTGGGTTGGCCGCATGCAAGGCAAATGTCCTACCTGCTGTGCTATTGCTCTACCCCTCATGTTTCTTAGTCTTAAAAAATTATGTAGCTCTTATGTTCTTTTACCTCTCCCTTTGGTTTTCACTATTTATCTTTTTTAAAGCTTATCTATAGTTAGAAAGAATGATGTGTATATGACCTCAGTTTTGTGCAATTTGACAAGATTTTTTAAAAATTATGCATTGTGTCTATACTTAGGGGAAGATAGCGAATTCTGCCATTATTGGGTAGTGTGGTTATTTTATGCCTTGGGTCAATATTGTTGATCTCAGATATCTATGTATGTATACACACACAAACACACATACATATATTCTATATCTATACTGGCATTTTTGTTTATTTTATTAGATACTGAGATGTGTATTTAAATTGCCATCTCTGGTATTTGGTAGTGTGACATTTTGTCATATTTTGTTTTTAAGAATTTTGACTACTATATATGTGTGTGTATATATATACATATATATATGTATATATATATGTATATAGTGTAAGCTCTTCAATGCCATTGAGGAAGCTGAGCCCAACCAGAGAGCTGGAGATGCCAGTGGGTCTGTGGCCATTGGGCTTCCAGGGAGACTGCATGGGGTCTCTGCCTTTTGGGAAGGAACTGAACTGTAGGAGAGACTCCCTTTCCCAGAGATGCCAGTGACCTGCGACTCTCCCTGCCAGTGCAGGAAAGCAGTGGATAGCTTGAAGCAGCTCAGAACTACATCTTTGCTCTCATAGAATGCTGGGAGTAATGGAAAAAATGAAGGCATTCACCACATAAATAAAACTTTATAAGATTCTCAACCACATCAGTTCTTTCTAACTGCCTGAAGAAGACTTTAGAGACCACAAACCTTCCAATGTCAAATGATGTAAAAAAAATAGCAAGAACAGAGAATCTATAAGCTTGTGGAGTGTCTGATATTCTTCAAGTTCTGTTTGAAAGAACTCATTCAAGTAGAAATGAAGAGCTACATAATATAGTAGTGAGTGTCAGCAGCAGAATGGAAGAACCTGAAAATTGACTCAAGGATCAAAGATATGGAACACAACTCCATCAATAAAGAAGAGATAGTAGACAAGAAGTTGATAAAAATGAAGATGATTTAAGGTATATAAATTGCAATATCAGGAAGAACAACCTTAGAACCAAAGGAATTACAGAAGGAGAGGAAAGAGGGTAAGGGGAGGAGTGGCTAGTTGAAGAAGTAGACGAAGATGGTGTTCTTATCCAGGAAGTCCTGAGAGGGTCCATTACAGTAAGTCTGAACAGAACACCTAGACACAGTGTCATCAAATGAACAGAACCAAAGTCACAGATAGACTCCTTAAAGCAGATAAAGGGCTCACATACCAGGAAAAGGACATTAGATTCACAATCAGATTATTCAAATGAAAGTCTACAAGCAAGAATAGAATAGATGGTATATTTGACGTATGAAAAGAAACCTCCAGCCAGGACTTCTATACTTGGAAAGGTTTTTACTCAGATTTGAAGGAATAAGAAAAATACTTCAGGCAACAGTTGAAGGCATTTGTTGCATCCAAACTACCTCCTCTAGGGATGCTGAATGACTAGAAAATAACAAAAAGTGAAAAGGCAAAAGCAAACATCATCATCATAGATAAATGGTAACATTAATTCACATTATAGCTATAATGTCTAGAAATAAATGTCAATGGACTGAACTCTCCAATCAAAAGGTACAAAGTAGCTAGATGGCTTAAGAACCAAATTCGGAATTTCTTTAGCTTATAAGAGATATACTTAAACTCTCGTGACAGCCACAGACTCAGATAGTAAGGTTAGGAAAGCAATAATACAGGTTAATGATAAATTTTAAACACAAAGACAAGGTATGATCCTTGTATCAGACCAAATAATACTCAAGCTAAAGAAAGTAACGAGATAGGACTGGACATTACTGGTTAAGGGGTCTATAGTCAAGAGAATTTAACCCTTAACAACATATGTATGCACCACACAAAAGAGCAGCAAAACTTATAAAGCAACTGCTAAAAGGCATGAGATATAGCAACGGCAATACAGTAATAGTGGGAGAACCGAACAACCCAGTTTTATCATGGAGCAGATCACCAGACACAAGGGAACAAAAGTCATTAATTAAAAGAGGAACTAAAAGAACTGGAATTAATAGACATATATAGGTCTCCCTGCACTGGCCACACCTCCTAAAAACTGATTACACATTTTTTTGAAAATTTAAAGCATATTTATTGAAACACCATGAGAGCAGTTACAAAGTTCTCGGTTTAAGTCTCAGTCATACAATGATGAAACACCCAAGCCTTCACCAGTGCACATTTTGCACCACCCAAAACTCCAGTAACACCCCCCCCCCAATCCCACACCTTAACCCTACCTTGTGGCAGACGATTTCCACGTTACTCTCTTTCTACTTTGATTACATTCAATATTTCGACACCAAACCCACCATTATTATTTGGGATTTTACCCCAACACTCAGATCTGCCGAGAAGGCAACATTAGACAATTTGTTTTCTATTGCTGGTTATGAAGTGCATATGATGATGTATGATTTTGGAATTCTGAAGTTTTAATAATCAAATCTGGAGGGATTTCTGCCAAAAGCCGCTGTATTCTGAGCTTTGTTTCTGAGTCTCTGGGATCATGGCCAATAAGCAGCTCGATCAGCAGCCCGAAGGCTTGTTTGTGGGCGGGAACTTGGGATCTCATTGGGGGGGAGTGGGCGGGGAAAGGGCTGGCTCCACCCCCTCCCATGAGGCCCCACATTCCTCATTACTGTGGGCCCCTCCCTGGCTGTCCCTAGGCCTCTGGAAGATGGCGGCGGCAATGGAGCCACCAGGGGAAACAGGCCAAGGCACGAAACCCATTCCCACCTGGGTGGTCCGGCGCCGGAAACCTAATGCGTAGTCCGGACACATTTCTACCAAAAGCCACATGTTTGATATTCAGCAATATAATGGTTGATCACCCATCCTTCCATCAGTGCAAACCTTCCACCACCAATATCCCCATTGTCCCCTCCTTTTCCATTTCAGTCCTTACCCTGCCTCTACGGCAGACAATTGTTCAGATACTCTTTCTATACTTTTGGGCATTATATTTTGCTTGGATATTCCCATCACTATTCAAGCCTGCCTTCTAGGGGCAGATGCTGGAGCATCTATTTTCCATTTCTCACTATATATATATATATATACATATATATATATATATATATCAGGAAAGGTCACGCGGCTGTGTAAGAGGCCATGCGGTTCAGAGAAATAGTCCTGGTCCCCACATGCTGGAGCCAGGCTTATAGAAGCTCATGGCTGCTGGGATTCCATCTGGAGAAGGTGGGGGGACTGCACCTGCTCCATCTGGGGCACTCCGGTGATTATTGGCTCAGTTTGGGGCCCGGAGCGTTCTCTGGCGTTGTGGTGCCCGCCTGTCAGGATTTTTCACTGCTGAGTGTGGCAAGATTGATTACACATTTTTAACCAGTGCATATAGAACATTCTCTAGGATAAGCCATGTGTTGGGAATAATTTGAGCATCCACAAGTCATGAAAATAGAAATAATGTCTAGTATCTTTTCAGACCAAAATAACATAAATCTAGAAAATGGTTCAAAGGGTAAATGTTCAAGGAATGGAGCTTTTGAAAGAGTTAACAAGATTGCCAAACCCTTAGCTAGACTCAAAAGGAAACAAAGAGAGAAAACCTAAATAAGTAAGATCAGAGATGAAAGGGGAGAAATTACAACAGAAACATCAGAAGTACAAAAGATCATAAGAGGCTCTGAACAATTTTGAACAACTTTATACCATTAAGCTGGAGAACCTGGAAGAAATGAAGCATTTTCAGAATGATGGAACTGCCAGAGAGTGAATGAGGAACAAGTAGAAAAACTGAACAGACTAATCATGAGCAAGCAAATTGAAATAGTGATTAAAAATCTTTCCAGGAACAAAAGCCCAGAGTGAGATGGGCCCAATTGTGAGTTCTATCAAAACTTCAAAGAAGGCATATTATTTATACTCTGCAAGCTCTTTCAATATATTGGGGAAAAAAGGGAATCTTTCCTAATAGCTGCTATGAAGCCAACATGATCATAACACCAATATCAGCCAGATATCTTTTTGTAAAGTAATATTTTGGAATATTTCAGATGCCTTGCATGTATCTGTGGTGGTGGCCATCCTAGTTCAAATCCCCAGCACCACATTTGGTCCTCTAAGCACTGCCAGGGGTCAGTGCTGAGACCAGATCCGGGAATAGCCTTGAGCACCACTTTGTGTAACCCAACTCTTCCCCTTCTCAAAGAATAGTTCAAACTTATACCCTGATGTAAAGATCCTTACTGTGGGGGCAGACCTCCTGGTTCTATAGTAAGGATCTTTACATGAGGTTATGGTGGGTAAATGATCACTGTATGACTGAAATGCAAACATGAAAGTTCATAAGTTTGTAACTATACCTCACGGTGATTCACTAATAAATAATTAAAAAAAAGATCTTTAACAAAATCTAAGTGAGCCAAATCCAACAATGTATCAAAAGAGCCCTGATTAATTGATATTCATCCCAGGAATGCAAATGTAGTTTAATATACACACTGTCACTGTCACTGTCATCCCGTTGCTCATCGATTTGTTCGAGCGGCACCAGTAACGTCTCTCATTCAGAGACTAATTGTTAATGTTTTTGGCATATCCAATATGCACGGGTAGCTTCCCAGGCTCTGCCACGCGGGTTTGATACTCTCGGTAGCTTGCCGGGCTCTCCGAGAGGGGCAGAGGAATCAAACTTGGGTCAGCCACGTGAAAGGCGAATGCCCAACCGCTGTAGATTCAACATCTAATCCATGTTGAATGGATGCCGAGAAATTTTTTAACAAGATTCAACATCCATTTATATAACCTTAAGATTGTAATGGTCATATGTACAAATCCACAGCCAAGATTATATTCAGTGGTGAAAATTGAAAACCTTCCCTCTCAGATCAGGTACAAGGCAAGGATGTCTACTCTCTACACTACTATTCAATGTAGGTTTTTTTAAATACTCTTCTGTTAATTTCATTATAGTTTACATTAACATGATTACAATAATATCAAGAGTTATCCCCCACCTTGCCCCCTCCACCCACATATTTAAAACATTTCTTATTAAGGCACTGTGATCTATGAAGCTCTTTATAGTTGAGTTTCAGGCATACAGTGTTCCAACACCAATCCCATCACCAGTGTCAGCTTTCCTCCACCAGTGTCCCCAGGGCCCCTCCCACTTCCCAGGCTGTCTCCTTGACAGGCACATTCTATTTTTGAGGAATACCCATTTTGTTTTCCCAAAAGGCCGGACCAGTCAGCATTCCCACCGACAATGAATGCATGCGTGCATCCATGCCAGCACTGGTTGTTCTTGTTCTTTTTGATTTGTGCTAGTCACTGTAGCTTGAAATGATATTTTATTATTGTTTTAATTTGCATATCCCTGATGATTAGTTGATGTAGAGTAATGTGCCGTTTGGCCATTTGTACTTCTTCTTTGAGGAAGTTCCATTATTAGTAAATGTAGTTTTAAAAATCCTCACCACAGCTGTCAGACAAGAAAAGGAAATAAAAGGAATTCAAATTGGAAAAGATGTTAAACTGACATCATTCACAGAAGACTTGATATTACGTAGAAAACTCAGAAGGCTCCACTAAGAAGTTCTTCAAATCAATAATCCAATGTGGCAAAATAGTAGGCAAAAATATTCCCGTACAAAAATTTATTGCATTTCTATATGCAAACAATGAACTAGAAAACAGCACTGTAGAATTGTCGTCTGTTGTTCATCGATTTGCTCGAGAAGGCACCAGTAATGTCTCCATTGTGAGACTTGTTGTTACACAACGTTTTGGCATATCTAATACGCCACGGGTAGCTTGCTAGGCTCTGCCATGTGGGCGGGATACTCTCGGTAGCTTGCCGGACTCTCTGAGAGGGACGGAGGAATCAAACCCAGGTCAGCTGTGTGCAAGGCAAACAAACTCCCTACTTGATGTGCTATCGCTTCAGTCCTATTGTTCTTAATTAATTGTTTTAAAATATTACTATCATTGAACTAGAAAAAAAAAGAAATAAAAAACACAACTTCACTTAAAATAGCATCCAAATAACTCAACAAAAGAAAAAGTATAAAAAACTGGAAGACTTCCCTGAAAGAACATAGAGATGATCAATAAACATGAAAAGATGTTTATCAGTCATCTAGAAAATGCAAGTAAAAGTAATAGTGAGCCATCTTTGAGGATGGTTCTCATCAGAAAATCTGGGAAAAAACTGTTGACTAGGTGGTGATGAAACAACTTTTTCACTGTTGATGAGAATGTCATTTGGTTCCACCCCTATGGAAAAAGTATGGAAACTTCTTGAAAAAGTAAGAATAGAACTTTAATATGACTCAGTGATTCCACTCTTAGCATTAACCCAAATACATGAAAACCATTAATTTGAATAGGTATAGACACACCACACACCTTTATTTCATTGTAGCACTAAGTACAATAGGCAGGATATATAAATAACCCAAATGTTCAATGGCAGATGATTGGGTAAGAAGTTGTGGCATACATACACAATGAAATATTAAACAGCTCTATGGGAGAATGAAATTTTGTAGCTTATTGCAACTTGAACAGAACTGGAGGACCTCATGTTAAGTGAAAAGAATAAAGAGAAACTACTGGATAATTGTATTTTATTTAATTTTTTAAATTTTAAACTGAGTCATAGTGGTATACACAATTACAAAGTTGTTTACAATTGGGTTTCAGTCATACAGTGTTCCAACACCTCTCCCTTCCCCAGTGTACATTTCCCACCAACAATGGTCTCTGTTCTCCCCCTGTCCCTGCTAGCCTCTATGGCAGGCACTTTTCTTCTGTCTGTCTGTCTGTCTGTCTGTCTGTCTGTCTCTCTGTCTCTCTGTCTCTCTCTGTCACTGTCTCTTTCTTTCTGTCTCTCCTCTCTCGCTCTTTCCTCTTGGGCCTTATAGTTTGCAATACATATAATGAAAGGTTATCAGGCATATCACTTTAACCTGCTTTCAACACTCAGTTAATACTGAATGATTTTACTTATCTGTGATATATATAGAACCAAACCAAGGGAATAGACAGTATTAAATAATGACAGACCCTTGATCTTTGATTGCAGAACTAAGATTACCAATCAGTGTGAGGAGAGGGGAGAGATGAGTAGTGGTGGAGACGGTGGAGGCAGTAATCGCAGTTAATTGCAGGTAGAATAATCATGGCTCTTTTAAAGGAGATACTCAGAAATCAAGTGAGCACCTACCTACTTGCGCTGTCCCACTGGCTTCTGCTTCCTGCCTGCACCCATAGCACCCCCCATCAGTGGGGAAGGAGATGAGGGGTTTCTTCTTGCTGATGTCCTTTCTATTTGGTTGTAGTTACTGAGAACTCTAGCTTTATTGGGTGGAGGAGGAGAGTCTTCATTTCTCTTACCTCTTGTCTCACTTGTTCGCATTTTCTTTGCCTTGGGGAAGGGGTTAACAAGCAATGCCCAGAGGGACCTGTGTCCATTTCCAGAAATCATTGCCCTATCTGTGCTTTCTCTTGGGCTTCTATTTTGATGGTTCAGATTTAGCATTACAGTATTTCTAGGGCCTGGAATTGCTTCGGGTCACCAGGGCTACATTTGTTGGTGCTCACTTAGAGGGCCATGTGGTGCTGGGGCTGGAACTCAGTACCTGCCATGTGCAAGGCTGCCCAATGAGCTACTATCCCTGTCCTATTTTCAGGATTATATGAGTTACTAAAGCAATAAATCCTTTAAAATAAACTTTAGGTATCTTGGAAACTTTAGAAGAAAGATCCGTGTTTTATAAATCTATACAGTGAAAATACTTTAAAGGTTAATTCTGACACTCCTTTTAGAAAAGTAAATAGGAGACTAAAATAATTTTGGCAGCAAAACTGACATTTTAAAGTAACCCCTGCCCTATAATATATTGGATCTGCTTAATGACACAAGAGTTTAGGTCATCATTAATAAGCCCAGCTATTTTTCTAATCACCATAGCTTTTATTTTTGTGTTCTGATAAATTAGGTTTTTGACTGAAATCACAGGTTTTAGTTCAATACACTTATTTCTTCTAAAGAGTTAATTAAGCTGAAAATAGTGGCACTCATTTTGTTTGTATTGGGTTCCACCAGGAATCTCAGAGGGACCATGACAGTTCATTTCAGGTAAGAGCAAGTTGAATTGGCTTGACAGTCTTTCTAAAATTATAGAAAACTGGGCTGACACATGGCCTCTCTCCAATCTGGGTGCTTAAAATAGTTACATTTTCTTGTACTATGAATTAGTCTTCTAGAAATTAAAGGACAATTGTGAAGGTATTTGAAAGGGCTCCCTCTTCCCCGGCTCCCCTTAACATTCAGGGGAAACATTTTAGAGCCTAAAGAAAGATAAGACATTAGAACAGAAATGTATGTGTATGTGTTGAGAGCTAAGGAGGAGAACATATCTCATACCAGTGGGCAAATAAGCTTCCTTATGTTGAACTCTTAGGGAATATGAATAGTACGTTCAGGGGTTGTGCTTAACCAGGTAGCACTTCATGATGGTGTATAGATGAGAGGGAACATCTGTCAGGGTAGGTCCGGGCACATGGGAAATGGGGCATATCTGAGTATGCCCAGTTCTTTTTATATTTTCTAACTAGTTGGAGCATTTGATTTCCCCTGGGGTAGAGTGAATAAAGAACAGAGATAAAGAATATTATCTATGGACATATTTTTTTTCCAAAACTCTACTTTTCTGAGGTAATATACCCATTCTACTTAATGTTCACTCATGCAAGAATAATGTGCCTTTGTACATTTTGCCTTTAACATGTCTGTGAACTTATATAAACACACATACATATTTACATATATGTACAGGGAGATATTTTTTCTGAAAGCCAATATTTGGATCTGGTTTTTGAAAAATGTAATTTGCCATTTATATGCAGTATTTATATTTACAGTATTTATATCTAGTGTGATTATTGAATTTACTGGATCTGCCATCTTGCAATTTACATTTTATTTGTCTTTTTTGCATTTTTTCTATTTCCTTCCTTATTTTGAGTTAATTGACTCCCTCCACCCCAAACCCTTTTCCTTTGTTGTTGTCATTGTTGAATTTCCAGGGGTACGTATGTGTTACAGTGCTCTCCAGCTTCAGGTTACTACACTTGGATTCATATGCAGTACATAAAAACCTTACATCAGAACTTTCTTCTACAGGTGTATGAAAGTTCACATATAAAATAAAAGAACTTGTACAAGAAACATAAACCTATTCTACTTATTCTATTATTATTGAAATTCTATTTATTTATTTATTCTATTTATTATTATTGAAATCTGACATCTAATATGTCTTTTTCAGTTTTATTAGGTATAATTGACATTAATTTTTAAAATAAAGTATATAAATTATTGATTTACTGTATCTATACATTGTATAGATACAGTAAATCAATTTTGTCTACATTTTTAGCATACTTCAGTACCCTATAGTATTATAGGGTATCTATATATAGTGTTATCTATAGTCACAATGTGTTACAATGTGTTACATTAGTTACTCAGACTTTATTCATCTTACTGCTGAATGAAAATAGTTGTAATTTCCATCTCAACTATTTTCCTCACTCTTACCTATGTTTTTCATTGTGTTTGTTCTTACTATTTTATATATACTGATTTTTTTCAAGATTATATATGTTTGGGGGATACAATTTCACACCTCTTCAAAATGTATGTTACATTAGTTACTCAGACTTTATTCATCTTACTGCTGAATGAAAATAGTTGTAATTTCCATCTCAATTATTTTCTTCACTCTTACCTATGTTTTTCATTGTGTTTGTTCTTACTATTTTATATATACTGATTTTTTTCAAGATTATGTATGTTTGGGGGATACAATTTCACTCCTCTTCAAAATGTATGTTACCAGAACACACTTAGGGCCAGAGTACCAATATTCTTCCATCACAGTTCATTGACTCCCAGCTCCCAACTCTGTCCTCTGCTAACCCATCCCTTCAGTTCTGCCATCAGTGTCCAGGTGTTTGATTTATTTGTTTTGGACTTTTTAAACAGTATTCAGGGGGCCCAGAGACCACTCTTGGTGATGTTCTGCCACTGGGTCACATGGTCTAATACTGGGGTCATATGATGAGATGCTGCTTGGTCCTAGTAATGCTGGGTCACTAGGGCCACTCTGTTGGTGTGAGGGTGGGAGGGGATACTGGGGAGATGCATATGGTACTGAGTATTAAACACTGATTTTTTGGTTCCTGAGTTATCTCCCCAGCCCCCAGTGGGAGCTACAACATGGATGAAACTGGAAGATTTCATGTTCAATGAAGTAAACCAGAAGAAAAGGACAAATACAGGATAATCTCACTTGCATGTTGTGTATAGAAGAACTGGACAAGGGAATGCAATGTCTGAAATGGGGGATGCCTAGATCGTCCTTGGCCCTAGAGTATAGGCAGGAGAGAAGAGCAGAGAAGGGAAGAAATTGGGGGTGACAAATGTATGATAATCTAATCTTTGATAAGGGAGCTAGAGATGTGAAGTGGAGTAAGGAAAGCCTCTTTAACAAATGTTGCTGGCACAACTGGACAACCACATGCAAAAGAATGGGCTTAGAGCTTGACCTGACACCATGCACAAAAGTCAGATCAAAACGGATTAAAGACCTCAGCATCAGACCACAAACCATAAGGTACATTGAAGACAAGGTCGGCAAAACCCTCCACGATATTGAAGATAAAGGTATCTTCAAAGATGACATGCAACTGGCCAACCAAGTGGAAACAGAGATAAACAAATGGGACTACATTAAACTAAAAAGCTTCTGCACTGCAAAAGATACAGTGACCAGAATACAAAGACAATCTACAGAATGGGAAAGGATATTCACCCATCAGATAAGGGGTTGATATCAAGGGTATATAAGGCACTGGTTGAACTCTACAAGAAGAAAACATCCAACCCCATCAGAAAATGGGGTGAAGAAATGAACAGAAACTTTCCCAAGGAAGAGATACGAATGGCCAAAAGGCACATGAAAAAGTGCTCTGTGTTACTCATCATCAGGGAGATGCAGATCAGAACAACCATGAGATACCACCTCACACCACAGAGACTAGCACACATCCAAAAGAACAAAAGCAACCGCTGTTGGAGACGATGTGGTGAGAAAGGGACCCTTCTACACTGCTGGTGGGAATGCCCTCTGGTTTAGCCCTTTTGGAAAACAATATGGACGATTCTCAAAAAATTAGAAATTGAGCTCCCATTTGACCCAGCAATACCACTGCTGGGAATATATCCCAGAGAAACAAAAAAGTACAGTCGAACTGACATCTGCACTTCATTGCAGCACTATTTACAATAGGCAGAATCTGGAAAAAACCCGAGTGCCCTAGAACAGATGACTGATTGAAGAAACTTTGCTACATCTATACAATGGAATACTATGCAGCTGTTAGAAAAAATGAAGTCATGACCTTTGCATATAAATGGATCAACATGGAAAGTATCATGCTAAGTGAAATGAGTCAGAGAGAGAGAGACAGACATAGAAAGATTCCACTCATCTGTGGAATATAAAATAATAGAGTAGGAGACTAACACCCAAAAATAGTAGAAATAAGTACCAGGAGGTTGACTCCATGGCTTGGAAGCTGGCCTCACATTCTGGGGAAAAGGCAGCTCAGATAGAGAAGGGAACACCAAGTAAAATGTGGCTGGAGGCCACTCGGGGAAAGGGTGATGCGTGCTGAAAGTAGACTAGAGACTGAACACAATGGCCACTCAACACCCCTATTGCAAACCACAATACCCAATTGGAGAGAGAGAACAAAAGGGAATACCCTGCCACAGAGGCAGGGTGGGGTGGGGGGAGACGGGACTGGGGAGGGTGGGAGGGTTTATATATAAACCCAATATACTGGGTTTATTGGTGGTGGAGAATGGGCACTGGTGAAGGGATGGGTTATAGAACATTGTATGAGGGAAACATGAGCACAAAAATGTATAAATCTGTAACTGTACCCTTATGGTGATTCACTAATTTAAAAATAAATAAAAAAAAAAGAAATTGGGGGTGAACAAGAGACAGGTGGGAAGCTACAAGGAGCAGGGATCAAGGGGATCCAAGTACATGGCTGATGTAGAGGAGTGATACAGCTAAATATCCAAAGACAGAGCCAACAACACTGGAAACGAGATCCAAACTTCAACACCAAACTTAAAAATGTGCCTGTCAAGGTGGCAGATTGGGGAGGGGGTTCAGGGATGGGAGTGGGAGGGATCCTGGACACCCTGGTGGAGGGAAGAAAACACTGGGTGGTGGGATTGGTGCTGGAATATAGTATGTCGAAAACCCAAACAAGAATACCTTTGTAATCATGACATCTTAACAAAACAAAAAATTAAAGTATATGGACAGTTATGCCAGGTTTAGTGCTCAGTCAAATAAATTTTTATTTTAGTTTCATGATATCCTAAAAGGATGAGCGTGTCTCCTAAAATACTTAACACTTCCAGGGGAAGAGGGTGCCTTCTGAGCTTTGGTGCTTATTTGCAATAACTAGAAAATGATTTATATTTTCTCAAACTAAGTAGTAACCTTTTTAATCTTCTCCTTGTTCTCTGCTCTCTCCTCTAGGAAGAACGTGTTGTGAATCATATGGCAGCAAAGATTGTTGAAAATGTCTGCACAACTTCTTCCCCTCAGGCCCAGGGCTTTATTACAGGAGAAATTGGACCTGTTTTATGGTACCTATTCAGACATTCTTCTGTTGACTCTCTAAGGATAACAGCAATTTCGGTAAGATGGAGCATCTTTTGGGGAATATGTCTGGGTTTGTTTTCAACACTAAGTTAGAAGAAGTCTGTGAGAAACATTTAATTGGATGGGCAGGAAATGTCAGCCTCAAAGTCATAATTGATGAGAACAGCAACTTGATTTTCTTCTACAGCAGAATTTTAAAAACTGGGCCGGAAAACCTTGAAACTGGCAAGTCATCCTTTGTTTATGAAGTTTTGCATAATTTACGGAACTCTTTGGAGGGGGTTGGAGAGATAGTCTAGGGTTAAAGTGCTCACTTTTCATGGGGTCTGCTGGTGTGGCCCCAAAACAAAAACATTCCATGGAGGGATACAAGCAAACAGACAGTGCCTGGGTATAAAGTCTGGTTTGGCTTATTTTTTGTGTCCCCCTTACCTTTCCTATTGGTTTTCTCTTCCAGATTTTATGATCAGGGGGTTTATTATGTGGTTCAAATGAATTCATTTTAATGTTCAGGCATCTGTGGTTTTGTAGTTTTTGTATTTTTATTGGTTGTCACTACTTTGCTCACATGGTTATAATGACTTTCGGTGTAAAGGATAATTATGTATGAAGATGTGTTAACATTTGTATCAATTTAATAGTCTATTGAACAAATATAATGCTTTCTCATCTGATTTATTTAAATAATCTGTTTGATCACCATCATCTGAAGTCAGCAATCTGCAGCAACCTCAGTATACTCCTCTAGTCTGTTCATTCTTGTCTGCAGTTTCATCTTATCCTTACTCTCCTTCTTTGAGTCCCCAATTCCACATTTCCTGCCAGTATCCTCAGTAAATGACCTTCCCCTCTACCACTACATGTCCCCCAGAAAAATAAAGACATCCAAAGGGAATCATCCCAATGTAGGTCTTCCATATTTATCTCTTACATCTCATCTTAGTTCTTGTTACTATGGATGAATTGTACCTTCTGTCAGAGGCAGACCAGATCTCTATATTTTTCCAGTTCAAAGGCTATAGTGCAACCAACCCATTCACTCTGCTCCTTTCTTGGGAATTTTACTTATATGGCTATTTTTCTTTTTCCTAAATCTTTGACCTCACCTAAATCTTTATATTCTCTTAACTTGCATTTGGGGTATTTTGCACTCTCTTTCTCTCAAACACATATGAATACATCATTATCTCAAGCTATGCAGTCCTTCATCCCAGCTGTACTTTTTTAAAGTCAAAGAGCCGAAGACTTGGGCTCCTGTCTTATTTGCTTCCTCCTCAGCTCAGTCTAGTATAATTCTCCCATCCAAGTACTGACCAGGCCCGGCCCTTCTTAGCTTCCGAGATCAGACAAGATTGGGTGTGTTCAGGGTGGTATGGCTGTAGACAAATATCATTCTCAAAGTGCCTCTGCAGCTGCTCTCATAATTAAATCTCTCATGACTTTCATGTTTTTAAGTGCTGGTGGGTATTTCTGGCTACCGCTCAGCTCTTTCTTTTGCTTATATAATTTTGAAGGTCAAGGGTTGGAGCTTCTGCTCACTAAGAATCATTAAGCAAAGGCTATAGCGCAGCCAACTCATTCACACACCTATGCTTCAGGAGCCCCATGAGTCAAAAATGTAGAGATGACTTTGTGGAGAAATGATTAGAAAGGCTTATGCCCTACACCAGTGAACATCTTCAAGCCATCTTTCATTTTCTTTTTTAGGGCAGGAGCCACACTTGGTGATGCTCAGGATTTACTCCTGGCTCTCAGCATCTCCTGATGATGCTCAGAGGACCATATGGGATGTCGAGGGTTGTACCTGGTTCAGGGGTGTGCATGGCAAGGCCCTTACCGACTGTACTGTTGCTTCAGTCACTCAAGGCATCTTTATTTTTTTAATTAAAGTATTTTAAATTAAAATTTATTTTTATTGGATTTAAAAAAATTGAATCACAGTGAGATACACAGTTACAAAGTTGTCATGATTAGGTTTCAGTCATCGAATGTTCCAATACCCGTCCCTTCACCAGTGCACATTTCCCCCCACCAATGTCCCCAGTTTCCCTCTCGCGCCTCCACCATCCAGGCATCTTTGAATTGCAATCTTAGGCATGGATTTTAGTCCTAGTCATTAGAAAAATTTTTGTTCACTTGGTATTATGAATTTCATCTTTATACTCATCAAGTTTTCTTGTCAATTTTTTTCTACTTGTTCCAACCAAAGTCTTTATTATTAAAAGTCATTTTAAAAGTTTTTTTTTTGTCATGCCCAGCAGTGCTCAGGGGTTACTCCTGGCTTTGTGCCACAGGGATTATTTCTAGTGGTGCTTGGTTCACCATATGCAGTGCCAGAAATCTGGTGGGAGTCCACTGCACGAAAGGCTAGCACCTTACTTCCTATGCTCTCTCTCCAGACCTCCTGTATTATCTCTCTGGACCTCCTGTATTATGTCTCAGACTTGCGTGATCTCTCCAGCTCCTATTTGTTGTTGTCATTGTTTTGGGGTCATTCAGTTGTGCCCAGGGCTCAGTCCTGGTTCTGTGCTCAGGGATCACTCCTGGCAGTGCTTGGGTGAACATATATAGTGCCAGGGAGAAACCTGGGTCAAATTTGTTTAAAGCAAGCCCCTTATTCACATTATCTTAACTCTCCAGTCCCTGGACACAATTTTTAAAATTTTAATTAAAATTTTTGTTGAAATAAGCATCCACTTTTCAGAGGACACATTTAATCCCTGATAGATGTATGTTTGTCAAGGGGTAAATCAGGAGAGAGGAGATGATGATGAGGTGATGGGGTTTATCACAAAAAACTTTCTGTGTACCATGAAAATAGCTCAAGTAGTAGAACATATGCCTTGCCTTAAGTAGTAGAACATGTGCTTGGCCTTAAGTTTAATCCCCAGCAACGCGTGAATCTCCCCATCCAACACCAGTGGATGTGATCCTAAAGTGTTTCCCACCAACGCTCCTCACCCTGTACCTAAAACTTTTTGTTAGGGGATTTTTTTCCGGAGCACACCTAGCAGTGCTCAGAAGTGATGCCTGAGTAGAACCAGAGTTGGCCACATGCGGGGCAAGCATCTCAGCTCCTGTACTGTATCTGGCCTTTCCACCAGAGCCTTGTACCTTCTAGCCCTTTCTTCACCAGTTTGTATCTGCATATATTTATATAGTATACACACATACATGGGGCTGGAGCGATAGCACAGCGGTTGGGCGTTCGCCTTTCATGCGGCCGACCTGAGTTCAATTCCTCCGCCCCTCTCGGAGAGCCCGGCGAGCTACCGAGAGTATCGAGCCCGAGCGGAAGAGCCTGGCAAGCTACCCGTGCGTAATGGATATGCCAAAAATGGTAACAATAAGTCTCTCAATGAGAGACGTTACTGGTGCCTGCTCGAACAAATCGATGAGCAACGGGATGACAGTGACAGTGACAGTGACACACATACATGGGCTGGACGATAGCACATATGGTAGGGCATTTGCCTTGCACACGGCCGACCCAGGTTCTATTCCTCTGTCCCTCTTGGAGAGCCTGGCAAGCTACTGAGAGTATCTCGCCTGTATGGCAGAGCCTGGCAAGCTACCCGTGGCGTATTCGATATGCCAAAAACATTAACAACAAGTCTCACATGGAGATGTTACTTGTCCCCACTCGAGGAAATCGATGAGTAACAGGATGACAGTGATACAGTGATACAGTGATACACACACATGTTTATATATATGTGTGTGTTTATTTCAGTTTGTTTGTTTTTGGGCTACTTCTGGTGGTTCTCAGAGCTTACTCTGGCTCTGTGCTCAAGGATTACTCCTGGTAATACTCAGCTGGGCAATATAGAATGCCGGGAATCAAATCTTGTTTGGCCACACACCAGGCAAGCACCCCACCTGATGTACTATAATTATAGCCCCTGAATACCTGATTTCCTTATTTTTTTTACCAGGAATAACTTTTAAGGGATGTTCATTCTTGGAGATAGGAAAAAAATACGTAATTTTCCCTCAGTACTTGAAAAAAGATTAAAAAATTTTTTTTCAGGTCTTTATTTTTTCCTTTCCTATTTTTGGACATCATGATATTTCTAACAACTCATCTAATATTTTATCTTTCTCATTTTTGATTAAGGTTAAAAATATGTTTAAAATAGAAATTAGAAACAGACATTAGTTAAGAAGAAGGTTCTTGTGAAATGATATCTGGTTATCATTTGATATCTACAGTCTCCCATATAGACACAGAATGCAATCAACCTTCTCTCCTTTCCCCTTCTTTCAAAATTTTATTTAAACATCGTGATTTACACACTTCAAAGTACTAACCTGGCCCGACCCTGCTTAGCTTCCGAGATCAGACGAGATTGGGTGCGTTCAGGGTAGTATTTAGATCTGGAGCAACAGCACAGCGGGTAGGGCATTTGTTTGCCTTGCATGTGGCCGACCCGGGTTCGATTCCTCCGTCCCTGTTGGAGAGCCCGGCAAACTACAGAGAGTTATCCTTCCTGAACGGCAGAGCCTGGCTAGCTGCCTGTGGTGTATTCCATATGCCAAAAACAGTAACAAGAAGTCTTACAATGGAGACGTTACTGGTGCCCGCTTGAGCAAATCAATGAGCAACGGGATGAGAGTGATACAGTGTGATAGTGCCTTACACACTTGCTCATAATGCAGTTATATTGTGCATTCAATATTTCAACACCAATCCCACCAACAGTGTCACCTTCCCTCCCCCAATGTTCCAGCTTCCCACCCATCCCCCAAGCCCGCCACCTTAGCAGGCACAGCATAGTTTACTTTATGTTGCTTGTTATAGCACACTAAAATATAAGATTCCTTTTGCATTAATCATTCCCTTTGTAGAGGGCATTGTTGCTAATAGAGATAGAGTGTATCTGCATGTGGCGCTCTGAGGTTGCACGTGTGCTGGCTCCAGTCCTCTTCTAAGGTCTTCTGTTTGCTTCTGTATAGAATTTACAAATTCTGCTTGGTTGGGACCAAACTCAGCCTCCAACCTACTTTTCTAGATTACTCTTGATGTTTTCTTCTTTCTGTTCCCTGCCCCTTCTCACAGAGTCAAAGTATGCTCTTGGTGGATCCCCACATTTCCTTCTCCAGGGCATGCATCTTCACATCTTCCAGTGAAAGCTTGGTTTATTCTCTTGGCTGAAATATGTACTTACTTTTCTACCTTTCCACATCTCACTTACTCTGCAGATTGATGGAACATCATCTTCCTTACGTAGCTTTTGTTGTTTTGCTTTTTTTCAATTTATAGAATCTCTCATTTTATTACCCCTTCTGACCTCTGACTTTTGGGGCCATCAGGGTAGGCTATGCCCAGTGGTTCTTCAGAGGCTACATGATGTTGAAATTTGAATCTGGACTAGGGATTGAACCCAGGACTTCTGCATGCCACTTTAACACTCCAACCCTTCGAGCTATCTCCCCACCTATTAGTTTTAAATTCTGTTAGTTTTAAACGGTATGTTTTATTTCTCATTTCTCTTAATACAAAGCAAGTTAAGAAAAGCTCAGCGGTCTGATTGCCCTTGTTTGAATCCAGCTGTGCCATTTACTAGCTATATGCTGTTGGCAAGGTACTTAAATACTCTGTGCCTTAGTTTTATCATATATAAAGTATGCCTAATAATAATGCCTTTTTAATGTGTTGTTGCGAGAAGTAAATGAGCTAGTCTTCAAATTTCCTCAGTGTTCTTCCCATAGAAAACATTAAATGTTAGATATTTACTTTAGTGACTTTCCCGAGCACATAATTCAGTGTTTGCACACAAAAAAGACATGTAACGATAGTCCTCTTTGTTACTTAAAGCTTTTCTGTAGAGACTTATAAATTAGTCTGTCATGTTAATTAGTTCACCATATTTAGGTGATAACTTTTGGAGTTTCTATTAAAGTAACTTTAATTTTTATCCAGAAAGAGGATTATTGTTTTATTTTCCAATGTGTTGAAAAATCCCAGCTGTGGGTAGATACCTCTTCTCCTTTCTGCAGAAGTAGGTGTTATCTTTGCAGGACATGGTGAATGCACGTGGAATGGTCTGACAGACCTGTTCTCTCTCTTGCAGGCTTTGTGCAGGATCACGCGTCATTCTCCTGCTGCCTTCCAGAGCATTATTGAGAAGGTGGGACTGAACACAATCATCAGCTCCCTGGCCCCTGCCATCTGCAAAGTGCAGCAGTACATATTGACCCTGTTTGCGGCCATGCTGTCCTGTGGGATTCATCTTCAGAGACTGATCCAGGAAAAGGTTTGACTCAGATTTCACCTGTTCTCACCTTTTAAAAGCATTGTAGAACCTTCCGTGGGTCAACAAGTAATATCAAGTGTAGATTTTTTTTTTTCGTTTCAAGGGGCCTTTTTGAACTTTCCCAAATCTCTGTATCACAGACATTCATCTAACTGTGTATAAGAGTCTTTTAGCGATTAAAATAGAAGTTCCATCGATAGCTCTGCTGACTTGTTCTATTTGAAAAATGAAAAGTTAGAAAATATGAGTTATTTATCTGTGCCAGTATTTACCAGTCTCCTCTTCCTTAACTGTATCTTTCCCTGTATATTCTTTCCCTGCCTTCGTTTCCCTGTTTACTTAGGCTTATTTTATTCTTTTTTTTTTCTTATCTAATATTCTGCCTATACAAATCACTTTTTTAGAGCTGAAGTTCTTTTCTCTTGCTTTTAATTTAATTTCTTTTTAATTCTTTTGTCATTCCCTTATTTTATGTTTAGTTGATAGTATAAGCGTCTATCCACATCACAGAACAACACAGTTATGAAGAAATGTCCATCACAGTCTTCTTCCTTGTGTCTTCTCTTGCCCTTACTATAGATGGTCCCTGCACCAGAGCATTGCAGGTGCAGGAAATGCAGTTCCAGCCTCCTGCCCCAGAATTGCTGCATCAGAATCCACATTATAATGAGATCTCTAAGTGGTTTATTTGAACTTCATGGTTTGAAAAGCCTTCCCTGGAATAATGGCATTTAGCAATTTGTTAATAAATGAAAATTGGGCCATAGTTGTATGTGTGTGTATGTATATGCATATATGGGCATATATGTCATATTTGATATGCCAAAAACAGTAACAACAAGTCTCACAATGGAGACGTTACTGGTGCCCGCTCGAGCAAATCGATGAGCAATGGGATGACAGTGATCCAGTGATCCAATGATGTATATACATATGCACAGAGAACTGCGAGGCAATGTTAAAGTGATAATTTCAAATTTTCAGTCTTTCCCATATGCTTATGTATATTATGAATCTTCAAGAGAGGCATACATATATTTAAAATTTATCTTATTTTATTGTGGGGCCATGATTGGCAAAGTTATTTATAGTCAAGCTTTAGGCTTACAATGTTCCAACACCAATCCTACCACCAGTGTTTCCAGGTTCCTTCCCAGCCCTCGCCCTCCCTTACATGACTTGATATACAATACTTTATTTAAACACCATGTTTTGGGGCCGGAGTGATAGCACAGTGGGTAGGGCGTTTGCCTTGCACTCGGCCGACCTGGGTTCGATCCCCGGCATCCCATATGGTCCCCCAAGCACTGCCAGGAGTAATTCCTGAGTGCAAAGCCAGGAGTAACCCCTGAGCATCGCTGGGTGTGACCCAAAAAGCAAAAAAAAAAAAAAACACCATGTTTCACAGTTGTTCATAATGTTTACAGGCTTTTGATGTTCCAACACCAATTCCATTTACTGGAGCAACCTTCCCTCCACCATGACCTCATTTTCTAAACCATCCCTGCCCGCCATGTCTGCCCCCTAGCAGGCATACAGGAATTTATTTTATATTGCTTGTGGCAATTAAATAGCTATGGAATTTAAAAAACACTTTCACTGTATCACTGTCATCCCGTTATTCATTGATTTGCTCAAGCGGGCACCAGTAGCGTCTCCATTTGTCCCAGCTCTGAGATTTTAGCAGCCTCTCCTTACTCATTAAAAATACTTTGGCAAAAGAAAATTAGCAAAAATTGTTGTATCTCACCACAAGGCTGTTAAGTCCTTCTCTGAGGATTTACAGAGCTATTTGTTGCTAGTTGAGAGTCTTCGGTGTTACTGTTTTTGTTTGTTGAGTTTAGTTGGCTTCTGTGTTTCTTTCCCATCTAATTTGTTGTGCTTCAACTGAAATGTCAGTATTGTGGAATTTGGAGGTGTCTAATGGAGGTGTACTGTGGGATTTGGAGCAACCTTCTGTGTGTCTTCTCTTGCCCTTGTGGTTCAGAGACCTCAGGACCTGGAGTCTGGGCCAGTGACTTGACATGGTGGTGACTGTGGGAGGTGGGTGGGTGTCGGGGCTGCCGGAAGTACACGTTGTAGGTGGGGGAGACCGACAGGCATGTTTTAAAGTTTGATTGTTCAAGTTTGGATTTCTCATTTTCAGTGTTGTTGACTGTTACTTGGATATTTAGCTATACCGCTCTTTCGCACCACTGATGTACACGAATCCCCTTGACCACTGCCCCCGTTTACTTCCCATCTGTCTCCTTCCCCCCTTCAATGTATTTCCTTCTCTGTCCTCCTTTCTATACTCTGGGTACAAGGGTGATTTAGGCATTCTCCCTTTCAAATATTGCATACCCCTGTCAAGTTACTCTATATACCACATATAAGTGATATTCTGTGTTTGTCCTTCTAGCTTACTTCATTTAACACGCTATCTTCCAGTTCCATCCATGTTGCAATGAATTGCATGATTTCATTTTTCCCTATAGCTGCATAATGTCCATTGTGCATCTGTAAGACATCTTCATGATTCACTCATCTATCATTGGAGACCTAGGTTGATTCCATATCTTAGCTATTGTATTAAGTGCTACAATGAATAATAAGGTGCATATGTGCTTTTGAGTGAATGTTTTTGTATCCTGAGTGTAGATACCTAGAAGTGGTATCTACTTGTAAGGACTGGATGGTATCTACTGGTAATTATTGGGTCTATGGCAGCTCAATTCTTAGTTTACTGAGAAATATCCACACCATTTCGTATAAAATTTGAATCAAGCAACATTCCTGCCAGCAGTGGATGAGAGTTGCTTTTTCACCTTAAAACCCACCAACACAGATTTTTCCCAGTATTTTTTATATATGCCATGCTCACTGATGTAAAATGGTAGTTCATTGTCACCTTGATTTGGATTTTCCTAATGATGAGGGATGAAGAGTGTTTTTCTCATGTGCCTGTTGGTCATCTACTGGTCCTCCTTAGGGAAGTTCCTGTTCATTTCCAGTCCCCATTTTTGACAGAGTTTTAGATTTTTGATATTGTTGATATTTGTGAGTACTTTATATACCTTGGATATCAACCCTTTATCTGATGTATTGAATGCAAATATTTTCTCCCATTTAGTTAGCTGTCCTTTAGTTTTAGCCCATGTTTCTTTTGCCATGCAGAAATCATTTAATTTGATCTAAGTTCCATTTGTAAGAGGGGAATGTATTGTACAGCATTTTTAATCTTATTGGGCATTCATTCTGTCTTGTAGGAGAAATATACATATACACACATATATCTCATTCGGTTATATGTATGTTTGCAAAATACAGTGCAAGCAAAAAGTGCAATTCTATTGCATCCTGATTATATCTCTTTCCTATATGCCAAGCTATTTTGTTTTTTTAGCAATATTAAATGCACAGTTACATTCATTCCTTTTCATTTACTTTTCTCTGTTTAAAATATTCTGCAAGATACTTAGAGGTAAATGATAATATATTATTGATAACAATGTATAATTATTGATAAATTCACTTGACAAATTTGCTATATATTATTTAATATATACATATGATGATAATTTTTTTGTTGTTCGTTGTTTTGCCTGAGCAGGCACCAGTAACATCTCCATTGTGAGACTTGTTGTTACTGTTTTTGGCGTATCGAATACGCCATGGGTAGCTTGCCAGGCTCTGCCCTGTGGGCGGGATACTCTTAGTAGCTTGCCACTGTGAGGTACAGTTACACACTTACAAATTTTCATGCTTGCGTTTCAGTCATACAGTGATCGAGTACCCATCCCTCCACCAGTGCCCATTTTCCACCAACAATGGTCCCAGCATCCCTCCCACCACCCCCACCCCATTTCCTCCACCCCGCCCTGCCTTTTGTTCCCTCTCTCCTTTTGGGTGTTGTGGTTTGCAATAGGAGTATTGAGCGGCCATCATGTTCAGTCTACGGTTGGTCAACTTTTGGCACGCATCTTTCAGCCCAAATGGGTCCTCAAAACATCCTTTACTTTGTGTTCCCTTCTTTTTCTGAGCTGCTTTTTCCTCCAGCATGTGAGACTGGTTTTCAGGTCATGGAGCAGACCTCTTGGTCCTTATCTCTACAACTCTTGGGTGTTAGTCTCCTACTCTGTTACTTTATATTCCACTGATGAGTACAATCTTTCTAAGCCTGTCCCTCTCTTTCTGACTCATTTCACTTAACATGATACTTTCCATGTTGATCCACTTATATGCAAATTTTATGACCTCATCTTTTCTAACAGCTGCATAGTATTCCATTGTGTAGATGTACCAGAGTTTCTTTAACCAGTCATCTGTTCTGGGGCACTTAGTTTTTTTCCAGATTCTGGCTATTGTAATTTGCCTCTCTGGGATATATTCCCAGAAGTCCTACCCCCTAACTCTTAAGGGTACATTTTATTTTATTGATATTTGGGCCACACCTAGCAATGCTCAGAGGTTACTCCTGGCTCTGCACTCAGGAATTTCTCCTGGTGGTTTTCAGGACCCTGAGCATCGTCTAACTGTCAGACCCTGTATTGCTATCCTGTCTGAGTTCCAGTGGGGAAAAGGAAATAGGTGGACTGAACTGTCTGTGTACACATACATACATATACTCACAGCAAAGAAGAATTTACATTTATCTTAAAATAAACTCAAAAATTAATAAAAGATACAAAAATTATGTTAGAAGTAGATTAGCATTATCTATTATAAATTAATTAATACTTAATGCTATGATTAAGAAAAATTGTTATGAGGCCCAGGAGATAGCTTAAAAGCTTGGAGCACATGCCTTGCAGACATAAAGGCCTGGATTCAGTCCCTTAACACATGTTCCCAAAGCACCACTGGGTTTGTCCTGGGGATGTCCCCAACACCACTGGACCTAAGCAATGCCACATCAGCAGACCCAAGAATCAAACATTTCAATATGTTTGTACTCAAGATCACTAGTCACCACTAGTTTAAATGCAACTTAAACCAAAATAAGACTTGACCCTCCCCCTCCCACACACACTGGAATGACAAGTGTTAAAGAGACGGACAACATTGAGTGCTGATAAGCATGAGGAGAATCTGGAACCCTTGAAAGCTGATGATGGGACTTACGATTTCAATAATGTCTTGGAAAACTGATTGCTATACTCTATATAATCCAGAAAGTACATTGATATATATGCAAATATATGTATATATATACATATATATATATATATATATATGGATTTTAAAAAAAGATAGCATAGGGGCCAGAGAGATAGTACAGTGGGTAGGGCGCTTGCCCTGCACTTGGTGGTTGGCCCAGCTTTGATCTGTACCACTCCATATAGTCCCTTGAGCCCTGCCAGGAGTCATCTCTGAATGCACAGCTAGGAATAAGCCCTCAGCCCTGCTAGGTGTGACCCCCAAAACAAAAAACCACCTAACCAAGCAAACAAAAATGGAATCTAAAAAGTTCCCATTTTCTACCAATGTGGTTGAATACTATATCCTACCAAGCTTCTTTCCATTAAAAAAACCTTACAAATGCTTAATGCTGTGATTAAGTCTTTGCTCATGTGTACGTGTAAGAAATTAATAGGAATAAGCAGACTCTAACAGTGAAGATAAAATGGAAATGAGAAGTGCTGAAGCGAGTGTAATGGCCTGAGAGCAGGGAGAGAGAGAGGGAGAGGAGGGGCATGGGAGGACGTGTTTTTCATATATTCATATTAGGTGGCACATCCTAATTCCTTTTTCCTTTTACTGATATGTGGGGTGATAGTGGCTTTGAACAGTTTCTGCCTGAATCACAAAGATGAATTTCCCACCAGACCTTTGAATGGTCTTAGCAGCCACTAGTGATCATTTTTTCAGACAGTTCACCATGGGTTAAAGTATATTACTTTAATTTTTTTCAGTCATTCCTTTATTAATTTAAGTCCTTCTACAGAGAAGAACTCTTATTGAGCTTTTGGTCACCCTGAGGCAGTGTTCACATTAGCATGGGCAGGATAAACATTTGGTTCACTAATTTCAGAATAATATTGTGGAGCCCTGGTAGTCTCCAGAGATTAACGCTTCACTTGTCAGAACTTTTAGATTCCAAATGTACTTGTAGATTTTAATTAATTAATTAATTAATTTTAAATTTTATTGAATCACCATGAGATAGTCACAAGCTTTCATGTTTGGGTTACAATCTCACAATGATCAAACACCCATCCCTCCACCAGTGCACATTCCCCACCACCAATATTCCGGGTATACCCTCCCTTTCCCACCCTCCCCCTGCCTCTATGGCAGACAATATTCCCCATACTCTCTCTCTTGGACTTGTAGATTTTAGTACCCCAATATGTCCGTGTATCCCAATGTGTATCTATAGGCTTTCGGCCACCGAACGTTCGAGTCCCCTGCACCTTCTTTCTCTGTTGAAACTTAGAACAAACAGCAGTGCTTGTGATGAAACCTAATGTACATTAAAATATATTTTTTAATTGCAGGGCATAGTTTATCATAATCTCAATATTAACATAGGGACATATTCTCTGGGAGGATATGAAGTGTTTGTCAGGGTACAATTTTTCTTTAATTGAATCACTGTGAGATACAGTTACAGACTTACAAACTTTCATGATTACGTTTCAGTCATACAATGATCCAGCACCCATTCCTCCACTAGTGCCCATTTTCCACCACCAGTGTTCCCAGTATCCCTCCCGCCATTCTCACCCCTTTCCATCCCCTGCCTCTGTGGCAGGCATATTCTCTCTTACTCTCTCTCTCTCTCCTTTTGGGTGTTATGGTTTGCAATACAGGTATGAGAGGCCATCCTGTATGGTCCATAGTCTACTTTCAGCACGCATCTCCCATCCCCAGCGATCCCTCCAACCGTCATTTACTTAGTGGTCCCTTCTCTATCCCAGCTGTGTCAGGGTAGACTTTGGACTTACTCTTGCCTTAAAATTTCTGGCAGCTGTGTCTAGGGAATTGTGCAGGACATACTGTTTCCTGAAGCACCCATAAGCACCAACCTGGCACTTTTCCCGGTGAGTCCACGCTGCTGCCTCGGTTGCTGCAAGAACTACGAGAGCCACTTCTTATGTGGCCTCACTGGGAAGATTATTTCTTGAGCAAGCTGGCAGAAAATGTGATCTATGGAAGTTTTTCAATGGGTATGTTTAATTGATTCTAAGAAGATCTCCTGTGGGTGCTGTGATTTTCTCTCCCTTCTCTAAATGGTTATTGACAGATGTTTGGTTATTGGATCTCTTTTCTTACAGTATAAGAATAAAATGTGGGTGCAGGCAAGGGGGCTGGAGAGGTATTATAGAAGGGAGGGCACTTGCTTTGCATGCAGTTGACCCAGATATGATCTCTGGCATTGCATATAAGTCTCCTGAGCACTGCCAAGAGTGATTGATGAACACTGCTGTGTCTGGATGCCCCCAAACAAACAAAGAAAGAAACAAACAAATAAGAGAGAGTGTAATATGGGAACTAAGGTTGTGACTCTCTGGTCAAGCATATGTCTTTTTTAAAAAAATTTATTCTTTTATTGAATCACCATGTGGAAAGTTACAAAGCTTTCAGATTTAAGTCCCAGTTATACAATGCTCAAACAGCCATCCCTTCACCAGTGCACATATTCTACCACAAAAATCACAGTATACCTTCCCCCACTCCCCCACCTCCCCAGCCCCCACCCCACCTGTGTAACTGATAAATTTCACTTTACTTTCACTTTACTTGGATTACATCCAATATTTCAACAAAAAAACTCACTATTATTGTTTGGAGTTTCTCCCCCCTAAAGTCGGACCTGCTGAAAAGGAAGCATTTGATAATTTGTTTTCCATTCAAGCATATGTTTTAGTGAGGTCCTGGGTTTTATTTCTTGTGCTGGGGGTGGGGGAAGGACTAAAATATGAAAAAAATGAAATAAACATTTTCCTGGCTCTGTGATCTTTGTTGTATGTAAGTTTTCTAAAGGATTAATGTTCCAGTATATGAAAAGCAGCCCGCAAATGAGAAGGAAAACACAGGACAAAGTGGGCATATGATATACGGGATTGCTTCATAGGTAAAAAAAATTGAGGATAGTAAATAATCATGGGAAAAGATGCTTGATCTGAATGTTAACAAATAAAATAAAAATTAATTTTTACATAAAAGAGAAAGATGAAAGCAAAGTTTAAATAAATCAAAGACTAAAGGCACTCTAGTGAAATTCTTAGATATGGAAAACAGCTAATCTACATAATGAAGAAGACAAAATCAACAAAAAGACAAAACAGAACAAATATCAAAACTATATTCTGACTCATAAGAGTGCTTATCCATGCTAATTAAAGCGGTACACGGTATATCTAGGAAAATCCCTTTACAGTAGCAACATCTAGAAGAAAAAGACCTGTGAGCATATGGTAAAGGATCAAGTTACTCGTAAGTGAACGTCAAGTACAGTGGCATCAGACATTGCCACAGAGACAGGAAACTGGAATTCCATGGCATCAGGTATTTAAAGTTTTGGAGAAAAGATGTGAACTAAGGATTTTTATGTTCTGTTTCTTTAGGTTGTATCTCAGCCCCATAGATAGATGTATAAACATGGACGAGATCAGTTTTCATGAGGGACACCTGAGAGAATGCGCTTGAGAAGACCAGGGAATATTTGAATAACATCAGGGCAAGGAATGAGAATAAGGACGATAGAATCTTCTGTCATTCTGAACTTGTAGTGGTGCTTGGGACTGGAGAGATAGTATGGTGGGTAGGGTGCTTGCCTTGCACATGGCCCACCTTGACCCCCAGTGTCCCATCTAGTTGCTTGAGTACTGCCAACAGTGATTCCTGAGTGCGGAGCCCTTGGTGGGTATCACTAAGCATCACTGAGTGTGGCCCAAAAGGATAAAATAAACTTGCAGTGATATGTATATGTGCACACATATGTATGTGTCTTTCTGTCTATCTATGGATACAGGGAGAAGGGGGAAGGTATATAAATCAACAATACAGTAATTTATATACAGCTGGAGTGATAGTGCAGCGGGTAGGGCATTTGCCTTGCACTCAGCTGACCCAGGTTCGATTCCTGTGCCCCTCTCGAAGAGCCTGGAAAGCTGCTGAGAGTATCTCGCTCACATGGCAAAGTCTGGCAAGCTACCTGTGGTGTATTCGATATGCCAAAAACAGTAACAGCAAGTCTCACAGTGAAGACGTTACTGGTGCCCACTTGAGCAAATCAATGAGCACCGGGATGACAGTGACAGTAAATGAGCTAATTGCTTTGGAATTAAATCATTAATTCTGGCTTCAGAAAAGCTTAGGCAACAACCCATTGCCAGATTCTTGTTAGAAACAGAAAACATATAAAACTCTAGTAACTCTACTCTGCTGTATTTGAGTTATTGGGATTTAGAAAACTTAATGTCACCTTGTTGAAATTATGTGGGTATGTGGGATATGGGGAGAGACACTCGGGATATAGGTGGTGGGAAATATACACTGGTGAAGGGATGGGTATTGGAGCATCCTATGACTAGAACCAAATCGATGAACAACTTTGTAACTGCGTGTTTCATAGTGACTCAATAAAAAAAATTATAAAAGAAATTAATTGTATATGAACATCTGCCTTTGTCAATTTTATTCCTGAGGTTTGTGACCTTGAATGTATTTTGTAGCTGAATGATCTACAATTCACACTGTCCATGCTTTGCCAGGGTTATGTAAAGCTTTAAACACTACTTTTTAAAAAAGCCACTCTGTATTTCAGAGGTGAGTTTGTGTATGCTCAATGCAAAGACCATTTCCTTCTGAGAGTTACTAAGATCTTGCTTTAATTTTCTTTTCTTTAAAATCTTGAGTCTGCCTTGGATGGGTTTTATTTTATCAGTCTAGTTTGACTGGAGCTATTGCTTTCAATATGCTGTTTTGACCAGGCAGCATAACAGGGATTAGTAGACCAGAGCTGCTGATCTCTGTTGTTTGGCAGTACTATGGGAGATCACTACGGAATTCATGGATGCAAAACATTTAAACATCTCAATGCTGTCTACTCTTTTTTTTTCTTGCAAAGTCACTAAGCATACAGACTCAGTGGTTGCTAATCAAGCATTTATAAGATGGTAATTTATGTATATTAATTAACTTAGATGTTTGGTTTGAGTCTCTCTACATTAATGTGTTCTGTAAGAGACATTTCACTGAGGTCCTTGGCTAAACTTCTGTAAAGAAAGTGTAATAAACAAACCATTTTAGAAGTAATCAGTGCATTTTTCATTTCCATCAATTTTAAATAGAAGATTGTGTCGCAGGATTTCACATTGTTTTTCCTTGAGGCTATTCCATCACTTGATGGCCTACTGCATTCATTGATTTTTTTTTTTATCTCTGTCAGTTGATTGAAGCAGATCAATTTTACCTCTTGAGATCTGAAGTCCTCTACCTTATTGCGATTTTTTATTCACACAATAATTTTGTCTTTATGATGTGTGTTAGAAAGATATTTTATCCCTTTGCTTATTGGAGAAAGATAGCATTGTACTTGTTGGGGAATGTATATATTGGATATATTCCTGAATATCTCTGAATATTTGGAATATTCTAAAAAGATATGTCTATCTAAAAATTACTGCCAAGTGCTTTTTGGATATTAGACACAAACTCCTCATGCTGTGATTTGTCTTATAGACTTGAAAGGTTTCTGCTTTTTTCTCCACATGTAATATTTAGGTATGTTGAACGGAATGGCAAGATGAATTTAAATCAAAGCCGAATATATAGTGGATTGCAAACTGAAGTTACCTGAGGTCATTTTTGGTTCTCCAAAGGTAGTTTTGATTATTCATTCTTGGCACTAAAGTCTTTGCCTGCAGCCTGTAATCTTCCCTTCTCAAGTGTTGTAACTTTAAAACTGTTCTAGAGATGAAGTGGTGTGGTGCATTTTGTTTAAGATTGAATAGGGGGCCCTGGGCGGTGAGGTGTATCAAGTCAGTTCTGTTTATTGGTTTTTTTCTGAAATGATGATTTTAGAAAGGAACATTTATTTAAGGTTCAAGATATTTGTAGTCTTACATCCAGAATTGTCGTCTGTAATAGAGTGATCTTCTTAAGGGATTTGGAGGGATGTGTTTGTTCTTAATGAATATCACAGAAAATTTCACTTACTTTCAGTATTTGCTAAAATTTTCTCCAGATGTTCACTCAAAAATCATAAGCATATTACTTCAATTCTGGAAGTTTCCTTTTAGAAAATTGTGAGGCACCATGAGTTTCAATACTGATAATGGCAGGGTTGCATGCAAAAAACATTCCAGCACCATACTCTCTGCCAGCGTATCCACTTTCTTCCACCATTGTCCCAGAGTTCCCCCACCCCCACCCCAACACCCTGAAAAGATATGCTTCCTACTGAAGACCATTTTTCAGTTTCTCTTGCTTTTGAGCAGTTGTTTCCTTAAATATCCTTTATATCTCCCACACGGGAGAGATCATTCTGTATCTGACTAACCACTCAGCATGATACTCACTAGATTCATCCATGTAGTAGCAAATTGCATGATTTCACCTTTTATTATCATCAAGCAGTACATCATTGTGTATACCATAGTTTACCATAGTTCCTCTATTATAGTATACCATAATTTCTTTGTTCAGTCATCTCTTCTTAGTCACTAGGTTGTTTCCAGATATTGGCTCTTGTGAATAGTGCTGCAGTGAACACAGGAGTGCAGATATCTTTTCCGAATAGAGTTTTGGGCCCTTGAAGTAAATAGATACCAAGAAGTGGAATTGCTGGATCATACGGGAACTCAATTCCCAGTTTTTTTGATAGGTGTCCATATTGTTTTTCAAATGGTTGACCTTCTTACATTCCCTCACACAGTGAATGAGGGTTCCTTTTCCCCCACATCCCCACCAACACTGATTGTTTTTGCTGTTTGTGATGTATGCTAATTTTACTGGTATGAGATGATATCTCATTATTGTTTTGATTTGCATTTCCTTGATAATAAGTGATCCAGAGCAATTTCTTTTTCATATACCTTTTGGCCATCTGATTCTGTTCATCTCTTTCCCCTCATTTTTTTTTTTGTTGTTGTTGTTGGGGTTGGTTGTTTTTTCTTGTGAAGAAAAGCACATATCTTGGGTGTTGACCCTAATTCAGATGAGTAGGGGACAAATATTTTCTCCCAGGCTGTCTTTTTTATCCTAGTCATAGTTTATTCTGCAACGCAGAAAATTCTTAGTTGGATGTAGTCCTTTGCATCAAATTTATCTTTGCTTCCATATGTGCTTGGTTAATGGCATTAACTCACTGAGGATTCTTCAGATTTAATGTCCTAAAGTGTTATACCTATGTTTTCTCAATATAATTTGTGGATTCAGGTCTGGCATTAAGGTCTTTAATGTATTTTGATTTGTTGTTTGCTTATAGTGTTAGAAAGGGGTCTGAGTTCCTTTTTAATTTGCGTGTAACCGACTAGTTTCCCTAACATCATTTGTTAAGAGGCTTTTCTCACTCCACTTCATACTTTTTGCTCCTTTGTCAAAGATTAACCATCCATATGCCTGATGATAGAAGAAAGAGAGAGGGAAAAAATCTCCCACTCACATTTGTACTTCAGAAAATTAACGACCTAGGGATCAGTTTAGCCAAAGAGGGGAAAGACTTATGTAAAGAAAACTGTAAGTTACTATGAAAAAAAATAAAAGAGGATATGAGGAAGTAGAAACACATTCTCTATTCATGAATTGGAAGGAGTAATATCATCAAAATGATGGTCTTGCTCCAAGCACTATACAGATTCAATGTAGCTCCTATAAAAATATCCCTGACATTTTTTTTAAAGTCCTAGATCAAATGCTGTTAAATTTTATGTGGAGTAATAAAGCTCCCAGAATAGCTAAAGCGATCCTAGGGAAAAAAGAAGATGGGAGGCTTTTCTTTCCCTAATTTTAAATTATACTTTAAAGCTGTAGTAATCCGACAGTGTGGTACTGTAATAAGGACAGACTCTCAGATCCATGGAATGGAATGGAGAGTCTAGAGACAAGACCCATTTTGAATTTTTAATAACATCTACACAAATGCTGCATTTAAAAGAAATTCAGTAGATCTCATTAACACTTATTAGTGGACCTTCCTAGGTTTGTTTTTTTTTTTCCAGTCATTGCAATTGCTGTCTGAAACATTTTGGGGCATTTTGTTCTTTCATCATATACTTAAGTTATATTTCACTTCCGGGTAACCAATCACTTGAAATTGTAGAGGCCTAAAGGAGAACAATTTGGACCAGATTGGGGAAGACTGAGTGGGGCTTAGAAATAGACTTTTCAGATGACTCATTCATATTGTTGACACATTGGTGCTAGCTATTCTCTGGGACCTCAGGGGTCTGATGGTCCCATTATTTGGACCTCTCCCCACTGCTGTTGCTTCCGCTCAGTGTAGCGGGATGGTTCTCATGCCTGTTTCCCAGGTCCGGGAAGAAGACACAGGGCCTTTTCCAGCCTGGGTCTGAGAGTCATGCTTTCATTTCTTCCTCTTTCCCTCACCAGCCCTCCAGCCCCTACACCTTGCCAAATGATTCAGCAGTGCTTGCCATGAAATAAGGTAAACTGAATAGAAGGTAAATTATGAGTCCACCAAAGTTGTTATTTCCCTAACCGATATTCTGTTCAGATAAGATTGCTTTCTATCATACCAGAGTGAAAGCACAGCAGGTAGCGTTTTTGTTGTTGTTGTTGTTTTTACTTCTTGGGTCACATCCGGTGATGCTCAGGGGTTACTCCTGCTCTGCGCTCAGTAATTATCTTGGTGATGCTTGGGGAACCATGTGGGATGCCAGGGGTTGAACACCCCACCTGCCATACTATTGCTCTGGCCTGGAGCAGGTAGTGTTTTTGCCTTGCGAGTAGCTGACCCTGGTTTGATCCCCTGTACCGCATATGACCCCTTGAGCCCCACCAGGAGTGATCACTAGCAGAGAGCCAGGAGTAAGCCCCAAGCACCACCAAGTGTGGCATAAAAATAAAGAAAAATTGCTTTCTGGTTTTATTTCTGTCTTTGGAACAATAGAATCCTGAACATTGCACATAAAAACTCATTTGAACATCAGCTTGGATAAGTTTCTTCTGTGTCAGAATCCAGATTTCTAAATTTGCATTTCTTTGACTAGTGGGGGCGTATAATTTATTTGCTTATAAGCAGTTTAGACTTAATTTTCTCAGTTTGTTTGTTCAAGTAGTTATTTTCAACTCGAGTGTTCATAAATTTTCTATAAGGTATTGATTCTTTGCCAAAGGTTTCAAATATTTCAAATACTTTTTCCAAGGTTATGTAATTATTTTGACAGATGTATAGTATCATAACAGTTTCTTTCCTTATTTAAAATTTTAGCAGTGTCTTTGGAGACTTGCAGTAAACTAAGGATATTAAATGGATAGTCTGTCCTTTATCTTTTTTATTTGCTAAAGTCTTGAATATACTGGTGATTTTCGCCGATTTCTATTATTTTATTTAACATTTTCATTCCATTTTCAAAAACATTGCCACTCTGTGCTTTATATTGTTTCTTGCTATGTAGCTGGGTAATAGCCTTTAATTAATATCCACATTTGTGAAATGTTTCAGTGTAATTATCTTTATTTTTAAAGTCAAGGAAGTTGAATCACAGGTGACTTTGTCAAGGAATGTGACATTTATTTCCAAATTCAGATTCAGGTTCTTTTTCTGTATATGTATACCACCACACCATGCTAAAAAGTGTTAGATCATTATCCAATGTTTTTGTAAGGTGTGCATCATAATTCAATGTTTCTGTAAAGCGTAATGTTTCTGTTTCTAGATTTTTCTCAATTTTTTACTATTCTTGGTTATCAGTGAAATTATTTTTTTCATAACACAGTAAGGTTGCAAAGTTCTGCTTACCTGGCTTTGTGGGGCTTCACTCGTGCATGAGGTTTGGCCCAAGTGTCCAAAGAGCAACCTGGAGTGTGGCGGTGGCTGGGTAGTGGATGTAGTGGGGGTCGGCCAGTGAGGTATTTATCTTGGGTAGGATGGGGTGTCTGGGTTGGACCTCTCCCTCAGATGCCGGAGATTGGAGGAGGCAGACAGAGGATCTTGTTTCCAGGTCTCGTTGAACCTAGAGCTAAGGTCACAAAGTTCTGCTTACCTGGCTTTTCGGGGCTTCACTCATGCGTGAGGTTCGGATGCCGTTCTGTCTAACATTCATCGACTTAAAGAAGGCCTTCGATTCTGTTGAGACTGAGGTGGTCATCGAAGCCCTGGCCAAACAGGGCATTCAAACTCAGTATATCAAAATCCTCCGAGAGCTGTATTGTGGATTCACTACCAGGATCTCACCATTCTACAAGGAAGTGATCATTGATGTAAAGAGAGGGGTGCGGCAGGGTGATACCATTTCACCGAAACTCTTCAGTGCCACCCTCGAGAACATCATGCGACGACTGGAATGGGAAGGAATGGGAGTGAAGATAGATGATCGGCAATTACACCACCTCTGCTTCGCTGATGACATCATTCTCATAACACCAAACATTAGCCAAGCGGCACAAATGCTGGCCGACTTCGACCACGAGTGTGGAAAGGTCGGATTGCAGCTGAATCTCAACAAGACGATGTTCATGAAAAATAAACTGGTCCCTGAAGCTCCATTTGCTCTCAATGGAACGAACATCTCCGAATACAGCAGCTATGTGTACCTGGGTCGAGAAATCAACATGAGGAATGGCTTGGTGCCAAAACTGCGCAGGAGGAAGAGAGCAGCGTGGAATGCATTCAAGAGTGTCGAAGAGGTGGTTAAGAGAACAAAGAACCTCAGACTTTACCATCCTTGCTTTTTCTATCCCCTGGCAATGAAGAACATGAACTTATGATGTTCCTCTACCTCTAAGGACTCCCCTGAATATTCCCTAAAAACAAGTTTTGGCGGTATAGTAGAGATGGCATATGTATTTCTATGTTCATTGCAGCACTGTTTACAATAGCCAGAATCTGGAAAAAACCAGAGTGCCCCAAAACAGATGACTGGTTAAAGAAACTCTGGTACATCTACACAATGGAATACTATGTAGCTGTCAGAAAACATGAAGTCATGAAATTTGCATATAAATGGATCAACATGGAAAGTATCATGTTGAGTGAAATGAGTCAGAAAGAAAGAGACAGACATAGAAAGATTGCACTCATATGTGGAATATAATGTAACTGAGAAGTACAAGTTGGCAACGATGCAACTTCTGGCAGATATCTCTCTGGACTTAGTTACTAAAATACTAAAATACAGAAACCCAAAACTGAGAGGCCGCTAAGTGTGGTCACTCGACCTCATACCTCTTCATTCTCAGCAATGGAAAACAAATTATCTAATGCTTCCTTTTCAGCAGGTCTGACTTTAGGGGAGAGACTCTCCAAACAATAATAGTGAGTTTTGTTGAAATATTGTATGCAATCAAAGTGAAAGTAAAGTGAAATTTATTAGTTACACAGGCGGGGGGGGGGCTAAGGGTGGGGGGGCTAGGGGCGTGGGGGGGTTAGGGGTGGGGGGGCGGGGTGGAGCTATACTGGGATTCTTGGTGGTGGAATATGAGCACTGGTGAAGGGATGGGTATTCAAGCATTGTATAACTGAGATTTAAACCTGAAAACTTTGTAACTTTCCACATGGTGACTCAATAAAAAATTTTAAAAAAAAACAAGTTTTGGATTTAAACATCAAGAAATTAACACAGATTTTAACATTATTGCCTATGGTGTCTACACAAGGTCTAGGACAGTTTCAGTTGTCCTAGTAAGATTTTTTCCCCTTAAGTTGGAAATAAAACACCCAGAGTTTGAATAGGATCACTCATCATATTTATTCAGTCTTCTTAAATTTGGAAGTGTTTCAGTCTCTCTCTAGTAGAAATTTGAATGGTTTGGGCACTATATGTGCATGATGGTGGTGGTAGTCCACTGATGTGGGAAACAGATTGCGGTCTTTGAATCACAGAGAATTATCACAGCTGTGGATATAGATTATCTACAGCAGTGTTGGGGCTGGAGCGATAACACAGCGGTTGGGTGTTCGCCTTTCACGCGGCCGACCTGTGTTTGATTCCTCCGCCCCTCTCGGAGTGCCCGGCAAGCCACCAAGAGTATGGAGCCCGCACGGCAGAGCCTGGCAGAGCCCGTGCGTATTGGATATGCCAAAAACAGTAACAATAAGTCTCTCAATGAGAGACGTTACTGGTGCCTACTCGAACAAATCGATGAGCAACGGGATGACAGTGACAGTGACTGTCAGTGTTCTGGAAATGTAGAAACATCCATTACTCAGCAATACCTTGTGTTGATTTTTTTTTTCACATCAGGTGATTAATTAGTTTATCTGGATCAGAGACAGATGGAGTGGCTGGATACATATGCATATACATGTGTGTATGTTTATAAATATATATGTGTATCTCCAATACATTTATGGACACATAGCTATCCTTAAACAAAAGCATATACATACAGTATAAATTCTTCTTACCTGGCAATACAGCATCCATCAAAACAACAGTCTTGTGGCATAAATGGAGCTTTTTAAGTCTCCTTTAGACACATAGTCTCTCTGCTAGGTTTTTGCCTCTGCTCAGGGCAGAGGTACTTTCTATTTCCTCTCTCTATCACCATTTTGCAAACAGGGTCATTCTGCATTCCTGCGTACTGGTATCTAACTTTTTCTGTAGGTATCTTTCTGTGTTACTCATTTTGCTTATCAGTAAGCACCCGTGATGAAGTAGAATCTGTTAAAAGGGAAAATCATAATACTAGTTAACACTTATTAACTATTCATATTGTATTATATCTTTAATCAATGTTATAGGCAAATAGGTTTCCTCTTGTGTCCTATATTGGATGTTGTTTTTATTTTATGTTATGTAGACTAGATATATGATCTCCATACATCTGAGTTTGCTCTGAGTATAATGCCATGTGCAATGGTGACTTCCTGGTTGTTTTCATTATTTATTGTCTCACTTCCAGAGCTATGGTTGAGTGGTAATAAGGTAGAATTTATTATTGAAAAAATTTACTGACCTTGAAAATCTGGATTTAAATTCACAACTGTGAATTTGCTTAAAGTACTTAAATTTAAAAATTAAATTTTTTTCCTTTTAGACCTGAGGATAATGTTGCCAACTTTTAATGGCTAAGTTCCAGGTGTAAGTAAAAAAAATACATATTAATGATTATTGAAATTTTAGTACACACTTTTACTGATGTATTATTAAGCTTATACAGCTATATATTAGGTATATATTTTTGTACCTCTTCAAAATATATCCTATCAACATAGCCTACTGCCACAATTCATTAGATCACTTTTCCTAACTGATTTCATCCTCTAGATACTAAAAAACATATTAAAAGTTTAGTGTAGAGTCCAGCACAAATTAAGAATGCAAGAATAGCATCTGGTATTTGATATCCTGCCATCCTGTGGTTATCCACTATTTAGGTTTTTCCACATAACTGTAGAGTGATTTTCCTATTTATTTCATGTTTGCTCAAAAATTTTCTTAATGTCTTCCTCAGGATTTTGTCTCTACAATCATTCGCTTACTGGACAGCCCTTCAACTGCCATCCGAGCAAAAGCCTTCCTGGTTCTTTTATATGTTTTGGTTCACAACCAGGAGATGTTACTGTTCAGCTGCCAAGCAAGGTATGATTTTCACTGACAGTTTCGTCAAACCCTTTAATTTGGTGTCCATTTTATTAGTTTAATGATTAGTATTCCTTGGCCTCTATTTGGTATTGATTTTTTTTTCTCGATCTTGCCCGTGGTGTATATTTTACTCAGAAGCTCAGTGGCGAAGCTTGGGGGCCCAGAGGAAGCTCGTGGAACAGGGGTAGGGTGGTGGGAAAGAGCTGGAGTTGCCTCGGTCTGAGAGCAAGCCAACGTTGCGTATGGTTTGTGTCTTTGGGAGGAATTCTTGGATGAGTAACCAGGTCACACCTTTCATGGTCCTTGGACTCTGGAGCAAGTCACTGAAAGCTGAACAGCCAGGGAAAGGAGAGGAGGAGGCAGAGCAGGCTTGGATTGGGGGGTGGGGTGGTGGTGTATGGACTAGTTCTCAGCATGGAGGAGCGTTCTATGGGTTCCCCTCCTTCCTCTCAGAGGAGGATCTGTCCTATACGTTTCCTCACAGAGATGCTTTCTAATTAAGGTCTTCTCAGCTGTCTGATATCCAGAGGGATCTTGCGAGTACGGCTTCATACCTATTCTTAATCTGGGCCTTTGTTTTTTTTGGGCCACACCCGGCGATGCACAGGGGTTACTCCTGGCTCTTTCACTCAGGAATTACCCCTGGCAGTGCTCAGGGGACCATATGGGATGCTGGGATTAGAACCTGGGTCGGCCGCGTGCAAGACAAACGCCCTACCTGCTGTGCTATCGCTCCAGCCCCAGGGCCTTTGCTTTTTGTAGCTACAGAAGAGGCCCAGATTTGCTGAGATGCATCTAGACTAGGAGACTCCCAAACCTTTTTTTGCAAGAAGTCAAAGCGTAAATGTTCTAGGATTTGTGGGTCAGCCTGCAAAATTGTGGAACTTGTGTTTTTATATCAGAGAGGAAAACGGTTTTCCACAAAATTTGTGCTGAAATACAAAAACTCTGGTACTGATCATTGAGCACATTTTGTTGTTATTTTGTGGTACAGGACTATTGTCACTGTCACTGTCATCCCATTGCTCACCGATTTGCTCGAGCGGGCACCAGTAATATCTCCATTGTGAGACTTGTTGTTACTGTTTTTGGCATATCGAGTATGCCATTGGTAGCTTGCCAGGCTCTGCCGAGTGGGCGGAATATTCTCGGTAGCTTATGGGCTCTTTGAGAGGGGCAGAGGAATTGAACCCGGGTTGGCCAAGTTCAAGGCAAATAAATGCCCTACCCTCTGTGCTATCGCTCCAGCCCACAGGACTACTACTGTGACTAATAGAGGTTTCTTTAAGCGGTGAGAGATACCATTTGGCTGAGTTAGGGGTCAAAGCTAGGGTTCCCATTGTCAAGTGAATTATAAATGCGTGTGTTAGTGCTAATATCTAGTGCAGCGTTATGTGTATTTTCAGTGTTACGTGTATTTGTCTCTAATTGTGGAGGCATACCTGGTAGTTCTTGACAAGGTGTTGGTGGGGAGGCTATACTGGGACCACACAGGGATCATGCGGTAGGGAGGATCAAACCTGGGGCCTCACTCATGCCAAGACCCTTTGAAGCACATCCCTGTCCATCTCTTTTCCCAATGATAGGAAGGCAGGGCTGTGTGCAGTAGCAGTTCCTCAGCATGGGGGACAATGGCCTGGACTCACCCTTTTTAGGGTGCTATTGGATCCCTCCTTGATGCTTGCATTTACCACATCTAAGAAAAAAGATGTGGTGAGAGAAAATGAAATGGATGCTCCTCCCTGGCCTCCTACATCTCCCATTGTTTAGGGACCACTGTCCTTTGCTGCTTTCTCTCCTGTGTCTCGAAAGCTGATGTGTTATGCACTGGCCTATTTTTAAGTTATTTTGGATGTTTCTCTCCTTTCCGAGGTCAGGCCTTTAGGGCCAGACACGGGGGCTGCTCCTGCTTCTTTTTTTCTTTTTCTTTTTGGGTCACACCCAGTGATGCACAGGCATTACTCCTGGCTCATGCACTCAGGAATTACTCCTGGTGGTGCTGGGGGACCATATGGGATGCTGGGAATCGAACCCAGGTCGGCCGCGTGCAAGGCAAATGCCCTGCCCGCTGTACTATCACTCCAGCCCTGCTCCCGCTTCTTTTTAAAGATTCTCGACCAGTTTCCCACTTCTGATTTCCCTCTTCTGTCTGCCTTCATTTTCACCGGGCTCTAGATCTAACACAGCTTCTCAGCACCGCCTCTCCATCCTTTCTTAGGCTCCCGGCCTGACTGCCGTGTAATCCTTGTTGCACAGTGGGAGACTGGCGTTTGTCTCTTGCCCCTGTCCTGCTCCTCCAGGGACACCTGTGTTGCTGCAGCCAGACCCCTGCCCCTTCCCACAGCTTTCACCGCTGACCTCACGGAGTCCCTGCCACCTCCTTGCCCCCATCTTTGTCAGTCTCCAGTGTACTCGCGCCACTCCAGGCACAGCCTTTCTGTTGCTTTGGAACACGCTGGTCCTTCCATGCTCACCTCAGCACTTCATCTGGCTGTTTGCGTGGCTGCCCTCCTTAGGTCATTCAGGTTTCTGTTCAGCTGAGGGGGCTATTTTTTCTGCGAGCCATCCTATCTGTTAAAAGTCCCATGTGGACACGTGAATGTAGCTTGTTGGTGGGGTGCTTAGCTTGCTTGTGTGAGACTCTGGGTTTGATCCCGTGTGCCCACCTACCCCAAGAGCTCCCCTTTAACCTCCACTCCAGAAACCCTAAGAATTAAACCACTCAGACTGTCAAAGCCTGGACTCAGTGCGTTTGATCTTCCCACCCAATTGCGGTGATGGCAAGACTGTAATCTGAATGCATATCTGATTCTACTTCTGCTTTGTTTTTATTTTATTTTATTATTATTTTTTTGGCTTTTTGGGTCACACCTGGCGATGCACAGGGGTTACTCCTGGCTCTGCACTCAGGAATTACCCCAGTAGTGCTCAGAGGACCATATGGGATCCTGGGAATAGAACCCAGGTGGGCCGCATGCAAGGCAAACGCCCTCCCCGATGTGCTATTGCTCCAGCCCCCTCTACTTCTGCTTTGCTCTCTTTTTTTCTCTCTTAGGCTGAACTTCTTAAACAGAACTTGCATCCCCATATGGGACCAAATGGCTATTAGGGGGGAAGGGTAGGAGTCACACAAAATGTGAAATGAAGTCCTTTTGGTTTATTATCAATAAATGTTTGATTTGTAAGCCTATTTTCGAAACCTATATACTCATGATAGAATAAAAAAATTATTTTTTTCAGTTGAAAAGGGGTCAACTGGTGGGGTTTGCCGGGTGATTTTTTTTCTGAAAAGGGGGTGGCAGGCCAGAAGAGTTTGGGAGCCTCTACTCGAGAGCCTCTACATGAGCAACACTCACAGGAGTGAGATGGGGTGGGGAGAGGGTAGTTTTGTGGTGGTAGTGGGGGAGCTCTGCAGGAGGACTGGAACAGGACCGGTCTGCCCGAGAGTGTGAGGCTGCTGGGGGTGTCCTTGCTTTCTGCGCCTGAGAGAGCAGCCTCCTGTCTCCACCTGCTCCCTTACGGGTGGGGACCAGGCGACAAAGTGCTGAGCCAGCAGAGGTTTGTTATAGCCGTGGAAAGACACGGGGCTTGAAAGAAGAAGAACCACAAGCGCAGACCAGTCTTCCAGAGGCAGAACTAATGGAAGAGACAGATTTCTTTAGCAAACAAGTAATGAAAACTCTATGGAGAGGCAGTTTTTGGAAACTCAGCAGAAGAACTGAAAGAAAATGGCCTCTGCTGGGGACAGGCTGGGGAGCTTTGAAAGTGGATTTGAAAGGGCGCATTGATGCACAGAGCCTAGTACAAAGGCATGGGAAATCCGTAGGCAAGAAGGAGCGTAGGTTCAGGAGACCTCACGTGCAAAGTGCTGGGGTTCCAGGAGGAGCACAGGAACAGATGGAGGAGGACCCGTCATTGAAGAAACGAAGGCCACCATCTTCTGCTTGAACGTGCTCTTTGATTCTCTGTGAAACTAGGAGTGAAATGGTTGAAGAGGCTCAAAGTTGCAAGGCCAAGGGAGGAGGGGGGAAGATGGCTAAGGCAGGCAAGCGTTGTTGCTGCCTGAGTTTTGGAATCTGCAAGCTGCCGATGAGTATTTGCTGACTTAGGAAACCACCAAACTCTCCAGTTATCCACGAGCAGCTAGTGGTGGTGGCATGGTGGAACCCTGGAAAAGTCAGGAAGGGCAGGCACTGGACACTTTGGTGATGAGAGGGCGGTGAAGCTCAAGGTGGAAGGACTGAGGGGAAGCTGCATGGGTGTTTGATTTCTTGCTTTCCTTCCACTCAGACCTTGCTGGAGACTCCCCCCCCCCCAACACACACACACACACACACACACACACACACACACACACACACACTGCTGCAGGAGTCTTTCAGTATATTCTGCGCGATGTGAACTGGAAAGATTGTGATATAGTGTTTCCAGATGCAGAAGAGAGGGCAGTGAGGTGCTTGGGGGAAACAACAGAGGGCTGTATGAAAGTTTGATTTCTAAAGCTTGAGGGTCTTAATTCTCTCCTGCTATTGATTGGTAGATTGCTGGCGTCCTGACTTGCCTACTGGGCTGAGTTTGGAGATTCATCCCATCCCTCTAGGACTGGCATTCAGATATCCTTGACTGCATCTTGACATCTTGACTAATAATCCTGTAGTAGAACCCATCAGACATACACCCTCCTTGTGCACACAGACCTTCCAGCTATACTCCAGTGTACTGTTTAAAAATAACCACGGGCAAGCAGGAATGATAGCTAGTTGAGAAACATCTTCTAACATGAAATGCAAAACCAGAACTTATCAACAGATATTAGAAACTTGCTAGAAACAGGGACCAGAGTTATGAACAGACAGTTCCTGGGGAAAGGAATGAGGCATAAACCCTCAAGCACATGCCATGTCTTCTTCATGTATGAGGAACGAGAAACCACCTGAAGTGCTGTGTCCACATTGGCAGTGTCTGAAAACATTCCCTCAGTGAGACGATGGAGCAGCTGCCCTCTCAGACACGGCTTCCACTGCATAATCGTTGCTTTGTGGTGACTGGAATAATTAAGTCATTGCCTCTTAGCAGTTTTGGTGATTATAGTACAATATTGTTGTCCACATTTACTGGACTGTGCATTATATTTCGAGGGCCTATTGATAATTTATTGCAGTTTTATGCCTTTCAGTAGCATCTGTCTCGCCACAAATCTCATCCCATCTACTGGTATTTATTCAAATGAAACGAGCAGAAATGTCAAATGCATTAACAAATTATGGCATGCTTAAAACGTGATGGCATACAAGAAAATACTTATTAGTTAATAACCATAGTTATTTTTTAAAAAAACTAAAAGGTTTTTTTTTTTTTGGCTTTTTGGGTCACACCCGGCAATGCACAGGGGCTACTCCTGGCTCTGCACTCAGGAATTACTCCTGACGGTGCTCAGGGGACCATATGGGACGCTGGGACTCGAACTGGGTCAGCTGTGTGCAAGGCAAACACCCTACCCACTGAATCACCCCAGCCCTAAGAACTAAAAGGCTTTAGTCACTTGTAAGCTAGAGTGTGAATCTGCTCCAGCTTTATAGATGCCGACAGAAGATTTGTGGTTCCTGGGTCCGAGACAAAAGCTGTTATATCCAAGGCGTGGCAGGCAGCATTGGCTTCTGTTTGAATGTGCTCTCTTTGACTCCCAAGTCCCATGGTAGTGTGTGTGCGGGTGTTGCATATTATTGATTTGTCCTTGCTCTTCCCACAGGAATTTAGATTTATGAATTACTTCCACAATAAGCTGCATGCCGAAAGTAGATAATGGACCAAACATAATGACCTCTCAGTGTCTGTGTTGCAAGCCATAATGCCCAAATGCAGAGAGAGAGTATGGGGAATATTGTCTGCCATGGAGGCAGGGGGAGGGTGGGAAAGGGGGAATATTGGGGATATTGGTGGAGGGATGGGTGTTTGATCATTGTGAGATTGTAACCCAAACATGAAAGATGGAACTATCTCACGGTGATTGAATAAAAATAAAAATAAAATTAAAGAAAAAAAATTAGTCAAAAAAAAGAATTACTCTCACAACAGTGCTCCTGAGGAATACCCAGTTTCATCAGCACTAATAATCCTCTATTACTTTTTTCTTTCCTTTATGTCCTTTGCATGGTTTAACAATGTCCTTTTTGTATAAACATAGGAAGACAGTTAATGCTATGCTTTTGTAACATGGGAGTTAATTAACTCCAAATAATATTTACTCCTGGGCATCCATCATATTTACTTGACTTCAGCCTCAGCTGCCCTTACTTCCTAACATCCAAAAAAAGGGTACTGACAAAGGGACTGGATGGACCCAGGGCAAGCTGTAAGCTACCCTGGCATCAAAAAGGGACAAGCTAAGCACCATAAGAAGTATAATAAGTTAAGAGCACGGTCATGGAACAAACTCTATCATGACCCCAAAAAGAAGTAACTTAATAAGGACGCTGCTGGGCTTAGGAAAAACTAACCTCGCCTGAGGACTGTAGTCTGGGATATACAGCTAGGTATCCCCAAGAAGAGCCAACCTTTAAGCTTAATATATCTCTCACTGTGTTCATACAAAATGACTAGAAATACTATTATTCAATATGATTGCTTAAGTGGATTACTAGCTGAAGAAAAGAGACAGCAATGCACCCTTTAGACAGAATCCCACCCTTGCGCGGATCTCCTAGTAATCTAGAGTGCTGAACCCTCCAGATGAGATTTTGTCCCTGAGTTAATCTCTTAGAAGAACTTCCCCTGAAGGAGGGGCTTTACATCTGTTTGTTGTTATGATAATGTTCAACCCTACCTATGTGTACCCCCACCCTTCATGATTTCTGTATAACTGTAAGAGAGAAAGGAGGAAGAGAAATAAATAGTCCCTGACTACCAGCCAGTCTGTGGCCCTGTGCCTTCATTCTCTGTTCGTCTGTCACAGCCTGGGGAGATGGCTCTTGGCCACCCAACACAAGAGTCTCACGCCCACGCTTTTTGAACTCACAGGGGAGCTCTGTGATGCTGCACTCACAGTAACGTGGTTTTTGTCACCACCAAGGTGCTCTGTGATTAGAAAACACCCAGAACATGACCAACCTCTTGGGATGTATCTTTCTTTTTTTTTTTAATTTTTTTTTTTTTTTTTGCTTTTTGGGTCACACCAGCAATGCACAGGGGTCACTCTTGGCTCTGCACTCAGGAATTACCCCTGGTGGTGCTCAGGGGACCATATGGGATGCTGGGAATCACACCCGGGTCGGCCGCGTGCAAGGCAAATGCCCTACCCACTGTGCTATCACTCCAGCCCCTTTTTAAAAATTTTTTATTAGAGAATCACTGTGATGTACAGTTACAAACTTAAGAGCTTTTGTGTTTGCATTTTACTCATACAGTGATCTATTGCCCATCCCTCCACCAGTGCCCATTCTCCTCCACCAATGTTCCCATGTATCTTTCTTGCCTTAGCCAGTAAAGAAGTTTGTCCTCTTCCTTGGGGGAGAGATAACATATTCTCCAAAGTTGTATCCTATGCAGTCAATCACCAAATAAATGGGAGCAAAAGCCATTGCTGACTCTTCACAAGACATACAGAAATCTAAGAGACCCATGGAGAATTTCCTCCCAGTCCTGTTAATGTGCGAAGCCCTTGCTAAGCATTTTATGAAATTGTTTATTCCAGAGTGGATATACAATTTTTTTTATCTTTCCTATCTCCAGGTGATTTATTTTCTTCACATTTACTTTAGTCATCCCTTAGTTGTATTGTGATACAATATTATGATTTTAATTTGTATTTCTCTAATTGATGATAATGAACATCTTGGCATGCACTTATTTTTCTACTATGTATCCTTATCACAGAAAAGTCTTTGCTTTTTGCTTATTTTCCAATTGATTGTTTTTGCTACTGAGTTTTGGCACATTCTTTATATATTTTAGTCTTGAGTTCATTGTTGGATATATGGTTTGCTTTTTTTCCCCTTAAGAAGATGTGGCTTCACAAAACTTTTTACAGAGCGAAAAGTATAATTTTTTTTCCCTGTGGGATGGGGAGCCACTGAACAAGGCTCTGTGAGTCTAGAGTCACTTCTAAGATGACTCAGTGTTCGGGTATGGATCCAGGACTGTGAATAAGTGGTGCTTGGTGTATGTGTGTGAGTTGGTGGGGGAGTGATGGGGTGTGGGAAAGCATGTGGTGTTGGGGATCAGACCAGTTGGGTCCATGCAAGATTTGGACCCTAACCCCTCTACTGTATTCCCAGTCAGAAACTTTTAAAATATTTTTTTCCTAAAGGGGCTCATTGATTTTTTGGGGAGGCACAACCATTTGGAGCTCAGGGGTTATTCCTTGCTCAAAAGTGAGTTTTGGCAGTGCTCAGGGCACCATAAGTGGTGCCGGGGATTAAACCAGGGCTGATGAGGCCCTATGCAAGGCCAATGTGTTGCCTCCTATACTATATCTTCAGTCACTAGATTGAAACATTTGAATTTTAATGAGGCATAGATTTTCACATTTTCTTTATAATGTTTTTTCAACATCAAGTCTAGGCAGTCTACATAGACCCCAGATATTGTCTCCAAATTTTTCTCAACATTTTTGTAGTTAATACATTTCACACTTAGGTTGTAAGTAATTTTGAATTAATTTCTGCGTAATGCTTAGGTGGGCTGGAGCGATAGCACAGCGGGTAGGGCGTTTGCCTTACATTTGGCTGACCCAGGTTTGATTCCTCCGCCCCTCTCGGAGAGCCCGGCAAACTACCGAGAGTATATCGTCTGCATGGCAGAGCCTGGAAAGCTACCAGTGGCATATTTGATATGCCAAAAACAACAAGTAACAAATCCCACAGTAGAGAAGTTACTGGTGCCTGCTTGAGCAAATCTTTAAACAGCAGGATGATAGTGATAGTCACCTAAGTGATAATGCTTAGGTAAGAATTAATTTGATTTTAGTTTTGCCTGTGAACATATCTTGCCCTGGCATCTTTTATTTGCCCTCTGATACTAAGGATTGAACTTCAGACCTCATAGATGCAAGGCATGTGTTCATTCTGCCACTGAGCTTTATCTCTGGTCTTCTCATCCCACTTTTTGAAAAGACTATTTGATCGTATCAGTTGATGCAGAGAAAGCTTTTGACAAAGTCCAACACCCATTCATGGTAACAACTATCAATAAAACCGGGGTGGAAGGAACCTTTCTCAAGATAGTAATAGCTACCAATAAAAGGCCCATGTAGCCAATATTATTCTTAATGGTGTAAAACTGAAAGCATTCTCACTAAGATCCGGCACAAGGTAAGGATGTTCACCATCTCTATTCTTACTCAATGTTGTTTTAGAAGTTCTAGCTACAGCAATCAGGCTTGAAATGGAAATCAAAGGGATTCAAATTGGAAAAGAGGAAGTCATATTATCTCAATTTGATAACGAGATGATGATATACATTGAAGACTCTAAAGAGTTCACAGAAATGTTCCTAGAAACAATAAACTGATACAACAAAATGGCTAGATACAAAGTTAATACACAAACATCGGTTACATTCCTATATATGAATGATGAACCAGAGGAGATCAAGGAGTCTATCCCATTGAAAATAGTTTCCCAAAGCATCAAGTACCTAGGAATTAATAAAAGACATGTGAGATCTTACATGAAAACTTCAAAACACTTAATAAATTGAAGATCTTAGGAAATAGAAAAAACATTCCATGCTCGTGAATTTAAAGAATCAATATTATAAAAATGACCATCTTACCTAAATTACTCTATTACTGCAACACAATCCCCATCCAAATTCAGACAACATACTTCAAGGACTTAGAACAGTCAATTATAAAGTTTGTGTGAAATCATAAAAGACCCCAGATAGCAAGAACCATACTGAAAAATAAGAGACTGGGAAGCATCTCATTACCTAACTTGAAGCTATATTACAAAGACATAGTGATCAAAATAGCATAGTACTAGAACACGGAAAGACTCTGACTTATAGAGTAGTACTGTAGCACCGTAACAGTGTCGTCCCGTTTTTCATCAATTTGCTCGAGCGGGCACCAGTAACGTCTCCATTATGAGACTTGTTGTTACTGTTTTTGGCATATCGAATATGCCACGGGTAGCTTGCCAGGCTCTGCCGTGTGGGCGGGATACTCTTGATAGCTTGTTGGGCTCTCTGAGAGGAACCGAGGAATCGAACCCTGGTTGGCCGCGTGCAAGGCAAACACCCTAGCCGCTGTACTATTGCTCCATCCAAGGACAAATTCCCATGTATATGTTCAGTTCGTTTTTGACAAAGGAGCTGAGATCATGAAATGAAATAAAGACAGCCTCTTCAACAAATAATCTTGGGAGGATTGACTAACCACATATAAGAAATTAAAGCTGGATCCATATCTCAAACCTTACCCAAAAGTCAACTGAAAGTGGATCGAAGATCTTGAGATCAGAACTGAATCTGTAAAGCACACTAAGGAAAATATTGGCAGAAAACTCTAAGACTTATACCTCAAAGGAGTCTTCAAGGATACAATACATATATACATATAAACCCATCCAAAAATGGGGAAAGGAAATGAACAGACACTGTCTGAGGAAGATTAATGGATGTCCAACAGACATATGAATCATCATCACTTATTATTATTAGAGAAAAGCAAGTCAAGATGAAAATGAGATATCATCTTATACCAGAGAGAATGGCACATATCAAAAATACTAGGAAGAATCTGTGTTGACGTGGATATGGTGAAAAGGAACCCTCACCCACTGCTGGTAGGAATGTAGTAGTCTGGTCTAACCCCTTTGGTAAACAGTACGAATAGTTCTCAGTAAACTCAGAATTGACCCAGCCTTTCCACTTTCAGGTTTCTTCCAGGACAGAAAAACATTTATTCAAAAACATTCATTCAAACCATTAAATGGATGTATGCATGTCATTATTCATTGCAGCACTTAGTACAATGGCTAATATATGAAATCAGTCTAGATGTCCAATGGCAGATAAGTGGAGCATGAGGAGGTTGTATATACATAATGGAATACTGCATAGCTGTAAGGAATAATGTAATTTATGGCAACATAGATGGAATTGGAAGATACCTTGTTAAATGAAGTAAGCCTAAAGAAAAAGGATAAACACAGGATGATATCATTTATTTGTGGTAGTTAGAAAAACTGGATGATGGAATGGATTAATGTAACTGACCCAGTTTTCTCAGCACCACCTTATGAAGAGGCTTTCCTTGCTCCACTTCATATTTTGTTCTCCTTTATTGAAGATTAATTGACCATATACTTGAGGATCTGTCTCAGGATATTCAACTCTGTCCCTTTATTTGAAGGTCTGTCTTCATTGCAGTACCATGCTGTTTTATTTTTATTTTATTTTTTTTCTTTTTTTATATTTTTAACTTTATTTCATTATATATGCATATATATTTTTTAATTTTTAATTAGTGAATCACCGTGAAGGTACAGTTACAGATTTATACATTTTTGTGCTCATGTTTCCCCCATACAAAGTTCGAGAACCCATCCCTTCACCAGTGCCCATTCTCCACCACCAGTAAACCCAGCGTCCCTCCCACCCTCCCCAGTCCTGTCTCCCCCCACCCCAAACTGCCACTATGGCAGGGTATTCCCTTTCGTTCTCTCTCTCTGATTAGGTGTTGTGGTTTGCAATAAAGGTGTTGAGCGGCCATTGTGTTCAGTCTCTAGTCTACATTCGGCACGCGTCACCCCTCCCCCGAATGACCTCCTACCACATTTTACTTGGTGTTCCCTTCTCTGAGTTGCCCAGAGTGAGAGACCAGCCTCCAAGCCATGGAGTCAACCTCCTAGTGCTTATTTCTACTATTCTTGGGTGTTAGACTCCTAGTCTATTATTCTATATTCCACAGATACCATGCTGTTTTAATTACTGCCTCTTTGTAATACAGTTTGAAGTTGGTAAAAATGATCACTTTCCCTAAAAATCTTTTTACATTTAGTTCTGTATCTTTTTCATTTTCTTTGGTGCTTCTTTGTTGATCCATGCATTATTTAGGAATGTATTATTTTATTTTTATATGTTGAGAAGTTTTAATTTTCATGTTATTATTTTTTATTTTCAAGTTTTTATTTTCTAATTGCTTTCAGTGCAGTCTGAAAACAGTCTATTTTTTTTTAACCTTGCCCCCCACTACCCTTCCACTGGCGTCATATCTGATTCTACTCAGTAGTTATTAGGAATGAGGTGTAGTGCCAGAGATCAAACCTAAGGCTCTTGCATGCAAATCATGTGCTTCAGCCATTGAGTTATCTATCTGGCCTGATTGTATTTTTAAAAACAATTTGTACAGATTTGCCTGTCAGATAAGATCTACCTTGTGTCCTTGAAAAAAAAAGTTCTGATAATTATGGGATTGAATATTGCTTTTTTTTTTTTTTGCGTGTCTTTCAATGACCTTTAGGAGGCATCGGATAGACAGGTCCATGCTAGGGTTCCAGGGTAAACTTTCTCAGGGACTGTGGTGCCGGGAAGTAAAAGTCACCCCAGTGGTGCTTGGGATTTATCAGAGCCAGGCCCAGCATGCTTCAGTGGGCCATGCAATGCGGAGATTGAACCAGGATCAAGTGCATTCGAGGTATGCACTTTTACCCTGGTACTAACTTTCTGACTTCTGGATGGAATGGTCGTTTAAAAATCATTTATTTATTTGCTTATTTATTTATGGTTTTGGGGCCAAACTCAACTGTGCTCAGGGCTTATTCCTGGCTGTATGGTCAAGGATCACTCTTTTTTTTTCTTGGCTTTTTGGGTCACACCTGGTGATACACAGGGGTTACTCCTGGCTCTGCACTCAGGAATTACTCTTGGCGGTGCTCGGGGGACCATATGGGATGTTGGGAATCAAACCCGGGTCTGCCGCATGCAAGGCAAATGCCCTACCCACTGTACTATCACTCTAGCCCCTCAAGGATAACTCGACATTGTGTGTGGGGGCATGTATGATTCCTGGGATCAAACCTGTGTCAGAAGTGTTCAAAACAAGCACTTAGTTTCTGTACTATTTCTTCAAATAGTAAAAATACTATTTCTGTTATAGTTTTGGTAACAATGTTACAGTAGTATTAAATTTCATGGTTTTGATGTACAAATTTACATCTTCACCCCCACCAGAGAACCTGAGACCCCACCCCACACTGACCTTATGTCACTTCTACCGTTATCTTCCCTCCTTCACTCCCCCCACTATGAAATGGAATGTAATTTATGTCTAAATGAAGTCTCCTTTTATTATATTATTCGTATATTCTCTATTTTTGTGGGTTTGAGAAGACAGGAATTTGGGCCATTCAAAGTGATTTTAAGGGGTTTTACTTGGAGTGACCTGTAAAAAACACGCAACCCGGAGATTCTTCTTGCAGCGGTTTATTCAGAGACCTTCTCATGCATTGCGAAGGAGGGGAAACGGGGAAAGAGGAGAAATGAGGAGGAGGAACGAGGGACGAACAAGGAGGAGCCTCTAGCTAGGTGACTTCCCCCCTTTTATCCCTCTTGCTGCTTGTTTATGCCCAAGTGTCTACAGCTGATAGGCTAGTTACACCTTGTGGGCGTGACAGGACATCCTGTTTCCTTATTAGGAGTTGTTTTCGAAGCATGGTGCAATTAACAAGAAACAGGTGTTGTTTACGAAAATAAAATGCTAGGCACAAAAGGTTCAATAACACTAGCAGAACACCTATTCTCTAGGACAGATACTCTTTCAGCAGGACCCATCAATGATGAAATCCCATGGTTGTGTTTCTCCTCTCCTTGTCCAACAAACATATGAGCATTCATAATATTAATCATTTTGTGTGGCCATAGCAAGAGACGCATTAAACTTTTAGAATTGCTCTCCTGGGGTCATCTCAATCTCAGACTACAGTGCCCAGGCCAGATTAGTCTTTCCTATCCCTGGCAGGGTCCCAGTCTCGTCATTACTTTAAGATCATGACAGCACTTGTCCATGATCAGACTCTTAACTTATAGTTAAGAATGAGGCACTTTGGCCAGGCCCATCTCGATGCCAGGGTAGCACATAACTTACCGCTTGACCTGGGTCCGTCTTGTCTCCCGTTGGGACCCTGCCTTTTAGAGGGCTAGGAACTGAGGGCAACCAGGGCTACAGTCAAGAAAGCAGATGCCCGGGAATTAATAATATTCAAAGCCAATTAAATCCCAATTGCAAAGGCATATTAATAAATGTCTTTCTTTGTCCATACAAAAAGGACTTGCTCTGAATAAGCTCTGCAAAGGACTCAAGGAGAAGAGAAAGACATTATTTACAAGTCAACAGAACACTAAGAAAGAAGCTACAAATAAACACAGAGGAATGGGAGCACTGTGATGGGAGTAACCCAATAAACCTAAACTACCTGAAGCTATGTAATCCTACAGTGACCCATGGCCATTTTCAGGGAACCATACGAGGTGTCAGGAATTGAACAGACTCTGGCAGCACTGAATGGCAGCACCTAGCCTCTGTATTATCCTTGCTAATGCTCTGTTGGAGTTTTTCTTTTCAGTATTGGTATCAATTGCTGAAATGGGCATGTTGAACTCTGCAACGATAATTGTGGACTTGGCAATTTTTCTTTTGAGCTTTTATGATTTAACATAAATTTAGATGTTCATTTTTTTTGTGTAAGCATATAAGGTTATTAAGTCTCTTGGTGGATGCATATAGTTTGGGAGAGGGGTGGAGGACTTTGGGCCACACCCAGTGGTTCTGGCTCTGTGCTTTTGGTGGTGCCCAGGAGACCATGCACGCCTTCAGCCCTTTGAGCCATCTACCTGGCCGCTGGGGCTATTTTCTCTTATCAGAACTGGAAACCCAGAGTCATTTTCAAACATGGCTATGGAAATGTGAATGGCTCTAACTTCTGGGAAGTCATTTAGGAACACCTATGTCTTAATAATACCTGCGCTCGCTCTGGTACTAACAGGACTTTTAATGATGGTTAGATGCCAGGTGCAAGGAGATATGCTTGAGGGTGTCCAGGATTCTCTCATGGTCAGTACCTAGAAGTAGAACTGCTTTCCATTAATACTGAAGTGCTTCAGTTAAAGAGAGGTATTGCTATGATATAAATACTGCATTTTAAGGTTTATTGGATTAACTTGAAGGGATTTTTATTTCAGTTAAGTGAGGATATGAATTTTGTACTATAAAGCTATTTTTATCAAACCCGTGTGTATTTGCATGAAAATTTGTTTAATGAGGCTGACTTGGCCCAATAATGCTAAACTGACTCTCTGAGATGGTTGAGGTACAGCGATTATTTGATAGTTTCATTCATCTTCATTTTTAACCTTATTGTAATAAACATGTTGCATTCCTTTAAATAAGAAAACGATGGATAAGCAAAGTAGTCAAAGAGAAAAAAGGAATATTAGCAAAGGGTACAAGTAAGTTGTACCCTTTGAAGGATTGAGGAAGTGTTTAAGGCACGTGAAACCCCATTGTTTTTAGACATTGTTGATTGAATTTAGTAATAGAAACACATAGACTGTCAGTGCGGGCTGTGGAAAAATGGCTGGTATTCCTTTGTACCTTACTACACAGTTATTACATGAGAGTGTACATAGGATGCAAGTGTGAATATAAAGGTATTCAGAAGAGCGGCAGATTTCAGGTTAGATAGACATTAAAATTCTCCAGGACTCTTCTGGAGAGGCCAGTTCATCCTTTCTGGCAGGTTCTTTGAAATTCCAATAGCAGATGGAGTTCTGACCTAGTCAGGGTGCTACTCACTTGCCTGAGAACCGAAGCCTTATACCCAGACCCAGGGTAACCTTTGCTACATATGTGGGTATTTTTTTTCCTGTTTCCCATCATTACCAGCAGCCTTTTGCGGGCGAAATTTTAGCACACCTTTCCCGTGATGTCAGCTTTCAAATATTTCTAGCATGACAGGGAAATTGAACTGTCAGAATGAGATAAAAATGATATGATATACCCTTAAGTGTCCACCCACTTCTCCAAATGGCTTCCTACTCATATTGAATACAGCAGGTCATAAAGTGGGGTCTTCCTTGTTTCTAGAAATGATACCCCTTTCAAAGATGAATGGTCTTGTGAGTTCACTGAGGTGTGCTGGGAGTCTGAGATGTCAGGGCCTCCTGGTGTATCAGATTTTCCTAGTTCCCCCCACCCCCCATTCTTCATAGTTTTGCTATTAACATGGTAATCAGTGAAATTAAAGAAAAATCCTTTGATCTTAAAAGAAAGATTTGTTTAAAGGAATATTTACTCTGTATAATTGGTTAGCTGTGTGGGAAATTTTCTTCTCAGTTTACACCATACAAAAGTCAATTCCAGATGGATTAAAGAATTATGTACCAAAAGAAATTATAAGCAGCTGGAAGTATACATGTTAAATATGGACAAGGAAAGTTTTTTTTTTTAATGAATATGGACATTTTCGAAAGAAACAATAAAAGGAAGTACCGTTATTTTATCTGTATATAAACTAGAAACCTTCATATCCTCTCCAAATCTTAAATTCATGCTAATAAACCTGGTGATTTTTCATCACTGTCACTGTCACTGTCATCTTGTTGCTCATTGATTTGCTCGAGAGGGCACCAGTAACATCTCCATTATGAGACTTGTTGTTACTGTTTTTGGCATATTGAGTACGCCACGGGTAGCTTGCCAGGCTCTGCTGTGCAGGCGGGATACTCTTGGTAGCTTGCCAGGCTCTCTGAGAGTGGCGGAGGAATCAAACCTGGGTTGTCCGCGTGCAAGGTAAACGCCCTACCGCTGTGCTATCACTCCAGCCCAGGTGATTTTTTCATATCATGTATAATAAGAGTTCATCTGTGAATTGTAAGTTCTATAAAGACCTGAACAGATATTCAGCTTCGTTGGTAAATTAATGGCCAAGTATTGTTTCTACCTTTCATAACATAAAATTAAGAGAAACCCCACACTGGCTTATGTTCAAGATAACATCAGGACAGGAAATGGGTCAAAGGGCTAGAACACATGCTATGCATGTGGCAACCCCAGGCTTGATCTTTGGCACCACATGGTCTCCTGAGTACCACGAGGAGTGGTCCCCAGCCATTTTTCTGGGAGTACCAAGTGGCCTGAAAGTACCACCAGGTGTGGTCTACCTGCTCCCCATGCAGATGTGTTAAGTACAGAGACAGGAACAAGTTAGAACCGGTTTTGAGGGGATTTAAAAAGTGTGTGTTAGTGGCCGGGGGAGAGAGCTCTGCAGGCTGGGGCATATGCTTCATATACAGGAGGTCTGAGTCCATTCCCTGCTGCTCCATAGCCCCCCAGGAGTGACTCTTGAGCAAGTGGGAGCAGTCTCTGAGCACCACTGGGCATGGTCTAAACTCCAAAATAAATAAAAATGAAAATCGTATGTTGGTGTGTAGGGATGCAGTTCAGAGGTAGAACAGATGCATCACATGTATAAGGCCTTGGGTTTGATCTCCAGGACTGTAAAATCAAACAAAAATGTATGTCAGGGGTTCCAGTTACCCATCAGTTCTCATTGTTGTGAAAAATTTGAAATCCAGGGTCTACATTTTTTTCTGAAGATGTCAAGGGCTTGAAAGAACTGAATCCTCAGAGGTCTGCCTTTCCTTGGTGGTCGCCAAGGGTACTTGTTACCTTGAACTATGAGATATAGAACTACCCAGAGGCTCTTTAGCGAGCCCCTGGGGTTGTTAATAGCCTTTCTTTTACTTTTTGGGGGCAGTAGCCATTTTCCTCCTGCTAAGATGATCAGTCCTTTTCTTGGGTTACTCTCTTAAACAGTGCTTGGGAACTCTGGGGCAACACCTTGTGATATTTGGTCCCAGCTGTAGGGACCTAAGTACTAGGTGCTTGGGGCTGTGATATGGTGCTACTGAGGTTGTGTTTATTACCTAGTACACACCCACTGGTAATGTTGAGGGTTTGGGGGTTATTGTGGCTTATAGTTCTGGGGTCTGAACTCCAAGCTTCCAGGTGCATGGTATGTGGAATAATACTTGCAGATATTTGAGCTATTTCCTTGGTCTCTGATTCAACACTCTGAACTGGTAGAGTATCACTCTTTTGCCCCAAATAGAATTATTATGGTCCTTGGTCAAAAGACCTTCCTGCCTTGAACCAGTTGGGATGGGAGATGCATGCTGAAAGTAGATAATGGACCAAACATTATGACCTCTCAGTCTCTGTGTAGCAAGTCATAATGCCCAAAAGTAGAGAGAGAGTATGGGGAATATTGTCTGCCATGGAGGCAGGGAGAGAGTGGCAAAGGGGGGAGTATACCTAGGATATTGGTGGTGGGGAATGTGCACTGGTGGCGGGATGGGTGTTTGATCATTGTGAGATTGTAACCCAAACATGAAAGCTTGTAACTGTCTCAGTGTGAATCAATAAAATTAAAAAAAGAGAGAGAAAAAAAAAAGACCTTCCTGCCTTGGGTCTCATCCAGCAGAGTTTAGGGTTATGGAGACTGGAAACCAAGTCCTCTGAGCATATTGTTAAGGAATAATAGCGAGAATTGGCCTCTTCTACCTTATATCCTTTGATTAGTAGAACCTGTGTATTTTGGCTAACAGAAACATGATGGCAACATATTTTGTTTACTGATGCAAATCATACACTCTGTGCTGTAGGATAAAGCTGAGTTTCCTATTGTGTTGTTTCCCAGCTGGCACCACAAGTAGACTTCAGCATATTTCTCTTTTCAGGATACTTTTCTTTTCTATTGAATAAAGTGCTTTTGGGTGTTGAACCCTTTCATACTTGTGAGATGAGTGAATTTCATGGATGTGAGCCATAAGCTTCTTTCACTGTTAAAAGCTCTTTGATCGGTTAAAGTGCTATATTGATTACCATGATAATAAGTGAGACATTTCTTATGTTCATGCGTAGGTACTGCTGGAAGTAGATTATGGGCCGGGGGAGACAATCTACTTCTAGAACAAATATCTAGTCAATTATGGAGAGTTCACTGTCCCTTCTGTAAAGCAATCTATACTTAGATGGCTGGTTGGTTGGTCTCTCCAGTGGCTCAGCATTGATTTTTCCTGTTGACTGGAGTGGCAGTGGCAGTATCAAGGTCGTTATTGATGAGGGGCACTTCTTTTGCTGAACTCATGCCTCCCTTCCAGTTTTGCCATATTAAATATAGATCTACTGAGAAAGCCCTGGGAGAACTGGAGGAGAGATTGGATAACACTTGCAGAACATCATCTTGGCTACTATTGACAGCATCATCTGATTGTGCACAGGGTACACAAGTATCTGTGCTCTGTGCCATTGTGAGATGTGCAGACTCCTTCCCTAGAACTTCTTTTCACAAGTCTTCATGTTTGACATGTCAACTTTACATTTTTTTCAAACTCCATGTCTCTCCTATTAAGGTGTTAGCTTATACCCATTAAACACCATCTATCTGTATTTGTGGCCGTAAATAAATTCAAAAAGAGTAAAACAAAATACATTGTCTGCAGGTCTACAAACTCTTGGGGACATCCTTTTGGGGACCCCACTGCTTTGGTTTGTAGGGCAATAGAATACTATTTGTTGCCTGAGTGTTGTATGGAACCATTCACTAACCAGGATCAATGTTTTTCCTCCTAAGTCAACTGATCATAATTCTTAATCTGAATCAAGTTAAAGGAAGCGGTATAGAAAAATATGTCTTGAGGAAATCTGCATCACCAACTCAGTGCAGCTAGTACCTCTGAACCTATTCAAATTCCATCTGTTTACTGCTATGTCCACCCAACCTGCTGCCTTAATAGTGGTCAGGTTCATGATACAGTTAATAATAGGTAATCCAAATCATTTAGTCATATTTGAGGACTACTAAGCTGATAGTGGCATAGATAAAGGATGAGAGAGAGAGGAAGGCACATAGTAAATTAGTAGTTACAAGTGTGCAGGTAAGGAAAAGAAACAGAACTTTAGAGAAAAGGGCTGATGCTTAGAAAATACGTGAATGGAAGATAAGACTCCAGTGGTTTGTTTTGAGAGAAAGGCACAGTTGCATTGTGAGAAGCCACTTAGTATATAAGCCAGACTTGCCTTGCTTATTGTACTTTATAATGTATTTTGTTGTACTCTGCTTGAATTTATTTATGGCCACATTTATGGCCATACTTGCCTCAACATCATTTTTGTCTTCTACTTGTCTAGTTTTATGTTTTTTCCCCTCTTCTGAATCATTCACTCCATGATATCTATAAGGTGATTTCATGTATTCTTGTAGTTTTAAATAGCATCTATCTGCTGCCACACATGTCTTAGGTCTTTTCCCCACTCCAAGCTTATATTATTTTCAATATAGGCCCAAGAGGAATCTTCAGGTTAACATATCACATCTTGTTCCTTTTTCCCCTGTAGCTATTCCTTTAAGTATTTTGTTTATTTTTAATTATTGAGTCACCATGGGATACAGTTACAAAGCTTTCATGATTGAGTTTCAGTCATACAATGGTTGAACACCCATCCTTCCAGTGTACATTTTCCCACCACCAACATTCCCAGTATCCCCCAACCACCATCCCCACTCCCACCCCCTGTCTCTATGGCAGACAATTTTCCCTATACTCTCGCTCTAACTTTTGGGCATCGTGGTTTGCAATATAGATACTGGGAAGCTATCATGTTTGGTCCTTTATCTACTTTCAGCACACATCTCTCATCCCAAGTGGTCCCTCCAACCATCATTGACTTAGTGATCCCTTCTCTATTCCAGCTGCCTTCTCCCCCAGCTCATGAGGCAGGCTGCCAACCATGGAGCAATATTCCTGGCCCTGTCTCTACTGTCCTTTGGTGTCAGTTTCATATTATGTTATTTTATATTCCACAAATGAGTGCAGTCATTCTGTCTGTCCCTCTCTTTCTGACTCATTTCACTTGGCATGATACTCTCCATGTCCATACACTTATAAGCAAATTTCATGACTTCATCTTTCCTAACAGCTGCATAATATTCCATTATGTAGATGTACCCAAAGTAGTAACACATCTACTTTCTAATTTCAGCATTATTCCCAGACTCCCCAAATGTCAAGAACACTTTAGAACAATAGTGTTCTCTATCTGGTTATTTAAACTCAAACTTTAAAACTAACCTGTTATTGAGCCAGCCCTAGTCGGGCCCGTGCTCGGCTCCGGCCGGCCGGGTTTTCGGCCCGGGTGCCCATGCCCCTGCAGAGCCGGTGGGTGTGGAACAAGCGGGAACCAGAGACAGCTTTAGGAATTGGGGTTCCAGCAAGTGCCTGCACCCATGTATGGAGACTGTGAATTAAGCCTTTGCCCCACGCCGGCTAACGGAGGAAATATGTAATTTCTGGCAGAATTTTCCCAGGACTTTATACAGAAATCCAAAACCGCGCGGACGCTGCCGCGTCCGCGCAACTTAACATTTATAATTGTCATCAATGTGAAAGGGTTCCATTTGAACAGGTCAGACTTGGGGGGGAAACTCCAAATAATAACAGTAAGTTTTTGTTGAAATATTGAAGGTTCTTAATGTAACAGCCACCTCTGGACTATGAGCTAAGCAAAAGCCCCACGCTGGCCAACGTGGCGTGGAGTACACCATACTATGAGGCGCAGGAAGGGGGATGAGGGGGAAAAATTAAAAAAAAAAAAAATGGAAAAGGAAAAAGAGAAAAAAAAGAGAGAGAGAGAGTTATGTCAACTATAGTGAGTTTTGTGTTGAATTATGGAATGTAATCAAGGTAAAGAAAAAAATGAAGTGAAATTCATTAGTTATACAGTAGGGGGTAGGGGGGTGGGGGCGGGGGGTAAACTGGGGTTTCTGGTGGTGGAATTTGGGCACTGGTGAAGGGATGGGTGTTTGAATATTGTATAACTGACATATAAACCTGAGAACTTTGTAACTTTCCACATGGTGATTTAATAAAAATTAAAAAAAAAAAAACCTAACCTGTTATTTTTCTGTTCTTATCACTCAATTCACTTCCATCAGCAAATCACATTACCTCTCCTTCCCCAAATGACCCACCACTATTTGTCCACTTCTTTCTGTAAAACCACCCCTACCCAGCTGGAGAAATAGTACAACAGATAAGGTACTTTTGCCTTAGGTGCAGCCAACCCCAGATCAATCTCCAGTACCACCTGTGGTCCTCTGGGCAGTGTGCAAGGAATGGTCCCTGAGCAAAGAGCCAGGAGTAAGCCCTGAGCACAGCCAGGTGTGGCTCAACTCCTCCCCTTGCAAAAACAAACAAACAAACAAACAAACAGACAGAAGATCATCCCTACTGCTATAGTCCAAGCCAATGTCATTGCTACTTAGCAAAAACATGTCTCCTAATGGCTCTCTGTTTTCAGTTTCCTAATGCTTCATGGGTCTCTCTGTTTTCAGTATTTTTCCTCTTTTAAAAATATTTTATTAAAGGTCCTTATAGAACATCCAACTCCAGATCCAGCTTCCAAGAAAACCCTGATATACCATGGGTACTGGTACTGGTTGGGGATGGTCTCCATTTTCAGTCTTATACCCCACCTTAACCTCCCATAATTCATATTCTGAAAACAAAACTAGAATAATATAATGAAAACATCTTGGAAAGAGTTGAATTCAAGACAATCCTGATTATAACATGCATGAATAACTAGCTTTGCAATGAAAAATTGTCTACAAATATAGATTGTGGGGACTATAATTTTTTTTAGAAATTTGGTGAAATAGCCATCTATTTTATAGCCCATTTATGGAATGTATTTATTATTATGATTATACATCACAATCACAATCAATCACAATATCCCATTTATCACTGATTTCTCGGGCGGGCTCAGTAACATCTCATTTCGTCCTTTCCCTGAGATCTTAGGAGTCTATTTCGACTTGGCCCTCCTAAAGATGTTGCACTGGGGGCTCTTCAGGGTCAGGGGAATGAGATCCAGCTTGTTACTGGAATTTTCATATGAATACACCATGGGGAGCTTGCAAGGCTGTCCCATGGGGCCAGGAAACTCTCAGAAGATTGCCAGTTTCTCCTAGAGGGAGAGGTAGGCTAAAGATATCACGGGGCTGGCCACAAGCGGCCTCGCCCTTCTGAGAGCTTGCTTTTAAGTTTCTGGATGTTGACCATTGATGGGATTACACACACCTGGGTTCCTCTGCCGGTACCGGTACCTTCATGCATGAAGCCTGTCTGAACGTGTAGAGAGGAGCCTCCAGCATGGCTGCAGCTAGGTTCCGGTGGTCTTCAGCCGCCAGGAGCTCTGCTTGATATGTATATGATTATACATATATACTTATAATTACATACTTAATATTATATTTAAATTATTGTCATTTATATATTTTTACTTTCCGTGGGTGTTCAGGGGATGTAGGGCTACTCCCAGTGGTTGAATACCCTGGTGGTTCAGTGCAGGGGCCCTTGGATGTGGTGCTGCTTCGGCCCTGCCATGCCAGGAATTACCTGGGTTACATTGGTGGTGTTCCAGGGCCTCTTGGGCCTTACTCAGTGGTGCTTGGGGGATTCAAGGTTGAACCTGGCATGCTTAGAGAACCAGGCCGTCCTGGGGTCAAATTATGGTCAGCTTCATGCAAGGCATGCTCCTTTCCTCTTGTACTATCTTTTTAATCCCTTAAATTATTTTTGTTTTTACATTTAAAAAAAATTTATTTGAGGACTCCATGTGCATATCTTTAAAACGTTTTTTAAAAAAATTGAAATAATGCAGATTTATGATACTCTTTGTGTCTTGGATACAAATTTAGTCACCCCAAAATTTTACTCCCTACCAAAGTGCCAGTAACCTCTGCCACAGTCCATTGGACCCTCTCTACCCTTTCAGCCCAGTTTCCTTGGTAACCTACGTTCTCAGTGGCCAGTGTGTGTACGCTTGTATGGGGCATTGTCTGTTTCTTGCTTTATTTCTTTATAACCCACACGTGAGTGAGATCATCTGGTATTTATCTTCCTTCTTTTGACTTGTTTAGCACAGCCTCCTCCCGTGTCATCCTAGTTACAGCAAAAGGCAAGATTTCTTCTTTCCTAGTAGTTGAGTAGTATTCCTTAGTGTATACATACACTGCATCTTCTTTATCCACTCATCTGCCATTGGGCACTTGAGTGTTTCCCATATGTCGGCTATTGTAAGTAGCTTCCCAGGAGCATATTTTTAACTCCTTTATTGAAGTGTCACATCAGCATGTTTGACATCTGTTTTTTGAGTTTCTTCTGCATCGTATGATACTGTACTGCAGAATATGTCATCTTCTCTTCCACTTAAATAGTTTCAGACATCACTTTTTGCATCAATGTATTTTTTTGTCATGGAAAATTTTATCCAAACTGTAAGTTCTTTTACAGCAGATTTGTCTCTGGCATTTTAAAAATATATTTGTTTGTACTCTACATGATTTGATGTGATTATTAAATGGGTATATATTTTATTCTGCATTTTCATTTTTGTTTATGGTGGGAAGGTTTGCTTGGCAACGAGAAACAACAAGTCCTGAGGTGATGTCTACTCAGTACCCAGGCCACATTGTTTTCCTTCATCCTTCTCTATCTTTCTCAGTTTCCTATACTGGCCATTTAGTTTAATGGTCTTAAGTACCATGTGCCCACAGATCACTTTCATATTAATGTTACCAGCCCAGACCTTTCCTTTGAACTCAGACTCACAAATCAAAGTGGCATTATGGTATTATTTATTATTAAACTCCATGTCTGAGAATTTTTAATTTTTATTCCAGACACACTCTTCCAAAACCTTTTCCATCTCAATAAATCAGAGTTCTGTTCTTTCAATTGGTTCTGTTTGCAGTGAGTTATTTTTTTCTTGACTCCTTTCATATCTCATGCGATCATGAGCAGGTATCCTTATTTGCAGCTTAAAGCAAAATCCAAAATCTCATCATTCACACCATTTCCCACTACCAACTGAACCAAAGATCTGAAGCTTTTTATCTGAACAATTCCAGTTGCTTCTTAACTGATCTTACTTTTCTATATATATATATATTTTTTTTTTTTGAGAGCTTATTTGAAGGTTCTAGCAGGGGAGCACAGATACTCATATACCTTCCACCAAAGAATGATCCAGTCCATCTCTGTTCAGGAAGGCTGTCGTCTTTGACCGAGTGCTTAGCTTCAGCAGGGACAGTCATGCGCTAGTGAGGGAGGAAGAGGCAGCCTAGCTAGCCATATCAATCAGATCAACCCTGGCGATCCACGGAGTGACAGATGTCGCAGCCAGATCACCTCCACATCTATGATATGTTCTTAGGGAGCCCAGAGGGCTGTTTCAAACCTACAATTCAGATCACTTCATTTCTTTTAATTAAGAGTAAAACTTAAGGTTCTTGAAATAGCCTTCACGGTTGGGGTCTGGCTGTCTGGTTCTTCTTTCTTTGTGCTTCTCGCAAGAACACACCAAGTATGTGCTTACCTTCTGGAACTTGCCTGTGTCTTCCTTCCCCACTGCCTGGAATGTTTGTTTTATCTTCACATTGTTTCCTGTACTCCTGGTATTTGCTTAATTGAAATTTTGTCATGGAAGATTTTGCTGGCAAGCAACAAATTGATTTCCTCTTCTTTATTTCTTCTCTCGCACTAAACCATTTTCTAGTTATTTACTTGTTAACTGTTAATTTTTTCCTCCTTAATACACATGCTACAAACTGTATCTCCACGGACTAGAAAAGTGCTTATCACATGGTAGACACTGTAGTTATGGGATGGATGAATGTTGTACAAGGTGAACTCATTTTACTTTAGGCACCGCACGGGTGTAGGTACCAGAGATAGAAGCAAGTATAGGACACGGCCAGGTTGGAAGTAGGTGGGAGGCATAACAGTGTGCCAGGGAAGTGTAAAGTGGATGTGTGTGGAATGAGCCTGAGGTGTCCCATGCAATAGGACCGAGATATTTGTGGGCTGATTAGTGAGAATGACTCAAAGGGATAAATGGAGAGAAGGGAGAGTAGGTGGGGGAAACAGACATGTCCCGAGAGAAAGAATCTTATTAAAGGTAATGGAGGGGCGTGGGGAGAAGAATGGACTTCATTTATTTGTAGCTTACATGGGTTATGTTTTAGATTTAGTCTTTAAAACTCCATGTAGAATACTTGTAAACTCATTGTAAACTTGTAGAACATAAGAAATGTAGTGTTGTTGTACAGCAATTGAAAAGTGTTTTTTAGGTACTATGCTTAAATGTTTCCACATTCTATTTCTTCATAGAATCTGAACTTTTTTAGTAACTAATGTTCCCTTGTCAATAAAGTTAATGTATTCTCTGTAGCCTGTATATATATGTATATATGTATATATATACATGTATATATATGTATACATGTATATATATATCTCCTGTAAGGGAAGACCTTTGGGAGAATGTGAAGAAATTGAGCATTGTTCTAAAGTTAGTTTCATGTCATTCTGGTTCTCATCAGTCCTTTATTTCTTCCAGCAAAGATAATGGAGGTTTTTTTTGAGTTAATAGTCTGTGCTACCGAGAGTATCCCGCCTGCACAACAGAGCCTGGCAAGCTACCCGTGGCGTACTCGATATACCAAAAACAGTAACAGCAAGTCTCACAATGAGACGTTACTGATGCCCGCAAATTGATGAACAACGGGACAACAGTGCTACAGTGCTACTGTTTAAAATTATTTTAATGGGTTTTTTAAAACCCTAAGGAAATTATGCTTCAAATTTTGCTGGTTAAACTCTACACTATCAAAGTTAGTAATAAATAATTTAAGTTTCAGAGAAAAAAATCAATTATACAATATATTAATTTTTTTTTATTTCAAGTTTTCACTTCAAGTTTTCTGGGACTTCTTTTGGAATCCCTGATTCCAAAATACAAATATTTCCATTTACCCTGGTTTCTGCTTCTGAGATCTTTGTTATTTGTATGGAGGATGTCTTGGAATAGGGAAAGAATCCCAGTTTCAAATCATCTCAAACTTGAATTTGTTTGTAGTGGCCTAATTTTACTGGTACCCTAACAGTCTTTTGGAGGCCAAGACACACCGTCTTTGAGGAAGTCTAACCCAAGGCTTCAATATATCCTTCCAGTTTTTGTAATTAGAGCCTAACATAATAGAAAGTACTGAAAAGTAATTCATGATGAGATAAACAAGATAATAATATGCACAGAGAATTACACTCTAATAGCAGTATTAAATAGAGGCATTATAAAATTATAACTCCATTTCAGACTATTTCAATTAGAGCATTTCAGTGGAAAGCTTAAACTATGAAAAGAAAGTAGATATTATACAACTGAAAAATAGAATGACAAAGTAGAAATACAATAACTTAGGTTAATAGAAGATTGATGTAGATGAATAGAAAATCAATATGTTGACATTTTTTGGGCTCAGCACAGAGCAACAAAAGCATAAAAAGCATGAAAAAGAGCAAAAGAGACATAATGGGAAACTGTAGAAAAGATGGTACTGGATTATTTTGGATATCAGTATGTGGCAAAAGAAAGCTATGTCTGCTATGTACGCTATGCCAAAGTGAATTTAGGTAGTCTCAATGTTTAAGTGTAAAGAAATATAAACCGATGAAGAACCAGTAGATAGAAAATGCAAATATCTGCAAATATTTACATGACCTAGGAGTAAACAAATATTTTTGAACAGGACACAGATTGCTATCATAAACTGTTGGTAAATTTGATCACCTTAAAGTTAGAAATATCTGTTCATGAAAAGCGTGATTAGAAGCAAGAAGATAAGCTGTAGAATAGAGGAAGGCATTTGTTTCACATAAAAGGGACAATGGGTTCTTATCTAAAGAACTGAAGAGCTTATAACCCAATGGAAAAGTGACTACAAGACTTGAATAAGTAGTCTATGAAAGTGGCCATTTATCCAAGTGGAGATTAAGCATCAGAAAAATTTAGTTTTATCACAGTGAGATATTAGTGGATATCACTTCCCCCACCCCCATATAGAATCACTATAATTATTTAAAATTTTTAAAAAATTTATTCTTTTATTGAATCACCATGTGGAAAGTTACAAAGCTTTCAGGTTTAAGTCACAGTTATACAATGCTCGAACACCCATCCCTTCACCAGTGCACATATTCCACCACCAAGAATCACAGTATACCTCCCCCCCACCTCCCCAGCCCCCCACCCCGCATGTGTAACTGGTAAATTTTACTTTACTTTCACTTTACTTTGATTACAGAATCACTATAATTAAAAAGCCTATAATACAAAAATTTGGCAAGGATATAGAAAAACTGGAATTCTTTCTTTTGGGGTGCGGTGGGTGGGTCCCAGGGACACATATCTGTGAAGCACGAGCTCTGCCACTGCGCTCTACAGCTCCCTGGCTCTACAGCTGGAATTTGTGTATCTGCCTGTGGGAGTGTAAATTGACTCAATCACTTTGAGAAACTGATTCTGAGCATTGTCTATTAAACGGAGTCTTGGCAGGCCTGTAATCCAACAGTTTTACTTCTGCATATACATACGGCAGAAACATTAGCGTGTGTCCCACGTCAGAGATGTTTAACACTGTTCATAAAGTGAAATAGCTCCAGTGTCCATCAGTAATAAAATGAACAAACTGTTGTACAGTCACACACTGGAATACTGCATAGTTTGAAAAAAACACACACACAATTGGATGATGAGCAGAATAATGTCAAGCAAAGAAGCCATGTTCTCATGTGACTGCTCAGAAGCTGGGGAATGAGACCTGTTTGAGAAGTTCTCAATGTATGGTGAGTTGTGTCAACTCTGAGCTTAATACTTAGGGAATTTTGCCAGTGCAAGAAAAGTACTTCAACCTGGAAGGCAGGAAGCTGGCTGCAAGAGTCCTAGGGACCCCTGAAGAAAGGGCTAAAGTTTTGGGTATTCATTTATTCATCATGAGAAATTCACCGAGTCTCCTTGTTTGCAGTTTGGTAGTGCTGTGAGTCATCTGCTTTCTTCCAGCCCAGAAGCTTTGTTTTTGAGACCAAATCTCCAGAGTTTTGCCTGGATTCAAGCCTAGTGGTGGTCATCTAGATTCACTGAGATCTGTTTGTATTTTTAGGGGGGTGATGTCTCTCCTGTAGAGCTTGGGAGCATAAAGACCATCCCCAGAGAGATACCTGGCTGGTTGGGGGTGGGGTGGTTTGTGGTTAGTAGGATTAAATTTGTCTGCAAGGATCTTTGAGCTACCTACCCAACCCTGGACTTGGTTTTTTTTTTCCCTTCAAATTTTACCACATTTTTGTTATTTTACCCTCTCTTCTTTTACCCTTCATTTTATAATCACCTTTTCTAATGAAGACTGCCAGGCAAGTAATTATCCTCTTGGAAAAACAGTGGAATTAGATTTCTTTCAAAGTCAGTCTTGACAAATCAGTTTCCAGTTGACTGAGAACTTTACTGTGAAAAACAAAAAGTTGAAAAAAGAGCAGGAAAAAGAAGAGGAAGAGTAATGTTCTTGATCAGGACTTAAGCTTTTTCCACTCATGACTTTTTTTTTTGACTGAGAAATTTTGATGTGACCCTGGGTATATAGGCATATAAAATAGGTATACCAATGAAGTATGCATTACTAATAGATCATGCACTGTAGCACTATCACTGTCGTCCTGTTGTTCATCAATTTGCTCAAGCGGACACCAGTAACATCTCCATTGTGAGACTTGTTATTACCGTTTTTGGCATATCACATTTGCCCCGGGGAGCTTGCCAGGCTAGCAGTGCGGGTGAGATACTCTCGGTAGCTTGCCGGGCTCTCTGAGAAGGGCGAAGGAATCGAGCCTGGGTCGGCTGCATGCCAGGCAAACACCCTACCCGCTGTGCTATCGGTCCAGTCCCACTAATAAATCATAAAGAAATTTATTTAGAAACAAATTCTTTAGGAGTTATGTGACCCCATAGGAACAGTAGAGCTGGACGGGCATTTTTGCAAAAGAGGAAACATGAACAGCAAAGAAATATCAAAACATGTGTGCCATCAGTATAATTATGAAATGAAGGCCATCAGATAGAGATGAAATTCAATACAAGCAGAACAGATAGAGATGAAATTCAATACAAGCAGAAATCAGAGAGGTTGGAACTCAGAGGAGACTCCTGCATGCTGGTGGGAGTCAAATAGGACAGGCACTTGGGAAGTAGTTTGGTGGCAACCTCAGCGGGACATTAGACTGTTTTTCTTTTTTAAAAATTTAAATTTCTATTAAAGGCACCACGGTTCACAAAGTCATTCATGATTGAGTTTCAGGCATACCCTATTTCAACACCAATCAAACTATTAGTTTCAGCTTCCTTCTACCAGTGTCCCCAGCTTCCCTCTCATCCCCACCCCATCACAGGGGTTGCTATAACAGGCACCTTTTCTTTTTTAAGGCACTGTGATGTACAGTCCTGTTACTCACAGGATTTCATTTAATTGCGTATCCTGACCTCTCCTCCTTCACTCTGCACAGGAGTTAGAGGCGGCAGGATTCACAGGCAGCAGGGTGGTCTGCCAGAAACAAAGCTGAAAGCAGCCATCCTGTCTCTTAGTAGAAGAAGGGATAAATAAATGGTGGTATTGTCTGTCTATTTATTCCAATAAGAAGCAAACTGAGACTTACTTGAGCTCCTTAAATGGAAACTTATTTCTTTCCCAGGTTAAAAAGCAGAAAACAACACACATCTCTACACTGTCGACAACAAGATGTCGTACTCCCTCTCATCTTAATCTGCTAAGCAAGCGCTCTCATGGACAAGAGAAGCCAGGGTTAGGGTTTTAGATCGAGCTGGTGGGCCTGTGAGTCAGAGGGTAGGTGCAGAAGGAGAGTTAGAGCTTCTTTAAGCATTTCTCCCTAAGATCTATTAGTCAGGAAAGCAGGATTTTGAGTTTGATGGTGGGGCATGCTTCTGCTGCTATTATTGATAATGATAGTAGGAGTAAATGATAATGATTATTGTTAACAGCAAGAATTTCTTGAGTATTTTTCATGTACCATGGCCCTAGGCAATTATTTCCTTTAATCCTCTCAGCAATCTTGCAAAGGAGCCATCCTCCCATTTGATAATTAGAAAGCTGCATTTAGGAGCTTTAGAAACTTTTCCAAGATCACACTTTTAGAGAGTGTTAAAGTCGGAATTACATCAAGATTTGGTTGACATGTCTGTCCCAATATTATTAAGTTAAAGATTTATCCTCCTGAAGGGAAGAAGAGGAATACCCAGAAGTCAGAATGCATCACAGACCACAGTAAAGTTTGGGTTACTGCAGATGGTTTGTCTCTTTGTACAAGCCAGTCTGGCATTTCGCACTGTGAAGAAACATAGGCTCTATACATCTTTTTTTTTCTTTTATCTATACATCTTACAAACAGGGGGAGTCTTTTGTCCTGTATGCCGCATTCATCACCAGCGAGGGTGTTCTATGGAACAGAACATCACTTAATATTTTTTAAACATGGATGTCTCTATATTTTAAAAACATTGAACATTAAGTTTAGGATAGCTAACCCTTACTCATGATTCAATGCACATAGAAATTCAGGAAGTGAAAAGATTTCCACCTTGTGCTGCCTACCTTTCCTTGCGAGACTACAGCAGGGCAAAAGTAAGCACTATCATTCATGTGTCCTTCCAGAGTTTTAAAAATCTAAACATTGGTGTTGAATTATTGTATTCCTAAAATTCAGCTATCAGTAACTTTGTAAATAAATCATGGCTCTTTAATAAAAAAGAATTAAAAAATTAGAAATAAAATCTAAGCAAGTATAAATATTATTTTTCTTTTGTAAACAGCATACTTTGGAGGCTTGCCTATTTTACTAAACAAACTACTCTTGTAACTCTATGTAGTATGTAATTTTATCTTTTTTCTATTTGTTTTTTAATTAAATTTTTGGTTTTGGTCCATACTCAGTGTTGCTCAGGGCTAACACTGGCTCCGTGCTCAGGGATCACTCCTGGTACACTAGGGGACCATATGGGGTACTAGGGATTAAACCCAGACTGTTATTGTCCAAGGCAAGTGTCCTACTCACTCGCAGTACTATTGCTCCAACTCCATTTTCTCATTTGTCTTTAGGTACATTATAATGGTTAACCATATTCACTTAATGCTGGACATTTTATCCCTCAATTTTATGCTGTTATAGATAGCAAAATATGAATGCTTCATATTTAACATGTGTACATATAGGTAGAACAATTTCTTCCTAGAGGTTTGGATTTACTGGAATATTTGTCTTGGAGGAGAAGCAGTCACATTCTATACTAACTTTCAGAAAGCTCTTCTGCAGGTGGTAAGACTAGGCAGGGAGATATTGGGAAGCTCATCTTGGGAAAAGGATGACAGGTTTGGTCTTTTTCTTCAGACAGGACTCAGAGATTCTCAGAGTCATTCCTGTTCTCCTGGAAGCAGCAGGTCACAGTGATGATTATTTTGCTGCAGATTCTTGGGACCTCCAGGCTGACTGCCAGGCCTGCCAGGCTGGTCTCAGTTATTTCTTAACATCCTCGGTGGCTCTGGTTTTGGATTCCTTTTATCATAAAATGATGGAAACCTCATTTCTAAATTTTGCTCATTTCTAAGAAGTCTTGTGCTCTGAATTCTTCCAGCAGTTGTGGTGCTTTCATGCCGATTTACTGCTGTTTTCTCTGCACTTTGACAAGTGTCAAGTATGTGTTAGAGTGTGGCTGGAGCTCTAATCAGTGTCCAGTTAACAGGCTATTAACTTGCTTATATGGAACTTCATTTTTTTTTTATTTGGGGTCCTCCATGTACTTGCTAATTGACTCCCAAGTAAGAATAACTAGAAAGGCAAAATCATGGGTATCTCAACAGAGAACTACGTACTAACTATTTCAGCATATTTTGCATCTCTGTAGTGTGTAGTAAACTCCCTGTCTCTAGTAGAGAGTGGGAGATGGTTGGAAGTTTTCTCTGGGAAGTGTTAGTTGGTGAAGTGAGTGAGAACCACAGAACTGGAGGGGAAGGAGGGTGCAAGAGAATACAGGAGGTAAATTGCTATAAGAGGACTTTTACAGGATCAAATTAGTGAGCTCATGCTCCTTTAGAGAGTTGAGGGGAGTGGGAACTCAAAATCCAGCCAACGGGATAAAATGTGGATCTCCACCTTTTCAACAGCACCCTAAATTGTTTCCACTGATGCTTCAGTTTGTTCCCTACTCTGATTTGAAACAATTCATTTGGCTGTTTAAAGACTGTTGATGGTTTCAAGAAGATAAAGATTTACTAAAAGGCTTATCTAAAACTGAGAGACAAAATGACATGTATAATCTCTGTTAAAATAGTGTTTGCTATCTGTGTCAACCAGTGCTAACATGAAAAGTTTCTTTGGATTCATGTCCAAATTTACTTTAAGAACTGAAATTCGGGGCTGGAGCGATAGCACAGCGGGTAGGGTGTTTGCCTTGCACGAGACTGACCTGGGTTCGAATCCCAGCATCCCATATGGTCTCCTGAGCACTGCCAGGAGTGATTCCTGAGTGCATAAGCCAGGAATAACCCCAGTGCATTGCCAGGTTTGACCCAAAAAGCAAAAAACAACAACAAAAAAAACCAAAAAAAAAACCCCTGAAATTTATGTGACTTGCCTGAAGTTCCAATCAAGTTTATTATTAATGATGAACGCAAAAGTACAGACAATTTGTTTAACTTTGAGTCTTATAAACACCACCAAGAGCCCTCCTGTGTCCAGATGCCTTTATGCCTTTCATCTTCATCTGAATAATGTGTCTCTTTGTGAGCCAAGGGCAAATTAAATCAGGGCATTGTTTTTATTACAACTTGGGCTAAGATGTTCAAAGTTGCCTTCTATTCTTTCTGCATTAATGTTCAGTGGGGCCCTAAATCAAAACCCCCAACCAGGAATTATTCTTGGTGTTGCTCAGGGACCATATGGAATGTCAGGGATTGAACCCAGGTCAGCTCTGTGCAAGGTGAGTGCCTTACCTGCTATACTATTGCTCCGGTCCCAGCACTCAGATTTTTTTTTTTTGAGGGTAAAAAATGCACTGTGCCTGACACGTTGCTACAAATCTGAATGTCAGCATGATTGGGATGGTGCCCCCAGGAAACATTTGCCCTGGTGGCCTTGTGGGACAGATGCGATCAGCTGCTTTATCTCGAGCAGTAATCTTTTGTACTTTCCTGTGTGTAGACTGGTGATGTACATCGAGAGAGACAGCAGAAAGACCTCTCCAGGCAAGGAGCCACAAAGCGGCAATGAGTACCTGTCCAAATGCCTGGACCTCCTCATCTGTCACATTGTGCAGGAGCTGCCACGAGTCCTGGGTAAATTGGAGTCTCATCCTCAGGCCCTCACTGCCTGCCTCTTTGTGACTTGCCTTTCAGGCATCACCACTTTTTGTTCTTGCTTGTCTGTTTCTGCAGGCGAGTGCCATGACACTTTTTCTTGCATGTGTACGTAGTTTCAAGATTTAAAATATCCCTTCCCTGTTTTTGTGATTATTTTGCATCAGTGATGTGATTTTGCCTGCAACAAGCAGGCTAACAGTTACATTTGGGATATTATCTGTGGGGAACAGAAAATTTTGGAACGTAAGCAAAAAACAACAACAACAAAAAAATCCCCAAACCCATTTTAATTGTTTAAAAGTAAACTTTGCTGTTATTTTAAGAAACTTTACTCAAGATTTTCTTCTATCTTATTCTGAAGAAAAAGATTTTCCCTCAGGTTAGTCTTACTGCTATTAAAAGAATTTAAAAGTGCATGGGTCTTCATATTGGATATGAAAGAATTTTGTTATTAAATTAGAAATTTATTTGGCTTAAAATTTTAAGATGAGATTCTCATAATGAATTGCAAAGGGCATTTATTACAGCTTAAAAAATTTCATCTTACATGGAAATTTTAATGTAGAAATTAAAATAATTATCTATAGAAATTAAATAACTTAAGGAGTGCCTGGATTAACTTTAAATTATATGCCATCCTTTTCCAGCAGATGTAGCTATAAACCAAAAATGTTTAAAATTAAAATTGGATACAATCCATAATGATAAAATATATTTGAACTCAAAAGTTTAGAATGTTGTCAAAGTAATGAAAACCTCTTCATAACTGAGAGTACCATTTTTCACATCACTAATTCTTTAGGAAACTTTTTCTTATAAATGACTGAAAATAAAGCATCTCAAAATTTATTTTGGATTGTTACTGGTGCCCGCTTAAGCAAATAGATGAGCAATGGGATGGCAGTGATATAGTGATACAGTGATACATTAATATTTTAAAATTTCCGATCTGAAGGCCATGATCTTGTCAGTTACTGAGTTTATCATGTGATAAAGTTCTGAGGTCCTCAAGTTTTATCTTTCATTGGACTTATTATTCCATAAGAACTTTCTGGGCTTCATTTCCTTTTACTTTCATTCTGTTATTAAAGCAATTTTTATTTGTAATATGTTCACTTAATTTTTGGATAATGTTCTCCATTTTATAAAGGCAGTAACTTCTGGTTGAAATTCTTTTACTTCCTTCTCCAAAGGAGAAGAAAAAGAATTTTTTTTTAAAAACTGCCATTCCACCATAAACATTTATACATTCTCCTAAATGAGAATATTTCTATCCATGTTATCCCTGAGAGACTATAAATTTCTGGTATAATTTCAATATTTGGGAAGAAAATCACTCTGCATCTCCTCCATTGATTCGGAGATCAATTTCTACATCTGTCTTATTAGTATTCAAGTCGCAACCAAGGATCCTTAAGTGCTTGTGGTCTTTAACCTCGATACTTGCTGTGGGATGTCATTTGCAGGTGACATTCTTAATGCCTTGGCTACCATTTCTGGTCGCAAACACCCATCAACGGTCCAAGTGAAGCAGCTGAAGATGTTTCTTCCACTGATGCCCATAGTGCTTCACCTCGTAACTTCTCAGGTATGGTCTTAGTCAGAAAAGGAGCAACAGCAATTCCTGTGACTTCCTTCTTTGTAAACTGGAGCTGAGAAAAGTCAGCTCAACCAAAACATTTCCCTCTCTGTCTTTTCCCCTTCCTTTCTGGCATATGGCTTTCAGGATTTAATCTGTGGCAACTCTCTCATCACACAGGTTTTTCTACCTCAGGTGGTCACAGAGGAGTTCCTTTTCAGCTATGGAACTGTTCTTGTGAGTAATGCTAAATTTTGCACGTTCCTAATAAAAATGTGGCTATCTTTACTGTTTGTGGAATTTAGTATCAGAATGAGGTAATTTAAAAAAAAACAAGAACAAAAAAAAAAAACCTCTTGGTATTTATTTGTCTCTAGGGATATGACCTTTTTATATTTTTATCTATTGACTGTAATAAAATTTGACATTTGGAGAAAAATACATTCTCTCCTGATAATGTATTTTGTTCAGAGACAGCCCCAAGTAGGGTAAATAAGGCTGTAGAACATTTTCATAGGTTTTCATATTAAACCTCATGAAAAAATTTAATAAAACTGGTGAGACTGGAAGAATGGAAATGCATGATCATTATTTGCTTCAGTTTATATGGTCTAGCTTTGTGTACATCTCTTTTTATGATGCCCTTTCTTTTAAGTTAAGCTCCATTCAACATTTTCTTTAATTTTGATGAGCTGGATCGCTATGTAAAACAAATCACTGTGCTATCTCTTATTTCCATTTTTGCTCAGAGAAATAGTTCTTTTGTGCAGGTGGCGGCTCTTGAATTATGTCACTTTCCTTTCTTGCCTGAAATAGTTACAGTATATGTTGGATAAAATGGGGAGTAATACAAAGGGAAACTGATAATAATAATTAGCGCTGAATGCATATTTCAAAAATGCCATTAGGATATCTAGTTTTGATGAAGCAAACATCTTAATTTGATAATTTGGTATGAAAATGTGATTGCATCCACAAGTGAGAATATAGCTCCCTGGAAGTTTCTTCACACAGTGGACGATGAGGTTTAGAAGAATGAGTGTTAAGCAGAGGTCACTGACTCTCGGTGGCAGTGTGTTCAGGCAATGCTGTAAGGGCCCTTCCTGCTCAGTGTCAAATAGTTATTCTCCTAGTGCCTTAAATTCTGAATTATCCTAAGTATAGCAATTTGGTTGTGCTTTTATGAACTTGAAAATTATTGAATTTCATCTACCACTTTAAATCATCTTTGGATACATCATTTTAGTGTAATTATAATTCTGCATTTATACTTTCATTACATTGACACATCCATGCATAAAAATAGTAATTTTGACTTTGCATGTGATCTTGGAATATTTTGGCATGGTGTTTGGCATAGATATAAGATATAGTATATATAAATAGAATATATATATTAGATATAATATAGATAATATTATATATAAATTATATATTACAGCACAGATATTATATATATATATATAAATTTGTGTTTGTTCTCCCTCATTCATCCATTTCCTGCCCCTGACTTGTCACTTCTCTCTGTTACCTGAATATATTTTAGGGTTTCAAGAAATTATGAAGTGTCCCCAACACAAATGTCTTTATCTAGTATCAGGAATTACCTTTTGGTTCATGTCACACTGTTTAGAAGGAGAGCACCCCACCCTTGGGGATCACCCCTCTCCCTTTCCCACAGAAATGGGCATCTTCTGTGGACTAAGGGGGGTTCTGTCAGGCCTTCTAATTATCAGCACTAGGGTTATGGAAGTGACTTGGTCAATTCAAAGACAATTATGATACCAGACCATCTTTAGCAATTTTTCTCTTAATAGTGTCGCTTCAGTAGAAGAAGTTGTGGTGAGTAAAAACGGTTCTCTTGATGCTCAGTTTCTAATTTGAATCATGGCCATTCCAAGAATGGCCACCAGTTTTTTTTTTTAATAGCATCTGATATTTGACCTTCACTGTGTGCTTACCTTTTTCACACTCACTGTTGATGGTACTAAAAGCAGTACCAAAAAAAAGAGGGGGAGGGAATATATTGACATACTGACTTAGAGGAAGGACCTGGTTTAGTTATCATAGTTTTTGTGATGCTGTTGTGAACTGATGAGATTGGTGGTCGTGACTTTCTTTTTCTTAATTTTTTGGGTCATACCCGGCAATGCTCAGGAGTTACTCCTGGCTCTGTACTCAGGAATTATTCCTGATGGTGCTTGGGGGACCATACTGAATGCCGGGATCGAATCCAGGTCAGCCTTGTGCAAGGCAAATGCCCTACCCTCTGTCTTATCACTCCAGCTTCTATGAGTTAATTCATAATCTATCCAGAAGGCAGCACATGTGTAAAATTACAGAGTCCCTCAGAACCACAAGTGAGGTGCAGTCAATTATTCTGACATCCTACATTTCCTCCCCAGAATCAGAGTTTAGATTCATCATCATCATCATCATCATCATCATCATCATCATCATCATCATCATCATCATCATCATCATCATCATCCTGTTGATCGTCGAATTTCTAGAGTGGTCTCAGTAATGTCTCCATTCATCTTGGCCCTGAGATTTTAGGAGCCTCTCTCTACTTGTCCTTACCAATGATACCACCTTGGAGGCTCTTTCAGGTTCAGGGGAGCTTGTTGTGAGACCCAGCTTGATACTGGTTTTGGCATATGAATACACCATGGGGAGTTTGTGAGGCTCTCCCATGTGGGCAGGAAACTCTAGGTAGCTTGCCAGTTTCTCCCAGAGGGAAAAGTAGGCTATAAGATGTCTCCGGGAGCTTGTTTTTAAATCTCTGGATGTTGGCCATTGGTGGGATTAACGGCGCCAGGGACAGTTTCTGGGTGTGACTGCCTAGCTACTGAAAAATGGGGAATCTGAGCAGAAGAGGCCCAGTCCCTATCCAAGCAGGCTTGGAGGTCTCAGCCCCGGTTCCCACACACTTGGGTTCCTCTGCCAGTACTTTCATGTGTGAGGCTCATCTGAACTGTGGAGAGGGGCCTTGAGCATTGCTGTGGCTGGGCTCCGGAGGTCTTCGGCCACCGGGAGCTCTGCTCAGGGCAGGGAGGGAAACTGGAGCCCAACCCCTCCGTGGGGCCCTGGTGAAGACAGCCAGGTATGCAGGCAAGAGACTCTCTGCCGAGTTTAGATTATCATATTAAAAGAAGACTGAAAGAAAAAAAAATGCTGCATAAGCTAAGGTTTCCTAAACTTATTTGAAATGTTTTTATGGGGCAGGGGCAGTTATAGATATAAATGTTCTGTGGTCCAGTCCCCCCTGTGATCCCCGATCACACAGTACCTCCTGCCTGATTGGTGGAGTGACCAGTCTGTTCATATGGACAAGTCAGCAATAATGTTTGGAAGATTTTACTTGGTCTGCTTGTTTGAAGATAACTTTTTTTCCAAGTTGTAACTAATACAGCAACTACTGTTTTATGGCAGGTCCTTTTTATAAAAAATATATATATATTAATATATGCTTTCATTTTATTATTCAGCTACTCAAGTTTAGTTCCTTTTAGTATCAATCTCTAGTAGCAATAAGCCAAGATATACAGCCTGCATTGGGGTTTGGGGATGGAGAGAAGGGTCAAGGTTAGGATGTGCCCTTCTTCTGGGAATGGTCTGGGAGGGGTACGAACTAGAGGGGGCGTTCTTGTAACCACTGCTTCTTTTTGACTTTACTTCTTTAAAACAATTTTTTTTTAAGGGAGGTGCTGATGCCTCTGAGTGCAGATGAGGAATTGCTCTTGCTCTGCACTCAGGGATCACTCCTAGTGGGACTTGGGGGACCATACAGTGTGCTGGGAATAAAACTCCAGTCAGCTGCATGGAAGGCAAACACCTTCCCCACTGCATTCTCTCTCTGGCCACTGGCATACTTTTTTTTTTCTTTTTGGCTTTTGGATCATACTCAGCAGTGAGGATCAGCAGTTACTCCTGGCTCTGCACTAGAGAGTTATTGTGGTTGGGGGACCATATGGGATGCCTGAGATTGAACCCTGGTCAGCCTCATGTAAGGCAAACACCCTACCTGATGTACTATCCTCTGGTCCCTGGACTTACTTTTTATACTGGTGCAAGCGATACCACAGTGGGTAGGACATTTGCCTTGCATGCGGCTGACCCAGGTTTGATTCCTCTGTCCCTCTTGGAGAGCCTGGCAAGCTACCGAGAGTATCCCGCTCGCATGGCAGAGCCTGGCAAGCTACCTGTGGCATATTCGATATGCCAAAAACAGTAATAAGTCTCACAAGGGAGATGTTACTGGTGCCCGCTCAAGCAAATCAATGAACAATGGGACGACAGTGCTACAGTGCTACTGGTGCCAGCACTTGGTTAGCCAGCTTTCCCTATAGACATTTCCATCTCTTTTTGTTAGAAAAATTCAAAATACTTCTATAGGGGCATGAGTAGAGGAACTAACGTTTTGTAGATAGATTATTTTATTCCCTGAAGGAGAAATGAAATTTTGGTCTTTGTGTTTGAAAGTTTGGGAAATCATTTAACACTGCAAAGCACTGTGGCATTTTCAGAGGCTCCAAGCAGTGGAAGAATGACAAGGGAGAGTTGCTGGTAGTTGCTGTTCTCACTTTTCACTGGTAGAAACAGCAGGTCACCACACCTAACTCTTTACCATAGCAGTACTATCTGGGCAATTTTAGACATCAGCAATCTGGGAAGGTACTCTGGGGAAATTCTAGGGTAAGCATCTTTGTTCTCTGGGAGACAGGAAGCTGTGACATTAAGGAAGTATGTTCAGGAACTCATCATGCGTATTAACCTTTTTAGCCTGTATTTCTTATCCTTTTGAGTATGCTTCTGATTATTGAGCTGAAGACAAAGACTTTGTCATATTATGTTCTAAAGTTCTGGCCCCATTTGTTTACGAAAGTGCAGTGATTGTGTGATTAAAGTTTTCCACCGAAAAGGCCTTGCTGTTCATATTTTGAAAATAAAAGACAAAACAATGTGCTAAAGTTATTCTGATTGATTTTTTTTATCCAAGAATTTAATTACAATTTCCATTAGTATTGAATTTGTACTTATTCTTGGCATTGAGATAATAGTGGAGGAAAAAAAGATACTTTCTGCCCTTTGTATATTTTAAAGTAAGTATGTGTGTCTTGTTGAATTTTTTATTTTAGTTGGGGTAGTTAAAACAGACAGTATATTCTTATATTAAAAAAATTATGCTGTATGCTTATGGCCACACAAATGTCCTTCTAAGAGAACATTTCTACCAACCATGAATCCATACATCCGGTCTGCTGTGGGTGTTCATCTTCACCTTCTTGGGTGCTGGGTGGCCCCAGCCATCCCCTGAGATGCGGACACATGCGTCTCTCACCCGAGAGTTATGCTTTCTGCCCCACACTTCTGAGGACTCTCATTCTAGGCTAAGGGATGTTTCCTGCCCAAATGCCAGGCATAAAAGCTCGCACCTTCTGAAGACAGCCTGTGTATCTGTCCCCTGTGTTGTGGTGCCTGTAGATTTCTGCCTTTTATTACTTATGAATAGTTTGGGTTTGCAGTCTGTCTTTCCACGTTGCTGCTGTCACTTGGCCATTTTGATATTCTTTTTGATATTCTCGTGGGGAATTCTTCTAGCACTTCAGCCTCTCAGCTCCTGAGCCTCCTCTTTCTCCCTGTCTCCTGGAGCCTGTCTGTCCTCCTTGGACTGCCCACGCCCGTGACCGGAGTTTTGCTCTTGCTCTTTCTCACCACTCCTGGTTCTCTGCCTACTTCCTCTGCTCAAGTCTCTAACAGCACTCTGATGCCCTGGGACTTCAATTTGTGTTACCACTTTCCTCTCACCCTCAGGGCTTTGACGGTTTTGTTCATAGTTTTTGTCAGAGCTCTTTACTTTGCTTAAAGGCCTTCGTTGTGCAGCCTTGTGCTGCTGTGCACGCACCAACAACACCCAACACGACTTTTCATCCATCGTCCTCCAGACAATGGATGTTTCACACCTGTGAAACCTTTCACACCTGTGCTCCATCACCCCTCCACAGACCGGCAATCATAAGTAAGGCAGTGGACAGTGGTTCTCAGCCATCCCCTCTATCTGCAGACCAGCTCCACTTCACTGAAGGCTATTGCTATAGCTAACCTTTGTCTTGGTTCTACTGAATTTTCCACTTCCCCTATGCCAGCTTTCAGTGGCTAGCCATAGCTAGAGGAAAACACAGTGTAAACCACTAACTTTAAATTCAAGTGAACTTTCTCTGGTACATCGAGTTCATCTTCCTAATTAATATCTTCTTACCTGGACGGTTACTCATACAGTTCCCTACTCTCTTTGAATATCCAGTAACTTTTACTACTCTCACTCTCGCCTGAGTAATTCCTCTTACACTGAGAAATATATCAAAAGACGTTAAAGTTAGGAATCAATGAAACATTCAGTGGGGACTTTATTTATTTGTTTTTACCTTCTCCCCACTCCTCAGTCCAAGGACATTTTTTAATTAATTAAATGGGAGAAGTATAAGGAAGAAAAAAAGGTTTTTTGTTTTTTTTTTTTTTTTTTTTTTTGCTTTTTGGGCTTTTTTTTTGCTTGGGTCATACCCAGCAATGCACAGGAGTTACTCCTGGCTCTGCACTCAGGAATTATTCCTGGCTGGAATAATCGGCTGCATGCAAGGCAAACACCCTACCTGCTGTGCTATTGCTCCAGCCCCCAAGAAAAGAATTTTTTTAAAGCTTTCAGTTACACCAGCTGAATAACCCAATTGACATTAAAAAAATAAAAAAATAAAACAAAATGCATGTCCGTGGTTAGAGAAGTCCTATAATATAGTAAGGCAGCAAATGAACAATGAAAATGTATTCCACCTTTCCAGATGGAACTTCTGCAGTGATTTCTGCCATTTTTGTCTTAAAAACTTTGTTCCCATCTTTGTGTCCTTATTATATATTCTTTAATTGTATAGGAAGGACCATAGCACTGTGTCTTTTTCTTAGCACATTTATAAGCTTTTAAGTAGACCTATTTTGGCCAGTCACCTCTTTTCAATTTTTTATGCAACAGCAAATCATATTTATTCAGCAAAAGTTATGCATCCATTTTGGAAATTTTCAAAAGCACTTCAGCTATACTATTATAAAAATTTTATATTACCTGCTTTTTATTTATATTTATCTCCTACTTTTTTTTAGTACTTTTGACTTGTTTATAGACTGAAAAATATTCAATGCTCTGTTTTCAATTTTCAATGGAGCATATGTATTTTAAGATTTTCTCTTATTTTAAAGGCATCTTATGTTTGTATATTAAAAGTATACAATATATCCTTAAAATTGTGAAATATTATTATGAGATTTGGAGAAAGTAAAATCACTCATAACTTCACCACACTGAGAGATAGCTGTTGATAGCACATTGTTGTTTGTAGTGTTTTCTATTAATATATGAGCATTTGTGTTTAGAGACTATGAGCTTATGTATATATTCATATGTGAACATATAGGCATACATATGCCATATGTGCATATGACATCAATACATCTGGTTGAGACTATATATATCACATATGTATGTTTTGTGTTTTTCTCCACTTAACATTGTATTATATTTTCCTTTAATCTTGAAAACTTTTTCCCCTCCCGACATTTAAGTGATGTCCTATCCAATTTCTATAAACTATATTCAGTATGTTATCATTTCAGTGAAGTCCAAAAATATCCAAGCCAAAAACACATACTTTCTAAAAGAATGGATTTGCTTTTATTTTAGTCACCGTGAAATTGCAAACTTATTTAGGTTCCAGGCATATAATTTTACAAAACCAGTCCCTTGACCAATGTCCCTTGACTTCCTTCCACCAATGCCCCTCCCCTCACTCCATTTGTCTTCCTCCCAGTCATCTGCTTCTATGAGAGTCTACTTTATAAACATATATGCATATAAATATATGTATATAAATATTTTTATGTATACATATATATCTTGCACTGTGGTTTACAATACTGTTACTGACAGGGTTTCATGCATAACATTTTACACCTTTCAGCGTCCCCTCCTCAGTTTGATGCTTCCTTTCACCATAGATGTTGTCCACCCCCTCCCTGTCCTGTCTCCCAACCCCATCAAGAGGCATGTCTCCCCCTAAATACCAGTTCTCATGTTCTTTTTTCCCATTGTCTTTGGGTATTTGTTATTTCAGCATCAGTCTAGAATCCACAAAATACATGAAGAACTATAGGAATAATATTCCAAATTTTAGATCTCCAAGGTGTTTTCATGACATGTCTTCAATGACAAACACAACAGAATCAAAAAACAAATAAATGTGAGTGCTTCAAGTTAAAGAGTTTCTGCATGGCAAAAGAAACAGGCTAAAACTAAGATACCCAAATGAATGGGAGAAAATATTTGCAGACATCCAGCATTGATATTTAAGATATATAAAGTACTCACGAAGCTTAACATAAACAAAAAGCCCAAAGATTTCTGTCAAAAAATGGAGATAGGAAATAAACAGACACATCTCTGAAGACATAAATTTCTCTAGATTGATTTTTTAAAATAGTACAAGAAAACCTACAATAGCTCTATTATCAGTTTCCCATGTATAAATAGGAAATGAAAATAAATAGAATGTTATACTCACTAAAATCATATGTGGTATGTTTGTAGCATAGCTTTGGCTGGGACTGGGTAGTAAAGCAGATACAATACATTCCATGGTGGGTCCCCAGCACCCCAGTGGTCTCCCAGTCCCTGCCAGGGGTGATTTGGAACACAGTGCCTGGAGTAAGCCCTGAGCACTGCTGATTGTAGCTCTAAAATCAAATAGTAATAGTAATAATGAAAATCATCCAATTATCGGATAATTGTTGCTTGGATCGGAACAGGGCCTCCTCCACCCAGATCTCCCTTTTTCCAGTAGCTAGGCAGTCACACCCACAAGATACCCCCAGCCCATGTAATCTCATCAACGGCCAAGATCCAGAGAGTATAAAACAAAGCAAATGTGGCCGCATGACCTCTTATTCTCGAGTTCTACTTCTCGGAGAACTCGGCAAGCTACTGAGAGTATCCTGCCTGCATAGCAGCGCCTGGCTAGCTCTCCATAGTGTATTCGATATGCCAAAGACAGTAACAACGATGGGTCTCATCCCCCTGATGCTGAAAGAGCCTCCAATGTGGTACCATTGGGAGGGGTGAGTAAAGAGAGTCTGCTAAAATCTCAGGGTCAGGACGAATGGAGATGTTACTGGCGCCCGCTCGAGCAAATCGATGAACAACGGGATGACAGTGATGGGTTTCTTTATATCTTGAATGAGAGAATGAGATCATTCTCAGCAGTATACACTTCTAGGAGATATGGTAAAACTATCAGTCACAAATGATGCATTCATCATCATGGTTATCTAAGGAGGGATGATACCAGGTGGGATGTGGAAATGCATGCAAAGAATTAGCTTTTTGTTTTGTTTTGTTTCGTTTTTGGGCCACATTGTGCTGGGCTCAGGGCTTACCCCTGAGTCAGTGCTCAAGTATCATTCCTGGTGGGCTCTGGGGGACCATATAGGATGCTGCAAATGAACCTGGGTCAGCTGTGTGCAAGGCACATGCCATACTAATCTACTATTGCTCCAGTCTCAGAATTCGCAATGTTTTACTTCTTAACTTGAATGGTTGACTTAACGGTTTTCTTTGTGAAATAAAATCTATATTTATATTCATTTGTTTTTGTTACATTTATTTAAAAAATTCTACTTTTGAGATTCTGTGTTTCCTTTTATTTCTTTTTATTAATCAACTAATTCTTGCTCAAATTGAGTCTTTTATAAAGAAAGGTTTTGCTTTTTTATTTTAAGTAAAAATATGGAGACCTCTCCATATTATCCTTAAAAAACTCTTTTAAAATTATGTTTTAAGGTATAAGAGTTTATAATAGCATTAAAGTTGTTATTTGATCATTGTAGAACTATCCCAGTCCCTATTTAAAAAATTCTCTTAAGATCTTTTAAGTATAACCAGTGGGTCCGAGAAGATACATTTTCTATGCTAGGATATTACTTGCTTAATTTTCAAAGGGTTAGTTTATGTTTTATTTGCTATGTGTTATCCTGTATAGAGTGTATCTGTACTGTTCTGTGTGCTAGGGGCAAGTGCTCCATTGTCTGTACACCTCACTAACATGGATGCTCTGCCTTGTAATTGTTTGTAATAGCAGTGGGTGTTTCACTCACAAATGTCCGAGAAGCCTCTTCTGTTCTGTGGCATTCAGGGACCAGGAAATTCAGCCAAGGAGCTCATACCTTAGCTGCTGAGGTCTGCCTGTCCGTCAGCACTGGCATCTTCCTGCAAAGGGAGGCACAGGCAACAAAAGAATATGGGAGCCTATTGGGCTGGACTTGGGAAAAATGGTACCTCCAAGAGACTTAGAGGTGAAACAGGACTTACACTGCTACTTGCTGGTGTGATGGCATTCAGGGAAGCTTAATGACGGTCTCTTGAGTAGGTGTCACCATCACTAACTTGTGTGATGGGGATAGCAATGTTACTGGAAATGGTTATGTATCAGTGGCATTATCCTCACTTTTTCAGGTTGACTTTCTTGGCTTTTATTACTATTGAATACATTCCCACATGAATTGTCAATGATAGTGATTTATATGCTTAAAACTATGGTTTCTGATATCTAAGTACTATGTGATCGTATCTTTAAAATGTGCTTATAGTATTCATAATGCATAGGTATTTAATGCCTTCTCTGAGTTATTTCATGAAGGACAATGATTGTAATTTTGGGCGAGCATTATCTATGTTTTATTTCATAGTTATTTTGAACTCTCCATTTATTGAAATTTTAATTTTTTAACAGAATCATATTTGGTCAATAGACTGCGGGGAAACCAACATAGAAGGAGCTATGGGTGAGTAATCCATGGGACATTTTACATATTTGAGGGACTTGGACAATACGGTCTTTAATGTGCAAGCTCATAGCAATAATAATAACCTGTATTCCTAGGACCTACAGCATCTGAAGAATTTATCAAGATCACGTTGTCGGCTTTTGAAGCAATAATACAGTATCCTATTTTGTTGAAAGACCATTGCTCCACGGTCAGTCCTGGCAGATTTTGAAAAAGTTACTTTCCTCTTTACTTGGAAATTTTGTGTATAATATAGTTTAGATATACTTAGCCCATGTATATTTCTCTTGGGAAATATTTTAAAAAGTTGCCTCATTCTATCCTCCAGGGATGAACAGAGGAAATCCCTTCCTTCCTTTCAACTAATTTCCACCCAAGGAGTTGATTTTCAAACTAACTTGGGATTTTCCATTATTCTCTTTTCTCTCTGGCCCACCATCTGGCTCCTCCGTATTTCTTATTTTGTTTATTGTTTCCAAACAATGATACAAATTCCTAGAACAGTTTCCCACCCTCAGCACTCTGGTCACTGTGGAATGGCAGGATGGCTGTTCTGTGTATGACTTGATGGTTGGCAGCTTTACTGCTCTCTGCCCGCTGAGTGTGGGTGGCGTCCTGTCCCCCCTCACCTCTGTTTGTTGTACTGGTAAAGGCCTCAGACACACTTGTCCAGGCACACGTTTTCTGCTCAACTCTCTAGGTTAGATTCTTATTCAGAAATTGGGGGCTGGAGAGATAATACAGCGAGCAGGGCACTTGGCCTCGCATGTGGCCAATACGGGCTTGATCCCCAGCACCCCATATGGTCCCCCATACACCCCTTAATGTGATCCCTGAGCACCACCAAGTATGGTTCCTAAACAAAAACAACGACAGCACTTGGTCTAGGAGTTCTGTCGTGAGTTTTTCAGATATTAAATATTTTCTAGGATCAGTGTTTTAAATATTATTTGGCTCCTTCATTGTCGTCAATGAAAGAGTGAATACAAAATCCTTAACTACTGATCTGAAACCCTGTTTGTTGCAATAATTTTCTCTGTAGTAATTTCTGAGTCTTCCATTGAGATATTACTTACTTGAATATTGCTTATTGATTCTTTCCATACAAACAACCTCATTGATAATTTGTTAAGATGGAATATTAACAAGTATCTATAGAGTTAAATACTTTGTATTCTAATCATGAAATATAGCCAGGTCAGTCGCTGAAATTACAGCCAATATTATGGTAGAAAAATATCATTGCTACTCATGGGCTCCATAAAAATATGTTTTAATTCTACCACACTTGGGAGAGCTCCTAATTACCACTTTTCAACCATAACAGGAATACATGAAACTGGCTATCAACACCCTAAGGAATGTAACATTGTTTGAAATGTTAACACAAACTATGTTCAAGGACACTGATCAATACTTAGTGATATGGAAGAGCCAAGATGCATTTAATTCTGACTGTGCATAAGTGCTTAATTTGAAATATTCTCAGATTTTAGACCATTTAGTACCTCTGAGTTGGGAACCATCAGTGTGGACAATAGAACCATTAGAAATAAAATTGTGATTTAATTTTATGGAGAATTGGTCCCCTCATGGTGGTTTCTGACAACAAAAGGGGGGAAAATGGTTACTTCTCTCTTAGAAAATTCTAGCAATAATGTATGTAATTTGCCTAAAATTTATTTTTTTATTATTCTAAAAACTTAAGCTAAGCTGTAATGCCTTTGGCTCTCATTTTAAAACTTTTAAAGGCTGGGGATCAATAAATATTGAGTAATTTAATTTTAATTGAAACAATTTTTAGAATTAATTAAAAGAGTTCCTGAGAATGTAAAGCAAATGGGACCCTGAGAAACTGCTATCAGGGCAATGTAAGTTAGTACAAGAATTTTGGAAATTTATTGGGCATTGTCAACTGAAGATGAATATATTTATATGTCCAGACTTAAACCTTTTGTCTCAATATTTGTAAAGTTTTATAGAAATATGATGTATATCCACCAAATTATATAAATAAGCATGCTCAAAGCTCCAAAGTGAAAACTACCCAAATGCACATCCAACAAATTAGTGGACAGCCTAATTTCTTGTTTGTATCATTGACTTTGTTTCTAGAATGATTTTGATGCTCAAACTATAGCAGATTTAGCCAGTATAAACCCTTTTAATGGGCTGGAGTGACAGCACACTGGGCGGGGCGTTTGCTTTGCATGCAGCCGGTTCGATTCCTCCGCCCCTCTCAGAGAGCTCAGCAAGCTACTAAGAGTATCTGGCCTGCAAGGCAGAGCCTGGCAAGCTATCCGTGGTGTATTCTATGTGCCAAAAACAGTAACAACCAGTCTCACAATGGAGACGTTACTGGTGCCCGCTCGAGCATATCCATGAACAATGAGATGACAGTGACAGTGACAGTGAAACCCCTTCAAGTTGACATCCATGTCCTTGTGACATACCCCATGAGAAATGACACTAGAGATCACAGCCTGGGTGTTACGTTTGCTCCTTTCTCATGAAAGATTTTAACTCAGAGTTCAGAAATATTTACATGTATATTCACACATGATACTTCTGTGTAGTTCCATATACATACATGTATACATATACATATTTTGAAATAATTAATACATACTAATATCTTCAAATGCAATCCATCCCCTTATGGGGCTTCCTTGCTTTATTTTATTGCATGTGGGCATCCCTATTTTCATTATAAAACTCTAGCTTTCAGCCCTCCTGCCCCACACTGGGGAGAACTCGGCCCCAGCCCTAGGGAGTTCACAGACACCGGGGGAACCCCTCTGTACCCTCATCTATCTGCCGCACAGCCATGGGGATTCACTCCAGCCACCGCCAATTAAAACCCACTCCCCACCCCCCAATCCAGTTGTGCTGATGAAACCCAGGAACCTGCCCCTTCTGCCGTGTGCTGGGGAGAACTCAGCCCACCCCCAGTGGCTGCACGGGCACCCAGTATCACGTGGGCACTAAGGCACCCATATAGTTACTTTCCTTCATGCCCCCACGCACTCTAAGCGCAAGTGGAAATCACAGGGTTTTAGTTCAGTCCCAGGATATGCCCTTAAAAGCCCGGCAACTGGCAGGGAGAAACTAGAGGCGCACCTATCTGTCCTGCTAAAATACCATTACATGGTAGTGAAAATAGAATGACAGAGGCAAAACAGGAGCCTGTTCATATAAAATAATTAATTGGGTCAGATAATTCCAGGAATCAGACAGCCAGTAATTTAATTCTAAAATGTAGAATAAGAACTTAACCTGAGGGGCCAGAGACATAGTAGGGTACTTGCCTTGCATGTAGCTGACCCAGTTTTGTTTCGTGACCACATTTGGTTCCCTGATCCCTGCCAGGAGAGATTTCTGAGCACAGTCTGGTGTGCTCCCCGCATTCTCCCCCCACAAAAAAAAATTTACACGAGTGCTATGTAAACTTTAGCTTTCAAATGATTTGCCTTTCATTGTATCACTGTCATCCTGTTGTTTGTTGATTTACTCGAGCGGGCACCAGTAACGTCTCTATTCCTCCCAGCCCTGAGATTTTAGCAGCCTCTCCTTACTCATCTTTCCCAGTGATAGGAGGCTCTTTCAGGGTTAGGGGAATGAGACCTATCATTACTGTTTTTGGCATATCGAATATACCACAGAGAGCTTGCCATGCTCTGCCCAGGCGGGCAGGATACTCGGTAGCTTGCTGGGCTCTCCGAGAGGTATGTATATATCTATTACTGTATTTGGGATATGAATATGGCATGGGGAGCTTTCCAGGCTCTCCCGTGAGGGCAGTAAGCTCTCGGTAGCTTGCCAAGTTCTCTAAGAGGGAGAACTAGGCTATCAGATGTCAAGCAGCCGAAATGCAGCTGGGAGCTTGGTTTTATAATCTCTGGATGTTAGCCGTTGATGGGATTACACGATGCTGGAGTCAGTTTCTGGGTGTGACTGCCTCGCCACTAGAAAATGGGGAATCTGGGTGGAATCTGGATTTGCCTTTACCTCCTTAAATTAAAAATATTCCCACAGACACAACACTATATTAAACATATTTTCATTGTAAAGGATTGTAAAGTATTCTGGAAATATATTTTTCTACAGATTGTTATATTGTTTCCTTTTAATATGTGAAAGAGTGAAATTTGAATGTAATTGGTTATAGTTTAAATTTGCTGAACTCCTAGTATCATGTTCAGCATTACTTTAAAATAGAAAATAAGTTTGTTAAATTATGAACAAAGCATCATCTTGATCATTAATGGCTTAGTTGGAGAACAAATAAAATGAAGTTTAGTAATGCAAATAATATTTGTATACTAGTTTTGTATTTATCTAGCTTGTGTTTCAGAGTTTTCTTTAGAATTCTTATGTCACAAACATTTCTTCTGGGACTTGTCATTGAGGATCATTAACAGTAACTAATATTCATCTGTGCCAAGGACTCTGCGCCAGGCTGTTTTCACTCAAAGCACCCCAGAGGGGGGTGGGTGAGAACCCTTCCTGCCCCAAGGGACCCAGCCCCAAGAGCCAACCTCCACTACCCAACCGCTGTCACGCTCCAGGCTGCTTTCCGGACTCTGCGGCGATATAAGACACTGTTTATTTTCCATAATTACCACATCATATTTGACAGAGTTCAGACAGTAGGCAATATATCATAGAGAGTAGCACTGTAGCACTGTAGCACTGTCGTCCCATTCTTCATCGATTTGCTTGAGTGGGCACCAGTAACGTCTCCATTGTGAGACTTGTTGTTACTTTTTTTGGCATATCGAATATACCACGGGTAGCTTGCCAGGCTCTGCCGTGTGGGCAGGATACTCTCGGTAGGTTGCTGGGCTCTCCGAGAGGGACGGAGGAATCAAACCTGGGTTGGCCACATGCAAAGCAAATGCTCTACCCACTGTGCTATCGCTCCAGTTCATCATAGAGAGTAATATGTATATATAATATATACATATGTAATATGTATATATGTATATAATATGTATATATTATATATACATATGTTTTATATATATATATATATCTTGGAGAGCCCAGCAAGCTATTGAGAGTATCCCACCCACACGGCAGAGCCTGGAAAGCTACCCATGGCGTATTTGATATGCCAGTATTCGATATGCCAAAAACAGTAACGGTAGGTCTCATTCCTCTGACCCTGAAAGAGCCTCCAATCGTTGGGAAAGATGAGTAAGGAGAGACTGCTAAAAATCTCAGGGCTGGGAGGAATAGAGATGTTACTGGTGCCCGTTTGAGTAAATTTATGAGCAAAAGGATGACAGTGACAGTGACAACATTCATCTGCATGCACACACATACGTATGACACACACACATTTTTATTCTTTAGGAACATCGGTTCTAGTATTAGAGCAGAGACATCAAAATTAGATTTTGGAATCTGCTTTTCAAAAAAAATTCATTAGGGGCTGGAATAGTAGTAAAGTGGGTAGGGTGCTTGCCTTGCATGTGGCCAGCTAGGTTCAATCCCCAGCATCCCTGAGCACTTCCAGGAGATGATCCCTGAGTGCAGAGCCATGAGTAAGCCCTAAACGTTGCTGGGTGTTGCTCCCAAACCAAAAAAAACAAAGGAATTAATTATTTTTCTGGGGAAGTGCCATTTCATCCTCTTTAGGAGAGGTTATATTTAAGAAAAATAATAAACACTAAATATTAAAATTCTTTGAAGTGCTCCACACAAATAAATCGCAACTAAATGAATTAATAAAAGATGGAATTTTAAGATAGAAAGCAGTTATTAGTGCAGGGGAGCTTGATTATGTCACAATGGTATTGACGTTAATGATGTATATATTGTTTACAAATTCTACATAAGATTCTAGAAGGATAAGTGATGGGCAAATCATCTAAGTTGACAGAGCAAAAAATTACTTTCTATTGTCTTAGATGATTCAGCCTCTTCTTTCAGAGATCTAATGCCAAAGGGCAAAGCCATGCCATCGTGAAAGTTTTGAACAGCTTGTCTGACATATACCACTTACTTGATTTTTTGGTGGTAGTTCTCTCAATTTGACTTGGAAGTTACTCAAGGGAGATTTTAGGACTTGGAGTCTTTCCTTTCTGTATTGACATGCCATGCTTTCACCATTTGGGGCTCTGTTGTCATGAACAAACACTGTCTTAAAGTGACATTTTGGAGTGCAGATGGTGGGTCATCATGAATCAGACCACATTTTCCAAATATTGTTAAAGCAGAAGGCACTTTGAATATGATTAATCACTCATTTTTTTTGTTTTGTTACAATGTAGGCTGTAGAATTTCTCAGATTGTAAGGCATTTTAACCAAAATTTTAGATAAAACTGTGCTTACACCCCATTTCTGAGAGCACCGTGAGTCTTGGATTACGTGGCAGAAAACCTTTTGCTTGTAAGTCGATCCTTCTTCCCTGGCATCATAGTCTGGTGGAAAACAGAAAAGCTAGAATTCTTAAAGATCTTCCTGGTTTCCATGTAATCAGGCCATGGATGGGCTTCCAGTTCCTTTGTAAATGGGCATAGAGGAGTAACTTAAGGAAGGACTATGTTTGATGGCCTTGTAGATATGGACAGTGAGCAATCTAATGAACAGTAGGCAGGACACTTGCCTTGCATGTAGCTGACCCTGGATTGCCCCCCTGTTTCCCCATTGGGATCCCCCAGGCACTGCTAGGAGTCATCCCTGAATGCAGAGCCAGAAGTAAGCCCTTAGCATTGTCAGATGTACTCAAAACAAACGAATTTTAAACAAAAAATAGTATTCCAAATAACAGTGAGGTGCCCAAATGAGAATAAGCTAACTGTTGAGAATTTGCTCAATCATTAGGAAATTACCACTGTCACTTGGATTCTAGTAAATGAGAATTTATATGAGCTTGTAATGAATATTTTGTTTGGGCTGTGGTTGTGGTTTAGCAGTAAAGTGCATGCTTTGCATACATATTTGTTCATTGGCACCATATACACAAGAGAGAAAGGAAGAACGAAAGAAAAGAAAGAAAGGAAGGAAGGAAGGAATGAGGAAGAAGGAAGGAAGGAAGGAAGGAAGGAAGGAAGGAAGGAAGGAAGGAGGGACGGAAGGAAGGAAAGAGAAAGAAACAAAAAGATGTTTCATTTCCTTTATCTTGTTCTTCCCTGAAAGTTATATAAGGAAGACAGCATGTAGGCAGAACCCTTTATCATGGCCCTTTCTTTAGATTTACAGAACAGATACATGCAGGAGGGAGAATTGGTTTACAGCGAAATTTATTGACCAACATCCACCAGTCTGTACAAGTTCTTGAAAGAAACTTTCTAGTTCTTTTCTATATAAACTTCTTGTGAGTGTGCAAGAAAGAAGGTTCTCTCTCCTGGGACTCTGAGCACAACCAGGTGTGGCCCAAATAACAAAAGCTAAAAATAATTTTTAAACAAAGAAGTTTCTCTGGTTAGTCACCTTGTCCCTTGGTTGATTGAGGGGCAGTGGAATTGGATCTTCTCTGTTACAATTATAAAAGGTGGCCCCAAAACAATCTCTAAGTATATGGTCTACTTATATATTCATCACTCACATTCATAGTAAGTGTAGTGCTGAGGATACATGTGTGAACAGAAATGATGCCCAGCTCTGAATAGGTTTAGTCTGTGGTAGAAGGATAGGAACCAATGTGAACAACAGAGATGAGACCATAGATTGAAGAAAGTCTTACTGGTGGTGTGCATGGGGTATGCCAGAGCCTAACTTAGGTCTCTCAGAATCTGGCAATACTTTTTTAGAGGGGGCATTCTTGTGCTAACTCTTAAAGGCAAGTTGGAGTTAACTCCAGGGATTGAATTATGTTACTCGCACAAAGACTCATAATTGCAAAGGGAGAGAGAAGCGCTAAATGATTTCATAAGTCATTTTAAGTTGTCTCCAGGTGTTATTTTGCGAATTTTAGAGTAATTTACTTGAAAATATTTAATCCTAGAGGTGTGAAATTTTACACATGCAATTGTTTTAATCTCAGTCCTAGGAGAGGCTAGTTTATATGTGAAGTATACGCTCAGGAATTCAGCCTTCAGGGGGTGATTGGTTGATGTTGAAAAGAACTACAGAAATTTATGTCTTGGGAATGTTGTTAGATTTTTTTTTCCATTGGAGGAATTGGCTCTTTTTCGAAGATAATTTGGATCGGCTCAAACTGTGTATGGGCTGGAGCGATAGCATAGTGGTTGGGCGTTCGCCTTTCACGCAGCTGACCTGAGTTCGATTCCTCCACCTCTTTCGGAGAGCCCGGCAAGCTACCGAGAGTATCTAGCCCCTGCGGCAGAGCCTGGCAAGCTACCCGTGCGTATGGGATATACCAAAAACAGTAACAATAAGTCTCTCAATGAGAGATGTTACTGGTGCCCGCTCGAACAAATCGATGAGCAATGGGATGACAGTGACAGTGATAAACTGTGTCTAATACTGGTGGTTTGCCTTTGGAGAGAGTTGAAAATCTAGTGAGCCCAGCAGGGAAGTGTACCTGGAATTGGGCACTGGATTTATTTGATTGAGGGTTTGGGTCATGGAAGCCTCTGGCAATCTGGTGAGGTCTGTGCACTCATTCTCAGAACAATGTGTTAAGATGCATAAGACTAAATAAAAACTATTCACGGTGTTGTAGAGTAAGCTCTGTTTATTGAAATATTCTTATCAAAATAGTTTTGTTAAGAAACAAAGTCATCCTGCTTCCGACCTAAGTAATGGTCATAATTACTTTCAAGAGCCCTTTGCTATGTGGCGACCACACCCCAGTGCCCACCCACTGCTCTGCTGTGTCCCCCGAGCCCCTTTGGAGCAGATTTCTTAGGCTAGCAGTCCCCTCCATGAACAAAGTGAGTCTGTGACCTCCAGAGGTTTAGCGCAAGTAAGGGTAAGACAGACACTGACACCAGAATTTTTTGCTCAATCCATCATCTTGAGATCCTCTCTTTCAATTTGGAGTTGTTTTCTCATTGGCATATTATTACATATTGAGATGATTGTTTTAATTTTCACCTGGACGTTTCCAATTAAATTCAAAGTAAATTATTCTAAATATCTCAAAATTAAAAAAAATCCAAGTCATTATGTGGATCTACCAACCTTTAAATATCACTTTGAGCGGTTATTTATTTTGAAGACAAAAGCACAAATGAAATATACTTCCTGCCCCCAATCAAAAAAAAAATCCTGATTCTTCTACACATGATTGTCTACTGTTGTTTTATATTGTGTATGTGAATATTTATAAATAGGTTCATTTCTGTTTTAGCCCTAGATAGCTATTAAATTTGTACAGTAGAGATAGTAAAATCATTTTATCTCACTTCAGTGTAGTCAAATTTACTGGTATTTTCTTCTTAGTTTATAATTTCTAAATGTCATTTAAATCCTTTCTTACTTGAATAACAAATAGCTCAGTGGGTAGGGCGTTTCCCTTGCATGCGCCAACCCAGGTTCGATTCCTCCATCCCTCTCGGAGAGCCCGGCAAGCAACCGAGAGTATCCTGCCAGCACGGCAGAGCCTGGCAAGCTACCCATGGCATATTGGATATGCCAAAAACAGTAACAAGTCTCACAATGGAGACGTTACTGTGCCCACTCGAGCAAATTGATGAACAATGGGACGACAGTGCTACAGTGCTATTCTCATATTTAAAAAATTGTATTATAACCCCATGATTTACCAAGCTGTTCATAGTACAATTGTTACGGGCATTAAATAGTCCAACACCAATCCCACCACCAGTGGATTCTTCCTTTCACCAATGTCATTAGTTTCTCATCCACAACCCCAGTATTCTCATACATTTGAAATATCTTTCTTTGAATAAATACTGTTGTATCTTTAAGATATTATAATCTTTAGTATCTTTGATTTTTTGATAGCTAGTTAATAGTTATACTCTTAATAAGTGCTCTATTTATTTTTCCATGCTTAGTAATTTTCTCCTTGCCACTTACTGAATTCCCATGTCTATTTCTAGATTCTCTATTCCAACAATATCTTTGTCTATAATTTTGCTCATGACACTATATTTTCATTATTAATAGGCCTGGAAACAAACACACAATAGGCCCACCAGTGTCCCATGCTTTCCTGAAAACTTTCTCTTTTCCTTGATCCTCTATTTGGCATATGGGTTAGAGAATCAATATGAGCAGTTTATGAAATCCTTTTTGGAATACTTACTTGTGTCATACTGAAATTTCAGGTTGAAATGCAGTTATAAGTTGACCTCAACAATGATATACCTTTATTTACTCTTGTCTAGAATTTTTCATTTATTAATGTACATTTGAGTTTCTGACATACCAGTTTTTCTTTACTCTAAAATACTTGTTAGAAAATTTCTGGCAAAGAAAGGTCCACTGACAAAAATGTATTCAATTTCTGTTTGTGTCATGATGTTTTTTATTTTATCTTTACTCTTTCGAGAGGGTGGGCCATTCTTTTCTGTGCTCAAGTATCGTTCTGGGCTCTGTGCTCAGGGATCACACTTCCTGAGACTCAAAGGACAGTCTGCGATGCCTCGGACTGACACTCATTGGCTGTGTTCATGGAAAGCACTTTAATCCATCTATCGCTACGATTCCTTTTTTACTTTGAAGGAGCATCTTCAAGGTCTATAGAACTTCCCCACCTCAATGCTGTAAATACTTCAGTTAGATAATACTCCAAGTATTATCTAACCTGAACTATAATTAATAAACCTTGGATGTGCAGTTTTATGATTATTTGACTTGGAGGTAGCCTGTATTTACTGTATGCTGTAGCTGTAGGTTTCAGAAATAAAAACTCTCTCTAAGATACTTGCTTTGTCTCTCATATTGCCTTGGGGGTTCCCTAAAACTCCTCTTTAAATAAAAATTTTCTCTCCCAGCTTTCTCAGTGTTCATCTTGTATTACTGACTAGAATTCCTATTGATCCTGCGGTAAGGTATGGTGATGCAGAGGGAGGGGGCATGATAGTATTATGATTCTATAATTAGTTCTTATTCTTTTAATGATCTTGTACACCTGGCCTGTAATCACCACGAGTGTTTCTCAGCAGCTTTGAGCAGGTGAACAGGAAAGCTTAAAGGTGGCTGTGGTTGGACATATTTCTTCCCCATATCAATTAGGTTTTGGTAAAACTGTAGTGTTTTAACTCAGGTAAGATAGTGCTCCTTGAGTCCAAACCTTGGTAAAGTAGCAGTTAATGCTCTGATGTTTCACATAAGGAAATGTGTCCTTTTCTCTGCCAAAAGCAAGAGGGAATTTTTCTTAGACATTTATCCTGAGTTTATGGTGTATTTCTTTTAGGTAAAACTCTGTGAAGTGTGGGGATTTCCTAAAGTTGAACGGCAAGGAGTTTTTACTCTCAGGTTCCGTCTGTAATTAGTCACTTAACTTTTTGGGGGGTAGGAGGGTGGAAGTGGGTGGCTGTTTCTATACCAACTGGTTGCTCTTGAGCCTGTTTTTGCTCCTAGTATGCTGTGATCCTTTGTATTCTTTCGTCTCTTCAGTTTAGGAAACATTGATTTGCTCTGTGTCTTCAGTTTTATGATTTGTCTAAAAAAATGTACATTTCCTTGTTTTTAGCTTTATTTTTTTCTGTTGTGAGAATGGTTGTGATAGTGCTCAAGCTTTTCCAGAAATTGTTCAATAGCCATTGTACCCATAAATATTTAATTTTTCTGCAAAACTCATGATGTTATAGGTAACTTGAAATGTTATTGCTGTTGTAAATGGACTATTTTTCTGCTACTTGATTATTGAGCTTAAATAGGAATACTTATAGTTTTTGAAAATAAATCTTCTTTATACAATCTTACACTTTAGTTATGCTTTTTCAAACTTTTTGAGTTGGACACTTTTAGCCCTATTCCTCTCTTAATATATACTCATAGACTCTTAATATAGGTAGGTGTTGGTTATGTTGGTAGACATTGATAATGGAATATATTTCTTTCCTTTGTATGGATTTTGCTTTTGATGTAATTAGGAGTTTTGAGTTTTCGAAATTCCTTATTGGAGCATGATGTTTTTTACATGGACTGATATATCATTTAGTGGAAGAGGGTAAACACAACATTCTGATTCTTTGGTTTCTTATCCAAATGTGCAAATATAATCTCACATATGAACTTCTCATCAAAGGGACACCCAGATTCGAGCCAGGAAACTCTCAATCTGCAGTCAAATACTCTGCCCCTGAGCTATATCTCGACACTTTCTCAGGCTGGAGCAATAGCACAGTGGGTAGAGCATTTGCCTTGCACGTGGCCAACCCGGTTTAGATTCCTCTTGGAGAGCCTGACAAGCTACCAAGAGTATCCTGCCCACACAGCAGAGCCTGGAAAGCTCCCCATGGTGAATTTGATATGCCAAAAACAGTAACAACATCTCACAATGGAGATATTACTGGTGCCTGCTCAAGCAAATTGATGAGCAATGGGATGACAGTGACAGTGACAGTGATGAACTTATTACATGAAGTAGGAATAGAACAAATTTAACACTGGTGGGCCACTACCTATGTCTAGGAATCTAGCTGATATAGGTCACCATCTCATTGGTTTGGACAAGAAGATGATGTCTTTGTGCTTTGAAAGGTCCTTCTACCTTCTAACAAAGTAGACAGAACAGATAGGTAATTTAGGATCAGGAATAGACTTAGTTGTAAACAGCATGTATTTTATTTTTCAGTTGCTGAAATAATTTGTGAAATGATAAGTAGGACTGAATATTTAACTTTAGAAGTTATTTATCTTTTATTCATCATAATTTGTTGGGGGACCTTTTTATTCTGGAATATGTTTCAAATCATATTTGATTGTGTTCTCTCTGAAAGAACTAAGGAGATATTTTGTATTGAGTATTTACATCTTTTGAATCAACTCATAAAAATAATCAAAACTGATTTGTGATAGTTCTTTGATGTTTTTGATAAAACATGAAAAGCCTGTATCTCATTTCCCTCCAATATTTTAACCATTATTTGACTTAAACTTGAAAAATGCTTACCAGCCTTCACTTCAATCTATAAATATATTTACATATATCTAATGGTTTAATGTCAACCCATGCAAACCAGATTTTGCATTATATACTAGAGTTCCTTTTACAAACACTAAAGGTTTTGCTAAATTACTGTTTTGAAGATCATAATGTCATTTTGACCTAATTGAACTTGGTGGTTTTATTAAATGCAAGATAAATTTAGCTGCTGATTTTTTTTCTCCTTTGATATGTGATTCTGTCAGTGGAGAAAGTTTTGGGAGTGGTTGATGTCAGTCTTGTATTTATAAAGATTTGAACCAAGTCTTTCACATCTTTTCTCTTAGGTTGTTGATTATATCCTGCCACCCTTGGTCTCTTTGGTTCAAAGCCAAAATGGTAAGTGTGACCACATCAACGAGAATTCCATCAGTTACACATTCTGTTTTCATTCTCTCTCCATGTAGTCATATTCTTGGCATGTTTTTTTCTTCTTCTTTCAAGTGGAATGGAGACTCTTCAGCTTGCGGTTGCTCTCAGAAACCACGTCTTTACTTGTGAACCAGGAGGTTGAGGATGACAAGCAGGAGACGAATGTTGATTCTGACAACAGTCTTCTGGCTCTCATTAGAGACGTCTTGCTTCCCCAGTAAGTATTTTGTGCTTTGCTTACACAGAGACGTATAGGATATTCAGGACACTTTTGTCAAACAAGAAACAATAATGGAGGTAGGGGTCTTGCTATCCTTATGTTTATGTAAAATATACCTTGTACGTAACCATGAAAGAGAGGCAATGATTTCTATACTGCATAAAATCCTGAAAAATCTCCATCCCTCTTCAAAAACATCAGTTTAGAGCTTCGTTTGTTTTCTGTAATGCATATGACTCTGAGAATATGCAGGATGAAGTGGTTTGCAGCTTGGAATAAGGCACATTATTTGAGGTCAAGATTAGAAGACTACTGGAACATGAAATGGACTTTCCCCAACCATAATACAACAATTAATTGAGACTGAAAGGAACCTCCCTTGCTCATAAGCTTATGGCATAAAAATTAGGTTTAGTTACAAACAAAATATTTTTTTCCGGGAATGATGGTGGTAGAACGGGTTACCAGTGTTTATTAACATAAAGGGATTATCTTTTTACTTTTTTTCTCTATATGACTGCTGAGAGTTTCCAGTGAAAACATGTGAAACTCTAAAATGACCCCCCTCCACATTTCACTCCACAAAGTGATTGTGAATTATATCAGATGGAAGTAATTAAAATGAAGCATTGTATGCCCTAGACCACTACTGTAAGCAGTGTATGAAGCCAAGCGAGAGCTGGATTCTGTATCATGGGCCAAGTGCATGCCTAATCCTGGTTACGTCCTGGGCTTGGGCTACTATCTGAGTCAGCAACATTTTCCTTCTTTTTCTTTATTTTATTTTATTGAATCACCATGAGATATAGTTACAAGATTTCATGTTCGAGTTACAATCACACAATGATCAAACACCCATCCCTCCACCAGGGCACATTCCCCACCACCAATATCCCTGGATACCCTTACCTTTCCCACCCTCCCCCTGCCTCCATGGCAGACAATTTCCCCCATACTGTCTCTCTACTTTTGGGCATTATGGTTTGCAATACAGATACTGAGAGATCATCGTGTTTGGTCCTTTATCTACTTTCAGCACACATCTTCCATCCCTAACGATCCCTCCAACCATCATTTTCTTAGTGATCCCTTCTTGATTCCAGTTCAGCAGCATTTTCAAGAAGGGCCATTTCATCAAATGCCCCTGTAGAGTTGCTCATCTTCTCAAGGCCTCTCATTCCATGTAAAATAAAAGCCACCACAATCTACCAACCAGGTCTAATTAGATTCTGAAGCATTCCCCCCATCCTCATGGATTTGAAGGTAAATTTTGTGGAGTGGTATCCAGTGTGTGCCAAGCCAGCTCCCCACAGAGAGAGATGATCTACTTCTTTGATTGGAGCATGATCCAGGGGGCTTGCTTGATAGGGTCTGTTTTTTTTTTAAATTTTCTTCTGGGGTTTTTACAGTTGTTTTCCAGGAGACTGTTGATAATACTCATACCTTATATTAACATAATAGAATGCTTATTTGTAGAAAAATCTTTAAAATTTTGTTCTGTGAAGCAATCTTAGTGATAAACTATCAGTGCATATATTTTGGTTGTATTTGTTATGGTTGTGCGTGTGTGGCATGTGTAAGCAAACAGATAAAAATCTTCACTTATGGAATTAATTGATGGTTCAGTGCTGCCTTGAGATACTCCTCTAAAAGTAGATAAATGCATGAGATATAGTTTACCTCTACAGGTAAATAAATGCATAAAATACAGTCTTTGTGCCAAATTCGATCTTTAAAAAGGTATACTTAGAATATTTTAAAACAACTTATAGAGAAGAAATTTTTAGCACCTGAGATGTACCCCTAACAATAGGAGAAATGATTTTTTAAGCAGAATTTCATAGCTCACTGATAGCTTGTTAAGTGCTCTGCAGATTGGAAATAAATTTCTTCATATCAATTCTGCTCAATTTTGGAACAGTTGGTAAAATAAAAAGTATTACATCTATATTTTTATTCTCCTTTTATAGTCATTTGAATAGGAATCAATAGCCAGTTTTTCCTTTGTGCCTTTACCTTTTCCAGAGCTAAGAAATTAAAGGGAAAAATGTAAATGTATACCACATGGTAAATAAAGATCAAAAGTAATGTACATGCATTCAGGTTTTTAATAAAACAACTTGAAATGCTCCTTGGATGATGGAATGGAATTCACTGGAATGTGATGTGAATGTGGACTGACTATGATGTGAAGAGCAGGACTTGGCTCTGTATTTCATTCTCAAACTTGTTTTCCTCCATAAAGTGGGGATAGGAATATCTGTCACAAGAGAATCATGAGGATTAAATGATAAAACAGTACACCGTGTGGGGGGACATGGTACATGTTTGACAACTGTTTAATACTACATTATTATTCAGTATATGATAATCTCTTTAACTGATCTTAAAACAAAGATTTTAATGTACAATAATATGAGCAGTATAGATTTTGGAAAAAGCAAAATGACCATGAAAATAGATAATAGAAAATAGATAATGCTGACTATACATAAAGTGTTTAATAAATTTTATGTTTAATTTTTTAGATGAAATATAAGTAGTGCATTCATTTAATTTTGATTCAAGGAGTTTAGTATTTTCTGTTTGTTCTTTTGCTTTATTTAAGCACCATGATTTACAAAGTTGTTCTTAATACAGTTGTTATTGCATTCAATATTTCAACAGCAATCCCATCACTGGTGTGACCTTCACTCTATCATTGTCCCATTTCCCCAACCACTCTCCAAGTCTGATCCCTTAGTAGGCACAAAATCACTTATTTTAGATTCCTTGTTACAACTAGATGGCTTAGAACTATCAAAAAAATACTTCAGTAAAATAAAATTGGTGACAATTTTACATATCATTAAGTTGTATGAGAATTGACAAAGCTGTTCATTTCTAGTTGAAGCTTCTGTTATCATTTTTGCTTATTGAACTTAGCTGACTTACGTGTTACTTTCCCATCTAACTTGGTGTGCTTCTACCAGGATGTCAGTATTATGGAACTGCTCTAGGAACTTTAGGATTTGTAGAACGATGCCAATGACTAAATTTACCTGGAATTCAGGTATGGAATTTGTGTGTGGCTGTGGAATATGTATGTATCTGCTAAGGCTTCCGGAAGTATGGGGAGTTGGGGTGGACAAAGCTTTCCGCCTTCTTTGAGAAGACCCCAGACTTTCAGCCTGGAAACTGGTGTACCTAGAATTTTCGTGGGTTTGGCATCTCTGCAGATGTCAGTCTTGAAGCAGTGGAGTTGGGCTGTTGACATGGTGGCAGCTGTGGTGTGGGTGTGACTGCCAGGGCTTTGGCAGGGCAGGGACTCAGTCTTTGCCGTTCCCCAAGTTTTCAGCTGGAAGACTGGTGTGCCTGTGAATTTTTGTGGCTTGGCTTGTATATCCTCATAGATTTAGTCATGAATCTTGCAAGGAGTTTAGTTGTTAAGATAACTCTTGGCAACGATCAAGTTTATTAATGCTAATAATGCAGAATTCATATTCTTCCTTCATATGTGCATGTCTCTCTGTGCATGTATATATGTATAATTACATATGTATGTTTTTACATATGTAAAGCCACTTCAGAATTATGACACTTACATTATTTAAAACATTTTTTTGGCCACACTTGATAGTACTCAGAGATTAGTCCTGGTGGTGCTTGGGGGACCATATGGGATGCCAAAGATTGAACCTGGACTAGCTGAATGCATGGAAAGCACCCTACCCTCTGTACTGTCATTTAACCTCCTGTTTCTAGTATTTATAGGAGCTGTATGGCATCTTCTTCAGTTTGGCAAACACACACACACACACACACACGCAGACACACACACATACACACGCACACACACACACACACGAATGTTACACTTTGAAATGTGTTATAGTTTTAGTTCCTTTTTACCTTAAGTAACACTTTAGGTAAAACCAAGGTGACAGCCTTTTATGCCTATGTATATATAATAGGTGCTCAAGCTTTTTGGTTTTGCTCTTTTACACCCACAGTACTCAGGGATTATTTCCTACTCTGTGCTACTCCTGGCATACCTTAGGGGACCATATGTCATCATCATCATCATCCCGTTGATTGTCAAATTTCTCGAGCGGTCTCAGTAACGTCTCCATTCGTCCTAGCCCTGAGATTTTAGAAACCTCTCTTTACTTGTCTTTTCCAATGATGCCACATTGAAGGCTCTTTCAGGATGAAGGGAATGAGACCCATCATTGTTACTGGTTTTGGCATATGAATATGCCACAGGGAGCTTGCCAGGCTCTCCCATGTGGGCAGGAAATTCTCAGTAGCTTGCCAGGTTCTCCTACAGGGAGAACTAGGTTACAAGATGTTGTGCAGCCGTAAAGCGACTGTGCACTTCTGGAAGCTTGGTTTTATAGTCTCTGGATGTTGGCCGTTGGTGGGATTACACAGAGCCCGTGGCAGTCCCTGGTTGTGACCGCCTAGCTACTGAAAAATGGGGAATCTGGGCGGAAGAGGCCCAAGTCCTGATCCGAACAGGCTCGGAGGTCTCAGCCCCGGGTCACTCTGCTGGTTCCTTCATGCGTAAGGCTCGTCCGAACATGTGGACAGGGGCCTTGAGCATGGCTCTGGCTAGGCTCTGGAGCTTTTTGGCTGTGGGAGCTCTGCTCGGGGCAGGGAGGGAAACTGAAGCCCACCCGCTCCGAGGGGCCCTGAGGAAGACAGCCAGGCTCGGGGGCAAGAGACTCTCAGGGGACTATATGTAGTGCTGGGAAATTATCCCAGGTGGAGCATTTTGAAAGAAAGTACCATAATCATTGTACTATCTCTCTAGCCCAGGTTCCCAAGTTCTAACCAGAGTGTCAAAGACCAATTAAGACTATAATAAAATATTATTTAGAAACAATAACATTCATTTTTCTCACATAATTGAGACATTGAAGACTTGTGCTGGCTTCAAATGTAGCTGGATCCAGAATTTGGTGTTAGGTCTACTGTATTATATGTATATCTTTTACTCCATTTCTTTACTTATTTTACTTACTTATTTACGTCATCTGTGCAGCTTTGTTCTCTAAAAGGCTCTTTCTTGGTGGTTAAAAGGCTCTTGAGTATTGATCCTAAAGAAAGAGTGGATGTTTTTCCTATTAACTGTGGCAAGATTCAATTGGTGGGAAGAACCATGTAATGCCTATATTCCAGGTGCTTATCAGAACTGCTCTGAGATAGGAATGAAGGCTCAGTCATAAGAATGTATCTTACAGTTGTGAGAATAAATGTCTTATTAAAATAAATATTAGTTACAGTTCTCAAAGAATCAGAACCAATGAAAATGTATTTATATAAAGATAAAGTTTTATTATAAGTGATTGACTCACATGATTATGGAGGCAGAGAAGTCCTCTAAGATCTGCAGTCAGCATTCTGGGGGCCCCAGAAAGCCAGTGATGGAGTTCAGTTTAAATCTGCAGACCTGAGCACCAGGAGAGCTAAATGTGTCAGTCTGAAAGCACCGAGACTGGAAACATAAGAGCCAGTGTTTGAATTTAAGTCCAAAGGCAGCAAAAGACCAATGTCTCAGATTGAGTTAGTTTGGCAGGGGGAGTTCTTTATTCAGTATTTTCATTCTATTCAGGTTATTTAGTTTGATGTGATGAGACTCTCACATTAAAGAGGGAAATATTCTTTACTGGTCCTGACTCAAATATTAATCTCATTCAGAAACTGGCATGCCCATTTGGAATTAAAGTTTGCAAATGTCGGGGTACGCCATGATCCAGTCAACTTGACACAACCAATTAATCATTGCTATCTCGATCACAAATGTCATGAATAAATTGCTTACTTTATAAATTAATGAATTGCTGTCAAAGAACTGTTACTTCTTATCAGTGTCTTATTTGAAGAGATGAACTTCAGTGCCAAGTACTTGGTGATGTTTGCTTGTAGGAGAGTGCAATACCATTTATAGTGAGATGGTATTTGAGTTAAGTTTTGATGCCTGTGGGGAGTGAATGGAAAAGGTGTGTAGGTAACACCATGCAAGAATGGCATAAAAGCAGAGGCATGGAAGGGGCAGAGTAGTGGGTGGTAGTGGGTAATAAGCATGCCAACCCATTTCCAGCAGAAATCCATATGTGAGTGTTAGACATAATCAGCTGGAAAAATGTTTTCTCTCTTCATCAACCCATTGATTGACCAATAAAATACACATACCGGTACCAATGCCAGTATCTCTTGCAGACATATTTCTTGCATCAAAATTGGCAGACTTTGCCTTTTTGTAGTGTATTTTCCGACAGAAAGGTCTATTTAATAAGCTACAGAATTTTGTGAATAATTCAAGTAAAATTGTTTACTTAAGTGTGAATTAAGTAGTAAAGCCATTCATAAAACTTAATGGAACACATTCTTTCTAAAGAATTCTGGGTGCTTGTTAATCCTTTGATTTTGAGTTTAACATTTTACTCATTTACATTTCTAAAGTTCAGGATTCCTCAACACTATATTTTCCTAGGACTTTACTTCCCATTGCCCATGTTTTTGTTTTTATTTTTAGATGAAACCACAGTGAGATACACAGTTTCAGAGTTGTTCATGATTGGGTTTCAGTTATATAATGTTCTAACATCCATCCCTTCACCAGTGTACATTTCTCACCACAAATGTCCCTTTTCCTTCTGCCCCCTCCCCCACCTCTATGGCAGGCACTTCTCTCTCTCTCTCTCTCTCTCTCTCTCTCTCTCTCTCTCTCTCTCTCTCTCTCTTTCTCTCTCCCCCCCTCTCTCTCCCCCCTCTCTCTTTGGGCACTATGGTTTGCAATACAGATACTGAAAGATTATCACATATATGCCCACATACTTTTATTCACATATTTTATTAAGAGCATGTTTTACTTGCTCTTAATGTTTTAAGAGCGAGCACTGTTACTGTAAAAAATTACAAACGCGTACGCGGAAAGGGGTGATGTGTTGGCGGGCTCTCGTGTCAGTGCTCTCTCTCTCTCTCTCTCTCGCCGCCCGCGTTCGGTGTTCTCCAGCCGTTGTGTATAGACTGGATTGGGGATCAGGATGGCTCCTCCTTGTGCTCTGCTTCTGTGTGTGCCACTGTGCTCTCTTCTGTCTGTCTCTCTATGTCTGTCTCTGTCTCTGTAGTCTCTCCTCTGGTCTCTTCCAACCTCTCTCAGTCTCTGCATCTGTATCTTCTCTCCTGCTTCTGTGTTTTCTCTCTTGCTTCTGTGTCTTCTCCCGCTTCAGTGTCTTCTCTGCTGCTTCTGTGTCTTCTCCTTGCTTCTGTATTTCCTCTTCACTTCTGTGTCTTCTCCCTGGGTCTGTCTTCTCCTTTGCTTCTATGCCTTCTCTCTTGCTTCCGTGTCTTCTCCCTCACTTCTCCTACAGTCTTAGTTTATAGCAGTCACACAGGGTGGTGACACAAAGGTGGGTTGAACATTAACAAATCAACAAAGAGGGGTAAGACCACTCCTCCTGGAGATTAACAAATTCTCATCTAAGGAGATTACTCCAGATTACTAGGAGATCTGCTCAAGGGCAGGATCCAAACAAGGGTGTGTCGATTTCTTCTTTTCTCAGCTAGTAATCCACTTAAATAGTTGTAGTAAATTTACTTATAATATTTCTAGCAATGTCATTCTGTATGAGCACAGTAAGAGATATATCAAACTTAAAGTATGGTTCTTCTGTGGATATTCACTATATATTCCAGACCACAGTCCTCAGGCCAAGTTAGTCTTCCTAACCGCATCAGGGTCCTAGTCTCATCGAGACTTTTGGATCATAACAGCATTTGTCTATGACCATGCTCTCAACTTATAGTTGAATATTGGGGCTCTTTGGCCTGGCCCATTTCGATGCCAGTGTAGCTCACAGCTTGCCCTGGATCCATTCCATCCCTCGTCAGGACCCTGCTTTTGGGGTGCTAAGAACTAAGGGCAACTGAGTTGAGAAGGCAGATACCCAAGAGTAAATATTATTGGAGTCAGTCAGCTCCAAGTTACAAAGCATAATATTAACTGTCTTCCTGTGTCCATACAGAAAGGACATTTTTTTAAGGTAAACTAAGTTCCCTGCGACAAGGCTAAAAGGACAAACCCAATGTTATCCTACATATTTTTACATATCCTACATATCCTATATACTTTGTTTGCTCTTAATGTTTTAAGAGCACCATGTTACTATACCACCAAAATCCCAGCATCTTTCCACCACATGGACAACCTGTTAACATCTCCCCAAATTCATTTGCTCACAGTTTTGAAAATGTACTCAATTATGAGCCTTTCCATTGAGATTAGGAATAAGCACTATAAAAGTTTCCACATAGTTTGGATTATGTATATGAACTAACGCAAGAATTGGTTTTCTATTGGTGCATAACAAATTAAGTTTAAAGTAATCATTTAAAGCAACTTGTTTATTGCAGATCCTATTCTGCATGGCAAAAGTCTGACTGAGTGAAATTGGGTCTCTTGCTTATGATCTCCTGTGGCTGTAAATGAAGTTCTTGTCAGGGATTTCTGGAAGAAATCTACCTTCAGAGTTCCTTTAGGCAGTTGACAGAGTTTAATTGCTGGTGTTTTGTATTTGTTTCTTAAAGCTGCTATAACAAATGGCAAGACACTGACTGGCTTAACTGAACTTTTTTTTTTTAACTGTTCAAGTAGCTAGAGTTCAGGAATAAAGGAAATCATCATGGTTGCTTTCCAGAGAGAATCCATTTCTCTTTTCCAGCTTCTAATTATGCCAGCAAGCCGTAGTTTGTGGCAGCGTTTTGCTTCTACCTGCTGTCTTTATATGCCTTCTCTTTGGTGTACCTCACGCTTCCTCTCCCCTGCGATGGCATATGACACCTACCCTAAGTTCAGGACGATCTTCAGCTATATCTTCAAAAATCCCTTTTCTAAGTTTAGGTCACCTCTGGGAGATTCTGAGGTTAGGATTTGGGCCTGTCCTTTAAAAAGACCAGTATCAACTCAGACCACAGTGATGATACCTCATTCTGTTTCTTTTGCTGCCTTACATTTCTGTAGATACCCATACATTTCATGTAGTCCCTCCAATTTAGCTCATAAAATTTGTAAAATTCTTCTCATGCTCCTAATCTTATCTTCTTTTCCTGGGGAAAATTTTGCTGAAAAAACTGGTCCTTGATAGTGTGGGTATTAGATTCTGCTTGTATTGAAACACTAGCCCTGACTTAACCTATGTTTGTACCTCCATCCCCTCCTCTCCTTCCTTCCTTTCAGTTCCTCCTCTTTTTTCCAGCGTAGTTGAAATTCTGCAGCATAACCAACTATTTATATAATTAATGAGCCAGTGTTGTGTTTTTTCCTTCTTCTGGGAAGAATGAAACTTATACTCAGACAATTACCATGATTCTTTGTTTTTCAGCAGAAATGCAAGATTTAATTTTACAGGTTCACACAGAAGAGAGGAGGCAAGATTTAATGGAATTTAAGCCCAAAGTGACCTTATTAATGAAAATCAGCACTTCTCAAGTTTAATATCAAAGTCATTATCAGTGAAATCTTAGTTCTGACAGCAGACTTCTGCTATTTTTTTCCCTATGGGACTTGTTACATAAGGTGAGGGCATGTCATTTTCAATATTTAACTGTGATGGAATTGAATTCTTCACTCAGGAAATAGCATTGCCATTCCCAGGAAGAGGAAGTTTTAATATTCATATAAATGTCAATAATTAATTTGTGCAGCACATGTGCTTGTGCTTATGTGGTTTTACTTTTCCTGTCTTCCCCCTCCTCCTTTCTTATTTAGTTCGTGTGTGTGTGTGTGTGTGTGTGTGTGTGTGTGTGTCCCACACAGTGCCTGGGGGCCCCTCCTGGAGACTTTCAACCTGACAGTTCAATGTGAGGGTTTGAGAATGTGGTTCTGTGAGGGTCATGTAGAGCTGGAGATGACCCAGGCCATGCCAATGGTTCTCCTGGTGACTTTTAGGGTCCTACCTGGTGATGATTGAAGGACCACGTGGATCCAAGGATCAAACCAAGGTTGGCTCTATGCAAGGAATGTGCTTAACTTTCTGTGCTATCTCTCCAACCCTGATAACTGTGTTTTGAGTGACTTCTACTTGCTTAGACACTCGACACTCTATAGTGAACAGTATTGCATTCCTGCCCTTCCTGCACACTGACTTTCCAGTGGTACAGACGAAAACACTAGACATGCACACACAAAACTTCATTGTGCGTGTCATGAAGAAAAAAAACCCATAAATGGTTAGTGAGTGATAATAAGAAGGCACAGGGAAGGAATGCTTTGGATAGGATTTTTCTAAGAGAGATTTTAAATGAGGTAGCAAACTGGGGGGGATTTTCTTGCTATGTTATTTACCTTTGGTAAACGGAAATCACTTTGGTATACTGTATACATTTTAGTTTTCATATTTTATTTTTGCTTTGGATGTTTTGTGAAGGAAGATCAGGTTGCTATAAAATTGCTTATAGAGTTTTTATGGCTGTAGGACATTCAGCATCTGTCTTGTGATTTGACAAATCCTCAGGCTATGACTTAATAAATTATTAAGCCTTTGAGTATCTTACTAAATTCTTTCAAAATTTGAATTGTATTTCATTGTAAAAATTGAAATTTAAAGGTAGATAAAACTCATGGAAGAACAATGTAGTGTTGTGTGTTAGTCTTTGGAATAATGTCCAATAAAAGTCTGTGTTTGACTATTTGATTTCTACTTGATGTCTTGAAGGACATTCAGCTGCTTCTGTGCTGCATTTTTGTCACCCTGCACTGCACTGTAGCATTGTCATCCCATTGTTCATGGATTTGCTCGAACGGGCACCAGTAACGTCTCCATTGTGAGACTTGTTGTTACTGACTGTTTTTGGCATATCAAATACACCACGGGTAGCTTGCCAGGCTCTGCCGTGCGGGCGGGATACTCTCGGTAGCTTGCTGGGCTCTCAGAGAGGAACAGAGGAATCGAACCCAGGTCAGTCGCATGCAAGGCAAACACCCTACCCTCTATGCTATCGCTCCAGTCCTTTGTTACCCTGTCCACAATAACTTATGTTAAAAAAAGGCATGAACTTGGCCAATCTTTGATGGGAATTAGAAGAAAGTATTTTTTTTGACCTTTGCTTAGGTGATTATTTCTGTGATAAATTTTATCTCAAATATTTTTGCACCACAGAAAGAAGAATTTTTTTACTCTATTTCGCTTACTTAATTTTTCTGTTCTGAGCATGGCCCTAAGACTGAATTTAAGTTAATTTCTTCTCCCCATTGAAGGTGCAAACCTTGAGGGCTTAAATTGTGGCAATTTGAAAGTTATATTAAAGAGAAACATTATTTTGTTTCTTGGAATGAGGATAGTTCTATCCCCTGAATACTGTTTATAATTCTGTGTTGTTTTATGGTCATGCTTTTATCTTGTTTTTGGATGTCATATGAAAAATTTTTCTTGACTTTACTGAAAAGTCTGTAAGATTACAGGCTTTTTACATTTAACACGTTTTGAAGAAACGTATGTCTATGTTTCTCTTAAAAAAACTGTCTTACCACTTGTCTATTGCTCTATTTATATATTCATGCAGTTACTGGTATACTTAAATATGTATGCATCCATGCAAGAAAATAAAGAACCACATAGATCTCGAATGATATAAAATCAAAGGACTGTAAAGTCTTCAGGATAAAACTTTAAAATTTGATTTATATCCTATTTCATTTCTAAAATCCTGGAATTGACTCAAGATGTCAGCTAGTCCAAAGGATCCCAGAGACTGTCTAGAAAATGCCAGAACTAGTGGGTTATTGGTGTGGGGTGGGGGTGGTGCTGCAGGTTGACCGTTAACCCAGCAGCAATGCCGTCTGTGGCCACCAGTGGCATGAGCAGTTTCTGGCCATGCTGAAGCCAGATAGTTGTGAGTATTGTGGCCAGGAAGTGTGATCCCTAAAGCTTACCTCAGTGTCCCCTCCCCACAGAAAGCAGACACTAGAATGTGTGTGAGCAGCACAGGGAAAGGAGTATGACCTGTGGCAAGCAGCAAAACCCATAATGCAACGCCCAGAGAGCACCACACCCAAGCATGTGTGTGACCTTGATTATTACAGCCAACATCATTAACAGGGGGAAGGGGCAGGGGTGAAAATTAAGCCATCCTTAATAAAAGAGTAGGTTGTCTATCTTTTTCTTTTTAAAACAAATGTAAATGTAATCTTGTAGTTGAGGTTAACTGCTTATAGTGGTGCCAAAGTCCCATGTTTTTGACACAATAAGTTATCATACCTCCACCATCACCACAGTGCCAAAGACCGTCCACCATTGTTCCCGTGTTTCCTCTGTTCTTGCAATGATCTCTTTTGGGCAACAGTAGCAATATTACTATTTTATACTGCAGTGCTGCTAACTGTGCTTACTGCCAGAATACCAGGACGCCGTCATCACAGGAGCACCCACCGCCCAACCCAGCAGCCTCAGATCACAGACCTATTGACCGTATCTCAGAGTCTATTTCAGTTGGGTCCATTCAATCCCCTGCTTTGTTTCTGCATATACTGCATATATGCAAAATAATCTATTCGTTTTTTTCTTTTCTGACTCATTTTGCCTAATTTAGATTCACTTTGCCTAGCTTAGACTTCCTCCAGTTCAATACAGATTGCAAAAAATTGTAATAGTTCATATTTTTCATAGCTGAGTAGTATCCCATTGTGTATAGATACTGCAGGTTTTATATATATAGGTTTTATATATATAACAATAGTTATATATAGTTATATAACTATATATATATAGTTATATATAACTATAGATATCTATAGTTATATATAGTTATATATAACTATTGTTATATATATAAAACTATATATATATCTATTGTTAGGCATGAGTTGTTTTCAGATATTGGCTATTTTAAGTAATGCTGCCATGAATATGCCTATGTCCTTTTGGAGTGATGATTTTGTGTTCTTAGAATAGGAACCCAGGAGTAGCATTGCAGAATTTTATGGAAGCCATAGTCTTAATGTTTTGAGAAATAGGCAACCCATTTTCCAAAGAGGCTGAGCCAAGCTGTCTTCCCACCTGCAGCCAATGAGAATTACTTTTCCGCCACATCTGAGTTAGCACTTACTATTTCTGGACTTTATGATAGAAGGCATTCCTTTTTATAAAATTTAAATTTTTTTATTTTATAAAGTAGTCCACAATATTTGATTACATTTAATATTGGAACACCAATCCCACCACCATTATACCTTCCCACTACCATATTTCGGATGTTTCCATCCTGAACCTCAACCCCTGGATATAGGCCATTCTTGCTGCTGATGTGGAGTGATATTTCATTTTTGTTTTGATTCGCATTTCCCTGATAATCAGTGATGATGACCATTTTTTCCATATGCCTGTTGTCTGTCTTTATATCCTCTTTGAGAAATTGTCTGTTCATTTCTTCTGGGATTGTTTGATTTGTATTGTTGAGCTTTGAGAGTGTTTTATATTTATTGGATATTAGCCCTTTATTTAGATTCTCTTCTGTTCCTTTCCTTCCCTCCCCTCCATTTCCTTCCTTCCTTACCTTCCTTTTGGTTGTTGTTTTATTGTTGTTTTCTTTTGGTTTGGGGCTATACCTGGTGATGCTCAAGGGTTACTACTGGCTCTATACTCAGGAAGTATTCCTGATAGCGGTCTGGGATGCCGGGATCACCAGGGTCAACTACATGCCAGGCAAATGCCCTACCAACTGTCCTATTGCTCTAGCCCTCTTTTTTTTTCTTTCTTTTTTTCTCTTTTGGGATACATCTATGGTGTTCAGGGCTTACTACTCCTGATTTTGTGGTTCTCAACAAATATTTGTGATATAGGGGATCAAACCTCAATCTGTCACGTCTAAGGCAAGCACCTAACTCCTGTACTGTCTCTTTAGCCCAGGCCTCATTTCTTACAGTGCAGAAGATTTTTGGTTTGATGTTGTCCCGTTTGTTTATTTCTGCTCTTTTCTTTTTCTTTTTTCAGCAGTAGGGTTGCATCATTTAAGACCTTGTTAGATCAAGGTCTTGGAGAGTCCTGCCTTTGTTTTCCTCATTGTAATTTATAGAAACAAGTTTGATTTTAAGATTTTTAATCCACTTTAAGTTAACCTTTATGTGCAGTTCGAGATTATCTTCCTCTTTCTTATAACCACCTAGGGACAAGTCCTCAGCTTTCTCCAAAGTAGATTTCACTGCTGTGCCTTTGCTGTTTGGTAACTTCCTCTTAATCCACCCACATCCCTTTTCTCTCTGTGCACCTTAAGCCTCAAAATCATCTGACATTCTGTTATATCTGTATTTCAGTACACAGATTTTCTTGTATCATCCCCTGGCCCAGAACCCTTTGAACCCTTTCAGTGTAAAAAATAGCATTAACTGCTTAATTGGCCACCCACCATTCTCAGTGTTTTGTCTTTTGCCTATTTGAATATCTTTCTGTTCTGCCCTCAATGTTTTCTCCTTTGCTTGTGAGATTTACTCAGTACTTTCTGAAATGCTCTCCTTGGAACCTATCTCTCCTGCCTATTCCCTGACATCATACTGTGAATATTAATATCCATACTAATGTAAAGCTATTTTATTAACAGTCTTGTCACCTATTTCTATACTGTAATATCAATAAAACATGAATAAATTTAATATAAATATATTAAAACCGTGTAACACTTCCCTGTTGCCCCAGATAGATAGGTCCAGGGTTTAGGCACTTTCCTTGCATGTGGCTGACCCTTTGTTCGCTCCCCAGCACCACATATGATCTCCTGAGCACTATCAGGACCGATACCTGAGCTCAGAGCTAGGTAGGAGTAAGCTTTGAGCACCACTGAATGTGGGCACAACTTCTTCCTGTCTATAAAATTCAAATTGTAAGACATGTGAGGTCACCCCAGTATTTGCCACAATTGCTACTTTCTTTGCTGTGTCTTTCATTCTTACCTTTGTTGAATTTCCTTATATTTGTTGAGTCAATTAAATAAGGGGAGGGAGAAAGAAAAGAAGTGGTAGAATAACTGTTTCTATGACATGCATTTCAAGAGTATTTGGTCTGTTCTGCCTTTTTATTTTCTAAGATGCTGGCTTACACTATCAATTTTGTTTCCTGGAACCCTATTAAGCAGAGCTTGCTTTCTTTCAGATATTAATGAGGTTGAATTTTCCTTCCGGGTCTCTTGGCCATTGTATTCTTAGGCAGATGTTTTTTAATCAGTTTGCACTAGCCCTTTACATATTAGAATATGAGTTCATTGTATGACAAATATTTCTACGAGAAGTTGTTTTTTTACAATTGTTAGGTTTGTTTATGGTGGTTTTGCCATAAAAACTACTTAGTATTTCAAAAATTTAAGCTGTACATAGTTTCTGTTGTTATGCTAAAGAGGCATTCTCACTTAAGACTGAGTATTTACTTTTTTTCCCATCTAATAATAAAATAAAAATTTTAATTTTAGCTTCTAGGTAACACATACCCTACTTTGTGGTTCTGTTTTTGAGCCACACCCAGCACTGTTCAGGGATTGCTCCTGGCTTGGTGCCTGGGGGCCACTCCAAGCAATGTTTTGGGAACCATGTAATTCCAGGGATAAAAATTTGGGTTCCCATGTGCACAGCCTGCTCTTTGGAGATATCTCAAAATCACAGTCATTTGAGATATCTCCCTGCCCCTGACGACACATTTTCATTTGGTATAACCTAACCACTCTAATGCTTTCTAAGGTTACTTTCTCTTGTCCAATGTCAAGTATAACCTTTCTTTTAATTTATATGTGTTTTTGATGTACCTTTATTGAAATGTTATCCTGGTTTTATAGCAAGATCTTCCACATTGCAGTTCCCATTTCTGTTTGTAGTATATCCTCAGATTATTCCCCTCCCCGACCCCCCCCTCCGACCCTCCCACTCACCACTCTCTTGCCCCACTCATCAATTCTGAGTTCATTTCCTTGAGATGTGAAATTCGTATTTGTGGGTTAATCCTAGCAGAGTGGATCTCTTTGTTCTCTGTTTTGGTTTCTTTGCTTCACAACTGGCAGTGCTCAGAGCTTACTCCTGGCTGTGTGTTTAGGAATCACTCCTGGTGGTGCTTGTACCAGGGATTGATTGAGCCAGGGTTGGCCTCAGGCAAGGCAAGGGCCTTAACCACTGTGCTGCATCTCTCTAGCACCCAGAGTGAGCCTCTTTATGATACTTTCTTTTCTTCCAACAAAATAGGCACTTCTTTCTACTTTCTACTACAAAGGTCTTTGGCTTGACCCTCTGAGTAGCTTCTCACAGTGACCCAGAATTATTGAGAACAGGGCTTCTTAACACTCCTGCTACGACCTCTTCTCACCCAGGAAAAAAAAACCCAGGCAAGTGTTGGCAGAAACACTTCAGATTCATGACACGTTTATTTTGAATTAATTTTTGGTCATTGTGCATTTTAGAAACCTTTCACTGTTGCCAAATTTTCCACAACTCCAACATTCAACCACATGCTTCCATAGGAGGTCACAGTTTCAGACACTGGGGTCTAGATAGCGTGTCACAATTTTCTGCCAACATGTCTACTTGAACACTGTTTTCTTCCTCCACTTGGCAAGAGTTCATGCCTTGGATTCCTCAATCTATAATGATTTTTTTTCTTCTTTGAATAATTTCCCTCCTCTTAGGGATAGATATGAAATTATATCAGTGGCTCTTCCTGTCTGGGCTCCAGTTCTTTGGAGCCCTGCCAAAGACCCCTGACCTGGGGAGGGGGGAGGGTCTCTGTTGAGACAATATGTTATTCAGGTGCTACTGTCCGGTTCTGTCTGTGCCCAGACTCAGGGAGCTGGGACTGCCCCTCTTGTCTGTTTATCCAACCAGGCCAGCTCCTCCTGGCTGTCTATGGAGTGGGGGTCATCACTCTGTCTTGTTTTCAAGTCGCCTTCAGAATGCCAGATCCAACTACTATCAGCTCTGCTACTTTATCTGTTTAGAAGCTTAATAAAGCACAACATCCCGTTGACTCAGTTTGTTGACTATTTCAGCCCTATCTTTGATTAAACTCAATTCAGTGTATCTAATATTTGTATTCTAAACATACTCATTATTAATTCTACCTTTTTTTTTTGAAGAAAACATACTGAGAGTTTTTCAAGGAAATTCTCAGGCTCAGACTGAGAATAAGCTTCAGTCCTTCCTACTATCTCAAGGTTAGATAAATTTCAGCAACTTTATAAGAGTTTTACTTTCGTCAATCAAATAATCAAAGTCCACCAATATTTTCTTAAGTGTACAATTGACATAATCTTGCTAAATATGTTTTAAATACTTTAAATTCCATTAAGGTCCCTCCCACCCTTATTGCTAATTCAATCCCTCTTTTCTCTTTGGCACTTGTAAGCATCAAGTAAAATAAAATGGAAACTTTTGGAAATTCATTGTTTATGGTCAATCATTGGAGTGATTCGACTGGTCTGGCAGTGGGATGTAGCGAGCCAGTCATGTGAGGCCTGTGAATACTCATCTAACATTGCTGCCCAATCCTGCCCCCCTTGAGGCTCCTTGACTGAAAAATTTGCAAGTAGAGTTAGGAGTGCATTCATTTGTTCTGGAGTCACACCTAGAGGTGTTCAGGGCTGCTGCTGGCTCTGTGCTCAGGGTTCACTCCTAGTGGTGCTCCAGGAACTTAGTGTTGCTGGCAGAGGCAGGAAGGACGGGAGTGGGTGGGTAGGTGGGTGGGGAGTAGAAAGGGGATGGGATGGTGTCAGTTATGTGCTGGCAAATAAGCACCTTAAACCCTGTACTCTTTCCAGCTTGTGTGGCATTCTTTTTTTTTTTGCTTTTTGGGTCACACCCGGCGATGCACAGGGGTTACTCCTGGCTCTGCACTCAGGAATTACCCCTGGCGGTGCTCAGGGGACCATATGGGATGCTGGGATTTGAACCCGGGTTGGCCAAGTGCAAGGCAAATGCCCTACCCGCTGTGCTATCGCTCCAGTCCCCTGTGTGGCATTCTTATCTCCAGCTTTTATGCCTCATTTTAGACTCAGAAGTGCCTTGGTTTCTTTAGGAAGTATGTATGGTGGAAGGTTTACTCAATAAGTGTGTATGTGTGTGTGTGTGTGTGTGTGTGTGTGGTGGCTGTGGGGGGTGAGCATATTCAAACCCTGCATAATACCAAGAAACTGGCCCTTGACTGCCTCTGGCAGAAACACTGGCCAGCAATGCTTCACGTGGGCGTGTGTTTTGTTTTTATTCTGGGGTGGTCCATACTGGTGGTTCTCAGAGGCTCTTCCTGGCTCTGTGCTAAGGCGTCACCCTGGCAGTCAGTGCTCAGGGGAGCCTTATGGTCCAGGGTCAGCCACATGCCAGGCACCTATACTTTTATCTATGCTGATTATAGGCAGAATCCTTTCACTGCTATAAACCGTAACTGGGATTATAACAGCAGCTTCTGAAAGTCCTCCAGCAAGTCTTCGCGTCTCAGTGTAGACTTGGTTCCCCCCAAGTTTGGCAACAGATTTTTGTCTTTATCAGAATGTTGAATAGACAGGAATTAGTGATTTCTTTCAAGCATGTTATTTCTTTCAATATTTTTATAATGGATGTTAAATTTTACGAATGTTTTTATTACCTCTAAAGGTGTTTCCTTGATTTTTGTGTTTTACTCGTATCCTTAAAAATGTATTATTTTCCTAAACTTAATTTTTACTTTTATATTAACTTTTGTTTTGCTGTACTTTTAAAAAAAGTATAATTTTTGATTTATTGATGCTTTATTTATTATTTTATTATGAACTTTTTTTATTATTAGGGAAGAATTTTTTATAGCACAGCAGTAGGGCATTTGCCTTGCACGCGGCCGACCCGGGTTGGATTCCTCCGGCAAGCTACCGAGAGTATCCCGCCTGCACGGCAGAGCCTGGCAATCTCCCCATGGCGTATTAGATATGCCAAAAACAGTAACAACAAGTCTCACAATGGAGACACTGCTTGAGTGAATTGATGAGCAACGGGATGACAGTGATACAGTGATACAGTGATTATTTAATATGTATAGTTTCTGTTTGTTGGGAATCAAACCCTGAACTTCATGCATTTAGGACAGGTATTCTACCAGTAATTCTACCACTGGCCCCTTTGTGTAATTATTACTATTATTACTAATTTTGGTTGTGCTGATTAAACACAGGGCCTTGCACATGCAGGGCAAGTGCTTTGCTGCTTGGACACAGCCCTGATCCCTATTTTGCTTCTCTTATTTCCCTGCACCCACTTGGAACATTACAGAGGTGTGATGGGTCCTGTGGTCCCACTGAATCTGAGCAGCTTCTTGCTCTGTTTTAGATGCTCACCAGGCAGCTGTGGGATGGGACTTCTCGGGATTGTTTTCTTTTGTTTTTCCTATTCTTTCAAGTTCCTTTTTTTTTTTTTTTGGTGATTCTCAGGTTGCCTGTCTGTAATAAATAGTCCCTCTCCTCCCTTTACTTGGCTCCCTTTTAATGGCTGTGAGCTCAAAGGCTGCATAATTAAGTTTGTTATATAATGATTTCCAAAATGAGAGTAAATAAGCTCTGAGTAAGAGCCTGGGGCCCTATTCTCTCGATGAAAAGCATCTGCTCCAAGTCGTGGATTTTTAAATACACAGTCTGGATTATTTTGCTTCCTCTTGAAGTTGTTGGTTGTTGCCACGATAAGGTCAGGAGGTTGGCTTGTTTGGTGGCTAGCTTGTGTGCTTGCTCCTTCGTTCATTCATGCACCACTTGTTTCGCGTCCGTGTGGTGCTGTGTGCTGGGCAGCAGAGCCCAAACTTAGGGTCAGGAGACAGCAGACAAGCCAGCCTCAGCCTGGCCCGCAATGTGGGAGCGTAGGAGAAACTTTGCAGTGGAAACTTGATAAGGACCTTTGTTGCGTTCTTCTCTCAGCTAACAGTTCTTCTTTTCAGTTTTTTAAAGAGTTTAAAGTGCTGAGAGTGCTGTGGAGGGAGAGTTAACACAGCAGGTCTGAGGCTGCTACCCCAGAAAGGCTCGCATGTAAGGTCAGCGTGCAGAGGTGCTTGGAGTACCGTGCACATGTGTCCCATCAGGATTTCTCAGGACACCCCAGCTATCCTGTGCACAATGGATGTGTTTTGCTAAATGTCTGCTTTCTTTCTGGGACTTTGCCATGTGTTAGACAGAGGCCGCCTCTATGGTTGCCCCCCAGACAAACCTTGGTCTCTAGACTCTCTACTGGGCTTCGCTGGGTGGAAACATCTCATATAGCAGCTGCTTTGCCTTGTGAGGTGCTTGAGAAAGTTCTGGAATATTGTGTCCCTCAGGGGAGAGAGCAGAGGGAAGCGGATGCACAGGGTTGGCTTGTCCCGAGTGACCCAGCTGTGTGTCCTGCTCGCTTCAGTCCCCACCATGAGTGAGGGAGCCCTTGCGTCCTCTAACCAGCTTTGGAGGAGCAAAGTGGTGTTTTCTGTGGAGTTTGTTAGCCCCCAAACAACACTCGTGTGAGGCAGAGTATCAGCATTGCCATCAAAAAGGGAAAACTCTTGGGGGCTGGAGAGATGATTTAATAGGCTGGATCACATACGTTGCATGAAGGAGGTCTGGGTTTGATGTGTCTGACATTGCACTGTCTCCCAAGTGACTCCAGGAGTGACCCTCGAGCTCTTCCTGGAATGACCGAACACAGAACTGGGTGTCATCCCTGACCAGCTGCTAGGTGTAGCCTCCCAACCAACCAACCAACCAACCAACCAACCAACCAACCAACCAACCAACCAACCAACCAACCAACCAACCAACCGCATCTCCCTCCCCTACCCCTTAAAAAAGTGAAGCTGTTTGAAGCTTCCTGAAATGAGGAGTAGGTTCCCCAGCTCCTAGTTGTGTCCATTCAGACCCTTGTTCCTTGTGGCCTAGTGTTTCTGCCTTTCAGCAGGAGTTTAAGTGAGGAAATGCGCTGAGTAACTTGGAAAATCCCTTTCTCTTCTCAGGTATGAGCACATCCTCACGCAGCCCGACCCCGTGCCATCCTACGCACTGAAGCTACTGGTGGTGTTGACGGAACGCAGCCCAGCTTTCACCAGGTACTGAGTCTCGTTTCTTGCCTGTAAATTGATTTTCATGTGCTTTTGAAACGTTAGAGGTGGTGACATTCAAAAAGGCTAGAGGGGGAATAATAGTACAGAAGGCGAAGTAGTTGCCTTGCAACTACTGGCTGACCCTGGCTAGGCTTCCTGGAGCCTGTTGTGGTCCCCTGAATACCACCAGGGGTCACTCATGAGCACAGAGCAAGGAACAGCCACTGACACCCATAGGTGTGGCCTCAAAAAAAAAAAATAACAAAACAGCTGGGGGATGAGGGGGTTGGGGAGCCAAACGAACCCAAATCTAAAAGCCTAATGTTTGAGTTTCCACAGTGCTAGCTCTTCATGTTCTCATGGTGTGTGGTATCTCGGTCCTGCTGTTTGGGGTCTTTTATATATATATATATATATATATATATTTTCTTATATATACATATTCTATATATATATATAGGAGACATTACTGGCACCCGCTCAAGCAAATTGATGATCAACAGGATGACAGTGATACAATGATATTATATACATATTATATATGTATATGTATATGCCGTGCAGGCAGGATACTCTGAGTAGTTTGCCAGGCTCTCTGAGAGGGATGGAGGAATGGAATCTGGGTCGGCTGCATGTAAGGCAAACGCCTTACCGGCTGTGCTATCACTCCAGTCTATCCCGCCTGCATGGCAGAGCCTGGCAAGCTACCTGTGGTGTATTGGATATGCCAAAAACAGTAACAAATAAGTCTCACAATGAGAGACTTTACTGGTGCCTGCTTGAACAAATCAATGAGCAATGGGATGACAGTGACAGTGAAATACATATATATATATACTTTTTATTCCTTGTTGGTGTTTATATACTGTGCAGTACATGATGTCTTCATAAGAGTATGAATTCTTTAAGGAGGAAACGAGTTAACACATGCTCCTTAAAAAATGTTAACTGGGGTTTCTAAATAACCAGGCAGCTATAAATAAACTCTCCATAGGGTTTAGCAGCATTGCTTTCTAACATTTTATTTGATTGGCATGCTTTGATTGCACAGTAGAGAGTTTTTGCAATTATTGTAGTTACTCTATGTCAATTGGTGATTTTTGGTGGTGAAATTAGTGGCCACCGCTTTAGGCTATGGAGAAGGGTTTGTCAGAGAGATCACACCTCACCCAGGCCTCCAGGGACACAGAGAGGAAGGGGGTCTTGTTGCTCCCGAAAAGAACCCTGGTTTTAGTTGTGTGGAGTTGTGACTGAGACCTTTTGGCATTTGGGCACCACCTGCGGGGGGCAGAGGCACCCCCAGAGCTGATGAGGCATTTGGATACCACCTGCAGGGACCAAAGTGCTCCCAGACCTGCTTTCACAGAGAATAATCACGTAGTTACCTCCCAACCCTGACTTTGGACTTTACTTTCTCCTGGTTTCCGCCCCAACTCCAGAAAGGACGGCAAAGTACTAAGTACTAAGCCAATATTATCGCTGTGGCTGTAGTAACTGTCCATATCAAGGGGTCAAAGGAAAGGCAGGAAAACCCAATATCCTTCCCTTGTGGGCAGGCCAGGTCCCAGGTGGCAAGTGTGTTGGGTACCTTTAAGCACAGACTGTTCCCCTCACAGAGCCATTTCCCACGCTGTGAGCTGCCTCATTCATTTCAGGGCAGAGACTTGCAAGTTGGTTTTTCTTTCTTTCTTTCTTTCTTTCTTTCTTTCTTTCTTTCTTTCTTTCTTTCTTTCTTTCTTTCTTTCTTTCTTTCTTTCTTTCTTTCTTTCTTTCTTTCTTTCTTTCTTTCTTTCTTTCTTTCTTTCTTTCTTTCTTTCTCTCTTTCTTTCTCTCTCTCTTTTTTTTTTAAGTTTTAGATCCTTCGAGGTTACTCCTGGCAGGGCTCATGGTACCATATGGGATGCTGGGAACTGAACGGGGTCAGGTGCATGCAAGGCAAGTGCCTTCCCTGATATCGCTCTGGCACCAAAGTTGCAAGTTTTATGCTGTGCTCTGCCCTGTTGCAAAAGAATTTGGGAGCACTTTAAATCCTTTTTAATCCTTGCCAATTCTGAACACTGTGTTTTTAGAGCTTCTTAAACTTCTGACCAATGAGCTTTTTAAATCGTCATTCAGGAAGGTGCCAGTCTTTTCCTAAGGGAGAAATTTCATTCTAGAGAGTGATTCTGCATGAGTTGAAAAAAAAGGCCTCTAGGTAGAGGTTCCCTTTCTTGACCTTTGCTTTCAAGTGCTGACATTGTATGCTAATTTTATTCCTTCATTAAATGGAATAGACCCTGTTTACATTATAAATTTTTCTAGCATTTTTTGTGGCACATTTCCTAGATTCCTTCTTTTGATGGTTTCTACTACATGCACTTGAATTTCCTCCCGTTGAGGGGGAAAAACTCTAGTGGAGAGCCAACTACCTATGTTTAATTGTTCACATTGAAAATTACTTGAGATAAGGTTTAGTAATTAATTTACTCATACTTTTTTTCTAAAGGAGTTTACAAGAAAAATATAATGGACTGTTTGTGAGCTTTTCTTTATTTTAATTTGCATAAGCAATATTTGAATATTATCTTTTTTATTTGCTGTGCTGGGGAGATACTCTCGGTAGCTTGCCGTTCTCTCTGAGAGGGGCGGAGGAATCGAACCGGGTCAGCCGCATGCAAGGCGAATGCCTTACCCGCTGCGCTTGGCATATTCGATATGCCAAAAACAGTAAGAAGAAGTGTCACAATGGAGATGTTACTGGTGCCCGCTAGAGCAAATCGATGAGCAACGGGATGACACTGACAATGACAGTCTTTCTATTAAATTGCAACAGTAATGTCTAGACAGTCATCCTCTGGCTTTCTCATTCCTATCGTTGCCATGTGGTCTTTTCCGACAGGGAGTAGATGTTATTTTGGTGTGTGTCCTTGAATATTTTCTGTTGGTTTAAATTAAACATGTGTACACTGAAATAAGTAACTTCCCCCTGGGGTAGATATTTTAAATAAGATATTATTTTTTTCTGAAAAAAAAATAGTCTTATTTATCAAAATTACATGAAGCTCTTTTGCATATCAGTGTTCACTCATATTCTTGGTAATATCTCTGTTGAACTAACAGATAAAAGTAAGGTTTCATTTAATTTTCCCTTCATGCTACTGTTAATATTGACCTCTTAATATTCATCTACTATATAATAGTTAACTAAAAGTCAATCTTCATTTTTACTTCTAAATATAATGTTAAATCTGAATGATGCAGAGTCTCTTGCCCCCGTGCCTGGCTGTCTTCACCAGGGCCCCTTGGAGGAGGTGGGTTGAGTTTCCCTCTCCACCCTGAACAGAGCCCTGGCAGCAGAAGACCTCCAGAATCCAGCCACAGCCATGCTCAAGGCTCCTCTCCACATGTTCGGATGAGCCTCGTGGATGAAGGAACTGGCAGAGGAACCCAGGTGTGCAGGACCCAGGGCCGAGATCTCCAAGCCTGGCCTCTTCTGCCCAGACCCCCCATTTTCCAGTAGTTAGGCAGTCACACCCAGAAACTGCCACCAGCACCATGTAATCCCATCAACAACCAACATCCCAAGCTCCCAGAAGCTTATAGATTATACATCTGATAGCCTAGTTCTCCCTCTAGGAGAATCTGGAAAGCTACTGAGAGTTTCCTGCCCACATGGGAGAGCCTGGCAAGCTCCCCATGGCGTATTCATATGCCAAAACCAGTAACAATGATGGGTCTCATTACCCTGACCCTAAAAGAGCCTCCAACGTGGCACCGTTGGGAAGGATGAGTAAAGAGAGGCTTCCAAAATCTCAGGACTAGGATGAATGGAGACGTTACTGAGATCGCTCGAGAAAATCGATGATCAATGGGATGATGATGATGATGATGATGATGATGATGATGATGATGATGAATTATATTCTAGAGAATGATGTGACCAGCATAATTTAATATTTTAATAAAAATGTTTTAATATTTTTTTTTATTATTTTGGTAGTAGAAGCAGTTCCCAGGTGGTGCTTCCTAGGGTAAAGAGGGTCACTCTGGGTGATTCTGATCCATTGGATTTCATTTAAAAAAAATGGTTTTTGATGGATTGAGGTACTATGATTTACAATACTGTTAATGATGGTTTCCATGTACATAGTTCCAATACCACATCCATCACTAGTGTACCCACCAAGGTTCCCCAGTGTCCCTCCCTGACAGCCCTCTCTCCCCACCAAACTTAGTTGTGTGGATTATTTCTCACATTTCGTTGCCTTTGTTGACTGAGTCCTGTGATTGAATCTGGAGCTCAAGGATGCATCGTTTCTTGTGCCCTGTGGTGCTGGGGACCTCTAGGGACACCCTGATATATACCTTATGTGGTTTAGGAGGCTGTGTAGTGTCAAGGGTGAAAGGGCCTTGTGTGTGTGTCCTTTCACCCTTGACCACTACACAGTTGTAGTGTCACTACAGTTGTAGACACTACAATTCTTTTACTAGCTCTTTGGCTCCTAAAATGTTAATATTTATGAGTTCTTATGGACCATATTGCAAATTTCAATATTTCGAATAGTATATAGAGGAAAGCAAGCTTTAAATATAATACAGTATGTATTATATTTTACATTAATAGTAGTATGTTATCTATACCACCCGGCACCTCTTTTTATTTATTTATTTATTTTTAAATAAAGCACAGTAGAGGCCAGAGAGGTAACATAAGGGCAAAGGTTAAGGCACTTTCCTTGCATACAGCTGACCCCAGTTAGATCTCCAGCAATAACATATGGTTCCCTAAGCAACATCAGGACTGATCCCTGAGCACAGAGCCAGGAGTAAGCCCTGAACACAGCTGGGAATGTTCCAAAACCAAAAAGGAAAAAAAAACAATGACAAAAACCAAAATCCCAATAATAAACAAAAAATCCCATAACAGTTTGCTGAGACGTAGTAATGCACATGTCACCTGTGGCTCTGTTTAAGGATTCATTATACTTAACAGATATTCCACATTTTTCAACATTTTTTTTGGTGAACATCTGTGTTTTTGGAACCTTTGGCATTCTAAAACAAAGCTACTATCCATGACCTTGGTCATTCTTTGCTACATCTACGAACATGTAGGATGAATAACGAGAAGTGGAGTTGCTTGACCAAATGGTGCATATGCCATGATGCCCAAACTTGCCTGTTCTTGAAGGCTTTCAGTGTTAGAAATCCAGGTCATATCCCCTGCCAGTTAAATCATATGCTCCAGGACTGCACATGAGCATCAGAGTCAAGAGTGTGCCATTTGTGATGTTTGAGAGTGCCTATTTGTGCCAAAGATATATCAAGGTAGTGGGCGAAGGTGTTTCATCTCTGTATTCTGATATGTGAAAATCATCTCAGTGCTCTTAATTTCTAGTTTCTGCACTGTAATCAGGTCAAAATTTGTTCATTCAGTTTTTAAGCTTTGAGGGTTTAGCTGCTTACTTATTTTGGTTTGGGGCTCCACCCAGCTTTACTCAGGACTTACTCCAGACTTTGTACCTGGAAATCACTCGTGGTGAGGCTTAGGGGTCCATATACAGTGCCAGGGATCGAACCGAGGTTCACTGCATGCAAGGCGAGTGCTTTATCTGCTGCTCTTTCTCTCTGGTCTCATCTATTTTTTTTAATTCTCATTATTTGCCTTTATTGGTTGTCTAATAGTGGTTAATTTTTGTGGCTGTTGTATGTTTGTTTTCTGTAACCAAAACAGAGTTAGGTCTCACTGTCCAAAGAGAGTCACAATCCATTATTTTGGCAAGTGTCTGGAATGATGACTCATTCACCTCACAGGACTTCCCTCGTGACTCAGGGAAGCTGTGCTTTTAGGCAAAATGTTTGATTGGCAGTCATTATCTAGAGTGGAATGGCCTCCAGCCTTCTATACCTGGCAAAATTCGTGAGTACCACTGTAGTGATCCCGAACACAGCAGATGGCAGTAGCCCCCAGCACTGCTAGGTATAGCCTGAAAGTCAAAAAATTATAGAAAGGAAAAGACCAGACTGCCTTCACTGTTATGTGTATAAAGATTTCTATTAATGTAAAATTAGCAAAAAACCATTTGTTGATGTTTATTTATTGTATCCTTCAGTATCAGATTCTTCAAAAGATTTTACATCTTAATTTAGCTTGCATGTATTCAGAGTTTAGAGTACCAAGCGATAACGATTAGATGATGAGACCATCTTATTTTAAGGGAAACATGCATAAGTTTATTGTGTTTATTCTTATTTAATAGGATTCTAAGTAGATAAAGAAATATTTGAAAGCCTAGTCTTAGTTCCATCGAGAGTTGTTTCCCTTCAAGTAAGAGACAAGAACATGATCAAACCTCAGTTGTATCTGATGGAGTTTTAAAAAGAAAAACAGCATCTTTGTTTCCAGTAATGAGGCTCAGTGGTAGAGCAACAGGCATTGCATGTATGTAGCCCGAGATTGAATCCCTGGTGGCATCCCCTCCCACCCCTGCCCCCCACCATCCTTACTGCCACATAACTGAAAAATCCCACCACCCTGGCAAATCCAGTGTGCTATTTGGTTTGTAGCAGAGGATCCATTTCCCATGTTGGTCCAGTTTTCCTGGAAAAAGGCCTGTGCTAACTCCCCTAAGCGTTGCCCCTTTCTCCAAATTTTACAGTAGGATGCACCGAACCATTGTTTTCAGAGACCGCTGTACCTCAGTAGCTTCTGTCCATTAAAAGCGAATTAGCTTTTAGCAAATCTTGCTTAGCAAACAAATGAAAATTGAGTTTCGTAGTTTTTTCCAGAGTAAAGATTAGCATTTTTTTCCTGAACAGCAAATAAAAGTTTTAAAAGACTGCTTATGCCTTATGTCTAGAAATGATCATTTTAGTTGCTTCCCCCACCCTAATATTAGAAACTAACTTGTGTAAGATTCATGAAAATGACTTTCAAAAGAGTAACTTTTTCAGTGACCACTTAAATGAAGTGCATGGTGAATTTCTGACATAGACTCTGTGTAGACTTTAGTGAAAAGGACTTCTGGGCCCTGGAGGACTAGTGCAGTGGTTGAGAGTAACGCCTTTCAGAGTCTGGTGACAATCTCCTATCCATGTTTCCCCACTTGTACCAAGTACCACCCTGGCAGCTCTGAGATCCCTGGTGTTGCAAGCAGGCGACTTCCAGCCCATCTGTAGCCAAACGTGCCTCTACGTGTGCTGAGTACCAGGGGGTACTACTCGGCGAGTCCCACAGCAACAACAAAAAAAAAATGTGTAGGCTCTGTGCATGTGTGAGCACGGCAGCAAACCCCACTGAGCCTGAAACCAGAGCCATGTGCCTCATCAAAGGACTGTGACCCCTGGTGAGCGTGGGGTACAAGCATACAAGCACCACAACCAAGTAATGCAAGCCTCAGTGAGTGCCAAGGGAGCGTGTGTGGGAAGCCGCCCCGGGGCAGGGGGCAGCACAGCTGAAAGTCCTTGAGTACCAGAGTCGGGTTTGCGTGCGATCCCATTATTAGGACAGCAGAGTTGAGACTTGACAGCCACAACAAAGGGAAGGGCCATATTGGGATTAAAAAAAAATCTCCATCTGGGCTCGGAACAGCAGTGCAATCGCAAGGTGCTTTGCCTTGTACTTGGCTGACCTAGGTTTGATCTCTCGCACCCCAGATGGCCCGCTGAGCCCTGCCAGGAGTGATCACTGAGCACAGAGCCAGCGTTAAGTCCTGAACACAGCGGACTGTGGCCCAACAAGCAACCAACCAAACAAACAAAACACGAGGCCTGGGTTTAGAAAGAAAGCTGAGCTCAGGCTTGCACGCATGTGGGAGCTGCGTCCCATCCCCAGCCTTGCTTGGTCCCCTGAGCACCTCCCTCCCTCCCTCCTTCACTTTGGCCCTGCTTCTGGCCATTTAGTTATCATCCTTCAGCTACATTTTCTGGATACATATGTATCCATTTATCAAATATTTCATCAGCAACTACTGATGGATGCCAAGGATAAGTTATTTGTAAGATCAAACGCTCACCCTCAAGTTGCTTAGGATTTAGCTGAGGAGACAGATTTAGTGGTATATTTTATAAAACTGTATCATGATTGCAAGAGTATGGTCATGTCCAAAAGTTTTGGGGAATTTAGCTCCATGAGTTGTATGATCTTGGCCCAGAGACTCAATGTCTGGACCTGCCAGTGTTCCTACACCGAGACAGTTGCAGGTAAATACTGATTTGGTTTACAGAAAACGCTGAGTGCCACCTCAGTTCTTCTTTCTTTATATCCCTTCTTTCTCCCACCTCGCTTTTCCTACCTCTTTTCTTTCTTCTTTTCTCCCCCCCACTTCTTGCTTTTCATTTTAGAAGGAGTTTAGAAGGAACAAAATCCCTTAAAGAGGTAACCCCATTACTAAAATAAGCCAGTCAGGCGAACTTTTCCACAATTTGATGCTTTTACTGGTGGCATTTCCATGATTGAAGTAACTATAGAAAAGAGTGGGGGCTGGAGTGATAGCACAGCGGGTAGGGCGTCTGCCTTGCACGCGGCCGACCCGGGTTCGAACCCCAGCATCCCATATGGTCCCCTGAGCACCGCCAGGGGTAATTCCTGAGTGCATGAGCCAGGAATGACCCCTGTGCATTGCCAGGTGTGACCCAAAAAGAAAAAAAAAAGAGTGAAAGTGTGGTTCAAATTAGGATGAACTGATATTCCCAGGTATAATCTACTACTTTTTAGGATAGTGCTGAGTATCAAAAGGCCTCAGAATGAGAAGAAAGTCAATAAGTGAGTCTCTAAGGCTTCCCGTTCTATCAAGCAGCTTATTGCATTCACAAAGTAACTTTCCCATTTACTCTTTAATAGCACTTATAGTATAAAATACAAGGTTTCTTCAATAGACACAGCCTCTGGGCATCTATTTTTGTTTTCTTTTTTTCTGGGTAGGAGGAGAACACTTTGCAGTTCTCAGAGCTTACTTCTGGCTTTGTACTCAGGGATTACTCCTGTTGGTACTCAGGGGACCATCTTTGATGTTTGGGATTGGTTGAACGTAGGTTGGCCACATGAGAGGGAAATTCTGTATTCTCTGGCCCTTTAGCATCCTTTTTTTTTTTGGCTTGGTCACACCCAGCAGTGCCAAAGCTGTACTCCTGGCTCTATATTCAGGGATCACTCCTGGTGGGAATAGGGGACTTTATTTTGGGTGCTGGAGATCAGACATGAACAGACTGAATACACGGCAAATGCCCCACCTGGTATTATTTGTCTGGCTCCTGAGCATCCTTTCGTACCTTGCTGTCTTGTAGACACAGCCCATACTCCGTTATTTCCAGCCACTTAATAAGTTGGGCACAAAGAACTGGTGCATGGCTGAGTAATAGAGGATGTGTTTTCTATGTATGAGGCCCTGGGTTCTAACCCCAGCACCAAAAAAAACAAAAAAATCCATACATGCACAGAAATGGAAGATGCATCTACACTTCTTCCTCAGGGAATAAAGCAATTGTAAAAACGGAAAGATTTGCTCCTTTCGAATTCCAGTGAGTAAAATCGGTCCACATGTATAAATATTCATAAACTTCAGGTAAAGTGAAGAAAACACATGCAATTATATATTATGTAGGCACACATATGTATAAACCTAAACAGTTTAAATATAGTGATGTGATGTATGCTAATTTCCAAATTATAGTTAACTAGAGAAGGAAGGAGATTGAATGGAAGTGAAGTGAAAATTCAAATACTCCTATGTGCTATCCCTTTAAGGAGCAAGAGAGAGAGAAGAGAGAGGAGGGGAGGGAGAGGGAGAGGGGGATGGGAACAGGGGAGAGGAGGGGAGGAAGAGGGGGAGAGAGGCAGGTAAGGCTTTCCTTACACACAGTACACCTAAGGTTCAGTCCCCAGAACCCCATACAGTCCCCCAAGCACTAGCAGGAATGATAATTGAATGCAGAGCCAGGAGCACAGTCCTGAGCTCAGCCAGGTGTGGCCCAACATCCACCAAAAAATTAAATTAAAAATTTTAAAAGTATATCTAAAGCCCATGTGTAAAATATTAGGTCTTTTTATTTTTTAACCTTTAAGTGTGGGTCTTGAAAAAATAGCATACTCTATGTATGTGTTTTTACTTTATTTTTATTATCTTTAAATTTTTTTAAATTAAGGCACTGTGATTTACAGTGTTGTTTACAGTACAGTGTCAGGCATTCAATGTTCTAACAAAAACCCACCCACCCCCATGTCAACTTCCCTCCACCAGTGTCCCTAAGTTCCCTCCCAGCCACAAGCCTGTCTCCTTAACAGGCACATTTTCAAGTTTGGTTGTTGTAATTTGGGTTCCATGCTTACAGTATTGTTGGCTCTGTGGTTTACATATATTATACCTCTACATCACTAATGTGTACAAGGTCTATCCCTGGCCCCTGTTACTTCCTTTCTGGCTCTTCTTTCTTTCCCCTGATGTTTGTTCTTTTCTTGTCCTTCTTATTTCTATAATTTAGGGGCAAAGGTAATCTGACACATCGCACTCCTTCATCCTGCTATTCTATATACCACTATTAGGTGAGACAATCTGGTATTTGTCCCTTTTCTTCTAACTTCATTTGATACGATACCCTCCAGTTCCAACCAAGTTGTTGTGAATTTCATGATTTTATCCTTTTTTGTGGTTATCACTGTATCAGTGTCATCCCATTGTTCGTCAATTTACTCGAGCAGGCACCAGTAATAACGTCTCTATTACACTCAGCCCTGAGATTTTCGCACCCTCCCCTTACTTGTCTTTCCCAATGATTGGAGGCTCTTTCAGGGTCCAGGAAATGAAATCTATTGTTACTGTTTTTGGCATATCGAATACGACACGGGTAGCTTGCCAAGCTCCTCTGCCATGCAGGCGGGATACTCTCGGTAGCTTGTTGGGCTCTCTGAGAGGTCTGTATATATATATATATATATTTTTTTTTAACTGTATTTGGGATATGAATACACCATGGGGAGCTTGCAAGGCTCTCGCGTGAGGGCAATAGACTCTTGGTAGCTTGTCAGGTTCTCCAAGAGGGAGAACAAGGCTATTAGATGGTTTTATAGTCTCTGGATATTGGCTGTTGGTGGGATTACATGGTGCCAGGGGCAGTTTGTGAGTGTGGCTGCCAAGCTACTGGAAAATTGGGAGGGGGTTCTGGATGGAGAAGGCTCAGTCCCAATCTGAGCAGGCTTGGAGATCTCTGCCTCGGGTCCTGCACACCTGGGTTCCTCTGCTGGCCCCCTCATGCATGAGGCTCATCCGAATGTGTGGAGAGTGACCTGAGCATGGCTGTGGCAGGGTTCCAGAGGTCTTCAACTGTCCAAGGCTCTGCTTGGGGCGGGGAGGGAAAGGCAACCCATCCCCTCCAAGGGGGGGGGGGTCTGGTTATATTTCTGTGGCTATATTCCATAAATATGTATATATACATATGCATGTATGTATGTATTCCATTGTGTATATATACCACACCTTCATTATCCACTCATCTATTGTTGGACATTTTGGTTGATTCTATATATTAGCTATTTTGCCAAGTGCTCGAATGGATAATGGTGTGCATATGTCCATTAAAATGAATGCTATTATGTCCTAGGGGGTAAATACCAAGAAGTGGAATTGCTGGCTTACTCCTGGCTCTGTGCTCATGAGTCACCCTTGGTGCTTTGAACCATATGCAGCTCCTGGGATGGAACTGGGGTCAGCTGTGTCCAAAACAAGAGTACCTGCTATACTCTCTCTGGCCCTGATCCCTGAGGTTTGAATCCCCTTCTGCTCCTAACTTAAACCAGATACATAGGAATGAGACCCATGCCTCTTCTCTTCCATTGTGTCAGCCATGATACAACTCATCATCCTCACTCTACAGAAACTGATATAAATTTATACCTAAACACTCACAGAGCACTAAACCCCACATGCTACTGAACTCCTGTTGCCGAATCTAATGGTGAATTCTCTGTTTTCAGCTTCTGACATACTCAGTAGCCTTTGCCAATGAATTCCAAATGCCTCTCCTAAAACTCCCGCAAATCAGAAGCTGCTTGGAGAAACATGCATTACCAGCAGGAGTGCAGCCGGTCAACTCCCTCCCCTCAGCCTTACTACCAACTTCCCAAAGAAGCTGACCCTTCCCAGCTGGCTTACCCCAACCTCTGCTCTCCATTCTTAAACCCTTCCCCTGTCCTTGACCCCACTACCCACTAGCTAAAATGATGGGGTTCACGCTAGTGACTGTCTACCCATCCCCAGGTAATCAGAGATCCAGTGATTACTGGACCTCTGCAGTGAGTCAGATTTGTCCCTCTGGTTGCTTGTAACTCTGTGGGATGACTCAGTGAATGAACGAAGAATATTAACTTGCAAGAAGAAACATATCAAAGCTATTTCCACTTTGGAATTTGATAGTGCTGTGATAGATGTAAACAACAAGACTTGGTGAGACTCTGCCAAGAGGAGAAAAGCAGCAAATGAATTCTCTCGTGGCTAAATAAAACCTGACTTTCCTGGAGAATGGTAGGCAGCCTCCTATTACAGATGATGCTTATGAGCATCTATATGTGTACAGGGAACAGTCATGCATTGTTGGCTGCAGCCCCCCACAAATAATAACAAGGACCATTTTAACCAATGACTTCTGCTCACTGCCAACTTTGCTCATAACACGGGGTGAGATGAGCAAGTACCCCATGACAAAAGAGGCCAGGCTCTGCGTGCCACCCTGTGACAAAAGCTGTTGTGAACCCACACAAGCCATGGAGGACTGAGGTGAACAAGTCTCTTGCAAGAGAGGTTGCTGTTCAAATAAAGATGAAACAGATTCCATGTCTGAGGATAGAGAAGGAAAATCTCTAGAGAACCAACTGAACCCTCTACAGTAAGGACAGAAAGAATTGCTTTGCAAGCCCCCATGAACAAAGCAGAGAGCTCTCTGCAATGGTAAACAAGATCCTGGAACAAAACTAGCAGAAGTGTTTACTAGCACCTGCTGCAGGAGGGTTTTGTTGATTTTTAAAAATTCTCTGAAAAACATAATGTCAAAGCAAATCTCAGTGAATCGCTACTGATTTTGTTCACAAGTCTTCAAGGATACTAGAATGTCTTATATAAAAATTCCTGAGGGTTGTAGATCACGTTCCTTGATCTAATGGAACCTGATCTTTTCCTATCAGGGAAAGAATACCGGAGAGAAAGGGAATTGATTTAGTGCTTTATGAGTGCTTAGGTATAGATTTATATCAGTTCTTATAGAATGAGGGTGAAGAGTTATATCTTGGCTGACATAATGGAAGGGAAGGAGGTCTTATCTCTATCCATGTGGTTTAAGTCAGGAGCAGAAGTGGACTCAAAACCTTGGGAGCTGAAGGACAGAGAGAGAGAGAGAGAGAGAGAGAGAGAAAGAGAGAGAGAGAGAGAGAGAGAGAGAGCAGATCCTCTTGCTTTGAACATGGCTGACTCCTTTCCTTCCATGTTGGCTGTGTTCAAGGCAACGACCCCATCTGCTTTACTCTCTCCAGCCCCTAAAGGGAATATTTTTAAATTGCTAGTTTACCTAATATCAGATTAATTCTGTAGGTTTTGGTTTTGGTTCATAACATAGGAAATTGGACTGGAGTGATACCACAGTGGGTAGGGTATTTGCCTTGCATGCGGCTGACGCGGATTCGATTCCTCTGTCCATCTTGGAGAGCCTCGCTAGCTACCGAGAATATCCTGCCCACATGGCAAAGCCTGGCAAGTTACCCATGGCATATACGATATGCCAAAAACAGCAACAAGTCTCACAGTGGAGACGTTACTGGTGCCCGCTCAAGCACATAGATGAACAACGGGGCAACAGTGCTATGGTGCAGTGTTACAACATAGGAATTTATAAAGATGACATTTGAACCAAATTCCTTGGATTATAATAATGATGTTTATATGTTATGTACTTATATTTGTTTGATATGAATTTCCAACATATTGGCTTTTTTGATTTTTTGACTCATCAGATAATAGTTTTGGTTATTTTTCACTTATAAAACAAGTTTATGCTACTTCTGATGGCATTAAAAATTGTAGCGCTATAAACAGTGGCAAAGGGGAAAAGATAGTATTGTCTTGCAATAAAGCATTTACATAGTGCCCTTATGCTTTGTATTTCTATGAGTTTGGATCTTAGTATAAACCATATAGCTTAATTCAGAAACCTGTAGTTATCAAGGGCCAGAAAAACTCTTAAGTCATAGCATCCAAACTGAAGTAGCAGCTAAACAAAGTCTCTCATATGATTAGCATACCTTCTTCAGTTGAATTCAACCCCTTGCTAACAATCATCAAGTTTTAGCATCACAGATTTTCGGTAATGTTTGTGTTTTCTTTTGGTGATTCACAATGAAGTTTACCATCTTAGAATCAGCATAGTACTTGTACTGCAAATTTGCTTTCATTTTTGTTCATCTATTCTGGATCAAGTATTGCCTCGTCTGTGGCTTGTATATACAAACACCTGTCACTGTCCTTCTGGAGAACAAAGGGAGGCCGAGCAGAGTGGAATGTAACACGAGGCGGGAAGAACTGGCTTCCTGAGCTTTTTTCAGGTCTCAACACCGGTCCTTTTCCATCTCAAACCTTCTGACTGGATGCGATGGCAATTATTGCTCAGAATGGAACATGGTGTTTGCTGTACAGGGAGGGCCTTTGTCATATAATTAAAGAGCAACCATCATGGCTGCTAGACTAAATAGTGGGTTTAGGTTTCAAGTAATGTTCTGTGATGTCCTTGGCACATTTTTATGGCCATTTCAGATGCATGTTATCACTTAACATTCTTTGCTTTGGTATGTTATACAGGGTGGTTGGAGAAAAAGATAAATAAATAAATAAATAGATAGATAAATAAATAAATGAAACCCTCAAGCCAGGCAGCAAGCAGACTAATCATGTTCCTTGATGAGGTAAATGTCCTTGAGATAGCTCGTGTTCTCAGAAAGCACTGGAGATTGGTATGTGCTTTTTATTGTGGTTGTTGTTCTTGTTGTTGTTGTTTTTGTGGAGTCCTCAGTCTAGTTTAACCCAGCTGTTCAGGAAGCAAATAAAGTGATCAATAATAGGAACAGCTTTCCTTAGTCATGTTAAAATTCTAAGATAGAGAGGGCATAGGGAAAGATCTTCAAAGGCAGTCTTTATTTTTCACCATACCTAGCAGTACTCAGGGCTTATTCCTTGCTCTGCACTCAGGGATCATTCCTGGTGGCTTCAGGGAACTATATGAGATACTGGGGATTGAATTTAGAGTTGACTGCATGCAAGGCAAACACCATACCCTCTGTTCTATTGCTCTGGCTCTGAAGAAACCTTACATAAAAACAAACATATAAAAGTATGACCCTCATGCTTATTAGTAAATGAAGAAATTCCATTAAGATAATACAGAAAGCCAATTGGTAAAGTTTTTTCCTAATAGCACTTATTTAAAATCCAATGAAATGTGATTCGTCAGTGAGATCTTTCTGTGACAAGCAAAAACTGTCAGTGTTGATGAGTACTCCAATGTTTTTATTCCACTTCTAGAAATATGTCCTAAGAAATAGTAAAAGATATGCATGTTATTTGCAAAAATTATTTAAAACTATAGCGACAACGGTAATTATTACTGTCTTTACCATTATGGTGTCAGTAGCTGGCATCTGTTTTTCACTGCTAGTGTTTATGTTGTAGCTGGTGCTGGGTACTGCATATCCTTAGAGATCAGGTACTTTCTAGGGAGTACAGAGCTAAGAGATTGAGGGGGGGTATTTGAGCTCATCTGGAGTAGTCTCTTAAGTGCTTTGTTCACTCCCGCCCCCAGCTCCCAATGAATACTAGTGAAGAGTGGAAAAGGAGTGTTTGTCTATAGAGGACTAGTTAAATATATTGTAGGTTAGAAACTGTGAGTGTATGAAATCTTCTTTTCCATGACAAATGACACGGGATAATGTTTTTAATATGCTAAGAAATGTGTGTAGTGTGATTTTAACTTCTTGTCCTTGACTTATCCTGTTGTAATATATCCAGAGGTTCTTAAACAGAGTCCAGTTCTAAACCAGATCTATTTCTGGCTCTGTGTGTAAGTTGCTTCAACAACCTCAGCTTCAGTTTTCCTTTGTAAGATGGGCTTAACTGCACAAATATGAAATGTGGCATGCCCGTGCAAGGGAAACAGAACAGGTATGCAATAAATGGTGACTTTTACTGTTCAGGTGAGGTTAGTCCTATATCCTTTTCTGATAGGAAAGGAAAAACCCATGCCTGACATATCAAAACTTATGAATAATTTTCTTAGTGCTACTATTTTAATATTTTCTTTGTAATGATTTTTGTTTTTTTCAAATGTAGCAGTAAACAAAATACTCTATTTTCTGCTGCTGTCTTAATGCATTGTGCATAAATAATTTAGCATACAGTAATAAACAAGTATGATGATATTTTTCCTGATTTTTAATCAAGAAACATACACAGGCTAATGGTTCTTTTCCAACATAGAGCATCATGACTCCTAAAACCTCCTCCCCACCATTTTTTCTTTATATCTAGCAAGGTAGCCTTTGGTTCTGAAATTTCAAATTGTTTATACCAAAGTTTCATAGATTGCTCTTAGAGAACCAGCTCCTGAAGAAAGCTTGGGGATACAAAAGTTACTTAGGGCAATCAAAGCATGTTCTATAGGAAAAGGGATTGAGCATAGGAATGAAGCATCAAGGAGCTGCACCAGAGCATTTATCAGTGCATAATAGAAAAGAAAAGCATCTTTTTGATGCTTTTCTATTCTACCCCCATTGATCTTCTTGTTTCCTGTGTCATGTGAGAATGCCACATTTTTCCCTTTCGTCCCCATTCTTTAAGTGGTGGTTTGCCTTTGATTTCTGCCCTCAGCCTGACTTGTCCTTCTCCACATTATTTTTGAATCGTATAGTTGAGCAATTAAAATCATGGATTCCAAATCTAATCAACTGTGTTATCTTGAAGAAGGTTCAGTGGTAGCTTTCTCTCTCAGTAATTCCTGTCTCTCAGTAAGGCTATAGTGAGAGGTAAGGCACTAAGGCCAGTGCACAGCTTCCTGTGATGCTTGTTATTCTGGTGGTCCTGGGATAGCCTCCAAGCAGAACAAATCAAGCACCTGAAGTCACTCTGTATTCCCCCCCACCACCCCTCTATTCAACAGATTGCAAATCCTATAGATGCAACCCCCTTAATCTTTCTTATCTTTGGTTTTTGCTGTTTACTTCTGCTTTGGTGCTTATCTTCTCTTGTCTTGAAAATAGTCTTTGTCAGTTATCTGATCTACCTTTTCCTAGATCTTTGTTTCCACTCAACTTCTCTGTAACCTATATGATCCTTACGAAAGTATAGAGAGTAAGACATTTGCCTGACTGACTTGATTTGGTTCCCTATATGATCCCCTAATCACAGAGCCAGGAGTAAGCCCTGAGCACCACTGCATGTAACCCCTGCTCCAGTGTCCAACCCCTCTCCCCCAAAGATAAAAAAGGACAAAGCTGACAATGATTACCCTTCCCCAGTTCACCCCTTAGTAGACCTGGTCTCAGCAAACTTTTTCTGTAAAATACCAGAAAGAAAAGATTTCAGATGTTGCAAATTATCCCTTGTTTTTGTTGTAATTATTCCACTTTGCCATCATGATTATAAAAGTAGTCATAGACTAAGTGAATGGCTGTGTACCCATAAAACTTCATGCGTAGAAACTGAAATTTCTATTTCATACAATTTTCATGTCATAAAATGTTCTTTTTTAAAAAAAAAATCCCCCTTAACCATTTAGACACTTAACATCCATTTTTACCTCGTGGGTCATGCAACTAATGACAGCCAACAGGGTTTAGCATGCAGAGTATAGTTCACCAGATGCAGAAACTAAAGTTCAGCTCCTCTGCAGGGCTTGCAAGATCTTCTGTGATCTATTTTATGTTATCTCTCCAGACAGTTCTTTTGTTACCTTCTCTTTACTTTTCCCTCTAACAATAAACTTGCCCTTTTGCTCTCCTTTCACTGTCCTTCATGAGCCATCCTGGTTTTGTTTTACATTAGGCTATTTCCATTGCCCAGGAAACAATTCATGCCTACCTATTCTGTTCCTTCTTCACCTCATCCGTTGCCCGTCAATGATCTGCTCTTTTAAACTTCAGCTGGGGTATTTTCAGCGTGGAATGAGAATGCTCTTCTAAACTGTTTGGGTTTATGGTGTGCGGTGTTGCCAGCCGGTCAGCCTGTACCTGCGGGGCGAGTGCATGAGCAGGCTGATGGTGCCTTCAGACTTCCTGATACCCCAAAATTGCTGCTGTGCCTTTAGCCGGACCCCAACAACTTGGGACCAAGTTTCTTAAGAAATTAAATGGCCAAAGGTTAGATATGTGGGAGCCACACCCACAAACCACCTCCGGCTCAGCTATATCAGCTCATTTATTGACCTTATTTCAGAGACCTGTAAATCTCAAAAGAGATCAAAAGCCACAGTTAGGGCTAGGATGGTACACATGCTGCGGCCGAGTGGGCGCATCCTGTAGGGCATGTGGCAATAGTTTATTTCTCTGGAATAGGTGGAAACAAGGCCCATGATCCAGAGACACATAGGGGAATCTCTGAATTGAGCAGCTTGCTGCAGAGATGCGTCCGGACTTTAAGCCAGGCCGACTTTACTGGGGTGCTCAGACAGGGGCGGGCGTCGTCCCTCCACCTATAAAACTGCAGTGGCCGCCAAGTTCCAGAACCCAATGAGAAGTGCAGTATGTGGGTTCAGCGGTGGCAAATTCCAGGCTGGTCCCTCTCATCCCCCACCCCATGGGACCCTGCTGCCCCTGGCTGCTACTTAAGCTCCTTAACAGCCATGATCCAGAGACATAAAAGAATCTCCAAGCCGAGCAGCTTGCTGCAGAGACACCTCCGGACTTTAAGTCAGGTCAACTTCATGGGGGTGCCTCACACGGGGGCAGGCGTCATTCCTCCACCTGCCCCCTAAAATTCCTGGCAGCTACCAACTTCCGGAACCCAGTGAGAAGTGCAGGTACATGAATTCAGTGACAGCAAACTCCAGGCCTCAAGGGAAAAGGCATAGCCTGGTTCTTCTCATTCCCCCCGACCTGTTCCCCCTTCTCCCCTCCCCACCATGGGACCTTGGAAATCACATCCACAAACTGCCTCCAGCTGCTGCTTAAGCTTTTTAACAGCCATGATACAGAAACACACAAAAGAATCTCTGAACCAAGCAACTCTCTGCAGAGATTTCTCCAGACCCTAATTATCTAAAATTTTAGAATTCCAGGTGTGCGCAGCCACTCTTGCAGCCACGCGATATCTTATGCTATTCATAACAAGCAATACAAAAGAGAGTATGGGGGAGACTGTCTGTCATAGAGACAGGGAAAGGGGTGGGGTGGGGGGGATACTGGGGACCTTTGTGTGCACTGGTGGTATGCACTGGTGGAAGTTTGAGTGATCGATCATTATGACTGAAACTCAGACAGGAAAGCTTTGTAACTGTATCTCATGGTGATTAAAAAAATAATAAAAAATAATAAAATGAGCATTCTGAGTTAAAAAAAAGTAATGTGGAGTTTATGCCAAATTCAATCAGCTTATTCAATGACTGAATAAATAGCAGTACTCTTACATTCACAGTCAATCACAGTATCCCGTTAATCACCGATTTCTCGGGCAGGCTCAGTTACATCTCATTTTGTCCTTTCCCTGAGATCTTAGAAATCTATCTCGACTTGGCCCTCCTAACGATGTTGCACTGGGGCTCTCCAGGGTCAGGGGAATGAGATCCAGCTTGTTACTGGATTTTGCATATGAATACATCATGGGAAGCTTGCAAGGCTGTCCCATGTGGGCAGGAAACTCAGAAGATTGCCAGTTTCTCCTAGAGGGAGAAGTAGGCTTCTGAGAGCTTGCTTTTAAGTCTCTCTCTGGATGTTGGCCGTTGATGGGATTGCACCCACCTGGGTTCCTCTGCCGGTACCTTCATGCATGAGGCCTGTCCAAACGTGTAGAGAGGAGCCTCCAGCATGGCTGTAGCTAGGTTCCGGTGGTCTTCGGCCGCTGGGAGCTCTGCTCGGGGTGGGGAGGGAAGCTGGAGCCCATCCCCTCCGAGGGGCCCCGGGGAAGACAGCCAGGCGTTCGGGCAAGAGACTCTCATTCCTAAATTAAAAAAATAAAAATTAACTGTTTGGGTTTAAATCTTAGCCCCACTCCTTGTCCCATAACTAATTTTTTATCCCTTAATTTCTTATTGGATTAATAAAAGAGCTAATAATTATCATAATATCTAATTATAAGATATCCCCTCCTTCATCTTTCTCTTTATCTCCTTCCTCCATCCCCTTCCTTGCCTCCCTTTTTCCCCTTCCTCCCTTCCCCTCCCTTCCCTCCCCTCTTCTCACCTTCTCTTCCCTTCCCTCTCTTCCTTTACACTTTTCTCCCCTTCTCTCCCCTTCCCCCTCTCCCTCCCTCCCTCCCTCCTCCCCTCCCTCCCTCCCTCTCTTTCTCTTTCTTTCTTTCTTTCTTTCTTTCTTTCTTTCTTTCTTTCTTTCTTTCTTTCTTTCTTTCTTTCTTTCTTTCTTTCTTTCTTTCTTTCTTTCTTTCTTTCTTTCTTTCTTTCTTTCTTTCTTTCTTTCTTCTTTCATTCTTCTCTTTCCCTTTCCCCTCTGTTTTGTTAGAATCCAGGGTGTTAGCACCTTTACAACCCTGTTTGTATTTTTAGGAGACATGAAATGTTGGGCCACATATGCAATCTCATGGTCCTTTTAGAGACTTACTTGACTTTTTGCCAATTTATGATTCTACTGATTATGTTTTGTTTCTGTCTAGTCCCCTCACTAGTTTGGTCCATGGATGAAAGTTCTTCTCATCTGTAATTTCAAGATGCAGAACTTGAAATTGCAGGTGAGACCCCTTACAAGGTAGGGCCAGTTAAGAATGATATCTTTGGAGAGAGTGCCAGGGATTCAAAGAATTAGTAGTGGAAGTAGGTCTGATTCAGAGCCACGGTGTCTAGGAAGGCAGACAGACAGTGAGAACACAGGACCCAGGGGGAACCAAAGTATGTGGCAGAATATAAGAACAAGGGCCCACTGCTGACTGGTTAATAAGAGTGTTAAGCGGGGACATTGTGCAGGAACAGTCTGGGTCCTGCTCTGGATGGAACGTGATTTCAGGCCCCTGCAGCACGTGGAGATGGCAGAAGTCAGGAGGAATGTCCTGCCAGTGAGCTAGACACAGTGTGAGGAAGCCCTCTGGAGCGAAGCTCCTCCGCCCCCCCTTCTCTGCTGCCAGCGATGAGCATCGTATGACCTTGTTGCATTCAACAATGGGCATTCACATGGGCTGCATCGGGCACTTATTGAATTAATAGGAGAAAAGAATTGTGCAGAGTTGTTAATGGACCATGAAGTTCTTCTATTACCATCTAAATTCTTCTTTCAGTTAAAAAACTAAGCATTTTTAGAAAAAAATAATAACCTAAATTAAATTTTTCTTGTCTGAAATTCTTGTCTTTTTCATGCTGTTTTCGGCAGTGGGAGGTTTCTGTTTATCAATGATACATTCTGGGGTTACCCTGCCTTGTAACTTAATGCTAACATTTTCTCAGCAAAAGAGGCCATCGGTTTTATAACTTGGATTAAGTTATTTTTGTATTGTATATGTTGGGTGCCACTGGGATATACATTTCCTAGGGGAAGAAGTATAACATCTTTCAATAAGCAAGATCTTTGTAAAATGACCAGATGTGAAGTTCTCAATACCACATCTGCTAAAATCTCCCCCTCTGCCCCTTGGTATATGTGTGGGAAAAATAGCTAGCTCCTTCTAGGTGGACTTTATTGGCAAAATTTCTGTAATTTTATGTAAGAGGATTAGTAAGCATTATAGACAAGGACAAACATTTCAAGGAGAAATGTTACAAATACTCTTGCTTTCAGGGTAAATATAATACGCTATACTAAACATGATGGAACCATTTCTTTTTAAAGCTGATTCACTGGAGCAATAATTCGAAATTCAGCTTGATGTTAGAGGAATTTTACTTAAAATGACTGCCACTTATTAGACTACACTGGTTAATTACATATCCCTTAAGAAACAAGAAAGCTTTGTCGTCTGCTGTACCGTTACAAATCCAACATTGAAAACTTCTAATCACATTGTGGGAAAACTAAGAAAAATGCCCAACATCTATTTTTGATTTGTACACAAATTGGCAGAATATTAAAAAAAATCCAATATACATTTTTATTTTTTATGAAAAAGAGATGGGCAAGAGAATTAGAGTGTGTGGTAGAGTACACGTTCAAACCTGCAATGAGGTGACTTTGAGGATTCTCGGTCCTTGGTATATATACACATCCCCATTACTCAGTTAAGCACTCTGTTCAGCACTTATTTTGTGCTTAACTAAAAGTGCTGTTGTGAAGGGACAGCGTTATTGTCATGAGGGACCCAAACTAGTTGCTCTTAAAAGATGGAGATTATACATGTAGTCCTGATTTATCGGAGACATTGGAATCTGGTCCAGAGGACAGGGAGAGACAAATAGAAGGATCCGACCTGGAAGAGATTCCTATTGCTGGTTTCAGAGGTAGAGAAAATGTGAGTGATTTAGTTCCGTTGAAGAGCTCCCTAACTAATAGTCAGCCAAGAAACAGGGACTTTAATCCTACAACTGCAAGGAGTTGAATTCTGTGAAGAAAAAGAATGTGGTTGAAAGCATACCCCTTTACCTCCAGCCTCCGAGAATTTAGCCCTGCTGACACCTCTAACCCAGTTGGTGATACACTGAGCAGATAACCCAGCCACACTGAGCTAGACCTACACAACTTTGAACTAATAATTGGGTGTTGCCTTAGGCTGCCGTTTGTGGGAATCTGTAGTCCAGCAGTAAAAAACTGATTTGAAGCCCCAAGCCTTTGGATCACAGTAGCAGTTTTTTTTAACCGGTCTCTCTGAGTATGTACCTCAAACTGTCCCTGGTGTAGGAACAGGCTCCACCTGCTCACAGGAGGGCAGGGAGGCTCGGAGGCAGTTATAGTTGCCCCATAGCAGAGTGCAGACTCCCCTTGAGACAGCTTAGAACGCAGTGGAAGTGATGCTGTCTATTCCAAAGCTTGCACCAGCTTTTTTCGAAACTCCTCTCTTAGTACGAAGTGGCTTTCCTGTGAGACCCTGCAAAGACAAGCCACAAGGAGAGGGCGGCAGGAAGTGACCCTGTCAACAGAGAGAACTGCCTTTTGCTTGAGGCACCCCAACTCACTTGCCTGTCAGGGAGCGAAGAAGCCTGGAGATGACTCCAGTCACCCATCCCTTGTGTCTTCCTGGCCTGAGACCTCACAACCAGCCTCTCCCACCCTCCCCTGCCAATGCATGACCTGGGAGTGTCTCGTGACAGTGCTTTACAATGCGCGTATCCGAGTAGTGTGTTTGGCAGTGACACATAATCAGAATGAATTTTTTTTTCTGTTTCTTTTTAAATGTAGGAGTACTGCTATTTTTTCAGTCACTAATTAAACTGACTAAAGTGGGCATAAACTCCACATTACTTAAAAAATTTTTTTTAATTGATTATCCGTGAAATATACCACTGCAAAGCTGTTCATGATTAGGTTTCAGTCATACAATGATCCAACACCCATTTCTTCACCAGTGTACATTTCCCACCACCAATGTCCCCTATTTCCCTACCACTATTCCTCAACATCCCACCCCCACCCCCAGCTGTATCTATGGCAAGCACTTTTCTTCTCTCTCTCTCTCTCTCTCTCCCTCTACCTCCCTCCCTCCCTCCCCCCCCCCCCTCTCTCTCTCTCCTTTTGCTTTTGTGCATTATGCTTCGTGATACTGGTACTAAGAGGTCATCATGTTTGTTCAGGGTGTTCCGTATTTTTATTGGGAAGGTAAGGCTGGAGTAGCTTTCAAACTGGGTATAGATGTGACTGCTGAGGCTTCTGGAAGTATCGGGAGTTGGGAGGAATTAGCCCATCTTGACCCCGAGAAAGCCTGGAGATTTCAGTCACAAAACCCACATACCTGAATTTTCAACAGATTATATCTCGATGATGTCTGTCCTGAGACAGTAGAGTCTGGCTGGAGGGATTCCAAAATGACACCAATTTTGGAATGTGGATGCAAGTGGCTACTGGGGGTTCTTCTTGGTCGGACATCAGGCTCACCCATCCCCCTCCAATTTACCCTGGTCTGTTCAACCTTGTGTGGGTCCAAGAGTAACTGCAGCTTTTGATCTCTTTCAAGATTTATTTATGGGTCTCTGAAGCAAGGCCGATAAATTAGCCTGTATAGTTGAGCCATGGGTGGTTTGTGGGCATAGCTCCCACATACCTAACTTTTGGCCATTTAATTTCTTGGGAAACTTAGTCCCAAGTGGTTGGGGTCCGGGCAGAGGCACGGTGGCAAGTTTGGGGTATCAGGAAGCCTGAAGGCACCATCAGACTGATGATGCACTCGCCCCACAGGAACAGGTTGACCTGCAGGCAGCACTGCACCCCCAGAATGAATTTCCTTAATATTATGAAGACTTTAGTGAAGCAATCACTGTGCCGATTTCACTTCTCAAAGAGAGGAGCATGACGCACTTGGGATGTATGTTTGGGAAATAGAAACCATTTATAACAATTTTAGCTCTACAGAAAACCTATGAAGATAGAACAAAGGCAGACATTCTCTTTATGATTCTTTCCTCCTCTTAGGGCTACGCCTGGCAGTGCACAGGGGCTACACCACGCTTTGTGCTCAGGGCTGCTCCTGGCTCTGCTTGCGTTGCTGGAGCTGGAATCTGGTTCTCCTGAATGGAAAGCTTAGCTCAGCCTGGTCAGCTGTCTCTCCAGCTCTCTTCCTTGGCTCTAAAACTGAGGAGAGGCAGGATTTGCATGTGAATAGATAAAAGAGCATATGACCTTAAAGTAATATTATACTTCAGGGGTTCTTTGTTTAGAATGATAATCCTTTAAATGTTAGTTTTAAAACAATGGGTTAAGTCATATTTTTCCGATTTATGTAAAGGAAAGCTTATAATTTTATCATGTGCTTCCATATTTTCTTTAATCAAGTGGAAAAAACTTACTATACAGACCTTTACCTTAAAATGTCCTTTGTTTATCCTTGGGCCATTTAACTGAACAAATATTTTGTGTACTTAATTATTAAAATAAAATTGTTTTAGTATTTTATAATTTTGTATAATACTTTCAGGTGAAAATTGTGCAAATTTTTTTTTTGGTGTGTTTTTTGTTTGTTTTGGTTTTGGGGCCACGCTCAACGGTGCTCAGGCTCACTTCTGGCTCAGCACTCAGGAATTACCCCTGCAAGGGTTTAGGGGATCATGTGGGTTGCTGGGTATTGAACCCAGGTCAGCTATGTGTAAGGAAATAGCCCTATTCATTATACTATCTATGCAGACTCCAAGTTGAGCCCATTTGTATTTGGAATGCTTAATTTAAAATTTTGTTGTTGTGGGATTGAACCCAGTGCCTCAAACCTCACACATACAAGGAAGTTCTTTATCATGAAGCTATGTTCTCGGCTTTGGAATAAATTCTTATAGTTAATGATATATTCTTTTTTTTTAAAAAAAGATGAAAACATCTCAATCAGAATTTTATATATTGACTTAATATGATATGAATTCATCCATTTGAATTAATATACTTTTCCACACTGAACTCCATTTCTGATATGCTACAAGGGAAAATCTTTGTTTATAAAATGATAGTGTGGGGCCAGGGATGTAGATGGATGGAAGAGCACCTGCCATGCCTGTGTGAGGTTTTGGGTTCTATCAGGTATCACACACAAAAAGAGACAGTACAGAACATTCACCAGGTTTCCATGAGCTGGTTTTTCTTAGGGGGAAGCTATCACTCCCTCTCAACCTCTGCACTCAGGCTGTGGCTCTGAGGTGGAGCACTTGCCTCATGTATGCTACTGTCATACTCCCAGGTTTATTCACAACCACACTGTGAACAATGCTCCAACTGTCTTTTTTTTTCTCTACAGTGCACTCCCCCACCCCCAAACAGAACCAACAACAACCCCTCCAAAGTTCGGCAGGCCCCACAGGCCGTTCTGTTGCACCTTTTCCTAACCCCAGAGACCTCCCAACTTTGCACTTCTGTGCTGTTTTGTTGTTTTAAATGGAATCACCCTGAGACACACAGATATACAGTTATAAAGTTGTTCATGATTGTATTTCAGTTATATAATGTTCTATACCCAGCCTTTCAGTAGGGTACATTTGCTGCCATGAATATCCCAGGTTTCCTGGGACCGCCAGGAAAATGTTCTGTACTATCTCTTTTCCCCCTGCCACCCCGCCCCCCCATCCTGTTGCCAGATGTTTTCCTCCCCCACACTCCTATCCCCAATACAGACACACAGACACACAGACACAGACACACACAGACACACACACACAGACACACACACACACACACACACACACACACACACACCTCTTCTTTTCTTTTAGGCACTGTGGCTTACAATACTGTTACTGAAGGGTTAGCATGGCTATCATGCATATCACTTTACCTCCTTTTAGTACCCACTCACAGGTGCTGTTTTAGGTTCTGGGGGACTTCCTTTGCTTTGTAAAATAGAGTCCTAAGAGATCCTTTGTCTTCTCCCAGCACCACCTCCTAGCTCCTTTCTTTTCTTAATAAAAAGAGCTGTGTTGGGTCAGGACAGGGCCAGAAACATGGTTCCTTTTTAATTGTTGTACTTATTTTAGTCCTCATCTGACATTTTAAAGGAAAGTTTTTTTAAAAATTGTGTAAATAAAAATACTTGAAATTCAGCCCAACCCACTTTTACTCTCTGAACAGAAGATTATCTCCCTATCCTACTTTTTCTATCTTAATCATAACTAATCATATATATAATTTATACCTAGTATATACTAGATTACTTTACAAATAGCCTTGACTTTCAATATATTGCACCAGAAAATAGAGAGAACCTAGACCATCATAATTCCACAGGTCAGTGTTATGAATTTACCTTAAAATAGTTTTTCTACTTTGTTTTAATCCCAAGAGTTGGCTTGTTACTTGAAGCATATATCTAAATTCTCTAAGCATGTTTGGTGCTAAATTTTTTTTTTAGCCCTTAAAATCTATTAAGACATTTTTATCATTGCCATGCTAAAACATAGAGTATGTGTTAGCATTATTATAATTCCACACATCTTTAAAATATAAACTTCTAGGGGGCCGGAGCGATAGCACAGCGGGTAGGGCGTTTGCCTTGCACGCGGCCAACCCGGGTTCGATCCCCGGCATCCCATATGGTCCCCCAAGCACCGCCAGGAGTGATTCCTGAGTGCAAAGCCAGGAGTAACCCCTGAGCATCGCTGGGTGTGACCCAAAAAGCAAAAAATAAATAAATAAATAAATAAACTTCTATACCACATCTACCACAAAGTACTAAACAGGTAAAAGTTTTACTCGTAGTGCTTTTACTATTTGTATTGTAGTCTCCACAGGTAAATCTCAACTAAGTATTAGGTTTTAAATACATGATATTTTACATGCTGTCAATTAAAGTTTGAGTCATGCAGCCGTCTTTGCCCTCAGTTGATCAATGGCAGCAATTTAGATATAGGAAGAAGTTAGAATGAGACACAAACACACACATATACACACACACACATAAAAGTTGTGGGTTTGTTTGTGTGTGTGTGTGTGTGTGTGTGTGTGTGTGTGTGTGTGTGTGTGAGATGGGGCCTCTTTGAGGCCATACCCAGCAGTGTTTAAGGGCTATTCCTGGTTCTGTGCTCTGGGCTTACACCTACTATTGCTCAAGCAACCATGTAGTGCTGGGGCCCAAATTGGCATGGTTGCACACACGGCAAAGGTCTCCAAGCGCCCTGTACTGTTTCTCCAGCCCTCTTAAAGATTTTAGTACAGCCATTCAAAATTTTCTAATTCAAACCGAACTTTCTTCACCAGTAGTATAATCTCTGAAATATAATACCTGTGAATCTCCTGAATCAAAATCATATAAGGGAGGCTGTTTAACCACATGTGACACATGTGATCTATGATTACATTGCCCTGTTCTGAGAACTAAAAACGAAACAAAGCACCAAGATAAATTCGTCTTAGGAACTGCATATGGGAATGGCAGTGTTCTTCAGTGTCCCGTCTGGAATGATTTAAGCAGTGAATTTAGGTAGCCAATACTAAGGAAACAAAGTATATAGCCATACAGTTAATATCTTTACAGTCCTTTGAAGAGGAGGATAATTTCACAAAGACCTTTCTTTCGTTTGTTCTCAGTTTTAAGAAATTTAGGCCAATCTCTTTTATTTCTTATCCTTCGGGCTGATCACAATTCTGAGGAATTTTTATTCTTTTGGAATTTAGAATATAATGGGCTCATGTAGTAAAAATAATACTGGTGATTGGAATCTTGGTGATTGAAACCACAAGATCCCAAACTAAGACAGCCTTTTGCATAGTTTTCCAAAGTCTACTCTGATGATTTAAGACTGGCTGCCTAAATAATTCTCTGGGAATCTGTCATATCAGCTTTCTGGGGAGCTGGGCCCTCAGCCTGTGGCTTCCAGAGGCCCTTCTGCAGAACTGCTCCCAACCCCCATGAATGAAGGGAAGAGAGTTTGAACAGCGTGCTCCCTGGCTCAGTGCATCCAAGGTTTGATCATCCGGACCTGAGCCACAAATTGGACCAAAGTGGTACAATACTTAAAGTACGAAGCCTGACTTTTCACAATCAAACTTTAAGAGCATAGTGAAGACAAATAGGTGAATATTAATTCCAAAAGCACTTTAAAATCTGTAGATTTCAGAAGTGTGTGTGTGTGTGTGTGTGTGTGTGTGTGTGTGGTTGGGTGTGGGGGGAGTATATTTTACATACTACCCGGTATACATATGCAGACAGGACATAGAATGTAGAACTGAAATGAAAATGCCATGAAATAATGTACATAACACCCTTGGATATTTTTTATGTATTTTATTTTTGTTTAATCAGAAAATGTTGGTCAGTACCCCATAAACTCATCTCATTGCCCACTTGTTGGTCATTCTTCAGACTTCAGAAAGACCTTAAGCACTTGTAAATATTTGTAGGTACCCTTGCTCCCAATTGCTTTGCATTTTTTGAAATTAGATATGAAATTAGTTCATGAGTCACAGAAATGTCATAGAAAAAATATTTTAAACTAAAAATGATTAAGCTCAACTTCTTGTTTTATTTGCTAGATGTGGCTTTATATAACTTAGTCAACGAAACAACATAGGTTGTTATAGTCAATTTTATTCAGAAGAATGAATGGATGTGGAATGTTAGAGTTTAGGGAGAACACTGAGGAATTTCAGACTTAACGACTTAGTATGCAAAGACCCAGCAGGAACTCATTGTAGCTCTTTTTGTCTTTTTTTGGGGGGGGGGAGTTATTGTGGGGTGGGGGATTTGCACACCAGGTTTTCTTCAGGGTTTATTCCTGGCTCTGTGCTCATTGATCACTCCTGGTGGTACTTAGGGAATCTTATGGGGTTTCAGGGAATGAATCTGGGTTGGTCATGTGCTAGGCTAGCACCCTACTTTGCATAATCCTCATTGTAGATTTTAAGATTGAATTATGGGGACCTGTAAGGAAATGGCTTAAAGGATCAGAGCACATGCAGATTGGAACCCCAGCACTGCATGGTCCCTGGAGCACCACATGGTATGACCCAAACCTCAGCAACAAATACACAAAGAGAATGAATCATGATGGCTGTGTTATCACAGATTAGTGGCAGGAGGTATTTTAAAATGCTCCCATAGAAGGGCTGATATGTGCTAGTTCTGATCATGCTCTGGCTCTGAGTATTGGAGTAAACGATGGCTTAGGTATCATGGAGGAGCAGTGGGGTCTGTGACTCTGCGTTGATTACTGAGACAGCTTGGAGATGTATGTGGTTGCTCTTCCAGTTATGCTTAGGAAGGGTGCAAAGCATAAAAATGAGCAAGACCAATTCAGGAAAAGGGGTAATTGGCATCATGGAGGCTGAGGAAGGAAGATGGGGAATGTGCTGGCCTCAGGTCGGGCTTGGACACTCCCTCCTGTCCTGCCTGGGAGAAGGAGCTTTACTCCCCCACCTGAGCCTTTAGTTGCTCCATAGAGGGAGAGTATAAGTGAGTTGGGTATTTTAAATCGAAGCCTTAATCCCCCGAATATACCGAAACTACAGAAATAACCCTGCGTTATTATTGCAAGGTATTGGTGAGGTCTTTCTAAACGCTCCAAGCTTTGGGAACAGAATCTTACTTCCCCTTAGTGTTTGTAATCACTGTGACCTTTTAAAAAGACTAATCTCATTGACTTTTCTTTGATCTATATATTACCATAGACAAACAAGTCCTAGGAAGGCCAAATGATGGATTACCTTTCTAATCACATGGCATTTTTAATGAAATAGACTAAGGCTCATAACCTGCAATGAAAGCAACCTGCCTGTCTTAAGAGCTGTAGCATACCTGGTGGAGTAAATTCTCTTAAAACTAAGGAGTCTGATTTTTAGAAAAGGAAAAAGGAGGGGGTACAGAGAAATAGTACAGTGGTCAGGGCTTGCAGGCTACTGACCTAGGTTTGGTCCCCAGTACTATACATGGTCTCCCAAACCCCACTGTGAGTGATCCCTGAGTACAGAGCCAGGGATGGGCTCAGAGCACCGCCTGGTATTACAAACACATACAAAAGTGGAAACAGGAATTAGCAAATTAGAGACTTGTGGCCAAATATGGCATACTGCCTATTTTATAAATAAAGTTTTATTGCAACAGAACCATGCCTGTTTATATACATTTATTCATATCCTTTTTTGCATTACAGTAACAGTTAAGGAGTCACTATTAAAATTATATAAATATAGGCTACAAGCCTATATTTACTAACTGACCCTGTGCAGAAAAAGTTTACTGATCTCTGGACTAAAGAAATAGCCAGAGGGCATAGTATTCCTCTTTTTAAAATGTACTGTGAAAGCAAGGTTATTTTCTTTCAAATTGCATGAAAAAGCTTCTGTTATAATATACAGTTTATGATTATATTTGATAAGGGAAAGTATCTGAAACTATTGTGTGACTGGTGTCTACTTATTTTCCTTAAACTTAAAGATCAGTAAAAATCATTGTGCATTAATTCAGAAGTTTTCAGAAGATAGCTAATGAGGCATAGATGAAAGATTATAATGTGGCATGCTTATAATTTAACTGTGCAATGAGGGATAGATCATTTCAGCTGGCAGTGCCTGTTTTGATAGTCTTGAGAATGATTATGGATTGTAGTTAATTTTCACATTTATAAATATCAATCTAAAATTTTCCTTGCTACAGATCAATAAGGCTAAGCTAATAGTTACTTTCAGAGAAGCCCCATATTTCTTGTCTTTAACAGACTTAGTTCAGTAGATTAAAAATGAATATTTAATCATACTATTTCTTGGCTGCAGAATTTAAGTAATAAAAAAACATGGGGGCTGCAGTGTTCCTCATTGGGATAGCAGTTTAAGTACATGTTATCTAATGTGTGGCCATCTTTCTCTTTTTTTGACAGAATTGTGGAAGAAAGCAAACTGATCCCACTCATTTTCGAAGTGATTCTGGTAAGAGTCTGGAATTCAAGTGAAATTACAATTTTTTTTTTTACATTTTGATGTGGGTAGCAGGGTTCTAACCTTAATTCTATCTGATGGGGTGGGTTATCTGTCTTCCTCATTAGTGACCTTATAGGATCTCAGTTTCCTTGCCTGAAGTTTTCCAGCTCTGAAATTGTATAGGACAATCTAATAGCTTGTCCTTAAGGATTCCCCAAATATATTTATTTCTATGAGTTAGATGTTATATTATCTACTATAGAATAAAGAATTCTTGATTTCATACAGAATACTTTATCTGAGGTGGTGTGTCTGGGTGGGGGATGATTGCTGAGCTGTAGTGTGGATTTTCTGAAGTTTGAAGCACTCTGGGGCACCATTCACAGTTTAATGCCTAAGGACAGAAGATTTGAGAAAATTCATCAGAATTTAGAATGTTTCCTGTATGCTGTCTTTGCCATTCTCACAGACTATAGCTAAATTATAAAAATATCAATTAAAGAATATCTTTCATCTCTGATTCTTATGGGTGGAGAATAGAATGGAATCAAAACTGGCTTTTCTCACTTCTGATAGACCCTATGATACTAAATACAGATAGGAGAATGTGGCTGAGAATTGAATTGTTGCTGATTATAGAAGCGCACTGTTAGCCAGAGAAAGGTTTTCTTCTAGATTGGTGGACTTTCTCTCTTTACCAGAAACTTTCCTTAAATTTGACTTTTTTAAAGGGTCGGAGACAGAAGCTCTGGTACCTTCCCAGCCAGCTCAGTTCCGACTGCCATGGTCATCAGTAGAGTAATAATAGCTATGAGAGTGGGTTAATCCTGCATATGGGCAATTAGCTTTTCTTAGTCATCATAAAGTATTAATATGTATGTCGTTTTTTTGCTACCGTGGCTATGTTTTGAAGATATTCATTTTCCTAGTTTTCTCTTTCCTTTGAAGAGAGGTGGTTGGATTTTCCATGCTATTTAAATTGTGTGCAATGTGAGACTGGGTAATGTTCCCCAAACATGGTCAAGTGAAAATAAGATAATACAGATGTTATTTGTAGGGTTAGCGCCTAGATGCAATTACTTAGAGGCACTATCAGGAGAAGAAGTAGAGAAAAATGAAAAGAAACATGGAAATCAAGCGCTACCTAATGGTAATCTTTTTTTTTTTTTAATTGGCAGAGAGCGGGGGGGGGGGGGTTTGTCCAAGAGGTGTGCAGGAGTCCCAGGGCCCATTTCTGTTGATAATCTGCCAAGTGGGATGCATACTCAGTGTGGAGTCCAAGGATGTGGTAGTGCTTAGGCCCTCAGCTCTAGGAGCCTTTAGGGCACTCCTGGCAATACTGGGGAAGCCATGTGTGCAAGGGATCAAACCCAGGTCGGACACATGTAAGGCATGCTTACAACCCCCAGCCCTAACTCCTTGGTCTTCTAATGGGGGAGGAGGGGTTCTTTTGCTGTGTGGTATGTGTCTCCCCACCCTCAGTGGGATATGCACTGTTTGCCCTTTCACTGTGACTGGGATGTGTTTGGGGAGACCTGGGCGGGCAGAGCCAGGCTGTGCAGGGTGTGCTCCGTCTGGCTTAGGTCTGGAAGGAGACTGGTGCTCTAGATTTAGGGAGCACTCTAGAGCCAGCATTCATGGTGGTGGAGGGGGTGGGGTGTGTGTGTGACTTGGCTCCTTGTTAAGGCTAAGAGTAGCTTTTGCAGACCAGTAGAGCTCTTTTGTGACTAATGATAAGTCCTCATCCTGTCCTCACATTGTTATCCCAGGGTTTAAAATTCCACCTAATAAATTGCTTCTTGTAGGTTCCCAAACCCCCTCCTTACATGGTTAATTTTTGTGTAATGAACCCTTATTAAGTTTTCATATTTTACAAGCCACAGTTACTGTTCATCGCTCCCAAGATTCCAGCCCTTTTATTGTGTGGTGGCTGTTGGAGGGAGTGGCCAGAGGTGATACCTACCCTCCAGCTACAGGTGACACTTTTCCTCCAGCCCAGCTTTTCAGTCTGTCCTGTGTCCTGCAATCTCATGGACCTGCCTGAGGTGTTGCTTTCTGTACTCAAAACTGTTGCAGACTCAGGCTTTTTTTTATAGGAGATCATTTTCATTTGTCACTGTACTGTAGGTCACATGATTACAATAATGTTAATATTTATGGCTTTGATGTATAAAGTACTTCATGAAATAAAATTGCCCAAGACTTTCCTTTACCATCCTTATGTCACTTGCTGAGTCTGCCTTTTTCTCCCCTACCCCCACCCACACCCTTTGGGGTTTAGTAATTTCAGTTTTGTAATTCAAGGCCAAGTGATACTCTCTGTTCCCTGGTTTTGTTTCTCTCTGAACCGCAGATAAGTGAGATTATTTATTTTCTCCCCCTGACTTCATTTGCTTATCATGAGATCTTCCAGTTAGGACAGTATTTTAAAATAGGGGTTTTATTTTGCTGCTTAAAAAAAGTAAATAAGTAAAGAATCATTTGAAAATCTCTGCTTTTAAAAAAGTATTAATGTAATGAACTTTAAAATAAAAAAATAAAAAAGGATTAAATCACTGTAAGATACACAGTTCACAGGAGCTCATGATTGAGTTTCAGTCATACAATATTGTAGCACCCATTCCTTCACCAGTGCTAGAGGCCTGAATTGCAATGGCCTTGAACATCATTAAATCCTATTCTACTTTTGTCCTTCTTGAGTTGAGTGATTTAAACATTTTTTTTCTTTTGTATAAGTATACTTTTCAATCAATGAAATGTTATTGTAGCAGTTACCCTGTAAACTATTATTACCTTGTCCTTTAAAAATTATTGTCACCAAGCTAGACATGATATAGAATTTTATTGATTCTGTGGTGCACATTTTTTCTTCCTTTCAGATTCTAACATTTCTGAAACTGGGGTTTGCTTTCCAAATCAATGACCTTTTCCAATGACTTTCAGTCAGGTGACTGGGTTGTCATCCCTTTCACCAATTTATTTCACTTTTTTAAAAATAAGTGCCCCCAAAGTGATAGATTATAAGCAATGTGTCTCAATCAGTCTAGAGAGCTCTTCTAATAAAGGAAAAGCAAAAAATACTAAGGAATCAGAAACCATGTCATAGTTTAATCAGCAGCATTTTTCTTTCTTGGTATTCGATAAAATAATGGTGCACCTTGGATTTGATGGATTCCGGATCATGGAAGCATGGTATATATTTCAGTCAGCTTTGGTTTCTAACTTTGTGGGCCTATTGATGTGGCGTGTAACATAATTTTAGCAGCTTCTACCAAGGGTTTGAATGAAAATGAGACATAATGAAAAGAATGTGCAGTGCTCTGTGTTGGGCAGTAGTATTCTTGCTATCTGTTGGAAAAGCAGCAACTTTGGACTCATTCAGTTTACTGTGACCATTTGATGACGCTTTGTCCTTACTCTTAGCCCATAACTGTTTTTCAGCTTCAGTCTGATGTACTTAAAGGCTAGTTATGGACTATCTAGTGTCCTTTATTTTTAAAAAGAGTCGCTCCTACGAAGCACTCCTGCAGAAGTGTATCCTTTCCTGCTTGTCATTTGTGAAGAGAGTACTCTTGTCCCTTGCGATGGGCAGGGTTTGCAGGGGAGGGATTTTTTTTTTCTTTCTTGCAGACCTGGAGGTAACTGAAGATGAAGGGAACAGAATTTTCAATTTAGTGTCCCATTGAATCAATAGAAGTATCAGGACTCTCAGAACCAAGAAAAGTCTAGGGAGTATGGTAGAAGGGTAAATTTGTGACTACACCTGGCAGGTCTTTATTCTATAGCTATTTTATCTTTGTTTTTGCAAATAATTTATGTTCTTCAAAATAAATAAGTCTTCTCTGCACTGTAGCATTGTAGCACTGTTGTCCCGTTGTTCATCGATGTGCTCGAGTAGGCACCAGTAACGTTTCCTTTGGGAGACTTGTTACTATTTACATATTGAATACACCACGGGTAGCTTGCCAGGCTCTGCCATGTGGGCTTGATACTCTCGGTAACTTGCCAGGCTCTCTGAGAGGGACAGAAGAATCAAACCGAGATCGGCCATGAGCAAGGCAAACACCCTACCTGCTGTGCTATCGCTCCAGTCCAGTCGGTGTAATAAATCATAGTACCCCAATAAAATGGGTATTATTTCATTTAAATTTTTTTTAAAGTTTTAAATTTTATTTTCATCCAGTTATTCACAATAATTGCTTACATTCAACATTTCAACACCAGTCCCACCGCTATCACACCTTCCCACCGCCATTATTTCAAATTTTCCCACCACTATCCAAGTCTGCCCCATAGGCAGATGCTAAATAATTTATTTTGTATTGCTTGTTATAAATAATATTAGATGTAGTGCAACCGTGAAAGCGGCCAAGTGCTCCTGGAATTCTAAGATTTTAAAAAAATATTTGGGGTCTGGAGGCTTCTCTGCATCACTCTCCTCTCTTCTGAGATTCATTTGTGAGTCCCTGAATTATGGTTGTTGATGTGCTTAAATGGTGCCCAGAGGCAGTTCTTGGGTAAGCCAGGGAACCAGAAGGGCAGGGAGATGTGAGGAAGTCACCCATCCCTGCCTCCACGAAGCCTGGAGTTTTCAGTCACTAAATCCGAATACCTGGGTTTTTTCAGTAGATTCCTTTTCGTGCGTGGGGGGCTCAGGACGAGCCTGAGGAGGTCGGCCATGAACATGGCTATGATTGGGTGCTGGAGGTCTGTGGCTGCCAGGGTTCATTTGGGGCAGGCAGAGGAATACACCTGCCCCCCTCCGAGGTGCCACCAAATCAGGCTTGGTGGTGGGGAGACATCTCTGCAGTGTGCTGCTCCCTTCCAAGACTCACTTGTGAGTCTCTGAATCGTGGCCATCAATGCGCTGAAATGGCCTGATTTTGATCTCTTTTGGGATTTATTTATGGGTCTCTGAAGCAAGGCCGATAAATCAGCTGGTATACCTGAGCCGGAGACTTGTGGGCATGACTCCCACATACCTAAATTTTGGCGGTTTGATTTCATGGGAAATTTGGCCCCAAGTTGTTGGGGTTCAGTGAGAGCACAGGGGCACTTTTGGGGTATCAGGAAGCCTGAAGACACTGTCAGGCTGCTGATGCACTCAGTCCCGCAGGTACAGCACATGGGGATTATTTTAGACCCCACCCCCCAAAGCTGCAAGGGTCTGTGCACAGTGAGGAAGTAGATCAATCAGCCAAGATTTGGAGGGAACCTCCAAGCTTAGGATGATGTGTTTATAATGGACACCTAAAACAGGGTTAGGGCTGGCTTTGGGGTGTTTCCTTTAGCCTCCATCCGTGAGATGTTTGGTGAACCAAAGGGAATGCAAAGAGGAGAGTAAAAAAGACAACCAGTCTCTAAGGTCTGCTCTAAGAGCCAGGGGATTTAATACCATGCCCAAGGCATGAGTGTCTTTAATCCTGAGCTGTAACTGTAGGTGTCTCGAGTCTTGGCTGACCAGTTTGTGGTGAAAAGCCGAGTTAGCTGGTTGCTTAACAAGAGGAAATCTAGAAGGTCTTCTCCCACCTCTGCCTCAATGTGAGCAACCTACATTTTTGTTGTCAGCACAAGGCAGCTATGCTGGGCAGAAGCAGGAATTCAGAAAGCCTGCTTTGCATGACACCAAATATATTTTTGTGTGCATTTCTCAGGGTCTGCAGTACTAAGGTAACCTGGATCTGTTTATTAAATATGGGTTCCTGTTGAGTGTCAGCCATCAGAAGAACCGAATGTCTTGTATTATAAGAACCTGATGGCTTGGTTGTTGGGTGCAGAGTTGCTGGAGAAGCAGGGTGAAAGGCAATTCTTTTCCCCTATTTGCCACTTTCTAAAACAAGTTTAGAAGTTGCTTTGATGTGCACATCTTATGTATGAATTTGAATGGATTAGCCTTTTGGATTTTGCTCTAACTCTAATCTCTCCGTTTTATTTCAGTGGTTTATGTTTTGGTCTACTTCAGTAAATCATCTTAATGCCAAGTAATATAGGCAAACTGTATTTTATTACAAAAAATCTTTATTCATGGCAGATTTTCCAATATGTGCCAAAATATTGCTGTCATGATATTTTATGTGTTTGTTCCAAAACAAACAATTAAAGAGCAATTTAAGTGGCAAATGTTAACAATAAAAATGTGATTAGCAATATACTAGTTTGACAATTATATAGTTTTAACAATTCTCTGGAATAACAGTTAAAGCACACTTTAGTAAATCTTTCAAGTCAACTGTATCTTTCTAGATGAGTCTCTTTATAGACCCGTGTAGCCTAAAGGATTTAATCACTGAGACACCAACACAGTACAGTATATTACATTTAAGAAATGTTTTCAATCTGGTACATTCATCAGGCTTTTAAAATTACTTTGCTTCGTTCTAGTTGCAGCCCATCCAGTGTGAACTGATTCTTATAGTATGTTAAGATGACAGTTTCCTTATAAGTTCAAGAATTTGCTTGTGTGTGTTCAATGTGCCATTAATAAGAATTTGCTGTGCTGAACATGAATATGTAACATTGAATACAATATTTGATTAAAATTTCAAAATGCTTGACTTACTTATATTGAAACTTATGCAAAGAGTACTTTCCGGGATTCAGTAGATAAATTTGATTCTAAAACCAGCATGTCTACCTTTATAGGGCATTAAAGAAAGGAGCTGTTACCAATTTCTGTTGTGTACCAAGATGGTTTTACACACTGCTAATATACTACCACTAAAATACATACTTTCAGGATTTATTTTGGGGGATGGAAATTGTGGGGGTAAAAGAGGTGAATTTGCATGGCTAAATTCTTAGTGGGATGGAGTGATAGCACAGTGGGTAAGGCGTTTGCCTTGCATTCGGCCGACCCGGGTTCGATTCCTCCGCTCCTCTTGGAGAGCCCGGCAAGCTACCGAGAGTATCCCGCCCGCATGGCAGAGCCTGACAAGCTAACCGTGGCGTATTCGGTATGCCAAAAACAGTAACAAGTCTCACATGGGGATGTTACTGGTACCCGCTCGAGCAAATCGATAAGCAACGGGATTACAGTGACAGTGATTCTTTTTTTAATTAGTGAATCACCATGAGTTACAGTTACAAACTTATGAACTTTCATGTTTGCATTTTGCTTATATCCCTCCACCAGTGCCCAGTCCCCGACAGTGATATTCTTAGTAGCCTATGTCATACTATTTGTATTTGCAACAAAACTCTAGAATCAGGCTGTAATCTGTTAATACTGGATTCAATAAACTGAAGTTGTTCGTTTTGAGACTGAGCTATAATCTGATCAATGCCATGTTACCTGATTAGCTAGATAAATGGGTTAAAACTAAAAAAAATCAATTATGTGGACATTTGGGCTAAACTATAGCTAATTTTTGCATAAAACTAATACCCAGTGGAGAAATATATGACAGATATGTAGTTAAGATACAGTTTATTAAGAAAAAAACCCACTGAAAAAATTTAAAACGCAGTTTAGGGTGTTTTCAATTACAGAGTATACTGAGTATGATACATATGGCTTCTTCAAAATTGACTTTTCTCACATCACTATATTCAGTTTTACTTTGGACTCTGGGAATCTTTTTAATAAAATGGTGTTCCTTTTTCTTATGGGGTTATAGTCTGATTGGACGACATAGATAAGTGACAAGGTATTAAATAATATTCTTCCCAACAGTGTAAACTTAAACATTTTCCACTTTCATTTATTGATTGTGGAGATTTGTAATAAAAGACAAGTGAAGGGCATGGTATGGTCCTAGACAGTGGGATGAGAGAGAATCAAGTAGAACGCATCTCCTGAGTTACATTTTGAAGAAACTGAGTTAGCGTTAGTGTTGTAAAAAGAGGAGGGGCATTGTTTTTATGTGAAGATCTTTTTCAAGCCTGCCTTCCTCCCTCCCTTCCTCCCTCCCTCCCTTCCTTCCTTCCTTCCTTCCTTCCTTCCTTCCTTCCTTCCTTCCTTCCTTCCTTCCTTCCTTCCTTCCTTCCTTCCTTCCTTCCTTCCTTCCTTCCTCCCTTTCTCCCTCCTTCCCTCCCTCCCTCCCTCCCTCCCTCCCTCCCTTCCTTCCTCCCTCCCTCCCTCCCTCCCTCCCTCCCTCCCTCCCTCCCTTCCTCCCTTCCTTCCTTCCTCCCTTCCTTCCTTCCTTCCTTCCTTCCTTCCTTCCTTCCTTCCTTCCTTCCTTCCTTCCTTCCTTCCTTCCTTCCTTCCTTCCTTCCTTCCTTCCTTCCTTCCTTCCTTCCTTCCTTCCTTTTATTACAAAATTGTTCATGATTGGGTTTCAGTCATACAATGTTCCAATGTCCCTCCCTTCACAAGTGCACATTTCCCACCACCAATGTTCCTAGTTTTCCTCTCAGCCAGCTCAGCCTGCACCTATGGCTAATTGATTTGTTTTATATTTATTACAGTTTTGAATGGTGATGCTTTGGAAATATCGGATTAGATAAAAAAATTAAAAAGATGAGTTTCACATGTATTTTAGCTTTTTTTCACCACCACTTTTAGAACATGTGGTCGTAGTATATTGCCTGTTGGATTATTATTGCTTCAGTGGGTGATTTCCCTCGCCTTGCATCTTCGGTTACATTATGAGTTTCACCTTGGAATGAAGTGACCTGACCTCCAACTCCATTTGCTCCAGTGCTTTGCACTCCTTGCTTTAGCTTTTCTCTATGTATTGATTAGTGAACAAATGAGGGAGGTGAGGCTTGACTGTTATATTTAGGTCCTCCTTTCCTAGTCTGTAGTCACAGATGACCTTTAGCTTGTTGATGATGGACTGGAAAATGAGGCACCCGTGTGAAATACTTATAAAAGGCAGTTTGATTGTAGCTTCTCTGAATTTTGCGATGGCTGGGGTTATTATCTGATACTGCTTCTTTCCTACCTCTAGGTAACTGGGGACACTAAATCATTGGTCACTTTCAGTGGTTAAAAAATTAAATGTCTACTGTGGTCATTAAACATCACTGACACTATAAAATCCTGTGTATTTAGTACCCTTTGTTAGATAGAAACCAAAGTGAAATAAACTTGTGGTGTACACCAAGAATTCCTGGCAGAGCCTGGTCATTCTAATATCTAAGCAATGAATATTGTTTTTTTCTTTATTTTATTTCATTTTATTTTTATAAAGTTGTTCACAATATTTGATTACATTTAATAATAATAATTTAATAATAGCACCAACTCCATCACCACTACACCTCTCCACCACCATATTTCCATCTCAAACCCCAAACCCTGCCCTCAAAGCAGAACTGAAATAATTTATTTTATATTGCTCATTATGAATAATCTGCTAAAAATGATCCAAAAAAGGTTTCATAGAGAAAAGTGAATGAAGATTGTTGTACGAACCACACCCATGCGTGAATCCACAGAAAAATTCAGGTATGAGGGACTTGTGACTGAAAACTCCAGGCTTGCTTGGAGTTGGGAATGGGTGACCTTCCCCCATATCCCTCTATTTCTTGTACCTCGGCAGTCACACCCACAAGCTGTGTCTGGTGCCATATAATCTCATTAATGGCCATGATCCAGAGACTCAACAATAAATCTTTATGAAGAGAGCATAGAACAATTGGTCATAGATATGCCTCCAGACCCTACATTGGGCTGTTTCATTCGGGGCAAGGTCCCGAAGAGCCAGCCCTGGCAGCTGAAAATCACCGGAACTCAACCCCTCCATGCTCACAGCCACTTTCCACACGCTTGGATGAGCCTCACCCATGAGAGAATCTATTCCTGCGTGAAATACAACAACCCAAACATTGTTTTTTTCTTTTACATCTTCAGTAACATTGGATCCCATGAAATTTTACACATGTACAGAATACCACAGTATACTCACTTTTTAGAAAACTGGAAATACCAGCAAAACGTTAAGAGTTTTTGATTAAATACAACGGAAAAATCTACTCACATTTGCATGTGGTACTGTTTGCATTTGTTCTCCTGCATGGATTAGAACTATGAGAATTTATGTGCTTACCCAGAGCTGCAAAGGATTTTCAGACTAAATCTGGAAATCTGATGTGTTACAGCAGTTTGCAGATTTATGGGGAAAGAAGAGCATTTAAAATAGCTCTAGGAAGTGAAACCGCATTTTGGATTTATGAGAGGTACCAGATTGGAGAAACACTTGTGATGAAAAGTCAATAAGGACAAGTTAGTATTGAAAATATTTAGGGCATTATTTTTTTTCCAAACAAAGACAATATATGCTCCTAAAGACTTCAAAGAGCATAGGTATATCTAACATAGAATGTAAAGGTCTTCCATAATATGTCTTACAACTAGCTACATAGTATTTTCCTTACAAGAATAACAGCACTCTATCTTTTAAAGAAAATGTTACATACCAAATATTCTATTCTGTGTTATAATATGCAGGTAGAAATCTGCATATCAATATTTCTTCTATTTAATGGTCGTATTTGCCTTATATTAGCATCAGAGATTCATCACTGCTAAGTGTTTCCCTTTACTAGCTCCTAATTTAAACAACACTGACCAGAACATCTTTTTTATGTCCTTATACCTACTATTGAACTTTGTCTGTTTGTTGGGTGCATATGAGGGGAGGAGCACACCTGGCAGTGCTTAGCTACTTTTTGTGGCTCTGTGCCCTGCGGTTACCTCCGGTGGGACCATAAGTGGTACCAGGATTTGAACCAAGGTCACAATTGTCACATGCTTCCAAACTTTCTCTTTGACCCCGTAATGAGTTTTTTTTAAGTTCACAAAAGTTGAATCATCACACCAATATATACTTATACTTTATGTTATGATATTTTTTTTCTCAAAAAATGGCAATAGAAAATTTCCTTGGGGTGTTGGTGGAGGGAAGAGGATACTCTGGTGGAGGGTGTAGTGTTGGAACATTGCATGCCTGGAACTCTATAATTAAGAGTTTTGTACATCCTGGCACCTTAGTGAAAAATGGGGGAACAATTCACATGGGACTGTGAGAGAGCACAGTGGTTAGGTCACATACCTAGCATGCATCCAACCTAGGTTCAGTTCCAGGCAGCACATGTTCCCTTGGGCATCACTGAATATAGCCCCGGAGACTCTCAACACCCTGGGTGGCCCAGGTACCCCCACTGCCCCAGCATGGCATTTTCAGGCCCTTGCACTGAACCTGTGGTGTGATTAGCTGAGAGTCCTGGGTGGAGCCCGGGGGTCTCTTTAGTACCTCTTGGGAGCCCCTCACCTCCCCGAAACAAAACACCAAAACACTTCCCACCTGGCAGTGGTGTAAAACAGCAGCTACTTTGCTATAATCACCCTATTGTTGAATTATTAGTTGTTTGTATTTTGACATGTACTTTTTAAGTATTAGATATTACCAATTGTATGCATATGGCTTCTGTGTTTTCTAGCATTCTTAGGAAGCATTTTTTACATAAAGCTATATACTATCCTAATCTATTTTATTCCACACATAATGTTTTCATGATTAAATTTTAAATCTTTGTTCCAGCATAACTTTGTTTGAAGAATAAATATGCATCTTACTTTTCGCTTTCCCATACTTTCTTTTTGCCATTCCTGAGTTATTGTTCCAAGGGTATTTGCTGCTGTAGACTCATTAGGGGACTTGAATACCTCATTTATCACTCTCCTACCACATCTCCACCAATTGTTTACTGTCTGCATTGTCATGCAATAAGTTGCATGTATTTAAAATGTATGTAATTTCATAAGTCTCTGCATTTTTATATTCAGTTAGGATAATGAACATATCCATCACCCTAGATTTCCTTATGCCTATTTGTAATTCATCCTTCCTTACTTCCATTCTTATCCCAAGCAGCCATTAATTTGCTCTTAATCACTGTAGATTCTTTTGACATAGAAGTTTTCACATAGGTTTTTATATAAGTAATTGGCTATAATTTTAGTCAGCACCTGGTCCCTTTTTTGTTATGTTTGGGGCCACACCCAGTCATACTCAGGACTTACTCATGGCTTTGTGCTCAGGGATCACCCCTGAAGGTGAATGGGGGACCATGTGGGAATGGAATCTGTGCCAGCCCCATGCAAGATATACCCATTGTAAGGGTAAGCCCCAAAGTCTGACCTCTTTCAGGTGAGCAAACTTATTCTGAGTTCCTCGGCATCATAGTATGTTGTGAAAATCTCCCGAGTGCAAGGAGCTGTGTAAATCCCCCTCACACGAGCTGGGATTACTTGTGAAAGGATGTTTTCGGGCTCTCCGGACAGCTCTCTCTTGCCACCCAAGCTCGTTGCTCTTGAGCTGCTTCTCCACCCAGGACCTCTGTTGCCTTGGACGGATGAAGGAAGAATGAGGGCCAATCTGGTTGCTGATTAGTTGTCATTTTTTCCATCTCTCCTCTCTCCCAGCTCTCTCCAACTCTCTCTCTCTCTCTCTCCTCTCTCTCTCTCTCTCTCTCTCTCTCTCTCTCTCTCTCTCTCTCTCTCTCCTCTCTCTCTGTGTCTATCTCTCTCTAACTGCGCAATTCTTTTTTTTTCTTTTTGGGTCACACCCAGCGATGCTCAGGGGTCACTCCTGGCTCTGCACTCTGTAATTACCCCTGGCCGTGCTCGGGAGACCATATGGGATGCTGGGAATTGAACCCGGGTTGGCCGCGTGCAAGACAAATGCCCTACCCGCTGTGCTATCACTCCAGCCCCTAACTGTGCAATTCTTTCTTCCCTCTGTATCCGGCTCCTTTATCTCTCTTTCTGCTGCCTCTCTGCTGTCTCTGTAACTGTCCCTCCTTCAATCCCCTCTCCTTCAACCAATCCATCCATCCATCAATCAATCCAACCCTTTCTCCCCGAAGCTGCTCTTTTTTTTATCCTCTCACCACACCTTCCCAACCACGCCTCCCTCAGGAAGCATAATCAGAAATATTTTTGCAGACTTCTCGACCATCTGTAGCCCACAAGGGCAAAAAGCCCTTAAGGTGTTCTTCTCCTCCTCTCCTTAGACCTGCAACTTAATTAACATTTTTAATTTTCCTTCCTAATATTTGCCATTCTGTGTGGACACAGTAATAGACACTTTTAGGCCTGTAGGGTGACTCTCTTGGGGACATCTTACCACAGACTCAGACTACAGTGCTCAGGCTGGATCAATCATTCCTAATTTCAGCAGGGTCCAAATCTAGTTATTACTTTTGGATTATGACAGAATTTGTCCATGACCAAGCTCTTAATTTATAGTTAAGAATTAGGGCACCTTGGCCAGGCCCATTTTGATGCCAGGGTAGCTCATAGCTCGCCGCTTGCACTGGGTCCATTCAGTCCCTCGTCGGGACCCTGCTTTGGGGGATCTAGGAAGTAAGGGAAACTGAAGCTTAAGTTGAGACAGCAGATGTCCAGGAGGCAATATTGTCTGGAGTCAATCAACTCCCAAGCCACAGGCTTGTCTTTTTAACTGTCTTCTATATTCATACCAAAAGCAATTGCTCTGAAATAACCACCCATGCAAAGGACATTAAGGAGAAGATAAAGACAATATTTACAAGTCAGAGTCTGATCAGGAGACAAAGGTAATTGGCAGGTTGGGGGGCAGTCAACAAACATAAGCTCCCAACAGCCAGGGCAAACCAACATTATCCTAAAGTTTGTATTGGTAGTTCCTTTATTTTTATTGCTGAGCACTGTTGTGTTACATGAATATGCTTCATTTTATTCATTTTATTGTTAGTGGACATTTACTTTGTTTTTTAGGTATATTATAAGTATTCCTTAATGAGTATGTGCATGTTTTTTTCACACTGAAATTTTAATTCTCCATGTCAACTCAGTATAACTTAAACTATAGGATATATTATTAGATAAAATATAATATTTCTAGTTAAAACTGAATTTTAGATCAATTTTTAAAATTTTATTGAATCACTATGAGATACACAGTTACAAAGCGGTTCATGATCACCCTCCACCACCAATGTCCCTGGTTTCCTTCCTGCTTCCATCCCTATTCCCCCTCCTCCAAGCCTGTCTCTATAGCAGGGACTCTCTCTCTCTCTCTCTCTCTCTCTCTCTCTCTCTCTCTCTCTCTCTCTCTCTCTCTCCCTAGTGTTTGCAATACAGATACTGAGAGGTTATCATGCATGTTCCTTTACCTATTTTCAGCAGAGTATGTGCATGTTTTTGTATGATCATACTTCCATTACTTTTAGAATGAAATCTTGCAATAAATTGGCTGGTTCAGGCATGGAATGATATTCCAGTAGGCTTGGCATTTGCCTTGCACACAATGAATCTGGGGTCATTCCCTGGCACATATGGTTGCCCGATTCTCTCCAGGAGTGATCTCTGAGTGCAGAACCAGGAGTAAACACCGAGCACTGCCAGGTTTTGCCCCCCCCACCCCCCTAGACACACATCTACCACTCCCAAGTGGCTGCTTATCCTCTTAAACTGAAAATTTGTTTTGCAAAGTGTTACTTGGGTTCCCATCAGTAATGTGTGTGAGTTGGCTTAGCTCCATGGTCTTGCCAAACCTTGGTTAGCCTAATCTTTATAGTTTTAGGCATTCTGGTGGATTTGCATGGATATACAGTAGTGAGGCTTTAATTTGCATTTCCCCAAAGACTATTGTTGTTGGGCACCTTTGCTAGCAACTGTCAGCCAGCTGGGTGGGTCATTCAATTCCAGGGCATGGCGATACCAACTTGCTGTATGGAGTCACATTCACACAAGCCACCCCTGCAGAGTTTGGGAAGCTGGAGGGTCATACCTGGTAGTGCCTGGGGCTACGGAACTGCACCCGTAGATTCTTAAAGGACCATTACCATTGTGGTGCCAAGGATAGAACTGGCCAAGTCCAAGGCATGCACCCTAATCACTGTGCTAAATGCTGGCGCCTGGATGTCTTTTTTGTTGAAAATTCTGTACTTTCTTGCCCATTTTTATTCCTATTTATTATTATCTCTTTTATTTGGAAATCTTTCTTATCTGGTACAAATATACTGTATCTTCCTTTTATAGGTGGATCATTTGCTTGTAAAATTGTATTTCCTTTTACTTTGAGTTTATTGTCCTAGAAACTAAGATATTTTTCCTATTGAGAACAAAAGTTAAGATTTTATTTTTGCATTAATTCCATCACACTATACGTCTTAATTGGTGAATTCTGCCCCTTAACATTATAGTAATTATTAAATATAAGTATTGCCATTGTTTGTGGGTATTGATTTATCATTGTCCTTTTATTATTTTCAGGTTTCCTTATGTTTTAGCATTCTTCTTTTGTGTTTTATGTGGATTTCTTTTCCAGTTTCTTGTATATATTTTTTCCCCATAGACTTTGTTTTAAGGTTTTCCTGAGGTTTATTACATTTTATACTTGTGACCTATTGGGCAGTTTGATTTTACAGTCTTTTTAATGGATCACATTTTCATTCCCCACCTCCATGTCTGCTTTTGTATAATTTTGGCTTCTTACTGTTTTTTGGTAAGACTGTCTTTCATTTTATAAGCATTCTTTTTTTTTTATGAGCAAGTTTGGTTTGGTGGTGATAAATTCTTTAATTTTCATTGATCTGTAAAACTCAGTATCTCTTCTTCAATTCAGAAACTGTTATCTTTACTCCCCTGACCCCATTTCTGCAAATCTAAAACCATACTGTAAGTATTGAACTTAAAAGTCTTAATTTTTAAATCTGAAGCTGTTTTTTTAATGAGCCATGATAAATGAAAGACATGTGTTTCAGCAGCCATAGAGTTAATATCTCCTAAGACAGAACACTGAGCAGATAGCGTCAGAGCTGGACTCTTTAAACAAAAGATGTTCTGTGAAGGGGGATAAGATATCCACGGGCACATCAAACGGCGTAAATGATGACACCAGAAATCCGGCAAGGGGGCAGATAAGTAAAGGCATTGAACTCACCTCCTTCCCCACCTTTTCAACTCCAGTACCTGGCAGAGGACCAGCTCTTTCTTGTTTGCTGCTATTCCCCTTCCTTGTGGTCCTTTGTTCTGTTATTTTTATCATTATGGTATAAAATTTTTTTATATTTTCTCTTTGTAATTCTTGTTTGTTGATTGTTTTTCTTATTTCAACGAACATTGCCAAAACTGTCAGACTGTTCCTTGCAACTCTTCTTTAAGGTTAACTTCCTATCTACATTATATAATGTGAATTTTCCCCTGGGATTTTCTGTTGTCACAACCTTTGTAACAAATTCTCATTTCCTCATTTTAAGATTATAGACTGAGTTCTGTGCGTTGAGTTAAACCTCATTTCCCCCGTCTGCTCACTGTGTGGGCCTTATATTAGGCTTATGGTTGGCAGGAAATAACACTGAATTATTTGCCTGGGGTGTCTTGGTGTTTGCTGCTTTATAGCATGGCAGTCCCTGCTATTAAAGAGCTGGTACTCTAGTGCCAACCCAGATAAAAGCCAAGGCGGTGGGGAGCTGACAGTGGGCTTGTTACAAGTGAATATCATCAGCTTGAGCCTCTCTCCTGGGTCTGCTGATGTCTTAGACAAAGGGCAAGATCTGCCACCACTGTCTCCTTTAGACCCAACCCCTGGTCAGAACTTCCTCCACCACTTCAGGGCATCACTTATCCCTCGCTGTGGTCCAGAACCTCATTGGTGGGTTCAGAACCTCCAACTTTTCACGGGGTCTAGACAGGAAGAGAAGAGAGATATTATCGGAGCTGAGGGTTTGGGCTGCAGTCATGCCCCAGTTCCAGGAACAGTCCCATATCATAAGGGGAAGGTGGTTCATACAGTCTGAGTGTCCTTTGTCGATGGCCTGTTGTGGCTTTCAGTTCAGGTGAGCTATGCTCTAAATAGAGACAGGAAGCCCAGCTTCTGTTCCCATTTGTGGGGATGGCCCCAGCAGGAAAGAAGCTGTGTTTCCTCTAGCCAGAGACCTTCTGCAGAGAGGCCACCAAAGGAGCATGTTCTGCTGCTAACAAGCCCCTTGGCGGCCCCCCGCACCCCTCCCCTGCCCAAGCGAGCTCCTACCTGCACTCCTGCTGCAAACCCTCCAGCTTTGTGTCCCTGGAGGATGACAGGCTCAGCAGTCATCACCTTGCACCTGCATCACACCAGCTGCAGCCCCAGGAACTGTCCAGTGACCTTAGCCCTACAACAGAGGTGTGGGATATTTACCTTATGCTGTGGCTTCTTTGCTGTTCCATGTCCATATCTGTCTACCCCTCTGCCCGCATCCTCCTAGTCTCCTGAGGAAAAGCCTCCACGCTGTTTATGTCTGTTCATGTGAGCACCCCTTACCCAAGGACCAGAGTCTCTAACATGGAGGAGACCATGCTCTAAAGATACTTTCTGATCAGAGCCTGCCTTCTCTGGAGCCACAGTCCCCCAGTGGCATGTGGGGTGGGCTTGTGTTTCTCCCTTCGTCTCCATCTCCTACTGGTTCCCTCAGCTGTCTGGGGAACTGGAGTTGAAAAGGCGGGGAAGGAGGTTAGTCCAGTGTCTTTACTCATCAACCCCCTTGCCGGATGTCTGGTTTCATTGTTTTCACCTTCAGTTTGGATGTGGACACCATATTGCTCTTCACAAGAACATCTTCTGTTTGAAGAATCCAGGTCTGAAATTACCTGCTCATTGTTTTGTATTAGATCTTAGCTCTTTGGTTGCTGAGCCCCGTGTTTTAATTTATAATGGCCTTTTTTTTTAAAAACTGTTTTAGGTTTGCAAATTTAGATTTCTAGGTTCTAGATTTACAGTTTGGTTTTAGATTTGCAGAAAGGGAGTAAGGATAACAGAGTTTCCGTATGCCCTACAGTTCAGTTTTTAGATACAGTTTGCCTATTGTTCTCACACTATTAGGTTCCATTTGTCTCAGGTTAGGGTCAGATTCTGGATTCAAATTTTGATCAATTTTCCATGGGACTCTGACTTTTCCAGGACTCCTCCCGAATATTGTGTGATATTTAGTCACCATACCTTCTGATGCTCTGGGGTGGGGAAACTTCTCAGACTTTTCTTCTTGTTGATGGCAATACTTTCAGGTATTCCTGGTGTTCTGAAGGTGTCCCATAATTTGAGTGCAGTTATCTGATGATAAGACAGGTATTGGGGGAGTAGTCCCACAGAAGTGAATTGCTTTTCCATCAGATTCAGGTTTCCTACAATCCCAATCAACGTGACCTGTCCTCTATAGTGTTAGCCTGGAATAGGTGCTGGGAGTTTTCATGTCTTGCATCTATAATGGCACTTTCTCCAGACCTTCACCGGTGGAAATAAGTCATTAAGCCTATCTGGTGCTCGGAGGCTGGGGAATGAAACCCTATCTTCTCAAGGTCATAGCCACTACATAAAATATGTAGAATTTTTTTGTACACAAGCCATTAGTCTCTTCTCCATAAATTCATACCTTGATGACTTTTAAAATTTTGTACATTTTTGAAATAGCCAAGATATTACTGTATCACTGTCATCCCATTGTTCACTGATTTACTCAAGTGGGCACCAGTATCGTCTCTATTCCTCCCAGCCCTGAGATTTTAGCAGCCTCTCCTTACTCAAGGATTAGAGCCCAACTATTAGAGGCTCTTTCAGGGTCAGGGGAATGAGAATGAGACCTATCATTACTGTTTTTGGCCTATCAAATACACCACAGGGAGCTTGCCATATTTGTTGCCTACTGATTGCACTCCATCAAATATGGTGTGGTAATTATGGAAAATGGGTAGAAAGTGTTTTATAATCTGCATTATCTGGGTTCCGTGGGATTTCATTTATGTGTGAGACTCAGCCGGAGCATCTGGAAAGCAGCCTGGAGTGTGGTGGCAGTTGGGTAGTGGAGGTTGGCTGCTGGGGCTGGGTCCCTTGGGGCAGGGAGGATTCTCATCCACCATCCTCTGGGGTGCTCAAATGAAAATAGCCTGGTGCGGAGTCTGCCGATATATTATCTTTTTAAATTTTTAATTTTCTACTTTAATTTAGTTTGGAAAATTGAAATTTTCTAGAATATTAGCCAACCATGTTTATTTGAGTGGTGTTACTTTAAATGTTCTGTTCTCATTTATCCTACCTTTCCCCTCCTTTGGTATATTTATGACTTTTCTCATTTCATCTCCTCTATGACAGCTATTGTTTTATTTACTATTTGCCCCCAAAGCACTAACTCTTGGTTATTCGCTGCTCTACACTTACTATATTGCATGAATTCTTTTAAAAACATTGACAGCTATTCCTCTCTCTCTCTTTTGGATTTAGAGTTCATACGTTTTCTTCCTCATCTCTTGATTAATGTGCTTAAGCAGTTATTAATTTCCCTTTTGAGAAGTCATAGGCACCAAGCGGAGATACATCTGATTCCCGGCCCGGGAGTACGTCGTTTGGGGTGTACCTGTGACTCTGTGACTGTCATTGTTTCTCAGCCAGTTGATCCCCTGCTCAGGGGAGAGAGAAGAAGGAAGCCCAGGTATTGCCGTTAGCTCACACTTCACATGTCCTGGGGGCCGACCTAGCGCCACTGAAACAAGGCAGAATAGCGTGAGTTAGGACAGAGTCAGTGAACTCCTCTCTGATGCCGGGTGCCTAGAGCCGCATAGGAAGAAAGATACACTTATGTTGTGCAGCAGCACTTGCTACAGCGTGGCTGGAGGGCCAGCCTGCTCCCGGGAAGTGTGTGCTTGCTCCCCTCCCTCCCCAAAGAGTGCCCATGGCTGCCCTTCCTTTGCTCGGGCCCTGCTGCTCTGTGAGGGTTCCCGGCCCGTGGCTCCCCTCTTCTCTGCTTTCTTTCTCTGGGGTTCTCCATCAGGGCTCTCTTGTCAGCTCAGGGCCCACCACACCCCCGGCCGCTGCTTCAGCCTCTCACAGTCCGTAGTTTTACTGCCTGTTTTGTGGGATTAGTTGAATAAATGTGTGCCACTGAAGTACTGAGCTCCCGTTGCGGAAGCTGCGTTCTGTTTGGCCATTGCTGCATCCCCGCACTGAGCCACTAACTGGCACCTGGTCGGCACCCGGGAGAGCCTGTAGGCATGAGCGAGTGAGTGCATAAGGGGCAGAGCTGGGGATTAAGCAAGTGGTTTTCAGCCGTTTTATACAGATGCCCTGAGACTGTGGTTGCAAACCACTGGATTAGATGATTAGATTTAATTTAAAAGATTCACCGGGGAGCCACTTGTGGGGGAAGCACGTTTTGGAACAGGAAACAAAGGCTGTGCTGTGGTGGGGTAATTCTTTCATAGCTACTAACCAGTAGTTCTTTTTACAACCCTTTCAGTTTTGAAAATGGTTCTCTGAGCAGTGGGTGTTATTTATTTATTTATTTAGCTACCAAGAGTATCTCGCCCGCCTGGCAGAGCCTGGCAAGCTACTCGTGGCGTATTCGATACGCCAAAACAGTAACAATAAGTCTCACAATAGAGACATTACTGGTGCCCGCTTGAGCAAATCGATGAAATGGATGACAATGGATGACAGTGATGCAGTGATTTATTTAAATGCACTCAGTGTAGCTCTTCTATGTTGTGCTGGCAAAAGTTTTCATTTTATGCCAATAGCTAGCAGACTCTTGCTTTCACCCTCCAAGATGTCCTTGTCGCAAGCTCTGAAACCTGTGAGCGTGGTTAGGCTTCTCGGTAAGGGAAATAAGGGGGCAGGTGGAAGATGAGAGGCTCCTGGTTATCCAGCTGTGCCCAGTGTAATCACAGGCTTTTAAATATAGTGGGAGTGGAAGGAGGAGGCTGCTCGCAGTAAGGAGATGTCAGGGATGTTCCAGATGATAGTGGTTCTCCAGTGTCACTGACCACAGGCCAAAGAATGCCAGCAGCCCCTGGATGCTGGACAAGATATGACACAGCCTCCAGTGGCAATGTAGCCTCCAGAAAGGGTTACAACCCCGGCAGTGTCTTGATTTAGTTTTCTGAGCACCACCTTGGACTCCTGACTGTCAGAACTATAAGTAAAACTTATATGTAAAACTAAATGTATAAGTAAACTTATAAGTAAAACTAAATGTAAAACAAAATACATTTGTTTTCTGTCCTTAAATTTGTGGCAACTGTTTATAGCACTAATAGAAGTTCTAAAAGAAGAGCATGTGCTGTGTGTTACCATAGGTCTACCAAGTAAGCAGTTGTGGGCAGTAGCCAATAGAAAACAATCTTTGTAGAAGCAGAAATTTGCTTTGAAATCTGTTCTCTCTCTCTCTCTCTCTCTCTCTCTCTCTCTCTCGCTCTTGTGGATGATAAACTAACCACATGAATTTCATGGTTTCTTGGGTTAAATTTATATTCTTAGTCTAAATTTGTCAAAGGAGAAATAAGGTATTTTAAAAAATGTTGGTGCTACCCTCAACACAATCCATATGTGAATAGTCCTGCGGCATCGTATCTACCGATGGCATTTTTTCTGGGTAGTACAATCAAGATAATTTCATTTGCCCCCCAGATCAGACTTGCCTTTGAAACGCCTGGGGTGGCTGCCCACATAGGTACCTCTTGGTGTTTGTTTCTCTCTGAGGTTGAGAGATGCTCTGTATCCATTGAAACCCTGGCCTTTTATTTTATTTCACAATAAAATGGCTTATAGCTTTCTATAGCTCCAATCAAGTACTTTTAAACAATGTTTTAGAGGGTTTCGCTTGGCAAGGAGGCAGTGTAGTAAAGCTTTTCAAGTAAATGGCATGGGGGTGTAGGGAAGGCCAGATGAAGAGAGACTGGGCGTGCCTGTCCGGGGATGGTGCAGGAGGGGGATGAGCAGATCCCCAGGACAGGACCAGCTCTACTTTGCCATTTTTCTTAGTGGGGATTTTGATACTGTTTTCTGGGTCCAGTGGGTCACTTATCCCTCGGAATCCTTAGAACAAGGACCATGATCTGGAGTCCTTGGAAAGCCAAGGATTGCCAGTGCTGAAAGGCACTCGGAAATGACTTTTAGAGAAAGCGAGTGTTTTTAATTTGGTCAGATATATGTCAAGGATTAAGCACCTCTACTGTGTTTTTAGGTGTTCTGCTTTTCCCCTTTTCTTCCTGTGGCACATGGTGAATTGTAGATACATCTTGAGCATTTTGCTTACGAACGAGAGTTATTCCCCTCCCCCAAAGAACCCTGAGTTTGCTTTGAGGGGCATTTCTCTCCTTTGTCCGCCGGCAGAGTTGTCCAGTAAGAGTGCCATTTTGAGAAGGTGGTCAGACAACTCATTGAATGTGAGGAACCTTCTTTTCTGAGGGTACAGAAGGGACCTTGTTAAGACAAGATGGGGTTTTGTGCATGGACCCAGACCAGCTGTTTTTCAGCCAAGGCCATGAGAACCCCTGTGGGCCCCAAGCTGTTCCAAGGTGAAAATCATCTGAGTGGGGTTCCCATCTAAGCATGATACAGGGGGCTAACCAGTAGGATGGGGTGGTGGTGAGGAGAACAGGAAGTAAACAATGTCAGAAGGGAGTCTCCAAGTGAGAGGTGAAACAAGTTGAGAAACCGGTGAACCCAGGGCCAGCAGAGGGAATCCTACACCGATTTCATTGTTGGGGTTACCTAGGCCAGAAGGTGTCCCCAGACTGTACACAGGGCATGCAATAGCACTTCTGAAGACTGAAGTATGGAAGGGCCATTCATACAAAAAGGAAGTCACCAAAGATGATGACGGCGTGAAAGATGAGCCAGACTCCAATGCAGTTTCTCGGTGTGGGTGCTACTGATATTTTGGGTTGGTTAAATGTCATGCGGCAGCCCTGTGAATAGGTCACCACAGAAGAATTTTTACTCAGGAAGCAAAAATTTTCAGCTGAGGGCCCCTGTGCACACACAGCAAGGGGGTGTCTCAGACCTGCCAGCAACTCTGCTGTCTCCCACTAATGACAAAGTTCCAATCTGAGTCGCTAATGTGCCACCCAGAGTTAACACCAGATTATTCTCCCAAAGGGCCCCCTGGAAGAGTTCTCTGGGGGAACTGGAAAGGGTTCAGGGAGCTTTGATCTATGTGGATTGCAGTTTCCCCAATGTGGATAAGACTGCCTCCTGGGGAACACTGGAATGATAGAGGGTGGTCAGTCTCTGGGGCATCTGGGAGGCACTTTCTGTTTGTTCACTTCAGTGAAGACAGATGGCCAGATCACTGAGTGACTTTTCCTGAAAAGGGAAAGAACAACTTAGTCTGGGTTCACAGTGACCCAAGGAAGAGCCGTTGGTGGTCATTTTGGGCTTTGCCCTCCTGTGTGCTCAGGGATTACTCCTGACAGTGCTAGGAACCATATGGCATGTCAGGAATCAAACTCTGGGTTTGCCATGTACAAGGCAAGCATTCTACCCATTGTTCTATCTCTCTGCCCCCTAGTACCTTTCTTGAAAGAGTTGTCCTTGAAGTCCCTCTTCTCTTTCAGAAATGACTTGCAGCATTTCGTCTGCTCTTGAGGGCTTTGGCGTCACTATTTGGATTGAGTTGAAGAATGTCACCAATGACCTTCATATTTACACATCCTCATTCTGTGTGACTTCCTTGACCTTGGAAAGTTTTTCATAAGCTTTCTCACCCCCTCTTCCTGAGACAGCCTTGGATTTTGGGGGCCCCTCCAGACTTCTTTCCGTCTTCTTGCCCATTGCTTTGCAGTCTCCTTTGCTGACTCCCCAAGCTGTATTTGGCCTCTGAGGGTCAGCAGACTCAGAACTCTCTTGGGGGGCTCCTTCTCTTTGTCAGTCACATACTTTCCCATCAGCAAATCTGTCCATTGCCTACAACTTTCCTTTTGGTTTTGGCCATAAGAGAAATATTGTGTCTGGTCAGTAAGTTCCCTGAGCGCTTGCTGTTTCTCTTCAGCTTAGCCACATGCCTGGAAAGAATCCTTCATGGACTTTTCAGTTAGAATTAGAGAGTATCATCTGATTTTATTAATATACCACCAATGTGACAAAACTATGCCTGCAAGCATCCCAATATTTATCTCTACCTTGATCTTCCCTTTGAACTCTGAATTCTTGTGTTCACCTGCCACATAGGTGTCTTAGAAGTATCTCGAGCTGCACACCGCCAAGTCAGTCTTTTGATCCTGTGCCCGCTGCCCTTCTTCATGCTTCTTTTGTAGTTTTCCTCATCTCCGTAAACTAGACGTCTCCCTGTGTAGTAGGAGACCATCTCGTTTCTCTTCTCTGAAACAGCCCTCAGTTACCTGTTCTTTTCCACGGCACTCAAGGTGCTATTCTCATCTGAAGGTGACCACAGCGTAATGTGACTCGTCTCTCCATGTCTGCTCTTCTTCCTTCTCACCTCTGTGTTTCCTGGAGCTGCCCAATTTGATTTGCTTTTAGTGAAAATTTTTCTATCCTTCCCCAGTTAAAAACTGCCCAGGGTCTGACAACCTCGTGAAAATAAATCCTCATGACCTGGGTGCACAAAGCTGTTCGCATCTGTCCCCAGCCCCTCTCCTCCTCCACACGTGAGCTTTAATCTCATTGGCCATCGCCCCTCTCCTCCTCCACACGTGAGCTTTAATCTCATTGGCCATCTTGTGTTTCCGACTTTGAGCTGCTTTCCGCTTGGGATATTTGGGCAAGGTTCTTGTTCTTGTTCTTGTTCTTGTTCTTGTTCTTGTTCTTGTTCTTGTTCTTGTTCTTGTTCTTGTTCTTGTTCTTGTTCTTGTTCTTGTTCTTGTTCTTCTTGTTCTTCTTCTTCTTCTTCTTCTTCTTCTTCTTCTTCTTCTTCTTCTTCTTCTTCTTCTTCTTCTTTCTTCTTCTTCTTCTTCTTCTTTCTTCTTCCTCCTCCTCCTCCTCCTCCTCTTCTTCTTCTTCCTCCTCTTCCTCCTCTTCTTCTTCTTCCTCCTCTTCCTCCTCTTCTTCCTCTTCCTCCTCCTCCTCCTCCTCCTCCTCCTCCTCCTCCTCCTCCTCCTCCTCCTCCTCCTCCTCCTCCTCCTCCCTAGGATGCTCTTGGCTCACCCTGGCATGGCTGGTGTCTCAGGTCATTCCTGTTCCAGCCAAAATCGGACTGCCTCTGGGGTTCTCCAATTTCCTATCAGATTGCTCAGTTTTATCAACACATTCCTGACACCCTTTATGAGTGTTTTTCTTTTTTCCTTTGAAGATAGCTTTCTGGCCTTTTTTGTCAGCCTTGTATCTGTACTCAGGTTTAGTATGTTCACACTGGAGCATACTCCTGGTGGCTCACACTTGACTGTGGTTTAGGTGACACAAACTGCAGGGCTGGCGTCAATGTGATCATCTCAGGAGGGCGGGGCTTCTCTGTTAGTTCCCTGCTACGGCCCCAGCACAAGGGCCGAGTGATGTGCCCAATCCGGAGTGTTGATAAATTGCCTCGTGAATGAACAAATATACTTCTCTTGTGGCATTTCCACTTCAAGTAGGTTGTATCCTGGCTATAAAATTTACTTTTTAGGGGCTAGAGTGATAGTACAATGGGCAGCACAGTTGCCTTGTCTGCGGCTTACCAGGCATCAGTCCTTGCCATACTATATGGTCCCCTGAGCATTGCCAGGAATAATTCCTGAGAGCCAAGCCAGGAGAAACCCCTGAGAGCAGCTGGGTGTGGCCCAAGACACCCAAAACCAACCAGCCAAACAAGAAATCCAAAAGAATTTACTTTTTAGGGTCTGGAAAGGATAGTACAGTAGGTCAAGCACGTACCGTGGGTCAAGCACTTACAGTGGGTCAAGAACTTACAGTGGGTCAAGCACTTGCCTCACCTAAGGGCTGACCTGTTTAGTCCCCAGCACTACATAAGGCTCCCTGCACGGTGCCAAGAGTAACCCCTGAGTGCAGCTGGGTGTGGCCCCAATCCCTCACCATCAAGAAAAAAATTAAAATTGGTATCAGTGAGAACCGGTCTTCAGTAGGAAGCTCCCCTGGGCGAGTGTGGGGGAGGTGTGTATTGAATGGTATGCATACTGGGGCAGGCTGGAGGGAATTGGACACTCTGGAGCACGTGCTGGGATTTTTATGTGATAAATCCTACTAAAAATATTGTAAATCGCGGTGCCTAAAATAAAATTTAAAACACTTCATATTTTCTTATTTTGGAAGTTTAGGGACTATACTTCACTCCTCACTCTGTACTCAGGGGCTTTTTGGCTGTGTATTTGGGGGCTGCTTTCAGAGTGCTCAGGAATTGATTGGGCATTGGCTGCATACAAGGCAAGTGCCTCAACCACTGTATTTTCTCTCTGGCCCTAAAATTTTTGTTTTAGGGGGTTGGAACTATAGCACAGTGGGTAGGGTGTTTGCCTTGCATGCGACCGGCCCAGGTTCGATTCCCAGCATCCCATATGGTCCTCTGAGCACCACCAGGGGAAATTCCTGAGTACAGAGTCAGGAGTGATCCCTGTGAATCGCAGGGTGTGACCCAAAAAGCAAAAACAATCAAACAAAAAAACCCAGTAAAATTCTTGTTTTAGAAAAGAAAATTTGGTACTAAAATTTTGAAGAAGATAAAGGTCATTCCCCACCCCCCCAAGTTTTAAGGCATAATCTTGTTAGAATCTGGTTAATCCTGCCTTCTAGCTGTGTCTATGTTCTTGAGTATGAGTAATGGTATTGTTCTCTAATTGTTCTGTTTTTTTCTTTTACAAATCTCTTTTTCCCTTCATTAACATAATTCTCTTTCATTGTTATTAGCAGTTATCAAGTACTTAGTTTATTCCTATGCATTCATTTTCATCAATTTTAAAACTGTGAGGCATGGACTATCCCTGTTAACTACTAGATTCAAGGAATTCATTTTAGATATTATATTTAATAGATGTCCATAAATATCCTTTGGTTAGATAAAATTTTATGATAGGTAGTAGCTGATTAAAACATTTATATAGCTACATCTTTATCCATCTTCTTGACCTTTAGAAGAAATATCTCAAGGTAGAATTTTTATTTTCATGTTTATTTCACAATAGATGTCTAAGACCTATAATAAATTGACTTTCCTCTAAAGGAAGTATGAATTTGTACTCCTTTGAACAGCTCATGATAAAATCTGTTTCTTAGATTTATGCCAAAAATGATTATAAATACATAGTTATACATATATGAATCTTTGGTATAAAAATCTATATTTCATCAGCAAAATCTCATTTTCACTTGCAATTCTCTGAATAGCAATAAAATTTTCTATGAAGACATTTACTAGAAACTTATTCTTCTATTATTTATGTCCCTTACCTATTTTTTGATTTGTGTATTGTTTATTTCCTTAATGATTTATAAAACACCTCACATTAATTACATTAAATTTGTCATTTATGATTCACATATATTTTTTGTTATTTAATTATTGTTTTTTAACAAGTACTATTTTGGTAATTTTGAGACTATAGCTACATACTGCAATACCTTAATTTTTGATACTAGACTTTAAATTTTTCCCAACTTATAATTTGAAAAATACTTATTTTATGTTTTGAAAGTTTGAATCTGTGTCTTGGATTGTGACATGAAATAAATATTAGTGGAAAAAATATACATAATGAACATATCCTTAGGGCACCTTGTACGTTCCAGACTTTTTTAACTACTAACCTTTAATCTCATGACAGACTTTGGAATAGTTTTGCTCTATCCCATTTCCCATTTTCTATCTTAAGAGTGTGTGCACTGGGGCTGGAGCGATAGCACAGTGGGTAGGGTGTTTGCCTTGCACGCGGCCAAGTGGGCTTTGATTCCCAGCATCCCATATGGTCCCCTGAGCACCACAAGGAGTAGTTCCTGAGTTCAGAGCCAAGAGTAACCCCTGTGCATCGCCAGGTGTGACACCCCCCCCCCCCCAAAAAAAGAGTGTGCGCTGCACCGCAGCCCAGTGAGGTCACTGCACACTAGAGCCATCGGGGCCCTGGAGAGAACTCAGCAATGCCATCTTTGTTCCGGGTCAGGAGCCAACTCCACCTGCAAAGAAGAAAATGATTCTATTCCTTCACCTCTCCATAATATATTGAAAACATGCAAAGGCACCCTAACTGTAGGTTCCTAGGTACACACAACATATAAGAAACAATTCCAAACTGCAAAGGTCGCAGTGTAATGTAAGGCAGAAATCCGCCAGACTTAGTGATTGAAGATGAATGAGTTAACCCAGAGCTAGCCCAGATGAATGAGTTAACAAGAACGAGCTATTGTAGCTTTTCTGATGAAGAATTTTCCATGTCCCAAAAGTTCAAGTAGCTCATGCCTTCATTCTCATTTGTTTCCAGGAATCTTTTGATTCCTTCTCTAACTCACTGGTTGTTAAGTAGCAAGCTGTTTAATTTCCAGGTGTTTGACTTGATTCTCTATTTCTGTGTCTGATTAACTTCTATTTTTAATGCATCATGATCTGAAAAGATAGTTGATACAATTTCTATCTTCTTGATTTTATGGAGGAATGTTTTGTGGCCCATAATGTGATATATCTTGGAGAATGTCTCATGTGCACTGGAGAAGAATGTGCATTTAGCTTTATGGGGATGAGAGCTGTATATATCACTGTCATCTGTTCATCGATTTACTCAAGTGGGCACCAGTAATGTCTCTATTACACTCAGCCCTGAGATTTTAGCAGCCTCTCCTTACTTGTCTTTTCCAACGATTGGAGGCTCTTTCAGGGTCAGGGGAATGAGACCTATCGTTACTGTTTTTGGCATATTGAATATACCACGGGTAGCTTGCCAGGCTCTGGCGTGCGGGTGGGATACTCTCGGTAGCTTTTCAGGCTCTCCAAGAGGTATGTATATATCTTTTACTGTACTTGGGATATGAATACACCATAGGGAGCTTGTAAGGCTCTTCCGTGCGGGCAATAGACTCTTACACTTGTCAGGTTCTCCAAGAGGGAGAATAAGGCTATTAGATGCTTCTGGGAGCTTTGTCTTATAGTCTCTGGATATTAGCCGTTGGTAGGATTACATGGTGCTGGGGGAAGTTTGTGGGTATGGCTTCCAAGCTACTGGAAAATGGGGGGCCTGGGTGGAGAAGGCCCAGTCCCAATCTGAGCAGGCTTGGAGATCTCAGCCCTGGGTTCCACACACCTGGGTTCCTCTGTTGGCCCCTTCATGGGTGAGGCTCATCCAAATGTGTGGAGAGTGGCTTTGAGCATGGCTGTGGCAGGGTTTCGGAGGTCTTCAACTGTCAAGGCTCTCATTGGGGCGGGGAGGGAAAGGCAACCCATCCCCTCCAAGGGGCCCAAGTGAAGACAGCCAGGTGTGGGGGCAAGAGACTCTGCGTCGCTCTCTTCCAGGAGCCTGGTCTTATAGTGATATATATATCACTGTATCACTGTCATCCTGTTGCTCATCAATTTGCTTGAGTGGGCACCAGTAACGTCTCCATTGTGAGACTCGTTACTGTTTTTGGTATATCGAATACATCATGGGTAGCTTGCCAGGCTCTGCCATGCGGGCAGGATACTCTGTGTGATATATTTGTGTGATATATATGTACACACACACACACATATATATGTATATATATATATATATGTACACTACTTCCAGTGTTAAGAGGAAAGTTTATAGCTCTGGAAGCATTCATCAGAAAGGAAGAAAGAGCTCACATAAATAATTTGATGTCAGTCATAGCTTAAGATCTTGGAAAATGACACACACAAAAAATGGAGCCCAACCAGGCAAGAGGAAGGAAATAAGAAAACTTAGAGCAGAAATTAATGAACTAGAATCCAAAAAACACCACATACACATAAAAAACCAATCCAAGAGATCAATGAAACCAAGAGCTGGTTCTTTGAGAAAACAAACAAGATCAATAAACCACTAACAAGACTCACAAATAAAGGGAGAGAGCCTTAATAAACCAATCAGAAATAAAAGGGAACATCACAACAGAGACCACAGAAATTCAGCAGATCATTAGAGATTACTGTAAGAATCTTTACAAAGCAAAAGAACCTTCCTTGAAGAAATGGATAATTCCTGGATTCCTGTAACCTCTCAAGACTGAACCAAGAAGATTTGAATAGCTGAACATACCTATCACTATGGAGGACATTGAAATGTTAATCAAAAGTCTTGTCCTAAACAAAAGCCCTGGCCCAGATGGATTCACTAGTGAATTCTTGCAAACCTTTAAAGAGGACCTACTCAAAAGAGGACCTACTCAATGGTGTGCGAGATGGAGAGTAGTTAAGATAGAGGAGAATCCATTATGACAATATTAGTTGGAAATGATCACTCTTGGCAAGAACTGAGTGTTAAAAGCAGGTAAGGTGATATACATGATAAGCTTTCAGCATCTGTATCACAAACCATAATGCCTAAAATGAGAGAGAGACAGAGAAATAGAGAGAAGAGAGGTTCCTGCCATAGAGGCAGGTTGGGGTCAGAGGTGGCTGGAAGGAGTGGGAGGGAAACTCAGGACACTGGTGCTGGAAAATTACACTTGTGAAAGGATGGGTGTTGGAACATTTTATGACTGAAACAAAATAATGAACAATTTTGTAATGCTGTATCTCATGGTGATTCAATAAAAATTAAAAAATTTAAAAAATATAAAGAGGACCTACTGCCAACTCTTTTCAAGTTTTTCCAGGAAATTGAAGAAATAGAAACACTCCCAAATAGTTTCTATGAGGCAGATGTCACTCTGATACCAAAAGCAAACACACACCACAAGAAAAGAGAATTATAGGCTGATATTCCTGATAAACACAGATGCAAAGATCCTCAACAAACACTAGACAGAACCTAACAACTCATCAAAAAGATCATAGGCCATGACCAAGTAGGATTCATCTCAGGGATGCAAGCATGGTTTAACAATTGCAAGTCAATCAACATAATACACCATATCAATAAAAGAAAAGATAAAAACCATATGATAATTGGTTGACAAGATCCAGCACCTGTTCATGATAAGAACTCCAACAAGAAGGGTGTTGAAGAAACTTTGCTCAGTATATTCAAAGCCATCTACTAAGAGTCCACAGAAAGCGTTAGTCTCAATGGGATAAACGAAAAGGTTTTCCTCTACAACTGGGACAAGACAAAGATGCCACTCTCACCACTTTTATTCAGTATCATACTGAAAGTACTTGCCATAGCAGTTAGGAAAGAAAAAGATATCAAAGGCATCCAGATAGGAAAGGAAAAAGTTAAGCTATCACTATTTACAGATGGCAAGATACCATATTCAGAAAATCCTAAAGACTATACAAAAAAGCTCCTAAAAACAATAGGTTTGTATAGTAAAGTGGTACGTCAATACCTAATAGTCCATGACTTTCCTATATACAAATAATGATCAAGAAAGAAGAGATATTAAAAAAAAAGTCTCATTCACAGTAGTACCTCAGAAAATCAAGTACCTCAGAACCAGCATAACTAAGGAGATGAAGGACCTATACAAGAAAACTATAAAACATTATTTCAAGAAATAAAAGAGGATACAAGGAAATGAAGACACATCCCCTGCTCACGGATAGGGAGGAATAACATTGTCAAATGGCAATAATTCCCAAAGCATTATATAGATTCAATTTGTCGCCTATAAAAATATCCATGACATTTTTCAAAGAATTAGAAAAAAACGTCATGAAATTCATATGGAACAATAAGCCCCCATGAATAGCTAAAGCAATTCTTGGTGAAGAAAGATGAGAGGCATCACCTTTCTCAACTTCAAACTATACTACAAAGAGGTAATAATTAAAACAGCATGGTATTGGACCAAAGATAAATCTGCAGACCAATGGAATAGGGTTGAATATCCTTACACACACACCAGAATCAGGTACATGGAGGAAAACATAGGCAAAAATTCTCCATGACCTTGAAACCAAAGGTAGCTTCAAAGATGAAACACCACTGACCAAAGAGAAAGAAGGATAAACAAATGGGACTATATTAAACTAAGAAGCTTTTTCACTTCAGTAGAAACTGTGATCAAGATACACAGACAGTCCATGTAATGTGAAAAAAAATTATTTAACTAGTACCCATCAATTAAGGTGTTAATATCTCAAAATATAAGGCACTGGTAGAACTTTACAAGAAAAAACATCCAATTCCATCAAAATATGGGGAGAAGAAATGAACAGAAACTTCTTCAAAGAAGAAATACAAATGACCAAAAGGCACATAAATAAATGCTTTACATCACTGATCATCATGGAGATGCAAATTAAAACAACAATGAGATATCATCTCATGCCACAGAGACTGGCACACATCAAAAAGAACATGAACAACAAGCACAAATATGGGGAGAATGGGGCTCTCATCCACTGTTGGTGGGAAAACCGACTGGTCCAATCTTTTTTGGAAAGCAATATAGATATTCCTCAAAAAACTATAAAATGAGCTTCCATACCACCCAGTAATACCATAACTGGGAATAAACCTTAGGGGCACAAAATCACAGCAGAAATGCTGTCTGCACTTTTTGTTCACTGCAGCACCATTCACCAATAACCAGAATCTGGAAACATACCGAGTACCCAAGAACAGAGCACTGGTTAAAGAAACTATGGTACATCAACACAATGAAAAATTGTGCAGCCACCAAGAAAAATTAAGTCATGATATTTGCTTATAAATGAATGGATATGGAGAGTATCATGCTGAGTGAAATAAGTCAGAAGGAGAGGGAAATTCATGGAATGATTGCGCTCATTAATGGGATATAAAAATACATAGTATGGGGCCGGAGCGATAGCACAGCGGGTAGGGCGTTTGCCTTGCACGTGGCCGACCCGGGTTCCCGGGTTCGATCCCCGGCATCCCATATGGTCTCCCAAGCACTGCCAGGAGTAATTCCTGAGTGCAAAGCCAGGAGTAACCCCTGAGCATCGCTGGGTGTGACCCAAAAAAGCAAAAAAAAAAACAACAACAAAAAAATACATAGTATGATACTAATACCAAAGGACAGTAGAAACAAGGGCCAGGAGGATTGGTTCATGGTTGGAAGCTTTCCTCGAGTGCTGGAGGAGAAAGCAGTTAGGATAGAGAAGGAAGCACTATGGCAATGGTAATTAGAAATGATCACTTTGAATAACTTTGTGTGTGTGTGTTTGAAAGAAAGAGATAGTGAGAGAGAGAGAGAGAGAGAGAGAGAGCACTGCCATAGAGGCAGCTGTGGGTCGGGTTGGTGGGATGGAAACTGGGGACATTGGTGGTGGGAAATGTACACTGATGGAAAGACGGGTGTATGACTGAACATTGTATGACTGAAACCCAATCATTAAGAGCTTTGTAACTGTATCTCATGATGATTTATTAAAAAATAAGTGTTGGCACACAGGAAGTTAGAACTTGCCCAGGTCACAGACTATTAAGAGTCAGTGCTTTTTTGTTCCAGAATCTATACTGTAAGATACCAACTCTGACAATTCCCTGTGACTGGTCAATATATCTCTATTTACTATTGGCAAATAACTCATTTTTTACTATTTGAAAAAAAACTGTTTTTAACATGTGCCAAACACACATATTTAGATCTCTTTCAAGCCTTCCTTCCTTCCTTCCTTCCTTCCTTCCTTCCTTCCTTCCTTCCTTCCTTCCTTCCTTCCTTCCTTCCTTCCTTCCTTCCTTCCTTCCTTTCTCCCTCCCTCCCTCCCTCCTTCCCTCCCTCCCTCCTTCCCTTCCTTCCTTCCTTCCTTCCTTCCTTCCTTCCTTCCTTCCTTCCTTCCTTCCTTCCTTCCTTCCTTCCTTCCTTCCTTCCTTCCTTCCCTCCCTCCCTCCCTCCCTCCTTCTCTCCCTCCCTCCCTTTCTCCATTCCATATTTCTTTCTTTCTTTTATTCCTTCTTTCTGTGTTTTTCACACTCGACAGTACTCAGGCTTATTTCTGGCTCTGTGCTCGGGGATCACTCCCTAGCAGTGCTTGTGGGACCATGTGTGTGGTGCTGGAGATTGAACTATTGTTGGTTTCATGTATGGCCAGGTGCCTTAACCCTGTACCATCTTTTTGGTCCCAAGCATTTTTTGTTTGGTTGACTTACCCTCTCTTCTACTGAAAACGCTACACTTTCATTCTTTGATTTTTTTCCACTAAAATTTCCCCCCATTCTTCAAATGTAGTGCTTTCACATATTTTTACCCAAACTTAAAAGAAAACAAAGATCTGGATCTGATACCCTTGTCCAGGCCTGTGCTTCAGGTTTTCACTATGAGGTGGTTACGTGAGCACAGTTTGCACCACACAAGGGAATGTAGATGCTCTGTAGACACACTAGAACCATTGGAATGAAAATAAACCAGTTTCTGCATCAGTCTTCTAATTTCCATTTCTACTCTCTGACAGACATGCATATTTAGCAAACAATGATTTCATGTGAATGAAGCTTTTTAAAATCCCTCCTGTTACTCCTGCCAATCTATATTGAGAGGCAAATCTGAATTCTCAGAGTTGCCCTTTTCTTGGCCTTTGCTATTAACTGGAATGACTCAAAAGTGGCAATGAGACCTTTGACTTCTCTGCTGAGACTTCAGCAGGTTTTATTTTGACAAAACTTGCTCCTTAGGGGACCAGAGGGATGGTATAGTGAGTATGTCGCTTGCCTTGCATGCGGCTGAGCCCTGTTTGATTCCCAGCATCCCACAAGTTCCCCTGAGCCTCATCAAGAGTAAACCCCAAGCACAGAGCAAGGAGTAAACCCTGAGCACTGCCAGGTGAGACTCAAAACCACCTAAACAATATTTCCTCCTTAAAGTTTATCTGACTTGTATATCCCAAGGAAAAAACTCAATAAACTAAACACAGTGTTATTTAGAAGAGCTCTTATTGAGGCTTTACCCTGCTCACTGACTTGAATGATTCTTTCACTCAAGAACTCACAGGTGAGCTCAGAAAAATGCAAGTATCTGCCATCTGAAAGATCTGTTATTGAAAACCAGAAATAGCAAGGGGCTTTTTGTTCTTTTGAAGTTGACATTTCATATACTGCTTTTCCAAAACTAATTTGTAAATAAAATTTCTGCACCTATTTTTGGGTCATGTGCAATAGCTTTTCTTTAGGTCAGTCTAGCCACAAAAATGATTTAGATACCAATGATGTCTTTCCAGGAAGTATTTTTTTGACTGTTTTCCTACTATGTTCTCTATATAAGCATTTGTAACAGACTTCGAGAGTTTGAAGTACTTTGAGGATAATATTGTTTCCCAGTAGGTGATTTAATATCCACTGATGTGAATTGTCAGTGGCCAATGGTTAAGTGCTGAAACCCCCAAATATGAAAATTAAATGTCAATGGAGTCACATAATTTGACTTGTACTGGAAGTATGTATTTCTATACCTGGGTTCAGTTAGAGAAGATGAATTGAGATGTTCTGGCCTATGGCAACATTGACATTTTGCAGTAAAGATGAATGGTTCTCTATTACTAAATGTCAATTTTACTTTTCTGTGCAGTTAGTCATTAAAGATGGTAGTGATACCAGTTGCTCAGCAAAAATACACCTACAAAATCTAGTTTGGGAATATTATGTGAAGACCAAAAGCAGTTGTATAAGTCATCAATTTTGTTAAGTCACTGTTGCAGATTCTTTTGTTCTTTGAGTCCCAGTTTGCTTGGTAGAAGTTCAGTCTTGAATGGAATCTTATAACTTATTCTTGCTGCAAACGTTCTTGGTACTTTTCTGAAAAAAAAAAAAAGAAAAATAATTAAATTCAAAGCACAACCACTATTTAATTAAACTGAACTTAAAAAATTGGATCTTGGTGAGGCTGTAGTAACTTTGTGTGCACCAAAGCATAACCATCAAAACTACTGCAATCAAGTTACCCAAACTGCAGTAAATATGTGTGTATCTTGGAGGCAAGTATATAGTTTCAGATTTCCAAATTCTAACTGAATAAGTAAGTCTTCTAAAGGAAAGTTGTGTGTCATAATTTCCCATTTGATTCTGATTTTCTATTGCCCCCTTTAAAATTTTCTGCTTTTAGTTTATGTATTAGATTTTGAGGGTTTTGTCTTATGTTTTGTTTTTTGAGCCACACCCAGCCTGGTGCTCAGGGGCCATTTCCAGGGCTTGCTCTGGGCAGTGTTTAGGAGACCATCCAGTGCTGGCTTTGAATCTGGGCCTCCTGCATGCGAAACAAGCGCTTTAGTGCTTGGAGTGATCTCCTAGTTGCCCAGACTTTATTCATCTGAAGCTCTTTTGTTAATAAGCATTTTAGATTTGAGACTCTTTTTTGCAGAGTTGATTTCATTGTTTGTACACAACCTTGTTTATATCTTGCAAAAACAAACAAACAACTACTTTGTTGTGAGGCTACATTCAGCAGTGCCTGCGGCTTACTCCCGGACCATGTAGAACAGGGATCAAACCTGGTCTTCAACATGCAAAACATTTGCTTAGTCCACAGATCTCTCTCTAGCCTGGGCCTGGGTAAAATACCTTCTTGCCTAAGAGACAGCATTATATTAGTATAGGAATGTAACTGTTTCAGTTTAATTTGCCAAGGGTCTTTCTTTGTCCCTTTTCCAGCTATTTTATATCCTTGTATATAATGTGTGCCCTATTTCTATCAGTGCATGCTTATTTTTTCCCTTAAGTTTGCCAGTCTTTGCATGTTCAAGTATTTAGAATCACATACACACATACATATAAATTATGATTATTGTAAGGAGTTAAAATTGCCTTTTCATCATTAGTTTTGTTTATCCTGTTTTATTCTTGATGCTTTGTGAATTGCTTAAATACTTTTTATTTGCTCTCTTTTGATGTTAATTATATTTTATTTAACTATTTTAGTGATTGCATTGAAATGAGTATGTTTCCTTGACTTTTCCAATCTAATGTAAATTGCATTTGCTGCAATTTGATGTTGCTAGAAGTTTAGACTACATACTATCATTTACTTTATTGTGCTTTTGTGGTTTTATTTCCACATATAATTTATACTTTGCAAGGATGCAATAATTGATTTTGTAGATACATATATTTAGTCATATTAACTTCCCACTTTTCTCTATTCTTTATTGCTTGTTTCCATGTGGTTCCATTTTTATTATGCCTGAAGATTTCCTTTTCATTTGTTTTGTTAGTTGGATTTGCTTTTAGAAATTCCCATGTATTTGGAGGCTTGTTTGAAAACTTATTTCATCTTTGAGGCTTATTTCCACTAGGCATAGGAATTTAAGTTGGTATATTTTATGTTAATTTGCTACAAATATCTTTACCTTGTGGTCTTTATTTTCATTGAGAAGTTATAAAAAGTGCCACTTAAAAACTTAATATTATTTTTATGTTTATAATGTTTACTTATAATGTTCACTTAAATGTTTTTTATAGTTTTACTATGATGCATCTGTTTTAATCTTTTTTTTGTATTAACTGGGTGCTTAAATCTCTGTAATGTTTTCATTTAAAATTTTTGATAGTTGGAGAAATTTGCTGATTTGTCTCTTGAGTACTCTGCCCATTCCTCCACCCTTGGTCATCCTTTCTTCGTTCTGGATTCACATTAAACTTGTCAGAATTTTAGGAGAATATCATACCTATTCATTGTAGTCTTCTCTAACTTTTCCAATTTGTTTTACTTTTCTTATTTGAAATTCTTAATTTCTGTTGCCATAGCACTGGACTACAGTACTGTGAAATTTCAGGGGTCTAGCTTCACATCTCTCAGTGTATGTAATTCTTTCCATTGCCACACTTGGCAGTTGGTCCACCATCAAAACGCTCTAATTTTCTTTTCTTACTGACCTCTTCCACTTCCCTCTGTAATCACTATAGTTTTCACCCAGAACTTCCATAGAAGTTATTTTTTTACCCCTTTATCTAGTTCATTTGTTTTATTTACTCATATTTTACACACTAGGTATCGGATTGATATGAAATATGGTAATTGTCTCTTATTTCATTTAGCCCTGTCATCTCAAGATGCATCCCTTTTGTCCCCAAAGACACCAGTTTACCGTTTTAAAATTATAGCAGTATTTTGTTAAATAAATACACCACAGCTTTTGTATCCAGTCCTCTATTCAGATTAGGCGTTTAGGTTAATTCCTAGTTCTATGAAATGTCAAAAATGCTGTAAAGACTACAGAGGTACAAATCTCATTTCAGGTTAGTGTTTTGATTTCCTCTAGATCCATGCTTAGGTGTAATATTGCTAGAATGTATAGAATTTCCAGACATTTTAAAGTTAATTTGGTTTTAGGGCCATGTCCAGTGGTACTCAGAGCTTACTCTAGGCTGTTTGCTCAGGGGTAACTCCTGATGGTATTGGGGGGGCTACATGTGGTGATTTGAGCCAGGGTACATGTGGTGATTTGAGCCAGGGTCAACTACCTGCCTTAATCCCTGTGCCATCTCTGTAGCTCCAAGAATTTTCAATTTTTTCCTTTTAAAACATCTGAATACCATTTTTCTAGAGGCTGTACCAATTTACATTTACACCAGAGACATGCCAGATTCTTGATTTCTCCATTTTTAGTAATACTTGAAGCTTCCAATGATATATATATATATACATATATATGTGTATATTTATACACACACACACGTCTTTCTCACCAGTTCATTTATTTCTTTGAAAACTCTCATTGTTTGGAGTGATCAGTAGTAGGTTAATATATTCTTGTAATATCTCAGCATGGGTTATCTTTCCATTTGTCTTCTTTTTCTTAATGCCTTATAGTTCCACCTCATTAGGTTTACTCCCATATATTTTTCTTAGTGTAGTTGTTAATGAAATTATTATTTTTAACTCCCCTTTCATTCAGCTCATTGTTAGTAGAAAGGCAACAGATTCATATGAATTGATTTTTGTATTATGCCACTTAGTTTAGTGGCAGAATTAGTTTATTTAATTTTTTTTGTCCTTAGGTTTATCTAGTTTTATTTGCAGATAGTAATAATTGTATATTTTAGGATTTGGATTTCTTTTGCAGCTTTTTCTTGGACTTTTTTTATAGCTTTTTCTTGAGTAATTGCTCTGACTAGGACTTTGAAAATTTCAAGTATTGATAAGAGTAGGTATGCTTGTCTTGTTCTACATTTTAAGGGAAAATCTAGTATTTGACTATCGAGTATATGTTGCTGTTCTGATAGATAGGTGGTCACTGGTCTGCCTGTGGTGACCGAAGCTTCTCTTGGTGTGTTTGGGGCCAATCACTGTACCCCCAGCAGGCCGACAGTGGTGAATGAATGAAGGAATGGGGCCACTAGGCTGGTTGGTAATCAGTTGCCATTTATTTGAGTCTCACAGCCTTATAGAGAAATCATGAAGGCCTGGGGGTAGCAATTAGAGATAGGTGTGGTAACATATTATCATAAACAACGAACAAAAGTAAAGCCTTTCCCTCAAGGGAAAGTTCTAGAATTGCTAAAGGACAAAATTTCATCTAAGTGCTCAGCACTCTAAATTCCTGCTAGGAGATCCGCCCAAGGGAAGAATTCCATCTCAGGGTGTTTTGCTTTCTTCTTTTCTCGGCCAATATCCACTCAAACAGTCATCTTAAATTTACTTATTGATAATATTTTTAATTCTTTTGTATGGACACAATAAGAGGTATACTAAGCATAAAGGGTGGCTCTTCCTGCGGACATCTCGCTATATATCCCAGACTACAGTCCTCAGGCCAGGTTAGTCTTTCCTAACCCTGCAGGGTCCTTATTCAGATACTTCCCATGTTACAAAAACATAGCATTAATTGTCTTCCTGTATCTATATAAAAAGTACATTGCTCTAAAATAAACTATGCAAAGGACATGAAGGAAAGAGAAAAGCAGCATATCACTGTCACTGTCATCCCCTTGCTCATCAATTTGCTCAAGCGGACACCAGTAATGTCTCCATTGTGAGACCTGTTTGTTACTGTTTTGGGCATGTTGAACATGCCACGGGTAGCTTGCCAGGCTGTGCTGCACGGGCGAGATACTCTCGGTAACTGACAGACTCTCCAAGAGGGGCAGAGGAATTGAACCCGAGTCTGCCGTGGGCAAGGGGAATGCCCTACTGCTGTGCTGTTGCTCCAGCCCAGCATATCACTTATATGCACAAAAATCCAGAGCCTTCTGGACTTAGTTACTAAAATACTAAAATACAGAAACCCAAAACCGTGAGGCCACTAGGTGCGGTCACTCGACCTCATACCTCTTCATTCTCAGCAATGGAAAACAAATTCTCAAATGCTTCCTTTTCAGCAGGTCTGACTTTAGTGGGGAGACTCTCCAAACAATAATAGTGAGTTTTGTTGAAATATTGAATGCAATCAAAGTGAAAGTAAAGTGAAATTTATCAGTTACACAGGCAAGAGAGGGGCTAGGGGTGGTGGTGAGGGCTAGGAGTGTGGGGGGGCTAGGGGTGGGGGGGACGGGGTGGAGCTATACTGTGATTCTTGGTGTGGAATATGTGCACTGGTGAAGGGATGGGTGTTCGAGCATTGTATAACTGAGCCTTAAACCTGAAAACTTTGTAACTTTCCACATGGTGACTCAATAAAAAAAATTAAAAATAAATAAATAAAAATAAAAAAAAAATCCAGAGCCTTCGGAAGAATATGGCTTTACAAGTCACAGGGTCTGATTTGGGAATATTTGTGATTAACAGATAGAGGAAACATACAGGAGAGGTTAAAGATAAACAGAGAGGATGGGAGTGCTCATGAGACACACCTCCTGGTGTGCCTCAGGAGCACTGTGGTGTGAGTTACTCAATAAATCTAAGCTCCTTTCAGGGGGGTGGGGGAAGGAAGAACAAATGAATGTTAAGCATAAAATGCTTAGACCTATAATCCAACAAGTATGTTAGCTGTATGTTTGTTATATATGGTCCTTATTATGTTGAAGAACATTCTTTCTATTTCCAGGTTGTTTTGTTTTTAATTCAGAAATGAGTATTGATCATTGTCAATTTTTTTGCAGCATCTATTTATATGGTTGTGGTTTTTTGTTTGAATTTTACTTGATTTGCATTAAGTGATTGAGCTGTTTGTGTACCCTGGGCTAAATACCACTTAGTCATGGTGAATGATTCTTTTGATTTTGTTGAATTCAGTTTACCATGATTTTGTTGAATTTTTCATCTATGTTCATCATATATATATATATATATCATATATATCTTATGTGCTTTCCTGGTTTGGGAATTAGAATGTCCTTGGAGTATCTTCCCCCCTCTGTGTTGTGTTTTATATGTGTCTTTGTCTTTTATATTTTTAAGCAGGATAAGCATTGCTTCCAAGGTATCTTAGAATCACTGGTTAAACCACCTATTCCTGAGCTTTTATTCTTAGGGAAATTTTTGACTGCCTTTTAGGTAACTGATATAGCTTTTAATTTTTGTATGTGTGTGTATTTAAGGAGAGGGGCCTGACGTTGTACTTATCCTGGGGATCCCTCTTGGAAATGTTTTGTTTACTGAACTGGAGGTTCAATGTAAGGGCCAGAGAAAGTGGTGTTACTTGGGCTCTGCGAGGCTGGGGGTTACTCAGATCACCCCCGGGTGTGCTTCAGGGTCTCCAGGGCGGTACCTGTTGCTGCTGGCGAATCTTGGGGAGGGCATTGTGGTGTTTTGGGGACTCTGAGATCAGCTGCACGTGAGGCATGTGCCTTAACCCTTGTGTTAACTTTCCAGCCTCTCTACTTAAGACTTTTGTTTTAGCTCTTTCTTCTTGGTTCAGTCTTGGACAGGCATATGTATAAAAATTTGTCTATTTCTTTTTAAGTTGTCTGATTTGTCTGCATATAGAGTTTTATAATAGTCTCTTATGATCATTTTTATTTCTAAAATGTTGGTTGAAATTTCCACTCTTCGATCCCAGTCATTTCAATTTTTTTTTCTTGGTGAGTCTAGGTAGGAGTTCTATCAATTTCACTTTATTGAAACTATCAAAGAAGCACTTCTTGGCTTCACTGATCTTCTGTGTTGTTCTAGTTTCTATTTCATCTTCTCTACCTTTCATTTCCTTCCATCTACTTGCTTCTGGTTTGTTTGTTTCTCCTTCTCTTGTTTCCTCTGGAATACAGCTAGATTGTCCGAGACTTTCATTGTGGAATGAGTGGAATGATATTGCAGTGAATTTTTTCTTAATACTGTGTTTTGCTACCTTCTGTAGGATCTTAGCGCTTATCTCTTTGCTTGCTTTTAAAGTCCACCTGAGTATCCTGACAATGTGTTTCCTCTGTAGAGACCAGAAGAGCAACCTTTTCCCTCTCTCTGCTACATCCATGTTTGTGCATCCTTCACAGGTAGCCTGATTGTCTCACTTCTTCATGCTAGGATTCACCTCGTGATGGGCTGTAGGGAGCATCCTGCTGGGAGCCAGTGTGAGGCAGTGCTGCCCAGCCACAAAGCCTCCCAGACATGGGAAAGCCCTTCAGAGGGTGTGGGGGCTGGGGAAGGACAAGCCCCAAGGCTGAGAACTAGGAGGTGAGGGGACCAGCTGCACAGACCCTGGTACATCCCTTTCAAGTGAGAAGGAGGAGCTGCCTGGTCAGATTGTCTGCCTTGCAGGTGACACGTTATTGTTCAGTGAGACTCTAATTACAGTTTAATGCTCTCCCCCACAAACAGGAATATGAAACAAGATATTCTTCTCTGACTTGTTACTTTCTGATTGCAGAATGGGTGAAATTTTAGAAGATCCATTTCTTCTTATTAATCTCATAGGGTTTCATGGTGGAAAATAAATGAGACTTATTTATGCTTGCAAATCAAATTGCCATAAAAGGTTATTTCAATAGACAGAGGCAAAATCATAATAAAATAATTTAGTAAAATTGGGAGCTAAGAGTATGCTTAATGGAACATGATTAGATTTAATTTTCTTACTATTTCCATCATTAAAGCTCCATTATCTTTTCTGAGACCTCATTTAGGCTTCCTGCCACACCGCAGCTCAAAAGCCTTTCTGGGAAGCACACAGAAGCCTGTGAGTGCCATTAAAAAAATAATAAAAATAGCTGATAGCCTTTCCCTTTTTTCTACTTGATATCAGTGCCTCAGAGTTCCATATGTTCTCTTCATAACCTTCTCATTCATCTCCTCTCTTGAAAGCTATAAGTATCATCACCTAAGAACATTCCTATCAAAAAAAGTTTGATTTGGGGTAGAAAACAAAACTAAGATGTAGAGGTGGGTGTTCTTGAAGTGTAGAGGCCCCTAGAATATTTCATCTGCTTACCCGCAAGCGTATCCTTGGCTAAGACATTTTTACTGAATAGTATGCTTGGTAGTCTTGATGAGCCTGCCTCACATTGTGTAATTATTGATAGGCAAAGTAAAGAATTGGACTCCTGGGCTGGGGATGTTGCTCGGTGGCTGAGAACCGGCCTTGCATGTGTGAGATTCCGGGTTTGATCCCTGGCACTTCCCCCAGAACCAAACTTTCAGGGGTGAATTCAGTGTCGTATATATAAACATGGTTTTATAGAGCTGTTTACCTTGAACTTAACATTATAATGTAATACAGTGTTAATTCAATAAAGCACTGTAACACTGTCGTCCCGTTGTTCATCGATTTGCTCGAGCAGGAATCAGTAATGTCTCCTTTGTGAGACTTGTTGTTACTGTTTTTGGCATATTGAATATGCCACAGGTAGTTTGCCAGGCTCTGCTGTGCCGCCGGAATACTCTCGGTAGCTTGCCAGGCTCCCCAAAAGGGATGGAGGAATCAAACCTGGGTCAGCCGCATGCAAGGCAAATGCCCTATCCGCTAAATCCCTATACCTTACCTCTAGAGGGATTTCCCCATCTGTCTGGTGTAATAGAGAAAAAAACACTTGTCTTTTCTGCTGGAGAGAAAGAGTCTACTTCATTTACTTCAGTCTGAAGTCAACGTTCAGATGCTCTTGGGTCCAAATGGAAGTGTAAAGCCAGGTATTGCAGTGAGGTGGTGCAAGCAGGTCAGAGGTGAACTGGTGAGCCGAGAGCAGCTACCAGTGCAGTCTTGAGGCACTGATCCTATGTCCCAGGCAGGGCTGATGCAGCTGCCATCTGTGATTCATAAGAGCACGCCCTGAATCCGAAAGAAACAAACATCCAGGCACTTAGTACTAACCTAGATCTAATGTGGATTCCACATTTTACCAGTGTGCAGAGTAAAGGGACCTCAGAGTCCCTTTGTAATGTTCCCAGTCTTCAAAATCCCATTTTGCCTGTGGCAGTCCATCTGTGCTCTCTCTCAAGCTCTAGAGCTCTGTACATCTGCTAGCTCTGCCTCCCCAGCTCCTCTCCCCTCTGCTTCCTGAAGTCTTTCTCACCTTAAGCTGCTTGCCTGGATCAGCACAGTTCCTGCACTGATTCCATTCCCACCATGTGCCTGCCTTCTTCTTTGCTAGAGGCAGCCCAAAGACGGGAGTCTTGGTGAAGTTTGGGGTACTTCATCAGGATCTAGGATATGCCAGGAATAGGCTGCTGCTGAGGACAAGAGTGAAGAAATCACATGCAGCTCAGTGCAAAAAGAATGAATCTCTCTTTCCCCCCCTTCTTCAAAATAATACTCTATTCTGTAATGCTGAAGGATGCAACTGACAGATTGCTTGATGAATAACCAACAGATTGTTCACCTGACCCATTGTAAAAAGACTTCATGTTTTAGTCAAAGGGTTTCTCAGTGTGTATATTTTAAAATGTACTGAGTTTCACAAAACCTGTTTTTAGTGTGGAGTTTAGCTCCTGTCCCTTTGATACAAGCCAGATCAGTTTGCTTGTAATCTTGTGATGGAAGGAACAGTAATTCATAAAGCCTCACTTATCCCCCATGTCTATGTGAAGTTGGACTTCCTGATTCCTGAGCCAGATTCTGGCGTGTTGGATTCTTCTGAGAAGCTGAAGGAAGGTAGGCTTCTGACGTGCTTTTCTCACAGTAGACCCACTCTGTATTCTGAGGTTCATGAGCGTGTATTTTGGGACAGGATGGAGGGGAAACACCAGCCTGTGCTAAATTTATCTTTGATCATTGTCACAATCCCCAAGTATCTGAGACAGTACAACTGTTCTCTTTGAATATAGCCATTTTATTTGAATATTGGATTGTTGTAATTGGACATTATTTAACTTTTGGTTCAAAGAATCTTCAGGAAGGACAGCATCAGAAGCTGTTAGAGCAGTAAAGGAGCTGGGAGATGAACTTGCATGTTCAAGCCGATCGCTATCGCCTGGGTGCCCATTTCTGTATCTTTCCCCTATTGCATACTGGGCAGCTGGCACTCCCAGCCCTGCAACTGCCTGAGGCAGCTGATGCAAAATAATGCAGCTGGTCCTTTGCCTGACTCAGTGACTCCAGGGGACACGCTTCCTGGTATCTGTGGCTATAAGCAATGTGTTTCCAGGGGCCTGGGAGTTTGCTTCTTGCACAGATATATCTGAGAGCATTGTGGCTCAAGAGTCAGCTCTGTCAGCATCTGCCACTCTCTTTCACCCCACGTCCTCGCCATGGTTGGGACAGCGCTTACATTTTGTTGAACTTCAGAGCATCCTGAAGAAATGTTTTGGAATCAAAGCTCTATTTCTTCTGTGCCATTGTGTTTTTGTTATTTCAGCTTATGGGTGAAACTTAGTGCTTGTGTCCTGAGAGATGAGATTCCAAGATTAGCCCTTGAGAGTGGCCAATACTGAAATTTAGTCCCCTCACTGTGTGTATGACCCAAAGGTAAGGAGCATCTGCAGAAGATCAAGTCTTCTCCACTCAGCAAAGGCAGGCTTATGACAGCAGTTTCTCATGTATATCATTGTCATGCAAGCCAGCAGCAGAAGGAAGGATTCCTGCAGCCACATCAGCCTGAGGCCACCACATTTGCAATCACCTGAAGCTCATCAGCATTTGAGTGACACCTTCCTTCCTTCTGTATTCTCACAGTGGGTAGCCACTGAGCTTTGAAACCAGGGAGCAATCCCAGCACTGTTTCCTTATGAACCAAAAAAAGAAAAAACCAAAACAGTTCCAAGGGCCTGGAGTTAGTGAATCACTTGCTTCTTTGCGGACTGTGAGGCAGCGTGAGTTATGTGGGATATGATAGTAGGTAGGTCTAACATGCAGGGACTGAACTTCTGTGTCCATATAACCTCCCTCCTACTTGCTGGGTGGTACCCAATAGCTGAACACATCCTGGGTTTCTTAACTGAGTTTTGTTTCAGTTTGGTGATGAACAGTTAACTTGAGATGCAAAAACCTTTCGATTTAGCACCTATGGTCTAGAGGTTGTACACACACCTTATATGGGCTCAATTCTTGGAAGAAATCCATCTGTCCTGACTTCCTGTCTTCATCTAGTCCTTCCCCTATACATCTTTTTTGCCTTCATTTTGGGCATTCATTCCAGTTTCTGGTTTTCTTTGTGACTCGCATGAAGAAAATTTAATGACGTTGATTTGGCCTTTGATCTTTTAGAGCTGAGCCTGACTGGTTGGAAGGCAGGCTAAGTGTGAAAACTACATAGTCTTTCCTTTCTCCATTCCATTTCTAAGGTCAGGGGGCTTCTCATGAGTGGTGGGACAGTTGCTGAGAGACAGTGGGTGTGACCAATGAGCACTCTACTTTACATTGGATGCCTTGTCATCGCCAAGATCCCATAGGTGTGAGCCTCAGAATAAATGTTAAGGATGGTCATGTTTTCTGGATCTTAAATTCCTCTAGAGATGCATATTTATGGTGGACCTATGCCATTAATTTGAGCTCTCTATAGTTCATTTCTAGACTTTGTAACTGAGAACTAGCCAGTGGTCACTTTCTCCCTACATGTAGTTCCTCAGTGTCCTGTATTTCAGAATCTTTTTGTTATTCCAGCACATGGGATGCTCAGGATCTACCAGTGGGTTCTCATTTCTCAGAAATCATTTCCCAGCACAAGATACATTGGCCTCCCCATTATTGCTGGCATAAACCACATTAACAATGCCTACTTGATGCTTTTGTGCAGGCTTTCTTCTAGTTTGTTACTGCTTAGTGTTCCTGGAAGCTTAAAAAATGTGTGAGGGGGGATAGAGAAAGAATACAGGGGATAGGACACATTCTATGCATGTGGCCAAGTGAGGTCCCATTCCTGATATTTCATGGTCCCCTGAGCATACCCCAGAGGTCCTTGAGCATCGCTTGGGTGGCCCTGATGACTCCCAGCATCACAGGACCTGAGCAGCACCAAATCCTCTGACCCTCACATTGAGCTGCTGACTTAGTTGGCTGAGAATTTTGGGGAGGAGCCAGCAAGCTCCCAGAGCACTGTTTGGGAGATGACCTTCCCCCCAAATAATTTTTCTTAATTTTATTTATCTAAGAAATGAAAAATTCCTACTTTTATCCCATTGCATCCAATTTATACATTTTTAAAAATCATTTTCTGGCCAGAAATAAACTTTTGAATGTCCCAGAGTGATTCTACAACTCTGACTGTTCCTAATCTAACTAGTGTTTAGAGAAGCTGATCACTCCTGGCTATGGAGACTGAATACAGAAGTGTGATTGTGCATCATAATCGTAATCATCATCCTGTTTATCATCGAATTTCTAGAGCAGTCTCAGTAATGTCTCCCTTCGTCCTAGCCCTGAGATTTTAGAAGCCTCTCTACTCGTTCTTCCCAATGATGCTGCATTGGAGGCTCTTTCAGGGTCAGGGGAATGAGCCCCAGCTTGTTACTGGTTTTGGCATATTAATACACCATGGGGAGCTTGTGAGGCTCTCCCATGTGGGCAGGAAACTCCTGGTAATTTTTCAGGTTTTCCCAGAGAAGAAGTAGGCTATAAGATATCGCGTGACTGCTTAGAGGCCTCCCAGTTCTGAGAGCTTGCTTTTAAGTCTCTGGATGCTGGCTGTGGATGGGATTACAGGGCGCCAGGAGTAGTCCTGGGGTGTGACTGCCTAGCTACTGGGAAATGGGAAATCTGGGTGGAGGAGGCCCAGTCCCGATCCGAGCAGCCTTGGAGGTCTCAGCCCCAGATCCCACACACCTGGGTTCCTCTGCCAGTACCTTCATGCATGAGGCTCATCCGAACGTGGAGAGGGGCCTTGGGCATGGCTGTGGCTAGGCTCTGGAGGTCTTCACCCGCTGGGAGCTCTGCTTGAGGTGGGGAGGGAAGCTGGAGCCCATCCTTTCCGAAGGGCCCCGGGGAAGACAGCCAAGCGCGTGGGCCAGAGACTCTCTGCACGAGATTGTGCAGAAACTGAAATTCCAAGTGCAGTAGATTCTGAAGATCCTGACTGGCTTTGTTTGTTTGGGGGGTTACACTGGGCTGTGCTCAGGCTTACTCCTGACTCTGTGTTCAGGGATCACTCCTGCTGGGGCTTAAGGGACCATAAAGGGTCCAAGGGACCATAAAGTCCCCAATTCCTCAGGAATAGCCCATCTTTCTCTTCCTGTCCCTGGTTAAGAGGTGGCTGGATAGATGTGGAAGGCGATCCAATATGCAGTACCAGTTGGCCTGCTTAGAGCTTTACTTCTCTGCTTGCCGAAAGTTGTGAATTTTATTTATTTATTTTTTGGAACCCAATACTTTGAATCGTTACTGTTTTTGGCATATTGAATATGCCATGGGTAGCTTGCCAGGCTCCGCCATGCGGGCGGGATACTCTCAGTAGCTTGCCGGGCTCTCTGAGAGGGATAGAGGAATCGAACCTGGGTCGGCCACATGCAAGGCAAATGCCCTACCTGCTGTGCTATATCAAATATGCCATGGGTAGCTTGCCAGGCTCTGCCGTATGGGTGGGATACTCTCGGTAGCTTGCTGGGCTCTCCCAGAAGGACGGAGGAATTGAACCCAGGTCGACTGCATGCTATCAGAAGGTAGAGCGTTTGCCTTGCACGCAGCTGACCCAGGTTCGATTTCTCAGTCCCTCTCGGAGAGCCCGGCAAGCTACCAAGAGTATCCTGCCTGCATGGCAGAGCCTGGCAAGCTACCAGTGGCATATTCAATGGGCCAAAAACAGTAACAACAAGTCTCACAATGGAAACGTTATTGGTTCTCGCTTGAGCAAATTGATGAACAACGGGACAACAGTACCACAGTGTTGCAGTATTTTTTGGAAAGAGCTCATAAGTGGTGCCCCAGCAGTTCTCCACAAGATGGACCATTTGGTTGCTGTTGCTGCCCAAGGATGCTTGCTCCTTGGAGCAAGAGTGTCCTTTCTAGTTAAAGACATTCGGCCACTGTGTAATGGGCACTGCACCTTGGTGCTGGGAACATGATTATAAACTCAGTTCAGTTTCCGTAGGGCTCTGGCAAGGAATGGGTGGAGGAACCAACAATAACGTGCAGGGAGGTACTCTGAGAAGGCAGGTGGAGGAAGGTGACCACATCAAACACACGGAGAGCTGCCCTCAGGTCCCAGACTTGAGCAAATGATACATGGTTTGAATTTCCCTTCTTTGTTGGTGCTGTGATGTCGGGGTGCTTCCAAGTGCTCGCAGAGTCCTGAAGGTTGCACTTGGAGAATCAGGGATCACAGGGTCCCCAGGTGATGTGAGGTGGTGCCAGGGATATATCTCACTGCCTGTGGCATACAAGGCATACTCCACCCCAGAGCCACATCCCCAGTTCTTGCTTGACACGGTAAAACTGGAGATTAGTTTTCCAAAGGATGTGTTTTAGTTTACTCTTGGACCATGGCGGGAAGCAAGGAGAAGGCAGAGCTTGCATGTGTGGTGTGAGCTCTTATTTGGCTCCTCTGTCCCCATACTTCCGGCAGGCACTTAGCTTCGATAGTGTGTTGTGGGAGCAGATTTTCCTGCCAGCACCCTAGGCAGACACATGACAGGGTCACAGTCCATCCGACGACTCTTAGCCTGGCAGCTTCCTTCCACTCCATTGCCAAGGCTCTCCTGCCTAAGCACACTGGGTCTGGGCTGGCGGAGTCCGCCCAGGGGCCTCAGGCGCTGTCAGGAGCCAAGGGGATGGGGCATCCTGCCTAGAAGAGTAGATACGGTGGCTGTTGAAAACATGGGGCAAGGAGAGCAGAGGAATGCGGGGAACCTGCCAGAAAGGCCCCAGGGCTCGCTGTCACTGGTGTTGAGTGAGCGTCGCCGTTGGAAGCCCGGCTCAGCCCGCTGCTTGGCAAATGGTACCAATTGATTTCAGTCCACCCTCTGTGCCAGCTGGGATGTGTTTCTACTAACAAATCTCATTTGCTGCTGCTACAGGAGCGCTATAAGGTCTGTCAGTCAAATTTAAGAATGATGAAAGTCTTCTCTCTCGTCCCTAGCCAGAAAGACGGAGGGAGGCCTTCACGCGAGGGCGACACAAATAAAAGAAGAAACTTCAGGCTTCCCTCGAGGGTGTGGGTACCACATATTTTGGGCTACAGATGGGACAAGGACATGTTTCATCTCTTCGACCCCCAGCGTCCTCAGATCTTGGGAGACCCCCACCCTGAACCCTCACCACAGAACAGAGACTGGTTAACAGCCTCATGGCTGGCAGAGTATTGGCCTCATATGAGGCTGGCAGAGTCCAGGACCTTATGACAGCTCCCCCTTCTTCCTCCACATCTTTCCACTTTGGATGCCCAAATCCTGGCCTTTCTTCCCAGGAAATCCCCTAAAGCTATTCATGAGGGAAACGCATGAATTCATTTAAATTAATCTGTGTCCTTTCAGTTGAATCCAGCTTGTTCCCTTCCCTGTCCTTCACTCCCAGCGGTTCAAAGTTGGCTCATTCAAGTCATGAGACTATTTTCAGAATCATAATAGAATACTTCTCAATGCTTCAAAGTGTCAGAGCCACTGTGCCCTTGCTTCTGCTAGGAGCTGGCCCTGTGGCCTTCTCACTCCCCGCCTCACGCCCCAGCCCTCGAGTCCCCTCAGGCCTCTAGACACACACTGGGCTATGGGAATCCCTGGCCCACTGTTGCCCAGTGTCGACCCCCACATGGCCTCTGGACCTACAGCTTCTGGATTGAAGCCCTGAGAAGTGGAGAAGAATCTCTGTCGCTATGGGGGCGGGAATCTGCTCAGTTTGAGAAGTGACTGAAAAACAGAGCAGCCATGAGGAAAATGCAGTGGCCTCACCAAGGGTGACAGCCGCCTGGTAGTAGGTGTGGGAAGGGGTGGGCTCATGAGGTGCTCAGTTGAGAATCCAGGGGACTTTGTTTATGCAGATGGAACCGAGGCCTCCTGTGCAATGCCTGTACTCAGCCACTGAGCAGGTCTCCAGCCCGAGAGGACTTTGTGGCTGAATGAATGGCTGCGGGAGATGCTGAGATTGATGGCTTAGGTGGCTGACAGGCCCAAGGGCTAGTGGGTCTCTGAAACAGAAGCAAATCGACAAAGTGTTGGAGAGAAAGGAGTTGAGTTCTGCGTACATGCCACTGAGTCTGCGCCTCCTAGGGGACAGTCTTGTAAAACAGTGATGGGAGAGTGTCCTCTTGCCCACAGCTATGTTGATTTCATCAGGGCACCGTGTGGGCTGCCCGCTGTGGGCACCAGCTTTTCAGGAATCTAGCTGCACGGGAGAATGTGTGGACGAGAACATGAGTGGGCACCCCAGTTCGCCTCTGCACCCCGTGTAAGCATGTCCTCCACAGGCTGGCACCCCGAAAGCAACGTGAGCTGAGTCTGCTGAAATGTGATCTGTGTGTGCTGGGCGGGGCGTGTGTTTGTTGCTGAGAGCTTGTAGAGTGACAGTGTCCCAGACGCAACACCCTGTGTCACTCTGTGTGCTTCTGCTTTTCATTCTCTCCGTGGCTGTGGTTTCTCACCTCCCAAGGATTAGTTGTTTAGTTTAACTGGCCTTCTGAGCTCTGACCCAACCCGATGGCAGGAAAGAGGGGCCAAGGGTCCTCGTTTTGCTAAAGGAGTTGCTTACCTCATCGGCTCTGACTCCCCGTCAGATTCCTCCCAGGCGTCAGAAGCCATTTAGTGACATTTCCATCTTTAGATATTGAAGAGTAGCATGTCGTGTTTACAGTGCAGCCACTTTGGGGAAGCTGATCGTTTTTCAGTCGCGTTTCCTTGCTGTGCCCTTGGTATTTCAGAGCTGTCCTCTTTAAGCACTGAAGCAATTAGTTGTGAGAAAGCTGATTCTTCAGGGTCCAGTGCTCCCCTGCCTTTCATTTGCTGAAGCTGTACATTTTAATGAAGTTGTTTCATCTATGTTGCCAAACACTAGAATTTTGTTCCTTCAGTTCTAATTATCTTTACTGGCAAATGCTATGTTTTATTAGAACTCTCCAGTGCGCTGTTTATTAAATGTCCATCCACTGTGACATCAGGCACACAAAGGAGGTTGACTGTGTTGGTGGGTGGCTTATGGATGGAGGGGTTAAATATTTTCAGCATCGTCTTGCGGTGTAGTGGGGTGGCCTTCTAAAGCACGGTGGGCTATCCACATTGGCTTCTCCCTGGAGCTCTGTTTCCTCTGTTTCTGCCCCTCAGCCCTTTGCTGACACTCAGCGTCTGGATAATGTGGCTGTTGTCAGTTAGCTCTAGTGTGAGTTTTTATTCTCTGGAGGTAATACACTCCTCTTTTCTGCACACATCTGACACCTGCATCTTGCTTCCTAGGCTATAGGTTTCTCAGCTCAGCGACGCACATTAAGGCTGGTATGAGCCAAGAGGTCCCAGGGTAGTGGCACAGGGCACATGGTGGCACGAAAGGAAGGAGGGCAGCATGACAATAGTCAGCCCCCGACAGCACCATTTATCTGCCTCCTTTCTCCCTTTACTTTGGATGTGGCATTCCTTCTCCAAGGTCCTGGCAGTGTGCTGATGGGTCCAGTGACCCTGACACCCTCCTGCCTTCTCTCCTGGGGTCACTGGGCAATGCTGCATGGTGCCGAGGGGCGTGTTCTCTACCAACTTGTACACTGAGCACTGTGTTATCATCAGATCTTGCCATCAAGTCACTCCATGAGCCATGGAAAGTTCCACTTCCCCTCGGTGCCCTTAGCTGTGCAGAGGGGAGCCCTATGCCCATTTTATTTTCAGGGTTAAGTGAGACAGTGGTGGTAAAGGCCTGGGGAGCGGGCCATGGAGCGCTGTGACACACTGTGAATTGTCAGAACTGCCTTGTCGGGTCTTGCACCCATGTGGTTTCTCTCAGACCCCACCATGTACAAGTGGTAAGTGCCCAGGCCTCTGATCTTGTGCCAAAGAGCCCCTGCTTCAGGTCATTCCCCTTTGAGGTTCTTCATGTGGATGTCCTTGTATGTGTTGGGGGCACGAATGGGGTAGACTGCTTGCTGATTCCTGAACTCTGGGGATTTAAAGACTTCAGCGTTGGGGACTGGAGAGATGATTCCCAGGTCAAGATGCTAGCCTTGCATGTGGCTGATCTGAATTCAGTCCTCAGCACCCCGTAGAGTTCCCTCAGCACAACCAGGAGGCATTCCTGAGCGAGGAGCCAGGAGTGAGCCCTGAGCATCTCTGGTTGTGGCCAAACAAAGCAAATGTCAACGTTTGACCTGCCTTTCTCTTTTCCCCTCTTGCCAGAGGATCCAGCCATCCATCTGGGCAGGGAGGGAACATCGTGGAGAAGCCGCTAGGGAAGACTTCATCTCTGATCATTCTCACTATTCTTCCAACTCTGGTTGGTCTGGTAGCCAGACTTGTGGTTTCTTCCCTTCAAGTCTACCAATTCCCAGACGTGCCCCGGAAGGACTTGGGCCCCACACATTTACCTCCAGGTTTTCTCCCTTTGTGTAATCATCTATTCTGCCTCTAAGAAGTCAAGGTGGTATTTCTGATGCATAATTTATCTCCTGTAAGCCGATGTGGTTGTGAACAGCAAGAACAAATCTCATTAAGAGCTGCTAAGAGAAATGAAATTACTCATTTTGATAGAAGTTAATAGAAGTGTGCTTAATTCATGTTTACACCTTCTCGGTTGCCCTTGGCATGTATTTAGAATTCTTTCTGGGGGAAATTAGGATGGAGGCCACAGCGGTAACTTGTCGCGCTTCTCTAGACAAGCACGTCATGTGGAGCAGAAACAAGGGCTCTGCTGGGCATTCTCCCCCCCACCCACCCCACACCATCCCACGAGCACCAAGAACTCCATGAACAAGCAAGTAAATGGAATATAGTCAATTTTCACGAAGCCTTCACTTTGCACTGAAAAAAATTCACGTTTTTTTAAACCAACAACAAAGAAACTAAAAATAGCAGTGATTTGAATCATTAACTACTTACTAATTAACCATTAACCATCTTGGTCTGGTTACTGGATGATGTTTCTTCTATGCATCAAATATTTTCTCCCGAGAAACAAAGATATGTGTGTGTGTGTGGGGGGGGGGTTGCCTTTTGATCAAGTGTGCCTTAGCTTCTTGCCTCTCTGTGGATTGAAGTGTGGGGACTGGCACAGACTTTTATTCTTCAGGACTTCCAAAACTGGAGTCTGATACTGGTTCTTCTATTAATCTTTTCCTACCTCCTTTACTAGAGGGGACACTTTGGGTTATACCCATCCACCCAGCTCTGTGCTTGGGGGATGCTCCTGGCTGTGCTTGGGGACCAACTAGTGGTGGAATTAACCCAGGTCTCTCAAAAGCAAAACACGTGCTCTGGCACTTTGAGCCTCTTGGAATCCTGGGTTTTAAGGGTTCAGGTCTGATGAAGATTTGGAGAGTTGGGCTTTTATACCTAGCAGAGGAAATGGCTGTACTGAAATAGGACATTCACAGTATGAGCACAGAGGGAAACTGAAGTTGTTGCAACAAGTCAAAAACAGTGCCAATGGGCCAGAGTGATAGCACAGCGGGTAGTGCGTTTGCCTTGCATGCAGCTGACCTGGGTTCAATTCCTGGCATCCCATATGGTCCCCCAAGCACCGCCAGGAGTAATTCCTGAGCAGAGCCAGGAGTAACCCCTGAGCAACACTGGATATGACTCCCCCCCAAAAAAAACAACAGTCCCAAGAGCCTTGTACAACAACATGTGTTTAATCATAAAACTATTTTGAAGAAATGATGAATTTACCTTCTATGAGATGGATCTATATTTGTAGACTGACTGGTCTTCAAATAAGGAGCAGTATGTGTTATTTGAGCAAGTGGGACTTAAAAAGTAAAGATTTATTAGCTTTTCTGTTCTTCAGAAGAATAGGTTGCCTATGTATCGTTAGTTACTTTATCATGAATAACATGCCATGTCATCTTGGTGCTTATTAATCACCCTTTCCTTCCAGCCTACTGTAGGAATAATTAGATGAAATTGGTGGCAGACCACTGCTTCCACATTAATCTTCTTAAGTTGTTGTCAGTGAAACATTCAAATATTAGCCCACGTGTGTTTCTAAGGAAAGTTAGAAATATTTTAGGCATCAGTATTTGGGACGAAAACTCCTTGTCAAGCAAAGATATAGGTGCTAAGGCTCCTGTAGTCAAATAGCATTTCCTCCACAGGGCATAAACCCACTGACTGCCTGGTTTCAGAGGAGGTTTAGTGCAAATGTTGGAAGTCAAGTACTATCAAGGGGGGCTGCTGACTATTCTGTATGTCCTCGTCATGAAACTGGCTACTTGGGGTCTCTGTTTTCTGTTCCCCATGCCAGAGGGAAAAATAAAATGGGGCAGCCCTCACTGGCCCTTCTAATTCTGTTCCATATCAATTTAATTGACCCAAACAAGTCTCACACCCATCTCCTATTAAGTGGGTAAGAAGATCCCACCCCCTACATTCCTAGAAGAGAAAACTGGGTACTTTTTATACATGCATGGTGACTAACCCAAAGCAAAGAATGTAAGTCAATTAAAATGGATAGCTTGTTCTTAAAAGAGAGTGATAAAGTGGAGAAAGCTTTGAGTTTGCTCAAGAAAGAAAGCAGCGTGAAAGCTAATGTAAATAACCAGATAAAGCTTGTGAAGGTGTAAGCATGCTATGTAGTATTTTGTTACAGAATGTTTAAAAAGTTGAACTTTGTAGCTGATGTTCTAGAAGAATATAGATGTAAACAGCTAAAATTGAGTCACAGTGATAATACATGACTCAAGATATTTTTTTAAATGTTTCGAGATCTGCTGGTAGTGTAATACCAAACCCAGGTATTGTCATCAGCAAATTTTATCAAACCTTCCAGAAACATGTTCTATGTACCACAGATGTTTGTGGAAATACAAGGAAGTACTTCAGTAAAAATATTTTTTAGTATTAATACATCATGAAAAGAATTCTAAAATCAGATGAGAATGTCACTCATCAGTTGATAACTTTTAAGAATTAATATTGCTACAATCCTAAAACAAATATCCCAACTTGTTATCCTATGAGAAGAACAACTGTGTTGTCCCTCCTTTAATTTTGTCACCATGTAGAGAGGGTAAATCTTTCTCTGCAGTGCTCCTAATCTATCCAGTGCTATACTGTCTTTCCCCAGCATGTCCCCTTCCAGCACATTCTATAAGTATGTTGTCTCTCGGTTTTCTCCCTCCCCCCTACAAGGCAAACTCACAAAGCCAAGGTGGTTTATTTTGTTCACTGATAAAAGCCAAGTACCTAGAGCTGTGGGTGATGAGTAAGTCTTGAGGCAAAAAAAAAAAATCTACAGACAATATGGGATCTTGGACTGGATTATTGGACAGAAAGACATTTCTGGAAAAAATGAAATTTGAAGTCAGTGCTCAGTACCAGTGTCAGTATTAGGAAGAGCTGGGGACATGTATGTGGAAATTTCTATCTACAGTCTTAGAAATGCTTCTGCCAATCTAAAAATCATTTCAGAAAAAAAAAGTTAATTGAATTCAAGGATATCCAAGATACTTACACGTTTAAGAGATAGAACAAAATTCCAGCTTAGGTGACACCTTACAGTGTGACCCTGTCTGACCATACGATTTGAAATTGGTATACCCCTCCCTTATAGCTCTCCTGCCCCCATAAATTTTCAAGATTGTATTTTGCACTCTTCATTTTTGCCGTAGCACTGGCTGCATTCATTTTACATATTTTAATGCTGCAGATTTGTCTCTTATGCCTTCTTGTCCTCAAGACAAGGAACCATGTTTTCACTAATGTAACTCAAGTGCTTAGAACAATGTCTGGCACATAATAGCTGTATCTAGTTGTTGAGGAATTGATGAATATGATATAATTTATGTTTAAAAATAGGACAAGAGAGAGACAGTCTACCAACCTGTCACACTTTAGTAGGAACTGGTGGTTAATATGGTTTGAGGGACCAGGACCAACATGAAGCAAGCTGCAAACCTAGAAACTCACTCTCTGAACACTTGTCTTGACCCAGATGGGAGGGTGGGTGCTAGCTTTCTGTGCCCTCTGTATCTGACTGGCCTAACCTAGGCCCAGAGCTTTAGTATTCTTCATAATTCCTTTGCTATGGGGGAGTCACACCCGGTGGTGCTTGAGGGACCAGGCGGTGCCAGGGATGGATCCCTCCATACAGAGCTTGTGCTCCAGCCCTTTGAGCTCTCTCCCTGACCCCACTCCTTATTTTCATATATGAAATGTCATAATTTTGAGTATAATCTGTTTATTTTTCTAAAAATTCTGAGGAAATTTAACAAAAATAAACTATTATTGAAATCCTTGAAACACTACATAGAAATGATCTCATGTGTCTTTAAAATGCACTGGGAGTTATGAGGAAAGGATTATTCATTTTTCCTATTCTCCTTGGAATAAAAATTACTTCTGCCTTTTTTTTTCTGAAGTAAAATGTTGAAGAAAGCAAAATTCACTTTTTAAGGTCCCAAACATAGTTTATTAAACCGAAGCAGTGAAGCAGTGAGTCATATCCGTCCATCAAGGTACTAGAGTAAAGAAGGAAAATATTAGAAGCTGCAAGAATATTTAAGTTGGTTTGTGTTTTTTTTTGTCATGTCAGTATCACTTTCAAGTATAGCCTCTGGGAAGTACCTCCACACAAAAAGATCTGTTTCATTAAAATGTGAAAAGATAACCAAGTAACCACCAGGAGCAAGAATAAAGAAATGAGGTCATTTGTCTTTATTTTGATGTCATTGTATTTGTTTTATTGTGATGAAATTTATGTCTATTGCAGGCACATCGGGAAAACATTCTGGGTAATACCATGCAAAGTGTGATTGCATTGCTTAATAATCTGGTTGCCTGCAAAAGTACGAATATGAAGCTACTTTATGAACAAGGTAAATGACTCTTTAAGTCTTTGATTCTATTAAGTTTTGCCCATTTAAGTTTACTTGTTTCAAACAGTAGTGAGGCAGGAAGTGCTGTTTAAAGTAGATCATTTAAACCTGGTGTTTAAGGATTTATTAATATTGCAAGCAAAAATGGGTGATATGCTCATGATAGTTTAGATGCATTCAATTCTCTTTAATGATGTAAAGTTAATGACTGTGCTTAAAGACAACAAACCAACAACTGAAGTGTTAATATTTAGACTTATGTCTGCCAATAAAAATAACATATATGGTCAAAAGTGTCTCAGAAAATGAGATTGGAATAGGTTGTCAATGACTTTGCATTTTATGCAGTATTTGCAATATTGCAACTTTGAGCAACTTCTAAGGCTATACAGAACACTGAGGCTTAACACAAAACTGATAGGAAGGTACAATAGATTATCCATATAACCTGTCCCCTTATGTATTTCCCCCACTGCCATTATCAACTTCTCTCATAATAGGAGTGCTTTTTAAAAAACAAAGATAAATGTATATTTATACATGACATCACCCAAAATCCACCATTTCCCTGATGGTGGATTTTTTGTATTTTACATTTTGTATTTTACATTTTGTATGTCTGGGTAAATGTGTAATGATATGTATTCATTAAAGTATCTACATTTCAGAATTCAGTTTCATCACACAATTACTAATCAGATTTTCTTGTTTTTCATAGTTTTTTTTCCTTTACATAATGTCTTGTAGTTGGAATTATGTAGTACTACTATATTATTTACTCGTACATAGTAAATTATGTAGTAGTTGTTCCTTTTAGATTGGCATCTATCATTTATTAATATACATTTCTTACTTGCTTGACTCAATATAGTTATGTAGAAACTATGTCATTTCTATATAGCTATTAAGTTTTCAGAACGAATCGGAGAGATGTTTAGTGGGTACAGCACTTGCCCTTTATACAGGTGACCCAGGTTTATTTCCCAGCACTACATAAGGTTCCCTGATCCCTAGCAGAAGTTATGCCTCAGCACAGAACCTGGACCCTGAACACTGCTGGGTGTGGCACTCAGACAACAAAAATGCTAAATATTTTATTGTCTACATGTACCGATTCATTTATCCATTTACCTATTGAAAGAGATTTGGTGACTTTCATATCTGATGATTATGACTTCACATGTAAAACATCCATGTGTAGATTTTTACATGAATACCAATGCTAAGGACTGAATTAGCTAATTGTATGCTAATTGTTTTGTTAGAAATGACCTCATTTTTATTAGTGATAAATGAAAGCCGTGAGAATTTACTACCAGCCGACCTACCTCATGTATAAATTAAGTTTTCTAGGCAAAAGAAAGTTATGTGGGTGAAAATTTAGACTCAAATCTGTAGAATGAAATAAAATAGAAAGGTTACATAAACATGTGCTTAACTATAAAAAAAATTTCTTCCTTCTGACATTTGTTAAACTGATGACTCATATTTGTAGTACTCTGAAAACAAGAAAACATTTGAGATTTGTGAACTCCAGAAATGACTATCACTTGTATCACGTGTCATCAATTTGCTTGAGCAGGCGCCTAACATCTCCATTCGTCCCTGTAGCATGATAGTATACCCCAATGGCATCTGCTCACTCCAGGAACACGAAGAACATCAAAGCGTTCATTCAGGGTCTTGACGAAGAAGTCTAACCATCTCATAGGCCAGGAGTCTGACATTCTGTGGAATCCAGTCGGTAATGGCTCTAGTCCAGCGGTTGTCTCTAAATCGCAATACGTAACCAGTGCATCTGATTTTTGATGCCTTGGCAAACGAGACAGCATCCCTGAGTTTTGATCATCAATGGAGGTTGGAACTCTGGATTCCTTCTCTCACTTGAGTGAAAAATGATACTCCAAGCATAGCTCTTTCAATTCTTCTTTGGGAGACCTGAATAATGTTCTCATCCTATTTGGATAGGGCCCAGGTCTCTGAGGCATATGTTAGTGCAGGAAGAATGGTGGAGTTGAAAAGATGTGCCCAGAGCCAGAGATGCTTTGTCCTCATAAAAACTTCTTTGACGCTCTTGAAGGCGTTCCACGCTGGTCTCTTCCTCCTGTGCAGTTCTGGCGTCAAGTCATTCTTTATGTTGAGTCCTCGACCCAGGGTGTTGTAACGATCTGCACACTGACAAACATGCACCTGCTTGCATCACTGGGCAGCAAGCACCTGTTGGTCCACTCTTCGCATGTTGGTACTGTTGCCACCCCCCACCACGATGAGGTGATGAACCATCGAGGGGATTACTAAATTAGTAAAAATCTTTGAACAATGCAAAGTGTCTTATCACACACACAAAAAATAACCTGAATCTCATATCTCTTCATTCTCAGCAATGGAAAACAAATTATCAAATGCTTCCTTTCCAGCAGGTCTGACTTTGGGGGAGGAAACTCCAAACAAAAATAGTGAGTTTTTTTTTTAAATATTGAGTGTAATCAAAGTAAAGAGAAAGTAAAGTGATATTTATCAGCTACACAGGCGGGGTGGGGGGTGAGGGGGTGGGGGGAAGGTTTACTATGGTTCTTGGTGGTAGAATATGTGCACTGGTGAAGGGATGGGTGTTTAAGCATTATGTAACTGAGACTTAGCCTGAAAGCTTTGTAACTATCCATATGGTGATTCAATAAAAAAAGAGAGAAAACAAAAAATAAAGCCCCAATTATAAATAAAGATATATTAAGTTATTAAATAAAAAGATAACCTGAATCTCAGTAAAAACATTTTCCAATTGATAAATTGAAATGTGAACTGCCTATTACACACCCCATCTCCCCTCCCCTCACTTCCACACTCTGTTGACAAACAGTGGGTTGAAGACATTTATTCAAGGCATTAAGCAACTCTGTGGCTAGTTGATTGTCTGTTGGACAAAATGAATAGTGAACACACTTATGTGATCAGATGCTATAAGAAATACAAACTTATAGCAAAACAGCAAGAACTGACAACCTCAGCAGATATGTGTAGGGCTTCTTTTTTAAAATGTCCACACATATTTCAGACGAGCAGCTTTCGATCAGCCATTAGAAACATGCCAAAAACCCAGTTGAATACTTGGCCATGTATTGGAAAAATGCAGGCAGCAGAAACTTTCAGAGGAGATCCATGCATTTGTTTTATTAAATATCTTAAATTATTAATTACAAATTCATGGAAAAAGTATGGAAAAGCATATCTAAATAATTTTAAAATAATATAAAAATGATATTACACTGGAGTAATACATCAACAGAAATGATAAATATAAGAAAATCCAAAGGAAAATTTGAAGTAAAAGTAAAATAAAATAGAAAAACATTACTTGAAGTGCTTTTTTTTATTTACAAAGTAAAATAGAAAAAAATCACTTGAGGGCTTTTACTTGAAATAAAAGAAATAGAATCATCTGAAGAAAGATCATTGCTTCCCACAATACAGACATAAGATTATAAGAGAAAACTGTAAACAGCTATATTACAGTAAATTGCATAGATTCAAGCTGTAGAAAGATAAGATATTTTGCTTGAGCGGGCACCAGTAATATCTCCATTGTGAGATTTGTTGTTACTGTTTTTGGCATATCGAATATGCCATAGGGTAGCTTGTCACGCTCTGCCGTGCAGGCGGGATACTCTCAGTAGCTTGCCAGACTCTCCAAGAGGGACGGAGGAATCAAACCTGGGTCAGCCACGTGCAAGGCAAATGCCCTACCTGCTGTGCTATCGCTATTAAAGCTATTAAATACGTTCAAACAACTTAAGTATCCAAATCATTGTTCTTTTCCAGAGGCTTGAACCATATTTGTACCTGAGAAGATTTCTCTGGTTCTTATCCATTGATGCATAGGAGTCTAAAACCTTGTCATTCTATGCAATAAGTTTTCCTTCCTGTTTTGTTTTTGTTGTTGTTTTTCAACCACATCTGGCAGTGTCCAGGGCTTACTCCTGACTTGGTGCTCAGAGTTCACTCCTAGCAGAGCTCATGAATCCCTCACAAAACATTTTTCTCTGACTTGACTTGATAATCAAGTTACTGTTGAATAAAGGCCTGAAAGATTCTGAAGATTTTTGTTTTTTGCTTTTTGGGTCACACCCAGTGATGCACAGGACTTACTCCTGGCTTGGCACTCAGGATTTACTCCTAGCGGTGCTTGGGGGACCAGTGGGATGCTAGGAATCGAACCTGGGTCAGCCTGAGTACAAGGCAAACAAACGCCCTACCTGCTGTACTATCGCTCCAGCCCGATTCTGAAGATTCTTATTAGCCCTATTGATTAATTGAGAGAGTTGGTAAGGAGTAAGATGCATGGAACTGAGATTAGAGATATGGAATTATGGAAAGGGACTATATTTTTGGGGAGGATGAAGGACAAAGCCCTGGAACAGGAATCAGGAGGTCAGACATGGAAAGATTGCCTATGAAGTGATCGAAGTGGCTAGTGGAATTAATAGCTCAACAATGTTCATTAGGCATAGTATCAGAAGAAGTACATGTGGATTTACTATAAAGCTTAAATGCCAAAGTCTCATTTATACAGGGGCAGTTTTATGTTCAATTACTATTTTTATTTCAATGCATCCTCATCTCCCCCAACTTCATAAGTTTTAGTTCTCAAAGTACTTAGCTTCATTTCTGATTTTGAGGAGTGAAGTAGACATCACAAGTAATTATGGCAAACATATTCTTAGGGAGCCGCACTGAGCTCAGAGAATGATAGGGAGTGAGTTAATGGTCTGAGGTTGCTGTAATTGGAGGAGCGGAAGTAGGTGGTGCAGTCTGTTCTGAGGTTGAGTAAACTATACTTTGCCTGCTGGCTTCTTGCTTTTACAAATGTTCATTCGAATGTAGACATGGCCATTATGGGGTTTGGCTTTAGCAGACAAAGTTCTAAGACAGGTTTCAGATAGAGCCAGAAGGTAGTGAGTACAGAGAGACAAGAGGTTGTTAATATGAAGGATTTTGTCTTGAGCTCCAAATGTGCAGTGGAAGGGATTCAGAGAGTTGTGTGGGTAGGATCAGACTCTGTGAGCAGATGTGCAAGTCCTCTTGTTTCATAGGACCCTAGATGGCCAGGGACTCCTGAGTTTCCCTGCGTGTACTTCAGTTAAAACGTAAAGGTCTGTTGAGTCCAGAGGGCGTTCAGACGGAGGAGAGTGGTCAGGTCGTGAGCGTGGTCTGTGAGAAGAGTAGCAGTGTTCTATCAGTGGAGGGGTTGGGAAAGTCCTTCCTGTTCCCTGCCTGTGGAGGTCGGAGGGGACAGGAGGGAGACCCGAATGACTTGCAGAATGATCTGATACTGATCTCCAGAGATGAGCTCTAGGTCCAACAAGCCATTAAACATTCTTTCCTCCTTCCCATACTCTCTGGATATTAAACATGTGACCTGGGTTTGCTGAAACAAATGATCATTGTGTATTGAGAGGGAATGGCGCATGAGCACACACCGTCTCCAGTGACCTCCACTGTGTATGTGGTTGGTTTGAATGACGTTGTCTTGTCAGTCATTTTGGATTAATTCTAACTCATTTACAGGTTTAGGTTTGCTTCATTTCATATGTAAATTCCCCCTTCCAAACACCCAGAAATATCTCCAAATTTTCTGACATTATTTTTAAAGTTGATACTTTAAAATCACCTTAATTTGGTTGCCAGGTAATGGAGACCAAATGTGGACATAATGTATTTCACTATCGGATATCATTTCTCTGTGATAAGTATTTCTCATGTAAGCAAAAGAAAATATTTTCTATATACATAATAGGTATCAATGAGTAAATGTGATGATGTGATGATGGGTGCACCCATGCATATAAACCTGTTCAATAAGATACTTGAACATATATATGTATACTTATACATATATATAAAGAGTGCACATAAAATTTTAAATATAATAATCTGGTGGAGTAGTTAAAGAATTACTATATCCTTTGGTCCTGTATCTTATTAAATCTCTATACAATTATTTCTTATTTATATGATAATTATTAAATAAATATTTATTTTGCACAGTATATTAGTCTTTGAGTACAGAATTATTTGTGAATAGTGGCAATTTTCATCCTACTTCAATGCTGATTATTTTTCTTGAATTATTGCACTGGAAAAAGCACTTAGCAAGTTTTCTCCATAGTTGCTTTTTATCAGACTGAAGATGATTAGTTTTTCCTGAATTGCTAAGTTTGCATTCTAAGTGGATAGTGAGTCTGTTGAAGGCTCTTTATGCATATAATTAGGTTAACATATAATTGTTCTATCAGGGATCAATTATGTGGACAGCTACTTCACATTGCTATGATAAGATTCACTTTGTCTTGCTTTATCTAGAAATGGGTTTGATATGTAAGTTTCACAGCAACAGGACATGTTTTACTTTGCTTGTATTGTCTTTGTCATTTTTTAAGAAAAATTATTGCTTTTTATATTGGCATTTTAAACTTATTACTTTCATTTAATATTGGTATAAAATGATTCTGAAATGTCAAAGAGATTAATTTTTTTTTAAATCACCCTTGGGATATGAGAGATAATACAACAGGTAGAGCTTGCACACTGCCAACTTGGGTTTGATCCACGTATGGTCCCCTGAGCACTGCCAGGAGTCATCCCTGACCACAGAACCAGGAGTAGAGTATTGCAAGAAGAAAGCAGTGAACACCACCTGATGTGGCCCGTCTGCCCCCGCCTCCCAAAAAACACCCTAATGTGAGTGAATTGCAATGTAAATGCATAAATAGATATGAATGTGCCTGCTTTTATGGGCTTCTTCACTCGTGATATTGCATTAGTGTCATACGCAGTTTCAGCCTCAGAACACACACTAATTGCAGTAGGATAAATCTATTCCCCCAACCCCTCACATTGGTGAAATCAAGCATCAAGCAGAGCACTCCATGTGGCTGGCTTGGCAGTGCCACTGACAAACACGTGTGGAGCTTTGCAGAATGGGGGAGCTCCCTGGACGTAAAGCAGAACCCTCTGGAGAACAGACCTCCGCAGTGCCCTCTCGTGCCAGAGCTCTGATCGTGAACATTGGAATTCTGAGAAAAATGAAGAGTCAGACTTCCTCCTACGAAGGACTTTATGGAAAAATGAAACCAGTGATTTTTTTTTTTTGCTTATATATTTTTCCTTTTATTTTACATGAAAGGCAACATATGAGGAAAGCCCTATCCAACTCTCAAAGAGCGTTTGCAGTTATGTAAAATGAAGTTCAGAGTGCTAGAGCATATGACATAAGTGGAAACATTTTTTTTTAATTTGCGGTACAGAAAAGTAATGGTGTCTAGACCCTGTAAAGGGTGGCGGGTCAAACCAAATGCAGTAAGGGCCTTAGCTCAGTGTCTGCCACCTGGCCTACATCACCGTGTACATAAGCTTGGGTGAGTGGGGCCATTGACATCACCAGCCTAGACTGTCTTATGTCGTGCAGGTCTTTCCATAACTGTTTCCATTTTTAAATGAAACATTTAGGGGAGGAATTATAAAACATAGTTAGATCTGGTGTTTACATTTGAAAAATAACAGAGTTATTAACATTTGAAAAGTGGCTGCTGACTGGTCCCTGTGTGGTGACCTTTTGATAATGGGTATTAATTCTAGCATTAGCTTTACCAGCAGAGCTGTCAGAATAATGAAGTTGCATGACACACCACAGCAGTCCAAAATACTAGTGACTCCAAAGGCCCATTTAAGAAGATTGCTTGTCCCTATCGGTATAAGTGAGGTCTCAGAAATCACGATACTCATTTCCTACTAGGTTTATTGTAAAACTGCCTTGGAACAGTTTTCACTCAAGAGGCTGGAAAATTACTGTTAAGAGTTGTTGGGGCTTTGAAAGTACATGATTGCAAGCCTAGATTTTGTTTTTGTACTGTTATCAATAACATGCAAGATTCTCCTGTCCAATAGAGGGGACGAATTTTCCCCATAAAGACTCGGATAGCAAATATTTTTGGCTTGTAGGCTGTCTGCTTTTTTAACTCTTGCTCAGCACTGTCACTGTAGCAGGAAGCTACAAATGAGTGGGCACAACCTTTTATAAAACTTCATTTGCAAATTCAGATTGCCCCTCCTCTGGCCATGTTTTGCTAACTCCTGTTCAACTAACTAAACTTTCAAACTGCTCCCAAATCTTCCAAGACAGTTTATTTGCAAAAGGTAGTAAGAAAAAACAAGATTGCATATGAAGAGGCTACCATTCTTCACACAAGAATTGAGAATGGTTGAAAAGAATTGCCCAGTTGGGTTTGATCTCTATGATAATAGTCTTACTGGCCTTTGCCAGCTGGTAGATCTCCCGGAAGGGTGGCTGACGCTCCAGGGTTTGGCAGTCTGGCCTGAGTTCTGCTAGTCTCAGATTGGACTCGTGTCTACCTGGAGCCAAGCTGGAGAAGGTGGCTGGCTGGGTGGGGTAAGAGAGGGTTATGGACACTTTATCCCTAAAGAGGCTGCCACAGGTTCCCCAGATCATGGGAACGGCATTCAAAGAGAGCCCAAATAGAAGGTACAAGCCCTCCCACTTCTGAGGGTTGGAGAGTTCAGCTTATTAGCTTCACATCCTATTGGTGGAAAGCAGTCATTAACCAAGCCCATTCAAAGAGTCGGGGAGACACCACCTCCCAGTTATTGGAACCTGAAAACAAGGGCCTGTGGTCTTTGATCAGTGGTGGTTGTCTAGAAACTTAGCATCAGGACTTTTATTGATATGATTAAGGGCATTAGGGTCTAGCCGACTGACCATGGAAGAGCCTGATTGGGGGATATTTTAGCCTTTGTGGACCGTGGTGTTCCTTGATTTTGACATTTATTTTATTTCATTAAGAATAATTTATCAATTTAAGTTTTTTCTTTTTCCTTTTCCTGTTTTTCTTTTCCAATGTATTTTGTTTTATTTTGTGATTCTTGGGCCACACCTGGCAGCGCTTGGTGCCAACTCTTGGCTTTGGGCTCAGGAGATCATGGAGTGGCCGGGATTGAACCTGGACCTACTAAATGCACAGCGTTCGCTCAGTTCACTGAACTATCTGTCTGGTCCTGACACCTGTTCATTGTAGACTGTGCTCAAGCTTCGTGTTTGCTGTTGTTGAATTAAAAACCACCCAGTGAATTGTAATTTATTTTGACTCTCTTATCTGTTGGCTGTCTGAGGGCTTGGCTCTTGACTTGGCCATGAAAAAAGTCCACATTAACTGTTTGCTTAGTTGGGACAATTCCAGTGGGCTCCAGGGAAGCCAGATTCAATGCCAGTTCTCTTTAATTCTGAAATGAAGTCCAGCTGGTCCTTCAGTGCATCTGATGACCATGCTCAGCAACACAAAAATCAGCAGCTTACCTTCTCACAAAGGAGCCTTCGACCACCACCTGACTGCCTTGGCTTAATTACCAGAATGATCTGCTTTGGTTGAGCTACCAGAAACATTTCACCTCTTCTTTGGAAATGCCCTTTTCTATAGCCCTAGCGTTTCTTGGGCTCTTCTGTATGAAGCAGTAATGTTAAGAATCATTGCTTTTTTTTTCAGATAGCTTTTTAAAAACAAGATAGCTATCTTTTTTTTCTCAAGGTAGCCATAGAAAATAGTTCACTCTTCTGTATTTAGTGGAATTCCAGTTTTGAAGTATAATTTTAGGAATGGAGCTATAATTCCCATCATAACACACCACTTTAAAGTGTTTGAGTGGTGGTTCTAATGGCCACAGGTTGTGCAGCTATCTGCACTGGCCCATTCCAGAACTTTGCCACTGCTTTAAGCAAACCCATCTTCCTGTGTACCCCTTGACAGTCATCCTCTCCACATTTTTTTCTTTTGATTTTGGGTCATACCCAGCTCTATGCTCAGGCATTGCTCCTGAGAGCCTCGGGGGACCATCTGGGGTGTTGGGGATCAAATTCAAGTCAACAATGTGCAAGGCAAGGTCCCTGCCCACTGTACTATATCTCTCTCCTTCACCCCCATTGCTTCTTTGCCCAGTTACTGACATAGATCTTCTTGTTCCTTTTTTGCCCCCTTTGTTAAAGAATTAAAGCCCTGTGAGAGAGACCATTTGAAAGTTGAGTCTCAGTCATACAATGTTCCAACTCCCATCCCTTCACCAATGCACATTTCCCATCATCAATGTCCCTGGTTTCCCTCCTGCCTGCCTCCCCCCAGCCACACCCTAACAGCCATCTAGTTTTCTTCTCTCTTTCTCTCTTATTTTCCTTTTAGGCACTGTGGTTTTCAATATATTACTGAAAGGGTATCATGTGTATCACTTTACCTCCTTTCGGCACTAGTTTTTGCCCAAAGTGATCATTTCCAAATATCATTGTCATAGTGGTTTCTTCTCTTGTCTTTTTTTTTTTAATGTAGGAGAACTGGTATTTATTCAGCCATTGATTAAGCTGATTGAATTGGTCATGAACTCTACATTACTTTAAAAAATTTTTTTTTACTTGGATGTCCATGAGATAGACCATTACAAAGCTGTTCAAAATTGGGTTTTAGTTATACAATGATCTAGCACCCATCCCTCCACCAGTGTACATTTCCCACAACCAATATATCACCATTTCCCCACCACCATCCCCCAGCCCCGCAATCCCAACCCCCAGCTTCCCTCTATGGGAGGTACTTTCCTTCTTGCTCTCTCTCTCTCGTTTTCCTTTTATGCACTATGATTTGCAGTATAGGTGCTAAGAGGTCATGGTGTTTGTTCAGGGCATTTGGTATTTTTATTGGGATGGTAAGGCTGAAGTAACTTTTCAATAGGATGGAAGTTTTGGGGTGTGGATGTGACTGCTGATCTTATGGTAGTACAGGGAAGTGGGGGGAGGTAGCCCACCCCAACCCTGAAAATGCCTGGAGATTTCAGTCACAAAACCCACATACTAGAATTTTCAATAGATTATATCTTGGTGAGGTCCATCCTGACAGGGTGGAGTCAGGCTGAGGGTATGGCAGTGATTTTGGATTGAGGAAGCAAGTGGCTGTTGGGGCCACTGTTTGGGTAGTTCCCAGGCCAACCCACCCCTTTCTGATTTAGTCTGGTCTGTTCAGCCATGCTTGAGTCTGAGCTTAACTGCAGCTTTTGATCTCTTTCGAGATTTATTTATGGGTATTTGAAGCAAGGCTGGTAGTAAAGCTTACAGGGTGGCGCTGGAGTTGATTGATGGGGGTGACTGCCAGAGCTTCCATGAGTATTACGAAGTGGAGGGAGGTAGCCCATCCCAACTCAAGAAAGTCTGTTTAGCCTTGCTTGGATCTGAGATTAACTGTGGCTTTTGATCTCTTTCAATATTTATCAATAAGTCTCTGAAATAAGGCTAATAAATGAGCTTGTATAGCTGAGCCAGAGGTGCTTTGTGGGCATGGCTCCCACATACCTAACTTTTGGCCATTTAATTTCTTGGTAAACTTGTTCCCAAGTTTGTGGGGTTCAGCGAGAGCACAGCGGCAATTTTGGGGCATCAGGAAGCCTGAAGGCACCATCAGACTGCTGATGCACTCGCCCCAAAGGTATAGGTCAACCTGTTGGTGGCACTATACACCCCGCTTCTTTGTCTTAAGTGCCCTCCCTCTCCTCCTTTGTGGTAAGCTGCCTACCATGGACCAGGCTTCTTTGCCCTTGTTTCTACTTTCTTTGGGAATTAGTTACATACTATGGTTTTGGGATTTTTTAAAATACTGCAAATGAATGCAATCATTCTATGTTTGTCCCTCTGACTGATTTCACTCAGTATACTTTCCATATCCATCCATTAAGAAGCAAATTTCATGACTTATTTTTCCTAACAGCCGTAGGTACTATAACAGCCATATGGTAACCATATAATGTACCATAATTTCTTTATCCACTCATCTGTTCTCAGATACTTGGGTGTTTCAAGAATATGACTATTGTGAACAGTACTCCAATGAACAAATGGCTTTTCTGCTTTGCGTTTTTTTGGCTACTATGGTAAATTTTTGGGAGTAGTATTGCTGGGTCATATGCAAGTTTAATTTCAGTTTTTTGAGGCATGTTCTTATTGTTCTCCAGAAATTCTGGACCAATTGACATCCCCACCAGCAGTGAATGAGAGAGTCCTTTTCTCTCTGCATCCATGCCAGCACTGATTGCTCTTTTTGATGAGTGCCAGTCTCTGTGACATGAAATGATACCTCATTGTTGTTTTGATTTGCATCTTCCTGATAACTAGTGATGTAGAGAACTTTTTACTGTGCCTTTTGACCATTTGTATATGTTCTTTGAGGAAGTTTCTGTTCATCTCTTCCCACTTTTTAATAGGGCTGTATGTCTTTTTCTTGTAAAGTTCTATAAATGCCTTATATATCTTGGATATTAACCCCTTATCAGATGAGTGTTGGGTAAATAATCTTCCCCATCCATGGTTATCTTTGTATGCTGGTCATCATTTCCTTTGAGGTACAGAAGCTTCTTAGTTTAATGTAGTCCCATTTGTTTATCTTTGCTTCTACTTACTTGGTCAGTGCTGTTTCATCCTTAAAGATGCCTTTAGCTTCAATAATGTGGGCTTTCTATGTAGATCTGTATATTCGGTACATCCCATAAGGTTGGTTTTATGTGACATGTTGCCTTGGTGTATGGCTTCTTTCAGTTTAGCATGACAAATAGATGATAAGTTACTTTTATCATTTTTAATAACTAACAGTATTTAAGCATGAATAAAATACTTAGCTTTGTTAGGTACTTAAACTTTAGCTTCTTAGTGTCTTGATGCCACTATAACTTTGCAGTAACATTATCCCTTTTTTGCTCCAGAGACTATTTAAATGTCTATATGAATACTTGAATGAGAAGTAAATTTTCATGTGAATGCTAAGTTTAATTCTGTAACTGCTTTAACTTTTAAAATCTGTCCTCATTTTAAGAGACATAACAGAAATGTATATAAAGTAAGGCTGCTCTAAGAAATTGAACTTTTAACCAGACATAGGAACATTGCTTCAATTTGACATATGGTTTTATTGGTGATGTGTGGGTCACCACTAGTGGTTCTTAGGAGCTACTCCTAGCTCAATGTTAAGGGGTCACTCGTGGTGGTGCTCAGGGTACCATCTGGTCTTGGAAATCAAACACAGGTCTTCCACATGCTCCAGCCCTTTGAGCTGTCTCCTCAACTCCGATTTATTAAGGTTGTGTTACCAAACTTTATTTAAGAATAGGATAAAGTAAAAATAAAAATGGTGGTCTGTCAATACCACTCTTGGGCACTTAAAGGGTATCTGTGCTTTTAGCAGCATTATTCACACACACCTAAACCTGGAATAAATATAAATGTTTGTCAACAGATGACTAGATTAAAAAGTTGAGATGGATACAATTAGTGAGATACTGCTGTGTAAAATGGTTAGAACTTGAGATGATTGTGCTAAGTAAAGTAACTAAAAAACTGAAAGACTTAAATGGTTTTAGAAACTTTGAAATTATTAGACAGTGCTATACATGTATGGAATATGAATAAAGCAAATGAACTGGTAAACACCAGAACTAACTGCTAGACCTGGTGAGAACAATGGTTATTGCAGGAGAGAAAGAGCAGGGCTGTGGAGGGAGGAGTGGTTAGGAAGGTCTTTGAGGATGAGATGGCTCTGAGACTTTGTTGTGTTTGGTGAGTATTATTCACACCTCTGAACAGCTGAACTTCCATAAAACTGGAAACCAATGATAAGTCAATGGTGATAGAAGAAAAAGAATATGATATAGACCACAGGTGAAATAGGAAGTCAGAGTTCCGACCCCTGTTGACGATCAAGAATCAGGGACACTGTCTCATTTGCCAAGGCATTGAAAATCAGATGGTCCAGACAAATAATGCGATTTAGAGACGACTGCTGGACTAGAGCTGTTACCGACTGGATTCCATGGGACATCAAAAGACCGCATGGCCATCCACTGATGAGATGGTCAGACTTCTTCGTCAAACCCCTGAATGAATGGTTTGAGGCTCCTCGTGTTTCTGGAGCGAGCAGATGCCATTGGGCTACACTAGCACGTGACAGGGACGAATGGAGACGTTATAGGCACCCACTCGAGCAAATCGAAGATCAATGGGATGATAAGTGACAAGTGATGATATAGGTAGTTTTTTCTCTGAAAGCTGCTTTGAGGACTCTGTTAAGCTGATACTTAAAGACAGACTTTTGTTAAAGCTTGTTAGCAACAAGGATCCCAACTTGTGTCTTAGAATACACTTTTCCAATATTATGTGGGCACAAGACAAAACGAGATATCTGTAAAGTCCTGTATTGAACACAATGAAAACATATAAGTGTTTTCCTTTCATGAAACCATGAGGTATGACACATAGCTATCTTGCAATTTGTATAGCTACAAAGTCTGTCTTTTCACTTCTTGTCTTGCCACTCACACCAACCAGCAATTTACCTTACTCACAGAATCAATGGCAAAATCAGTACTTTTACATGATTTTCTAAGTGACTGAAACCTTACTTAACTAGTTACCATATAGGTGAATGGATTGCTTGAGATCTTTGAAACTCCACAGAAAAGGTGCTGTTGCTAGCAAAATATCTCAAATGAGTAGGCTCAAAAGTGAGTTTTGTATAAATCTATACATTTCTATTGATAAATTCAAGTATGCAATTAATCTCTGGGGCTAACAAAAAGCTAAGGGAAAGACGGCAATCCATGAACTAGGCCTGCGATGAGGAGAGTACTTTCTGCCTTCCCTTTGCTCCCTACAATGCTTCCAACTTGGTTGGGGAGGGGTTGGAGTGGGGGGGCTTATTGTGCCTCTGTTTGTTAATCTCAGCTCACGGTCACTCTGGTTGAGATAAGAAAGGACCTGAAGACAGTGATCCAGGGAGGCTGGAGAGACATCACAGGGGTTAGGGTGCTTGTCTTACATGCAGCTGACCCTGGTTTGAGTCCTAGCACTGCAGAGTTCCCTGAGCACTGTCAGAGTGATCCCTGAGTAGAGAATTAGGAGTTAACCCTGAGCAATGATAGTATGACTCAGACTCCCTTCAAGTACCCCCTTTCAAAAAATGTGAGTTGAATGCTGCTTGTCTGACTGCCTGTGTTCCCTGTTCTGCCCTCACAGAAAGGCCAGGAGCATGGAGTTGGTTTCTTCGTTAGTACAACAGAGCTTAGATCCTCTTTGTGGGGTTGGTCGTGTTGAAGGGAGATATTGTCTAGCGAGCCTCTCAGCGCATGGGAGCTCTTCCTGCTCTGATTACATGATACCCCTTGTGCTGAACTTACTTGCTAGCTGAATTAAAATTTGGATTTTTAAGGTACCTTTGAATGTTTCCTGGTTAAAGGAACAACAACAAAGAAAACATTTAGTATAATCTTTTATCCCCAAGACCGCTTAAAACCAGAGGAGCACAAATCCATCTTCAATGGCCCAAACCTGTGATATATGCCTGCTAAATGTGAGTTCTCTATAAAGCTAAGCAATCGAAGCCTTAGTGGACTTTGAATAGGCACAGCTACTCCCTCCAAAATAAGAGCGGTAGTCCCGAGAGACATGTAAACTGTCTTTGATTAGAGGGACAAGCTAGAGGGCAGGTTGTGATGTCCCTCTTGAAGCACAGATGTCCTTAAGCCGAGGACAGGAGGGGATGTGGTGGGGGCTTAGGGTTGAATTGGTTCAGGGGAAGCCAGGCTGGTCTCGTCTGCTTTGCAGAAAGAAACATGGAGGCTGCACCAGCTCACAGTGGCCTTGATGCTGGCCCTGCCCCGTCCACTTCTTCATGGGCTGTTTCTAAGATGAGAAACAACCAGGAAGGAATAAGTCCTTAAAACTGGAGGAAGGCTCTTCTGGCACAGTGTCTAAAGACCTTCAGATTGGTCCAGCATATGGCATACCACTGCAGGTTCTCCTACAAGACCGTCTCCAGCAAGTCCCAAAGCTCCGGAAATAGACTCATTACCTGTATATCAAAGAGGTTGGGAAGGCACCAAAACCTGCATGTGGTGTGTGTCCAGGCTGACTTCTAGGGGTTTACACCTTGACATCAACATTGGTAAGAGACCGTTTAAAGCAAAAACAAAAACCCAAAAAGCACGATGCCAGCAGGGCCTATGGTGGTTCCACGTGTGGTTCTTTATTGAGCAGCAGAAAGTCACTGTGTAAGTGTTGAAGGCAGAAACAGCATGAGAAAGCAAAACAAAAATGAAGCTTTTTCTAATGATAAAAAGAAAACAGGAAGAAGGAAACATAGGGGAAAGGCAGAGAAAGGACATACATAACTAGAGAAACAGAAGCAGCTGCATGTTCTGAGAGATGCAGGTACACTCAGTTTAAAAAAAATGAGATGCCAGAGCTCAGAGGAGACAGAAGGAAATGAAGAGCAGTTGGGAGACCTTGGGAGGTAATGCTGGGAGGGATGGTGGATGTCGTGGCCTTGTGGATCCACAGGGAGGGGAAGCCATCACGGAGGCTGTGAAGGACTGAGTGAACACACAGCTAGAAGTATCACTGGGGATCTCATGAACTGAACAGGTGTCAGGAACTCTTGAAGAGGGTGTGGTGCTCAGGTCTGACCTTTCCTCCTGTGCAGTGCTGGGAGTGGAACCCAGGTCAGCTGCACGCAATGCAAGCACCTTTTGTACTGTAGTCCCTTTTCAGCCCAAGCAATTAGTTTTCAAAAAATGAATGAAATATGAATAAAGAAACAAGATAGAACTCAAACCCGATCCATGTTCTACAAAAAAAAAAAAAAAGCCGGGGAAACTGGATAAAAAAAAATAAAGCATGGAAGAAAATGGTGCAGAAATAAACATGCAGTTTTTTTAAAGTCACATGTATCCTATAATCACTATCACTATCACTGTCATCCCATTGATCATTGATTTGCTCGAGCAGGCCCAGTAAGGTCTCCATTCATCCTAGCCCTGAGATTTTAGCAGCCTCTCTTTACTCATCCTTCCCAACGGTGCCACATTAGAGATTCTTTCAGGTTCAAGAGAATGAGGCCTATCATTGTTCCTGTATTTGGCATATGACTACGCCACAGGGATCTTGCCAGGCTCTCCCGTGCAGGTAGGAAGCTCTCGGTAGCTTGACAAACTGCTTGATAAAAGAGATAAACAAGCTAAAATGAAAATACTAAATTTTTACAACAGAAATGACAGTTATGACAATGGCATGTTAAGAAATGAGAGCAGAATACAAATATATTAGAAAGGGGAGCATTCTGCACATTTTCTACCAGTTGTTGCATTTCCTCCCGGAATACTCATGTGGTTACCCTCCAGAGACTCTGTCCGGATGCCCACTACTGACACAGCTGACCCCGCAGCCTGTGCAGTCCCCATAGACCGTGCACACCAGGCACTGCTCCAGCTTCCACTTATGCATGCTTGGAGGGCACATCAGGGACTTCTTGTCTTTCTCATGCAGTTCTTCTTCCAGGTCTTCATCCGTTGCCGTTGCCACATTTTCAACTCCAAATCCTATTTGATGGATGAACTTATTATTCTATATAGGTTATTTCCATGTCAAAGAAACTGGTAATTGTTATTTCCCAGTTTAAAGAATACTTTTTTTTTTACATACAGTATATTCCAAATGAATCAACAAAGAAATACTAAAATCTAAGAGCAACAAAGAATTTAATTTAGGGATGACCAAGAAATTCTCAATTTACTTTCTGCAAAAAGAGGCAGAAAGTCCCTCCTTTCCATCCTCACTGCCAACATTTCACTCGACAACCATCCAAATTCTTACTCCAAAGTTCCACCATTCTAGAACATCCTTTCACTACTACCAATCAGCTTCTTAAAATATATTTTATATCCTGTAGCATCACAGTTTACAAACTTCCTATGTGTTTCCAAGTTCTTAAGAACAAAAGTTAGCAGGATATAGCCAATCACAAAAAAACAGTTTTCCAATTTTTTTCTAACCTCCTTTTTCCCACACAAACTAAATTCTAGCTGAATTTAAATTCTCTCTACTCCTAATGTAGAGAGAAAATGACCTTATATATTTTTCACATCCTTAGGGTCTTTGCCCATTTGTTTCTTTAAAGCTCTCTACCTCATTTACTATGCCAAAATACCTTTCTTTACCTCATCTAGCAAAGAAACATCTATTCAGCTCTCAAAATTCATATTAGAAGTCACTTCCTATGAAAGTTCTTAACCACTTTTTCCATGGATTCAGTTTCTATCTCCTAAAATCCTGTTTATATCTCAACTATAACTTATTTGTACTGTAATTCATTTAAACTTTTTAAAAATTATTGAACTCAGGACTGGAGCAATAGCACAGTGGGTAAGGCATTTGCCTTGCACACGGTCAACCTGGGTTTGACTCCTCTGTTCCTCTCATAGAGCCCGGCAAGCTACCTAGAGTATCTTGCCCGCACAGCAGAGCCTGGCAAGCTCCTCGTGGTATATTTGGTATGCCAAAAACAGTAACAGCAAGTCTCATAGTGGAGATGTTACTGGTGCCCACTGGAGAAAAATCGTGAACAACGGGATGTCAGTGCTACAGTGCTTATTATTGAAAATCTAATATTCCTCAGACATTCCTTTATGGCAAAGTGTCATCTCTGAAACATCAAATTCATTTCTAAATTGGAGAACTAAACAGGAAGTGGCCACTGAGCAGCTGGTTTGCAAACCTCTGGTCTAGGCCATGACTCTAGGCAATGGTCTAGGTGTTGAATGTGTGGCTATTATAATACTTTCCTTTACCTTAGGTTTTTCTTATTTTGAAGAGAGGCCCACCCAGCAGTGCTCAGGAGGGAGTTCATGGAGTGCAGGAAAAAGAACCAGGGTCGTCTGCATGCATAGCACGCATTCCATCTATTGAACTGTCTCCCCTTCCCCTTTTCATCATTGTTTTATCTCATTGATTGATTGATTTGTGGTGGGCTTGGGGGCCACCTGTTGATTCTCAGGGCTTCTTCCTGGCTCTGCACTCAGCAAGGAGTTCTAGAGGTGCTCAGAGGATCATATAGGGTGCTGGTGATTGAACTGGGTTGTCCACATGAAGGCAAGGGCACTACCCTCTGTACCATCTCTCCAACCCCAGAACTCTTTTTTTCTCTTCATGCTTTTTGTTTGTTTCTGGGTCAATCTGGTGGTCCTCAGTCCTCGTGCCTTGCTTCTTCTGTATTTTTTATGGATAATTTAAAAGTTGATCTTCGATTTGCTTGAGTGGGTGCCAGTAATGTCTCCATTCGTCCCTGTTGCGTGCTAGTGTAGCCCAATGGTATCTGCTCGCTCTAGGAACATGAAGAGCCTCAAACCGTTCATCAGGGTTTTGATGAAGAAGTCTGATCATCTTGTAGATGGGTGGCCACGCGGTCTTTTGACGTCCCGTGGAATCCAGCCGGTAACAGCTCTAGGAGCTATTTAAAAGTTAAAATTTAAAAGTTAAATTTTCCTTTGGATTCCCTTTAGTCGAGGAAAAGGCAAGTCTAAAAATGCTAAGTCAGTGTGCCTTATGCTACCTTGATGACCCCCTGAACCATCCTGGAGGACTTCGGTTTCACAGAGGTGCTAGAGGAGATGTGGGAGGGACTTGTGTCTCAACTCCTTTCGCTCCTTTTTTTCACATTGACTCCCCAGTTGGTTAGCTGGATGGAATGAAACCCAGGCACATGTTTTAGAATCCTAAAACACTCACCTGGACCCTGTTACACCTTCCTTTGGTGTTCTCTACCCATGGATTGGCCCGGCCATTGAAATTTTTGACTCTGTCATCTTTTGTGACTGCTCTTACCTCGCACAGTGTTTTCCAGCTTATTTTTATTTCGTTTTGGGGTCACACCTGGGGAAAGATGCAGTGCTGGAAACTGAACCCAGCTCAGCACAAGCGCTCTGCCACTGAGCCACACCCTGCCCTCTCTTTGCCAATTTCATCTGTATTGTAGCAATTTTCAGAACTTTATTCCTTTTAATGGCCAAAGAGTATTCCATTATATTGATCTGAACATTCTGTTTACTCATTGATCAGGTGATGAACATCTTATAAAGCTGTGAAAAATTGTGCATTTTTGTGTGAATGCATTTCTTCACTTCTCTTCGGTGTCTATGAGGAATGGAATGCAGGGCTTATGATTTAACTATAATATGATCTGACTCTAATATATAACTCTAATATCATATTATGATACAATTAACTTTTTGAGGAATTACCATTGCCATGCTGTATTTCAAAATGTCTACATTTTGCATTTCTCACTAACAATGTATGAGGGTTCTAATTTCTGCAAAACTTTGCCAACCCTTGTTGTTATGTGTGGTTTTTCTTTCCCTTGAAAAATAAATATAGCCATCCTAATGGTGAGAAGTGCTATCTCCTATAGTCTTGATTTGCATTTCCTTAATGACTAATGATTTCAAACATCTGTTCATGAGCTTACTGGCCCTTTGTTTACCTTCTTCGATGAAATGTCTCCTTAGATTGGGTTGTCACTTATTATTGATTTGTAAGAATGACTTTAATTTTTAAAATTTCAAATATTTTAGTTGCAATGCTAGATAGGAGGAGATTTTTAAAAAGTTTTTTAAATTTTATTGAATCACCGTGAGATAGTTACAAGCTTTCATGTTTGAGTTACAATCTCACAATGAACAAACACCCATCCCTCCACCAGTGCACATTCCCCACCACCAATATCCCGGGTATACCTCCCCTTTCCCACCCTCCCCCTGCCTCTATGGCAGACAATATTCCCCATACTCTCTCTCTACTTTTGGGTATTATAGCTTGCGACACAGACACTGAGAGGTCATCATGCTTGGTCCATCATCTACTTTCGGCATGCATCTCCCATCCCAGCTGGTTCCTCCAGCCATCATTTTCTTAGTGATCCCTTCTCTATTCCATCTCCTTCTCCCCTCCGCTCATGAAGCAGTCTTCCAGCCATGGGACAGCTCCCCTGGCCCTTGTATCTACTGTCCTTGAGTGTCAGCCTCATGTGATGCTACCCTGCACTCCACAAATGAGTGCAGTCCCGGTAGGAGGAAATTTTGAGGTGATTTGGAGGAGACTGACCTCCATCGTAGATGAGAGATGAGCAGATTCTCTGATCTGCTGCTTTCAGAGTGATCATTTGGGGGACAAACATTACAGTTTTCTCTGACTAGCTTTCTACTGCTTTGGGAATAAGGTTGTAGTCATTAATGTAGCAGGCAGCCCAGATTTCACCAGATTTATCATAAGCTACATTTCCCCTGCTCTCTGGCCTTCAGCACATTTACTCGCCTCTGTTGCTGTCACTCCTGGGCTTCTCACTAGACCATTCCATGTGCCGTTTCCCATCCTTTCCACCAGTTATTTCCATCAACACTCTGCTCATTTTCTCCAAGAACAGTTCCTCCCGCTCTCCTTTGTTGAGCTTACTTACACTAGGAGTCAGAGAGTGATTAATCTCGGTGTCACTGGCTAGAGGGATAGTCCCACAAAGGCAGAGGCATGTTTGTCCAGTCACGGTAGAACTCCCGACAGAATTCCTGGCAGGTGGCAGCTGCCCCACGACATTGCACTGGTGAATGAATGTCCGTGGATGGATGGTCTGGTGATCCAGTTCTGTCTCTAGCGGAAATGCCCCTGGCCTCCACAGCCTCCCTGCTCCCATGTCAGCCTCAGAATGCCTGCACCTGCGCTCTGAGTGTATGTCCCGTGTGAGCCTTGGAATTCTACATTTAGCACAATATTCTGAAGCTGGATAACATGATCTTATTTTTATAAAATGAGGCTTCAGTGATACTTGCCTTTGCTAAATTACAAATTTTTGCATGAAATATTCTGTGCTGGGTTTCTCTAACGAATGAAATTTGAGCTTCCAAAAGATGTTTTTCATCAGGTCTTACCCTCTTCTTTTTTGGGGGTGGGTGGGGGTGGTCTAGGCGGCTAATCTCTTTGGTGCAGACTCTGGGGTTTGGGAGCACAGTGCAAATCACAGGCAGAGAAGGGCACCATAATCTGGGGTTTAGCAGGGCAGTGTTTGCCAGCCAAGGATTTAGGAGCGGCGATCATCATTTTGCTTCTTTCATTTTATCTGACCTTTCTTTTGAAATAGGGGGAGCAGCGTGTTACCTAGACCGCATTGCCCTCTTTTCATGTTTCATAGAGCTGGAGAGGCCTGTGTTTCTTTCCCTTCCCAAGAGTCCCCTAGGCCATGCTTAGTGCTAGGCTCCTTAAGGTCAGGCTTCTCTCAAATAGCAGTGTCACATTGTCGCTTTTTTTTTTCTAAGTGTTTCAGCATAAAAGAAGAATGCTTTTCTGGATCAGATTAAAATTAAACATAGGAAGGAGGGAAATATAATAGACCCTGAATCTATAATAGTGTCAGAAATAGCACATAATAAGTTGTACACCTTATAAGTATCACACAGAATTACTGGAAGATCTTTGAAACTGTCTTCCAAAAAAGGAGATATGTGTATTAGGAATTTGGGGAGTTTTGTGAGTGGAAGAAGGTAATAGGGTTTGGTCACTCGAGTAGTTGGGTTTGAATCCTGAATCTACAACTTACTTGATTAGGTACTCTGTGCTGTGTGTGTGTGTGTTTTGTGTGTTATATGTATATGTATATATATATGTACATATATATATAAAAATTGGTTTTTGTTTGTTCTCAGGAATCACTCTTGGTGTGGGTTTGGGGGACCACTCGGGTGCTGGGGATAAAACCCAGGTGGGTCATTGCAAGGCTTACACATTATTCTATCTCTCCAGCTCCTGATTTTAATTTAATTTATTTCATTTTTTTATTGAATCACCACCATGAGACTACCATGAGATATAGTTACAAAACTGTTCATGATTGACTTTCATTCATACCATGTTCCAACACCCATCCCTTCACCAGTGCATATTTCTCGCCACCAATGTCCCCAGTTTCCCTCCCACCCACCTCCACACACTTTCCTTCTCTCTCTCTCTCTCTCTCTCTCTCTCTCTCTCTCTCTCTCTCTCTCTCTCTCTCTCTCTCGTTTTCCTTTTAGGCACTATGGTTTTCAATCCTGTTACTTAAAGAGTATCATGCATATCATTTTACCTCCTTTTAGCAACTCAATTTTTGTCCAGTGTGATCTTAATATTTTTTAAAGATAATGGTATCTATTTTATATGTTTGTTTTGAGGTTTAAATGATAATATATGTAAATTTGTGAATAATTAATGAAATTTGCATAGAAATTTAAAGTAAGTACTCAAAATAGCTGAGTGCTCCTCATAAGGGACCATATAAAAAGAATCATTTGGGTGAGAGAAGTAAAAGTCAATCTAAGTTGTTAGAGTCTAAGATAGTATTAATCATTTAAAAGGAACAAAGGGCCCGGAAGACTTAAGTTAGAGCTTAGAGCATCTGCCTTGTAATCAAATGGTCATAAGTTCAAATTCTTCATGTACTATATGGTCCCCCAGCACAGCCTGAATTGACCCTGATGACCTGTGGATGAGCCCCAAAATAAATGAGTTAAACTTTATCTTCTAAATAGGCTACTGTGTAGAGTACAAAATCATCTGCAAAAAAAATCTCAGAATCATGATTCTTTTTGTAATAATCAGGAATTTGTGGGATATTTTTCTGTCTTTCTGCGTCTGCAGCTTTATTGATATAAAGAGGATATTGTGTAAGTTTAAGGTTAATTTGATACACATATATTGCAAAACAGTATTGTTGTCACATAATCACCAGTTCTTTATTTATTTGGGGGTTGGGGCCATACGTAGCAGTACTCAGAGATCACTTCTAGTAGTGCTCATGTCTTAGTCTATGCTCTGGTGTCATCCCTGGTGGTTTTCAGAGACCATATGTAGTATCAGAAATCGAACCAGATTCAGTCATAAGTAAGGCAAGTACCTAAGCCCTTGTAATATCTTTCTGACCCACTAATTTCTCTCTCTCTCTCTCTCTCTCTCTCTCTCTCTCTCTCTCTCTCCCCCCCCCCTTTCTTAACTAAGTACTATTCCCTTCTGAATGTATAGGTAAATGAGACAGTAATGCTAACAATAATCATTTACACTCTCAGAACCTATTAGTTTCATGTTTAGAGTTTATATGCAGCACCATTATTCTTAAAGAAATAAGGGTGCCTAAAATCTTGGAATAAATATTGAAAGGAATGGAGAGCTCCCAGAATGACAGCTAAATTTATCTTAACCAAATGCTGCTGCTGTTTGTTGTGGTGATTAAAAGAAAGTGTTATGTCTGAGAAGCCCTATCAGCAACAGTATTATAAATCATAGTGAAAGCCTTATTTAGAAAAAGAAAAAAGTGCCTCTCCTAGAAGCTGCCTGGTGGGTGGGAGGCAATGTTGGTAGTGGGGTGGGGGAGTTGGTGGAGGGAAGTGAACACCAATGAGGGGAGTGGTGTGGAAGCATTTTATTCCTGAAACCCCATTATGAATAACTTAATAATTTCACAGTGACTAAATTAAAAAAAACTGTGATAAAGAAAAAAGGATCATGTCATTAGGGGACCCCCTGACGAGAAGAGAGACTGAGATGAGATTAAGGTGGTGGGACATTGGGAGCTTGAAGATCTCTTGGTCAGGAGAACTGTGGACATTAGGACAATATCACCATGGTGATATCAGCGTGTGAGGAGATAGAACCCAAATTCCTCATTTCAGTGAATTAGCACAAAAGAAGTGTATCACTTGTGCGGCATTGGAAAGAGGCGTTCCTTACTTAGTTGCTGATTTTGTTTCCCAGGTTGTCCTGGTGCCGTCAATCACACCCTCCACCCCCACCCCCCTACTACCCACTCTGGTTTGGGAGTCTGTGGTTCACAAAGGCAGAACAGAGAAATAGTGAAGGGGAACTGAAGGAGGGGGATTTGTTGATGCCACCCACAGGTGAAACTACTTGCAAATCATCTGGTATGGGATTAATATTCAGAACATGAAAATAATTTCTCCAATACAACTGCAAAATCCCAAACGTCGACGTAACTCGAAAAGCAGCCAAGAATTTGAATGACTGGAGTGATACCACAGCACAGCAGGTAGGGTAGGGCATTTGCCTTGCATGTGACGGACCCGGGTTCAATTCCTCCGTCCCTCTCAGAGAGCCTGGCAAGCTACCGAGAGTATCTCGCCCACATGGCAGAGCCTGGCAAGCTACCTGTGGTATATTCGATATGCCAAAAACAGTAACAAGTCTCACAATGGAGATGTTACTGGTGCCCACTCAAGCAAATCGATGAGCAATGGGATGACAGTGACAGTGACAATGACTCATACATAGACAAATTGCTTTATATATAAATATATAATATACATAACCGGATAGCTCTCTATATAAATATGTAACATATAAAGCCATTGATCATATGCAAAGATGCACAGTACCACATGCTGAATATGATCAGGGGTACTACCTTGTGAACTCTAGTCCCACCACGAAGGTTTGATTTCTGGAGCCAAGTTGTAGGCACTGTAACTAAAGGGGTATATGGGCACTGCAGCTAAAGGGGGTCCAGGGCACTTCAGTTGAAGGGGGTGACCTCCTACAGCAGTTATGACAGCTGAATGAGCAGCCTTGCCTCATATGTGACCCTAGTGAGCACTGCAGCTGACAAGCGCGTCTGCTGGCAGACAAGCAGTAACAGAAAGTGTGTGATCCCAGTCATCACAGCAACAGGTGAAAGAAAGGGAAGGGGGGGAAAGTCGCTTTCACACCCACTAGGATCAGCTGTTATTTAAAAGAGAAAACTGAAGTGCAGATGTTTCTAAGTGAGGTTCTGTCGTCGTAAGGCCTTCCTTAATCTACTCTGCATTTTTTAATGTGGGTTTTCCCCATGTGTTCTTTTTTTCACTCTATTATTAAGGCAGGTTGATTGGTGCTACAGTCAGCAGTGTTTGGGGGGCCTGTCCCAATGATACTCAACCTGGTAAGGTGCAGGCCTGATGACTTGGTGCTGGGGGGACAGAGGAACACCAGGACCACACTCAGTGGTGCTGAGAACCCAACTCAGGGTCTCATACGTGCTAGGCAAGTGCCCTGCCACTTATGCTAGCTCCCTGACTCAGTGAAAAACAAAACCACATTTTTGAAATTTAGTTTTTAAAATTATGGTTGGGGCTAGAGCAATAGCACAGCGGGTAGGACATTTGCCTTGCACATGGCTGGCCCGGGTTCGATTCCCAGCATCCCATATGGTCCCCTGAGCACTGCCAGGAGTAATTCTTGAGTGCACAGCCAAAAGTAACCCCTGTGCATTGCCAGGTGTGACCCTCCCCAAAAAAAGAAATTAAAAAAAAATTGTGGTAAACTGGCATATCATACATGTTTTAGGGGGGCAGAATTTCATACATCTTCAAAATAGATTAGCACATTTTAGGTGCTTTAAATTCTCTACCACACTGTGTATTTCAGGTGGGACAGCAAATATGTCTTTTGTCTAAGGCCTAATGCTGAGTTTTCCTATGAGTGAAAAAAACCCTAAAGAAATTCTGCAGCTAAAACTAGAGGCTGGTTAGCTCTGGGTGAGCCAGGTGGAGAGGCAGGAACCGTGCCAGGGACCACGGGTGGGAGGTGCCTCCTTGGAACCAGCAGCACTGTGGGCTCATCCAGGTCACCACTCTTGTGAAACAGGGCACATTTCCTACAGTGAGTCCCTCAGAAAGGCATGTCCTGGGGTTTAGTGACATTCCAGGGCAGCCCTTCCGGTATTTCATGAGAAAGTTTTTTCCAACTGCTGAAAGATTCCTGGCTGGCGACTGCAGCGTCCAGACAGCATGAGCTCAAGCCTACAAGATAGGTACAGGGAGGTGGTTTCCGTGCAGGTGGGAGGCCAGAGTCCCGGAGCAGGGCGGAGATGCTGTGATTCTTCTTCTCCTCGTGCTTGCCTGTGTTGGTGAACACCCCTGCTGTCTTTCAAGACAAAAAGAGCAGAGAAGGGAATGTAGTGAAGGAAAGCTATTAAGATGAAAATTGTTTGTCTCTAAGCGCTCTCACAGCGAGAGGAAACATACATTCACTTTTATTCCCTTATGTCTGTGCTGCTGCCGGCACTCGGGGAACTAAAGATGGAAATGTGGGGACCACGCAGGTTATCCCCAGATCAAGAAAGGCCGCTTGCAAGCTGGCTTTCTCTTCTCTTGAAGTGATAAAATCCATGCGGTGGATTTTACAGCCTTAGTTTTTGAGGGGAAAAAAAAGTGACTGGCATCAAGAAGCAATTACTGCGGCACGTGGCGGCCATATTCAGCAAACAGTAGGACATTTAAAATGAGAACAGTTATTAATGGGTAAGAAGAGCAATAAAACTTTATAGAGGAGTTTAATAACTCATTTACAGACCATGAAACAAAGCTAATAGTCAACCTTCATGGGTGAAGTGTTCTATTTGTTCTGTGGGCCACTGCTTTGACTTTTAGTCAAATGTCAAGAGATCACTTAGATTTCGAATGTCTTTAGGTACAACTTATTATGAAGGTGTGTAGAATTTTGCCCATTTCTTACAAAATGACTCCCCAAAGAACTCTGACCTAACATCAACGTTGTTGATAAAATGTAAGTTATCAACTCTATCCATTCACACTTGTATGCACAAGTGACTGACAATAAAATGATCTGCATGGAGATAAGCACCAGAGTTTATGTTTTTGTTAGGTATCTCCCAGATAGCAGCTTTATATCACTGAATAAATCGTAAGCCACTGAGTTCTCATTTCACTCACAATTGCCGCCATAACTTGGTCTTTCTAGCCATTACACCTGTCCTTCACCCCTCCTAATGGCTCTCTTTCCCTATACTAGGTCCAAAAAAGTTATTTTCATTTGCAGACTTCTGTTCTAATGTGAGTTTTGCTTCAGTTTCATTCAGACCATTTTGGAATCCTGAAAGTGTATAGAATTGGAGTACTCTGTAAAAATCATTTAGTAGCCACATAGAATGCTCAGAGGACTGGAGTTCAGGCTTTGCATGTAGGAGCCTTGGTTTCAATCCCTGGTACCTTATGGCACCCTTTGTATTGCTGTGCATGCGGCCCTCCAGCCCATCATTTATGTAGGCACCTTATTATCTGATGAAAGTGAAGTCAGTGAGTTAGAAACCTTTCTGATGGTTCTGAGATGGTTCTGTGATACAGAAGATACAACTGAGCTCCCCTCCCCACTACCCCTGCGCTTCTTTACCAAGAGCTGACTTACTTCTGTCTTCATAACAGCGAGTGCTATTCAAGGCATGACTAGGCATTCTTTTCTGCCTCTCATTAGGAACCAAGTTTTGATTTAGTTTTTTCATTGATGAAATGTTCTGAAACACTGGATTTTCTGAGGTGAATGTTACTAATGGCTCAAGGTACCTCCTTCATTCATATGGCTCAGCAAGGTCTTGATGTCTTTGGTAACCAATGGCACATGCAGTGTTTTACCTGTACTCTGAATAGATGTCTCACTCTGTGGAATAAAGACAGGTGTTCTCTCACCCTGGGCTTCCATCTACTGCTCTTCCTCGCTGGAGACAGGCTCATGCGTGTGCTCAGACACGCACCAGACATGGAAGACCTTATGCTTTAAAGTTAAGTTTCAAATAATAATTTCAGAGAGAAGAGTTGTAACAGAGAGAGAGAGAGAGAGAGAGAAGAGTTGTATTGGAAATAGAGGATAATTGTTTTGGTCAGGGCCGTTTGCTAACATTAAAGAAGGTATTAGGTTGGTCACTTACAAAGAAATGCTTAGTCTTCTTGGTTGTATCTTAACAGAATAGTCAAACCATAGTGGTTTCACTCAAATCACTGTATCACTGTCATCCCGATGCTCATTGATTTGCTTGAGCGGGCACCAGTAACGTCTCCATTGTGAGACTTGTTGTTACTGTTGTTGGCATATCGAATATGCCACAGGTAGCTTGCCAGGCTCTCCGAGAGGGGCAGAGGAATCGAACTATTGCTCCAGCCCTTGACTCAAATACCCTAAGCAATTGTTTTTCATCAGATAAAGAGATATTTGATTTTTCTGACACAACACAAAAAGAGACTTGATTTTTCTGGTACAGTATTTGCTCAAGTTTTAAATGAATAAATGGACAGATGAAGAGAGAATTGTGCATGGTATATGTTTGTAAGAAACTGGATCATGACTTGTTGGAGGGACTGGGTGTGCACATATATAAATACAAATATTTTCACAAGCCTTTATCCCAACAGTGTGGCAGGCGAAGCACCTTAGTGAGACCTTCCTCCCCTTGTGTAAACTTTCTGGCTCGTCTCACATAATTCTTGTTTATAATGGCCTTGATTATAAGTCAGTTGATTCTGATCGAATCCATTTTCTCCTAGGACATTTCTTCTCTCACTTCCTCCCTCAACAAGTCTGGATTTACAGGTCACTATGTGTGTCCTTGTCAGGGTAAAAGGACAGACAATCCTGTTATCGTGAGCTACAAAGGAAATAGTGTTAGATAAAGTTTATTTCTTTGTTGGTGGGAGTGCTGCACCTGGCAGTGGGCAGGGGTCAGCCATGGCAGGGCTGGGGGACCATATGTGGTGCTGGAGATAAAACCCCTGGTTAACCACATGCAAGACAAGCACCCTGCCCAGAGTAGTATCTCTCTGGAGCTTATTCATTTCTATGCTACTAAGTATCTTTTTTGTTTGTTTTTGTTTCGTGCGGGCGCACACTGAGCTATGCTCAGGGCTTACTCTTGGCTTTGTGCTCAGGAATTACTCCTGGAGGAGCTTCAGGGGCCATATGGGGTGCTGGGGTTTGTCTCTGGGTTCATGGTGACAGGCAAGTGCCACCAGCCCTGCTACAAAATACCTTTTGGTGGGGGGTAATCGAATATGCTTCATTTTTTTTTAATATTAGCATTTTGCTGGAGCGATAGCACAGTGGTGGGGCTTTCACCTTTCACTCGGCCAACCCGTGTTCGATTCCTCTGCCCCTCTTGGAGAGCCTGGCAAGCTACCGAGAGTATGGAGCCCGCACGGCAGAGCCTGGCAAGCTATCCGTGCGTATTGGATATGCCAAAAACAGTAACAATAAGTTTCTCAATGAGAGACGTTACTGGTGCCCGCTCGAACAAATCGATGAGCAAAGGAATGACAGTGACAGTGATTAGCATTTTATGGGGAAGAAGTATGTACATTTATTTGGTTTAGCTTTTTCCCCCTTGAATGGGAGGGAGATTTTATTCTAGAGCACCTTGGGGTTTACAGAAAAATTAGGCCGGAAGTAAAAAAATTCTCATATATCCCACCCCTCTTCCAACAGGCCCCAGTTTTGTTAACATTTTTCACTAGCGTGTTAGACATGTTACAATTGCTGAGTCAATGTTATTATAACAAAATTATTGTTATTATAAAAACTCCATGGTGTGCTTCAGACTTCATGCTGTACCCTGTGTGGCTTTGCCAAGTTCATGCTGTCATATGCTCCTCACTGCAGTATCACACTGAGCCACTTCACAACCCTCGAATCCTTGAGACCCCAACTATTCATCTTTCTTTTTTTTTCCACCAAGCCCTCAATATTTCTGCTGTCTCTATAGTTTTGCCTTTTCCAGAAAGTCACATGTTTAAAATCATCCCTGAGGGTCCAGGAGGTGGCTCAGGGCTAAGTCCCTGCCTTGCCAGTGCGAGACCCTGCGTGTCATCCCTGGCACAGCCCTGCACATGTTATCCTTTATGCCACACGCAAAAAAGTGCCCCGTCTCTAGCCAAGTGTGTACACGCACCATGGCTAGTGAGCACCCTCCAGCGAGCACCATAATACAGAGTGTGTGACCTCGGGTCACCACAATAAGGAAGGGAAGGAAAAGGGGAAAGTAGGAATCAAATCAGAGAGCCTTTTCATACTGGCTTCTTTTGCCTAACAACTGTGTTTTATTTTGAGGTTGGGGAGGTGGTCACACCTGACTGTGCCCAGGGACTTCTTCTCCTGCCTCTGTACTAAGGGATCATTCTTAGTGGTGCTCAGGACCGTTTGTGGAGCTGGGAATGCAACTTGAATCAGCCACATGCCTTAGGCCCCAGACTGTCTATTGTTTCTGGCCAGCATTTGAGTTCTTCCCTGTGTGTGTGTGTGTGTGTGTGTGTGTGTGTATGTGTGTGTATGTGTGTGTGATTAGATCACTCATTTCTTTTTCTTTTTCTTTTTTTTTAGCCATACCTGGTATTGCATGGTGTTTACTCCAGGTTCTTTGCTCACTGATGACTCCTGCACTCCTAGCAGTGCTGGGGGCCCATATTCCATAATAGTGATCAAATCTGGGGCAGCCACATGCCAGTTAAGTGCCTTAAGTACTATCTCTTCAGCCCTCATAGTGCACTTTTTTAATTGATGAGTAATATTTTATTCTAATTATCATATGGGAGCCAGAGAGCTAGTACAGTAAGATGCTTGCCTTATGCCCAGCCAGTCTCTGGCACCAAATATGGTTCCTTTGAAAGCCTCTCAGAAGTGACCCCTTAGTACAGAGCCAGGAATAAGCCCTGAGCAACATTGGCTGTGGACCATAAGCCAAACCCCCCCAAAAAATTATATATCTATGACTATAGTGTTACGCTATATATGCTCTGTAAATATCCCAGTAGAGTACCACCGCTTCTCCTCTTTTTGAAGGGCGTCTTGGTTGCATTCAAGGTTTGGTAATTATGAAGAAATCTGCCATAAACATGCATGCACAGGATTTTGTGTGAACTTAGGTTGTCGGCTCACTTTAGAAAACACCCACGAGCTCCATCGCAGAATTATGAAGGAAGTCTGTGTTTAGTTTCTTTTGTTGTTGCTTTTCAGTGAAGCAGAATAGTTTTATTTAAAGAAATTTGCTTAGGGAAATGTGAGTGGAGAGAAAGAGAGTGGGAACATGGGGTTCCCCAGAAGGGAAAAACAAGGATCATTTCTCCAACAGGGACACGCGGGCCGTTTGCCCAGATGGGGGAGACGCTCCCTAATATAAGAAAGTGGGGGGGGGGGAAACGTGGACAAGGACACCCCCTTCTTAAATGTTTTAAGGAAGTGAAGAATGGCGCCTCTACTTTGCACCTGCAGTGAGGGCGAGAGCTCTGTGGCTCATGATTCCCAGCATTGGGTGTCAGGGTTTTGGATTTCCAGGTTCTGATAAGCTTGTGAGGATATCGCATTGCTGTTTGCGTTGGCAGCTGCCAATGTCTTCTGAGGTGCTCGTCTTTTCATATGCTTATTTGCCATCTGTGTATCTTCTTTGATGAAGCCTGAAGTCAGATCCTCAGCCTGTTTCTTAATTGCCTGTTTGTTTTCTTTTGTGGAGCTGTAAAAGATTCTTTGTATATTTTGGATAGGACTCATTTCTCCGAGAGGTTTTCACAAATATTTGTCCGCGGCCTGTGGCCTGTCTTCTTATTTTCTTCTAGTTTAATTCATTTTGATACTGGGTTTCAATAACTTAGTAGCTGGGACACAAATCTCATAACTGCAGAGATCTGCATGGAGAAAAGTGCACCAGTACACCAGCGTTCCTTTCCTGAATTATACAGTCCACACCACACAAGTTCTGCAAAGGCTATAAAATATTTTCCTCATTGCGTTTTCCAGAACATTGCTTATTCTTTTAAAGGAATTGGAATATGTTGTGCATAGGCTTAAAATTCAAGACCTACTGAGATTTGCTTGAAAACACATTAAATTGAGTGTAAAAATAGTTTCGATTTTTTGGTCATAGTTTCTTTTAATGGGACTCACAATTAGCAGCTCAAAGTCGGCGTTATCCTCCCTCACCTTGGAGGGACAGGCAAAGTGCCCTTGTTAAGATACGTGTGTATCTGTGTCATAATATGTCGACAGCCTGTTTGTAATCACACAGAATCTTAGCAAGTATCTTTTCCCAAAGGAAAAAAAAAACAGCATATCATTGTCAAGTTTATGGGTCTTTTAAAATCCGAGTGTGAGATAAGCAGTGAGTCTGTGTTATTCTGATTGCCCTGATCTCATTACGAGATATCACAAAGGTTTTTCTCGGAGCTCTTGTTTCTGACATCCCTGGCTCAGTGAGTGACAGTGGCCCTCTTGGCCCAGGTTGTGCGGGGTCAGCCCTGGCTCTGCACCTTCCATCTTCCATGACCTTGAACAAATCTCAAAGGTTCTGGGGCTCCCTTCTCACAACAGGTTTAATGAAAAAACACTCAGCATATTTTGCCGAGTCTTTCTTGAGACTGAATGTAAAGAGATGAGAATGTTGCTCTAATTTCATTGAATTATGGTTGTTAGTTGTTGGGGGCAGGGCACAGTAGCTGGCGTTAGGGAGTGGATGCCAGCAGGACCGTGCCTGTTGATGGTGGGGCAGAGGGCAAGCAGTTCCCGGGGTTGAACACAAGGCTTCACACATGCAAGTGCTCCACCGCTTAGCCACATCCCCAGGTTGTCTTGATGAAAGTTCCTACTCCAGGAATATCAGTCTGCATAGGGTCAGAGAGGCTGAATTTTGTTAATTTTCTTTGACTGGTTTATCTCTGCCCTTCAATAGTTTGCCAGTGCATGGTGCTGGGAACCAATTTTGCTTGTGGAGTTATCTTTGTAAACTTAGGCTGATGATACTTTGTAAAAAATTCAAATGCATCAGTTTTACTTGGTTTTAATAAAAACATCTCTTGTAAATAAATTACAACCAAAAATTTATCTTCTGAACATTTTTTTTTTGGTGACGCACAAGAAAAGTAATTGTTGGGCATTTCTTGAGAGCAAACAGATCTTTTAGTTCTATATTCTCTCCACTGTATTGTGATCCATTTGCTTATAGTATGTAATTTTTTCTAATATTTTACTGTTTTCAGTAGCACAAAAATGATCAACAGTAGTTATTGATAATTATTAGATTAAATATCAAGGATGGGGGTAGGGGTTACCATGAGAAGAAAAATGTTCATGATTTTCTGAGTTTCATTATAAAGTGTAAAAGCTCATTATGCCTTCCATATAGTTATCAAGTTTCATAAAATGCTTAAAAATATTGAACTTAGAGTCACATAAAATGGTCTTATTTTTCTATTGGATACGCTCAGCTTTAAATTATATTTCTAATTATGATTTGTGTCATTTCTAGCTACAAATTTAAGACATCATTGCGGTATTAGTCATTTTAATAATATGTTTTAAAGCTTTTTTCCAGAGCTTATTAGTTTGCAAATTTTTTTAAATGTCATGGCACAGGAACAGAATCACTCTGAAATTTTTGTTTGCTTATATTTGTGGGGTAGTAGTTCCCTTTCCTTCTTGTTGGCATCATGATAAGATAGTCTACTTTATAATTTGTTAATTTAATAGAAAACAAGCTAAATCTAGATCATGTCATTGGTCACTGTCACTGTCATCCCGTTGCACATCGATTTGCTCGAGCGGACACCAGTAACGTACTCCACTTGTTGTTACTGTTTCTGGCATATCAAATATGCCACGGGTAGCTTGCCAGGCTCTGCCGTGCGGGCGAGATACTCTTGGTAGCTTGCCGGGCTCTCCGAGAAGGGCGGAGGAATCGAACCCAGGTCAGCCTCGTGAAAGGCAAATACACAAATACCTAGCCGCTACGCTATCGCTCCAGCCCATGTCATTGGTACCTCTGTTAACCCAGACACACCCCCACTTCTTTTATATCCTGGCTAGCTGAAAGTTACAAAGCTCATGGGTCTGCCCCACAAAGACAGAATACATGGATCCAGTGAAAAGACCATTTGTTGATACTCTTTCATGGTAAAAATAATTAATCACAAGCTCTACCCTTTTAAAAAATATTGTAGAGGGCTTCCCCCAGTGCTTCTCAGGGGTTCTCACTGTCTCAGAGTTTGGGGATCACTTGTGGAAATACTCAAGAAACCATGCAGTGCTGGACTGAACCCCCTGCGTGCACAGCCTGTGCGCCAGCCCATTGAGATCTCTCGCTGGCACCTTCATATTTATTTTCATGACACTTTAGTGGTTCGCTTTGGAGACTTCTCTGGTCTAATATCACAAAACTTCTGAGTTTTATCAAAAGGAAATGATTCTGTAATGAAGGACTCGGAGTTGGAAGGCAAGCAAAGAGATCTGAGAGGAACAAGAGGAAAGTTGATGATATGTTTGTGGAAATCTAAAGAAAGGTCTTCAAAGAGAGGGGAGTCCGAAAGGGAAGCAACAAAGAACGAGGAAGAAAAAACAAGCGAGATGAAAAAGACTCTAATTCCGGATTTCACACAAAGCCCTTGCTTCATGTCTCCCTGTGAGGGAGGGTGTGAGGTGCAATCATTGTCAGCTGTCCTGCAGCGGTGGAAACTGCATTATGCTGCTTCGGTATGTATCGTTCCCACATGCAGCAAACGCACCTACCACACGCTCAAGGCGCTGCTGTCTGAGCACCATCTCTTTGCTTTCTGCCTCTGCGTCCAGAGGCCCGGGAATTCTTCCTCTGCATTTACCTCTGCACACTAATTAATGTCAGTGCCATGAGCCAAATGAAAGGGAGCTTTCTAGTAGACTGATTTTAAAACCGATAATGCATCTAATGCATCCGTAATAAAAGTTTAAGATGATTTTCATTAATGTATTTATGTACTTTTTACATGGGACAGGCTTGTCTGTTTTAGTGGTTTTTTTCATATTAAATTTTTTATTGAATTGACATTGCACAATAACATTGTTTCCGAAATGCATCATTATAAGCCAGTGTCAGCAGATACTTCATTAAGCTCATCGTTGAGTCCATTTCTACCCTTCACCATACAATTGGCTCATTTTACCCAGTTTATCCCTTTCCTTGGGCTGGAGTGATACCGCAGCGGGTAGGGCGTTTCCCTTGCACAGGGCCGACCTGGGTTCTATTCCTCCACCCCTCTCCGAGAGCCCGGCAAACTACTGAGAGTATCTCGCCCGCACAGTAGAGCCTGGTAAGCTACCCGTGGTGTATTTGATTTGTCAAAAACAGTAACAACAAAGTCTCACAATGGAGACATTACTGGTGCCAGCTTGAGCAAATCGATGAGCAATGGGATGACAGTGATTCAGTGACCCCCTTCCCTTGTGATAATGTTTATTTTTATTTTTATAGCTTGAATTTTTGTTTAGTTCATTTGTTTGGTTTCTTTAGATGTCACTTAGGAATGAATAGCATAGTGCTTGTCTTGCTCTGACTTTACTGAACCTTATCTTCCAGGTCGATCCAGGCTTCTGCAAGTGGCAAGATTTTACCTGTTTTATAGTTGAACAGTATTTCATTGCATACATACATATAAGAAGGTGTGATGTGTATACCATTTGTACATGGCCATTTAGATTATTTGGAATTTTGGGGACAGTGAATAATGCTTCAGTGAAAATGGGGATGTAAATATATTTTTGAATTAATATTTTTGTATTCCTTAGGCAAACACCCAGAAATGGGACAATAGTATCAGGTAGAATTTCAGTTTTTTCTTTTTGGCGGAATCTTTATACCATGTTTTAATAAGAGTGGCACCAAATTTAAAGTTTTAAAGTTTCACCAATTAGAAATTTCTGTATGAACAGTCAGAATGAATAACCCTACAAAAATGCATTTGACAAAATATACTTATTCATAATTTTAAAATTATTGACTTATTGAATTTTGTAGTTAAGTGGATGGGCATGAAAAGTTTCATGCTGAGTGAAATGAGTCAGATAGAGAGAGACAGACATAGAAAGATTGCACTCATCTATGGTATATAGAATAACAGAGTGGGAGACTAACACCCAAGAACTGTAGAAATAAGTACCAGGAGGTTGACTCCATGGCTTCGAGGCTGGCCTCACGTTCCGGGGAAAGGTCAACTCAGAGAAGCGATCACCAACTACATTGTAGTCGAAGGCCATGTGGGGGAAGAGAGTTGCGGGCTGAATGAGGGCTAGAGACTGAGCACAGCGGCCACTCAACACCTTTATTGCAAACCACAACAGCTAATTAGAGAGAGAAAACAGAAGGGAATGCCTTGCCACAGTGGCAGGGTGGGGTGGGGGGGAGATGGGATTGGGGAGGGTGGGAGGGACACTGGGTTTACGGGTGGTGGAAAATGGGCACTGGTGAAGGGATGGGTTCCCGAACTTTGTATGAGGGAAATATAAGCACAAAAGTGTATAAATCTGTAACTGTACCCTCACGGTGATTCTCTAATTAAAAATAAATAAATTAAAAAAAAATTATTGACTTATTAAGATTATATAGGAATTTCCTTGATTTGGAAAGAATTTTTCTAAATATCTCAATCGAATCCTCATTCTGAGAGTTGAACACATCATAGCCATCTACTCTCATACTGCTATTAAACATTTTATTAGATACCATAGGCAGTGTGAGAAGGTAAAAAAAATTAAACAGGGGCTGGAGAGATAGCATAGCGGGTAGGGCGTTTGCCTTGCACTCGGCCGACCCGGGTTCAAATCCCAGCATCCCATATGGTTCCCTGAGCACGGCCAGGGGTAATTCCTGAGTGCAGAGCCAGGAGTAACCCCTGTGCATCGCCAGGTATGACAAAAAAAAAAAAGCAAAAAAAAAATTTAAACACACAAACATATCTATGATAAAAAGCAACAAGTCAGTGAATTTTAAACCACGATCTATAATTAGATTCAAAATGATCTTTCTATAAATAGAAACATTATATCTAAGTATATGTTTACAGTTTACATTTATAGACCTGAGTATAACTCTGTGTTAATGTGGCTGTGTTCAAATATAGAACAGAGTTCCTTGACAATTTTTTACACGGACACTGTGGCCATATATATTCCTCCAAAGCTATTATGTATTATGAAATGTATCATTAGTTACATTTAGGTTGTTATAGATGATAGCTTGGGATCTAACAATGATTTTTCTCTCTTTGCAGCTTGTCAGCCTTAATCAGTGGGTAATCAGACATTGATGGAAAATGAAATTCAAAGTTATGCTCTGCACTCCCATATTTGCATACATCAGTTTGATCCATTTCATAGTCTCAATAGAGTTGATTTTTATTTCCACTCATTTAATATTTTAATATTCACTCATCTGAGCATTAAGAATGGACTCACTCAGTCTAGTAATCTAACCACTGGTCACATCATGAACAAAACAAATACCCCTGACTTAACTCTGATCATCTTCAAGGGGATGATCAGAGTCAGGGAATGATAGATCTGAGATGTGGCAGATTCTGACCAAAGAAGGCAGCACAGGTAGTGTGTGCACTGTGGGCTGGGGAAGACCCTGCTTTATGGTGATATTTGCACAGAAATGGGAAGAAAAGGACAGTCCTATCAATTATAGGATACAAGAATTCTTGACCCGGCCAGCTGAGCCACCCTGTCTTCACTGAGAAGCAGGTGACCCAGAGTAAATATTCAATATAAGACATCTTTGCTTTTCTGACATGTTTATGTTGTGCTTGTTTTATTTACTTTGTTTTTATATATTGGGTCTCAACAAGCGTGACATTTTCCTTTTTCTGAAATCAAAGTGGCAATCACTGCAGTGGCTGTTTGGGTAGTAAGGCTCTGAAATTCAATATTTCGAGTGCTGGTTTCTCACTTCATAGCACTCATTTATGCTTAATGTGTATTTATATCATGAGTAAGATTCAGATGTTTTAAAAAGCATATATAGTATTATGTTGAAACATTCAAATATCAGTTATTAATCTTCTGGGATTTTTGTCCAAAGATGAGAAAATTCCAAATGATTCATGAAGCATGTAAGCAAATTATAAGTATTTTTAAATTTGGGTACACTGTAAAGAGATATGCCTTGACTTCAATTAATATTTCACTCAGTTCAGAGCTCAATGTCCTTAATATTTCTTAGTTTTCTAATCTACGTAGATGATTTCTGGGAGATTAATGTTGTGTGGAATGAATAGGGATTTTTCTCAGAGTGTCTTCGATGGGCCCTTAGAGTTCCCTTAGAGCTCCTTTAACCTAACTTGTAATGTCAGCGAGCAAGGCTGAAGGAAGATGGGAGCCCTGCAGTGTAGAACAGATAGCGGGACCTGAATTCCAAAGCTGATATCCTCTTTCTCACTTTGTGTGTCAGGTTTAGGTCAGTGTGCTTGTACTGTGACAAGGAGCTGGGGACTTGGTTCTTTGAGTGAATGATCTCTGAAATGTCTAAAACATTTTCCAGTTTTGCAGGGTAGTTTTTTATGAGGGGCAGGGGCATGTCACACTTGATGGTGCTCAAGGCTTGTTACTCCTGGCTCTGTGCTCTGGAATCACTCCTGCTGTACTCAGGGGACCACATAGGTGCCAGGGATCAAACCTGGTTGGTAATATGAAAGGCAAGCCCCCTACCTGCTATGCTATCTCCATCTGTTAATAACTAAGCATTGATTTCTTGTTGACTTGCATGTTTGCCTTTGTGTTTTCTGTGGTGCAGTCATGGTGACCCTTTGGATTACCAGTTATATTGAAGTGTCCAACTCTGAGACTGTTTTTTACTCAAACCTGACTTTTTGTGGGGTCAGAGAGTTAAGTACAATAGGTAGGTTCCTTGCCTTGCAGGTGGCTAATCTGGGTCCAACACCTGGCATCTTCTGGTCCCCCAATCTTTCCAAGAGTGATTCCTGAGCACAGAAACAGGAGAAACCCCTGAAAACTGCTGGGTGTTGCCCCCAAACAAATAAAACCTGACTTTTTTATGACTGGGGAGACTGAGAGAAACACTTTACTTCTAGAAACTAAAGCACTGGCCAGTTGATGTTTAGTGATTATTTCAACTTGGTCTATTAGATTTAGGGATTTCTTTTAAGACATATATAGGGTTAAATTTTTTGCCTTCATTTGCCTGTTTGGTTATGTGCTAATACCTGCTTTGAACTGCTGCAATATTTGAAAAGTTCACATGAAAGTACATATATTTTATTATTAAGATGTAGGTGCTAAATTTGTGTTTAACCTGATTGAGTTATAATTTTCTAATCTAATGGACTGGAGCAATATTACAGTGGGTAGGGCATTTGCCGTGCACACGGCTAACTCGGGTTCCATTCCTCCGTCCCTCTCGGAGAGCCCAGCAAGCTAACAAGAGTATCTCGCCTGCATGGCAGAGCCTGGCAAGCTACCCGTGGTGTATTCGATATGCCAAAAACAGTAACAACAAGTGGAGTGTGTTACTAGTGCCCGCTCGAGCAAATAGATAAACAAAGGGAGGACAGTGCTACAGTGCAGTGCAATGCAAGTGTTTGGGGATTAAACTTGGGACTTCTATATGTACTGTAGGCCATTAGCTCGTTCCTTGGCCTACTTGCAGTGAATTAATTCATCCTTAACCACATTCAGCCCTGGGTCACCAACGAGTTTATATCCCTCTAATTCTGTCTTTTAAAAATGTCACATTGGGGTTTGTGGCAACATAGGGGTTCTGAAACTGCCCCAGCATTTCCGAGATTTTCTACATTCTCAGATTCTGAGCACTGGGTGAAAGGCTGCAGGGAAAAGGAGGACTTTCTCTTCCTTGTCCTTAAACAAGGCTGCCTGCTGCTGCTTGCTCTCTCTTCTCACCATCCACCACTGGGAGAAGAAACTAAAATAGGGTAACTGATACCTTGGTCTTACCTCACCAGTGAAAGTAGAATTTTTGTATATTGGAACCCTGGTTCTCATACATTTTAAGTATTAGTTTCTCAAGCAGGATTGAGAACAACTACCTTAAATACTTTGAGTGAAAGAAAGAAAATTAATGAGCTAGGATAAAACCCAAGATGTTAGGAAAAGAAGACAAGCTATACGAAAGACGAGAAGAAATTAACGAAGCAGAAAATTCCGTTCATGTAGCAGAGAAGATCAACAAAGCTAACTGCAAGTCTTTCAGACAGCTAATGAAACAGATAAAACTCAAGAAAGTCTCAATATAATGAGGAGCGAAGGTACAGATAGACACTATTAAGAAAGGGAAGAAAGGAAGCTACACGGATAGGGCAATAACTTGGGAAACAAGAGAGTATTTATGGAACTAGTATGCCAATAATTTTTAAAAAGTAGAAAAATGTTTCTAAAAAAGATAAACTTGAAGGAGATACTGAAATAACTAATTTGAGAATATAATTGGACATTCTTCCTTGATCACATATTTTGAATGTTTGACTCAATAGATATTAACCTGGAGGAATGCCCCTGACCATCCATATGGAATGTATGGCCTCTTTAACTTTAATCAATGGAGAAATTAAAATAGCTTCTGGGGAAGACTCTATTAGGCTCAGATAGTTCTTTGGGGGAGTTGTATCTGGAGTTCAAAGGCCAGATAATTCCTGTCTTGTAGCCTTTCACTGAATAGAATAACAACTAATATTCAACTTGCTTTCTGAGATCAATCTAATCTCATATTGAAACTAGCCTCACACAATACAAGCTAACACACGAAATACGTGCCAGGCAGAGTGCTGTGAAATATGAAAGATAACGTATGCACATCCTGACCTTGACCCTTACTTTAAGAATCATTTAACATTAGAAAAATCTTTTGAAAATGTCCCCAGCTGTGCTTGGGGGTTTGTTCCTGCCTTGCAGGGTAAGAGTGTGTGACCACTGGTTCCACCCACAGTTGCCCACCTACTAGTCTCCGGGACTCCTGGTTCTGCAATCTCTGGGCCATCTCTGGCCCAACACAACTTAGGTGCATTTGTGAAGCACCAGCACTGAAGCATGCACCACCAGGGAACATAACTAGGCTATAACTAAAGTGTGTGGGCTCTATAGCCAGGACTAACCCGCCCATGAAAGCATATGTGAGAGCATGACGGTGACCCTGGCAATCAACAGTCAGAATGTGGGTCAGTAAAGGGACGCATCCCGCCCCTGGTTAGCATGTGGGCTGACACCATTCAGTGTGACCTCCAGCACCAGGACGTCATGTACGTGTGACCTACACGAGGAAGGTTGCATTGTCTGAAAAGGGGTGGGAAATGGAAGAAAAGTCATCGACTACTTTCACTCATTAAAGTAGAAAAATTGTAACTTCCACTGATTCAGAAAGTCATTTGGTAAAATCTAACACTCCTGTAGAGAAAACATGAAATTAAGACAAGTGACTTCCTTAACTGGACTATCTGCCAAAACATATAACAAATGTAAGCTATAACGTTTTAAGTGTATAAAGATATATCAGTTATAAAGAAATTAAATTGTAATTTTCACACAATGATTAGGAATCTTGTGCTATGATATGGCACCTTGAGGAAATGGTGGCATGTTTGATAAATAGTCCTGGATAATTTCTCAGTATGAGAGAAGGAAAGGGGCTTACATTTCCTACCACTTACAAGAACCAGGTTTCATGTATCTTATATATTCATGTATAGAATTATACACTTTAAAGCATTTAGAAAAAACAGGATAGTGATCTTTAGATATCTAAAAATTTCTTAGACCCTAATTACAAAAGATGGATTACAGTACCTTAAAAAAAATTAAAACTTCCCAATGCAAAACTCCATAAAGAAAGTGAAAAGATATGGCATAAATCAAGAGAAACTAATTTTCTTTTCTTTTTTTGGTCACACCTGGTGATGCACAGGGGATACGCCTGGCTCTGCACTCAGGAATTACTCCTGGTGGTGCTCGGGGGACCATATAGGATTCTGGGGATCGAACCCGGGTTGGCCATATGCAAGGCAAATGCCCTACCCTCCCTGCTATCGCTCCAGTCCCGAGAAACTATTTTTGATACACAGAATTGACATAGAATTAGATTAATTCAGTGAAGAATGATAGAAAATCACAAGAAGTAGTTATTTACTGCAGAGATAAATGACATATAAAATGCAAGTAAAAATGAAACTATAATAATGGCAAAATACAAGTAAATGTACCAATGAGATAGCATGTTAATCCTGCAGTTTTGTTTTTGGTTACTGGTAAAGCTATGGGTCAGAGACACCGTAGACGGAAGTGTGCATTTTTACCCTGCACAGAAGCTGCATGCCAGTATGTTGAATGTTTGTATTCCTGTGGTTGAGCAATTCCTTTCCCTCCACTTGATCTTAGATAAGTTGCTGCATGTGAATGAAGAGTAATGTACAAAAATATTCACAGCAGCATGGAAACAACCTTGTGAACACCAATAAGCGAGGGGATAAATAAATGTGGCAAATTCACACACTGGAATGTTTTATACTTTCAAAATGAATGGTAGCTATATCCATCAACAAAACACGGAGAGAGACACAATTTTACATGTCGTGTAATAACCAATTTTGTAAAACTTGAAACAAGATGAAACAATACAATGCATAAAAGTGAAAGTAAAAGCGAGGAAATATAACACTCAAAACCCTGCTCGTAGATTCTATTTTATTATCCAGGCAAATGAAATGTAGTTGGCGTTATTCTTATTTTCTTTTCTCCTGGATCTGCGCTCAGGGATCACTCTTGGTGGTGCTCGGGTCAAACCAGTGACTTACATGTGTACTATCTCTAGCCTCCATGGTATGATTTTCACATGGAGTATGATACTTATCACTATTCATTTTATTTTTATGTCTTACTAATACATCGATATTCTTTTGTGCCATACTATTATAGAATATAATTTTTAAAATCTGGAGCAATAGCACAGTGGGTAGGGAATTTGCCTTGCATTCCGCAGTCCCTCTTGCAGAGCCCGGCAAGCTACCGAGAATATCCTGCCCACACGGCAGAGCCTGGCAAGCTATCCTTGGTATATTTGATATGCCAAAAACAGTAACAACAAGTCTCACAATGGAGACGTTACTGGTGCCTGCCTCGAGCAAATCGATGAACTACAGGATGACAGTGCCGCGGTGCAATTATAACTACATGTTATTTATCATGTAGTTGCCCCGGAAAAGCTATACGTCATGGAGCCAGAGAAAGAGCTCAAAAGACTGCTTTGCATGCAATAAGCTGAGTCTGATCCCCTGAACACTGTTAAGGGTACACCTTTAGTACCACCAGGTGTGGCTGCCGAACAAAATAAACCCTGTATATTACACTTTGTGTTTTCATTAAGCATTTCTTATATTAAAGTTAATAGGTTGCATTTTTTTTAATTAAGAAGAAAAGTACAGGCCAGAGAGATAGTATTGCAGGTAGGACACTTGCCTTACACGTGGCTGACCCCCCACCCCCACCCCCTCCACCTCATTTCCATCTCCAGCACTACATATGGTTGACCAAACACTACGAACTATGATTCCTGAGTACAGAGCCAGGAGTAAGCCCTGAGCATAGCAGGGTGTGGCCCAACTCCCCTTTGGCCCCCCAAAAGAAGAAAAGCGAAGGAAAACTTGGATTGAAGTATTGAAGTCAGGGATGCCAAGTGCAGTAGTCATGGAATGGAATGAAGGGTTCTAACCAACTGATGGAAAGTTGAAAGTTAAAATGGACAGCTGAGAGGATTTCAGAGCGTTTGTCTATTTTGCAGAGGGAAGAGGGGCACCACAGCAAGGTCCGAAGGCTGCAAAATGACCAGTGGACTTGGGCTAGGGGTGCTGTGAGGTGCTGAAGCTCCATGTAGGGATCTCCTAGGAAGAGAGACTCGAGAAACCTACCAGTAGTGCCAGAGCAATCACTGGTTTTTATAGAGTATTTTTACCAGTAAAGATGAAGTCTTCCAGCCCAGACCACAAGCCAAAGGAAAATAGTACGCCTCAGCACATTTCAGAAAGCAGCTGGAACCTTCCAAGTGTGTTCTTTCCACACAGCTGGAAATAGACTACAGATCAATAACAACAAAGCATCTATAAAATCCCCACATGGAAATGAAACAATTCCACTCTAAAACACCTCAGCTGAAGAAGAAACCCCAGGGAAATGAGAACCTATGTCAAAATGAATGATAATAAAAATAGACCAGGCCCAGAAAGAGCACTGAACCCAAGCAGAAATCCAGCTTGAAGAGCTGGAAAGGAAAGACTTACTGACGGTCCTGAAAAAGTCCACCTGAGGAATCCAGGATGAAAATCACCTGTTGCATCCAAAATAGACAGAAACAAGGAATTATTACTCCCACGTCCCTTAGGTTGGAAAGTTCCTCCAGGCAGAAAGGGTGAGTAGGGAGCCCATCTTCTGCATCCTTTCCTCTCAGAGAGCAGTGTTGATTGTTGCCTGGCGTCTACAGCCTGCACTTGTGGTTCACGGTGAAGGACGGGCTGGGTGTCAGCTCACTGTTGTGGCTGGAGGTGAGAGTGCCCAGTGTGTTTTCAGGTTTTCTACTGTGAGCATCCTTTCATTCAGGAGCCCTTTGTGTTTCCATCTCTTCGAAATACATTTTGGCATTCTTTCCACACTTTTCTCCCACGTTTTCAGTATTTTCTTAGTGGCTTGTCAGCTTTCTTGATGATAAATGAAAGTTGACCCCAGGGATGGGCTGGAGCGATAGCACAGCGGATAGGGCGTTTGCCTTGCATCCGGCTAACCCAGGTTCCATTCCTCCGTCCCTCTCAGAGAGCCCAGAAAGCTACCGAGAATCTCCCGCCTGCACGGCAGAGCCTGGCAAGCTACCCGTGGTGTATTTGATATGCCAAAAACAGTAACAATAAGTCTCACAATGAGAGACATTACTGGTGTCCGCTTGAGCAAATAGATGAGCAAAGGGATGACCAGTGACCCTGGGGATATTTTATACAAATGTTTATCACTTAGCTGCTTGATTTTAATTTTGCTAAAGTTGTATTTCACTACAGAACAAAAGGGATTTTGAAGTTTTTAGAAATATTCTGCAACTTCTGATTTTTGTGTTATATTAGGAATGACTTTTCACAGATAAACTTTCAAATTTCCTCATTTTATTAATTTTATGGACTCAGTTTTATTAAATAATCGATCTTCCTGGAATTTATTTGGATTTATTATTTATTATTATTATTTATTTATTTACTTATTAGGGTGCTCACAAAAGCACCCTATTACATCCAAATATATATTCAGCTTTTTAAAATTAATTTTTTTATTCCATTATCATTTATTTCTTTGGAAAACTACTTAGAAATATTTCGAAGTCAATTGGAGGGAAACATTTTATGCAAAAGGGTAGTATCAGTATAGGATGGAATGAAAATGCACTGAATGAATGGCAGTTTTTGGCCTCAAATAAAAGGTTGCAAGTGGAAATATGCACCTTGACTATAAAAGATGAGGAAAGAACACCTTAGAGAGAGGAGGGAAGAAAGCGCAGAGGGAGGAGTGAAGGATGAGACTCAGGGGGTCTGAGAATGTCCATTCTGCCTGGAGGTGAGGGTCTGGGGTGGCTGAAATGGTGGAAGCCAAGGTGTGAATGACAGGCTGGCCTTGACTCATTCCAGTAAACAATGGCATGGTGTTCAGGATCCCTGGGCAGTGGGGGTGGGAGGAGAGGTGTATCAGTGATGTTAGCAAAATAGGTTGCCCCACTTGTGAGAGAGATTGGAGGAAGGATTGACTGACAGAAGACTGAAATAAAAATTTTAGAAAGGTGGCTCTTGCTAAGTCAAATCTGGAGTAGGAAAAGAAGTGACGTGGCTGTCACAGGAACACGGAGGGTGGGGATGGGACTGGGGGTGATGTGGAAGGCACCGCCAGGATTGAGTATTTCGGGTTGTGAGGGAGGTGGCATTGTCACCAAAATGTCAGGGGTCAGGATAGAAACATTTATTATGCCTTTGGCTTCTTCCTGAAGCCCTTTGGGAATCCAGTCCTCTAAAGTTGGTTCATAAGGCAAGTTGGGAAAGTGAAAGAATGATGTGAATGTCACGCTGGAATTAGCCTGTGCACCTTCATAGCAATACTTCTGTCCTGGGCTTTAGAATCTGAACTCGGGGAGGAGACTCTTGCCAGCTGAGGCTGGTGGAAGAAGCTGACTCTGCCTTGAGTGGGATGACTTCAGTCCACCCTGTGCTTCATAGAGATGATGGCGTTACTGCTGAAACATTTTTGTATGGGAAAGAAGAACTTAGCAGAGGTTAAACTGGACAGAGAGAAAAGATTGTGCCAGAAGAGGAGTTGCTGCAGCTTTTGGCTCATGCTGTTGCGAGGGCTCCATTATTAGAGGAGATTCACTTTTTGACTGACACATGGAGCCATGCAAGAGAAGGAAGACATGCAAACCTGCACTCCCGGCTCTCCTTAGAACTTTTTAGTGTTCAGTTAAGCAACCAGCTACAATGACTAACAGAACCTTGCAGGGCAGTGAGAAATAAGCTGGTGTTGAGATCAAATACGGGAGAACTTCTAATAAGGATCGTCCAAGGATTCTAATCATTACTTTAGAATCAGGAAGAGAAGAAAAACATAAAGAAAACATATTTGTCCCCATTGTCTGAAAGAAAGGAACAGGATCGTATTTTCAGGGAACACCAAGGCCAGTTAAGTTTCCTTTGGAGTGAGAAATGGCTTAGTTCAAAAAGATAGATGAAAGGGAGAGATGGAGGAAATTTACATGGCAGTGAATGGCCTGAATGGAATTTGAGGGGTGGAATGTTCAGAGATGGCAGAGAGTCTAGGATGGAGCTAAAGTAGAGGAAGCTTAAGTAGAAGATGAGATTCTTTTGCTCTGAAATCTCCCAAGGATGAATAGACCAACTCTGTTTTATGTATTCTAGATTTTCATTTTATGGCCTCCCCATTCTAAAGTTAGCTGAGATAAAAAAAAGCAAGCCAACACTTATTTATTTATTTAATAATGTAGGAGTACTGCTATTTATTCAGCTATTGATTAAGCTGATTGAATTGGGCATGGACTCCACATTATTTTTTCTTTTTTTATTCAGAATGTTAATTTTATTTTATTAATATTTCCCTCCACCCCTTTTTTTTTTTATTCACCACGAGATACAGTTACAAAGCTTTTATCTTTGAGCTTTGGTCATACAATCATCAATTGTACAATCATCCCTTCACCAGTGCACATTTTCCACCACCAAAATCCTCAGTATTCCCCCACCCCCATTCCCGCTCCAACCCTTCCCCTGCCTATGTGGCAGACAATTTCCCCCATACTCTCTCTCTACTTTGGTTACATTCAAAATTTCGACACAAGTCTCACCACCCACCACTCAAACCTGCCGTAAAGGCAATACGAGATGATTTGTTTTGTATTGCTTGCTATGGATACAGTATAATGTCGAGGACATTCTGTGGTGCTCTCCTCCAGGAGCTTTAGTTTATTGTCTCTGAGTCTTAGCCTTTGATGAGATTACTTGGTGCTGGAGGTGGTTTGTGGGTGTGACTGCCACGCTACTGGAAAACTGAGGAGCTGAGGGAAGGAGGCCCAGTCCAGATCCAAGTGGGCCTGGAGATCTCAGTCACGAGTTCTCACGTACCTGGGTTTTCCAGTCAGTCCAGTCTCCAGTGAGGTTCATCCCGTCTTTAGTGAGGCTCATCCCCTCTTGGGAGAGGCCATCTGAGCTTGTGGACAATGGCCTTGAACATGGTGGCAGTTGGGTTCTGGAGGTTTTTGGCTGTCGGGGTTCTGCCTAGGGTGGGGAGGGTGACTCATCACCCCCCACCTCCGAGGTGCCCCAGTGAAGACAGGCTGGCATGGGGTCAGGACATTCTGTGGTGCTCTCTCCAAGGAGCTTCAGTTTACAGTCTCTGGGTCTTCAAAGCCATCATTTTAAATGTCCCCACAGTAGTATTTCTTTTCTTGGTATCATGATTTTTCATAGGTAATATTCTTCAGAACCTTGAAGAAAACTCTTTGCTCTTCATTAGCATATTTATAAGTTTCAGAGCATAATTTTATTAAAAATGCATCTAGTTATTCTTCTTTTGTATTTTTACAAAATAAAGAATTTTACCTTTTCTAGCCAGAAGAGCAACACTCATTATAAAAATAATTTTAATGATGCAAAAGTGTATAAATTTTAAAATGTCTTCATTCTCCTGTGTGTGTCTGTGTGTGTGTGTATGTGCACATGTATTTTATGAAACAGAACTAGGTAATGAGGAGAATCCACACCTAAAGTGAGCTGTCCTGGGTTCCAGGCAAGGGGAATATAGATCGAGGCTGGCTTGTCTTTCTTTTCTGGAAAGCTCTTGCTGCTCATATGTAAAGCACTAGGAATAACTAGGAATAATAAGTGGGTCGCCGGGGAGAATTAAACGAGATAATGTGTACACAACACAGTGCTTGAGAAAAGAAGTGTTCAATAAAGTCTTGTGTTTATGCTATCTAGAAGTAGTATTTTTAAACAGCAAAGTCTTGGTTTTCTATTTCATTGACACATCTATGTCAGTAAGGGTAATTCTGCTTTATCTTTTAAGTTTTCAAATCTCATTGTTCTCCTTCCCTAATTAGGCTTTTAAAAGATTCTAAAGGCTGAATTTAGTCCTCTACTATGTTCCACCCCACATAGGCAGTTCCTTTTCCTTTTTCTTGTGCTTTCAATAACTTTTATTCTTTCCTCAAAAGAATCTAAAGGCAGTTACTATTAAGATTATTGAGTTGATTCAATTATTTTACAGGATTTTGCATGAAAACTGTGGGGGTGGGCACCCTCTCCTATTTCTTTTTTTTTTCTTTTTGGGTCACACCCAGCGATGCTCAGGGGTTACTCCTGGCTCTGCACTCAGGAATTACTCCTGGCGGTGCTTGGGGGACCATATGGGATGCCGGGGATCGAACCCGGGTCGGCCGCGTGCAAGGCAAACGCCCTACCCGCTGTGCTATCGCTCCGGCCCCATCCTATTTCTGATCTGAACACATGCCTCTGCTCTGGCGGGATTTCTCTCTCTCTCTCTCTCTCCCCCCCTCTCTCTTCCCTCTCTCTCTCCACACACATATGTATATATATATATATATATAAATATATGTATATGTTTATATGTGTGTGTGTGTCTAGTTCTCTCATGAGATCGATCCAAACTCTATTCAGGATATCAAAGAGCTCCCTCTATAGCAGCTGACTCAAATCGATCAGTGCTTGGTCAGTAATGGGCAGTTCCCTTCATTTTGGTCCTTGAGTCCAGTATAGAACCTTCCGTGGAATGCCCAATATGCTCCCTGTGCTGTGCGGATGCTATGAGCCATCCTGCCCTAGGTAACGCATCCCAGAGCCTGCCTGTCAGCTAAGAGCCTTCCCATTCGCCCGCCTGCCTTTGAGTCTCTTTCAGATGTTGCCTCCCTCACAGAGCAAATTTGAAAGGAATAGCTGCTGCTCGTTCTCTCCAGGGCAGGTTTGGTTTATTTCCACGCACCATGAAGTGTAGTTTCCACAAGTGGGTTTTCTAGGGATTCTCGGCTATAGGTTTCTGGAATGAACTCTTCTCTGGTTTCCCTCCTTCTACACGTGTTGCGTCAGGTTAGAACCAGCAGGCCTCCCCATCATGCAGGACTGAGCCAGGGATCTAACGCAAAACCTCAGGTCTGCAAGGAAGGTGCTCTAGCCACCGAATCACCTTTTGGGTGGGCCCCTCTCTGGTCATTTCCGTATCAGTTCTTCGACATGTGTTTCTCAAGCACTTCCTAAGAGCCAGAGACTGTGCTATATTTGGGGCTGGGGAGGGGGAGGGCACACCTGGTGGTGCTCAGGCCGTACTTTATGCTCTGCACTCAAGAATCACTCCTAGCAGTGCTTGGGGGACCATAAGTGGTGCCAGTGATCAAACCTGGGTCAGTTGTGTGCAAAACAAGTGCCTTCCCTACTCTACTATAGACTGTGCTGAATTTAGGTGAGACAGGAGTAACTAAACTAGCCATGCTCCCTTTGCTTGTGGAATTTGCAGCCAGACATTTATCAAAGGAGCCCCCGGGACTGTCAGTGGAAGGGGAGAAAGGAGCTCAAGAAACAGTCAAAGCAGACTCATTAGAGTGTGGTGTCCTGTTAGTCAAGGGAAGCTTCCACAAGGCCAAATGTGCCAAAGTCCCATGCGGGAGGAGGTAAGGGGTATTTTGCCTTCTCCTTTCTACCAGGTTTCCTTACTTCTCTTTTCCTTTGCTGCTACAAAATCTTTTTTTTTTCTTTCTATTTTTATTGTGGGCTGGAGCGATAGCGCAGTGGGTAGGGCATTTGCCTTGCACGCAGCCGACCCAGATTCGATTCCTCCGTCCCTCTCGGAGAGCCCAGCAAACTACTGAGAGTATTCCACCTGCACGTCAGAGCCTGGAAAGCTACCTGTGGCATATGTGATATGCCAAAACAGTAACAAAAAGTCTCACAATGGAGACGTTACTGGTGCCCGCTCGAGCAAATCGGTGAACAACGGGACGACAGTGCTACAGTGCTATTTTTATTGTGGGGTTTTCAGCCACCCACAACTGAAAAGAAAGATGTTCCTGGCTCTGTGCTTGGTGGTTCTGGGGAACCAGGCATTTGAGCTGGGGCTGGTGGCATACAAGGCAAGTGCCTTATGTTTGTTTGTTTTTTTTTAATTTTTTATTAGAGAATCACTGATGTACAGTTACAAACTTAGGAACTTTTGTGTTTGCATTTCACTCATACAGTGATCGTTTACCCATCCCTCCACCAGTGCCCATTCACCTCCACCGGTGATCCCAGTATCCCTCTCACCACCCCCACCCCATCCCCCACCACCCCGCCCAGCCTTTGCAGCAGCGTGTTCCCTTTTGTTCTCTCTCCTTTTGGGTGTTGTAGTTTGCAATAGAGGTATTGAGTGGCCTTCATGTTCGGTCTATAGTCTACTTTCATTTCACATCTTCCAACCCGAATGGGTCCTCCCAACATCCTCTACTTGGTGTTCCCTTCTTTATCTGAAGGAATATTTATAAACTGACCAGCATGTGAAGCCAGTTTCCAAGCTGTGGGGCCGACCTCCTAAGGCAAGCGCCTTAACCTCTTTAACCAACTCTCCAGCCAGAGCCTTATACTCTAATTTAAGCAAGCACTTGCACGTTCTCTTATAGCTTGACTTGCTTTCTCCTCTGGCTTTCGATTTTTCTGAGATTTGATGTGTAAAAAAGGTGCATATTGGATTCTTCCTAATATTTCTCTTGCCCGCCCACATCCTGAGAGCGAGGCGCACTCACTGCCCGTGGTGGGCACGTCCCTGACAGCACTGCTGGCAATAGCCTGCCCCTGTTCTGCATCTGCCACAGCGCTGATTTGAGGAGTCGCTTCCTGGGAGTGGCACCTGCTCATTAACGGATGCAGGAACCGTGTCCCCAGAGTAGATGATTGTCATGGCACAGTAGACCTGCTGTGAACACACAAGCTAAAATAAAATTTTGCAAACTAAGATTTTTCCAAAGCAGGTTTACATTTAAAGCAAAGTGCCTGCATGCTGTGGCAAAGCTCTGTTCTTCTTTCATTAATTAATTAGTCAACTTTTCGTTTTTTCTATTTCTTTAGTGATGGGAGAGATTTGGCTGCACATGTGAAGCCTTTCTACCTTCATCTCTCTTTTCTACCTTCCTACTCTCTTTAAGCAAATATCTTTCTTTGTTTGTTTTTTACCATTTATACATTAAACGTAATACTTGTATTTCCTTCCCTTTCCATGTCCAGGTATTTCAGTGACAGTCCACCAATGTTGCATAGTGAGCAACAGAGCTGGCTGTAGAGCCTGGTGGTCTGATCATAATGTAGCTTTTCTAAGCGTCACTTGTCATCAACTTTGAAGTGAAGTTATTGAAGGGGGGTCACATTAGAGGTGCCTACTAAGGCCCTACGAATGTTCAGCCAGGGGCTGGGGAGATAGTACAGTGAGTTGGACCCATGCCTTTCTGTCTAGGTTTGATTCCTGGTATCCCATATGAGCCCCCAAGCACCACCAGGAGAAATTTCTGAGTGTACAGCCAGGAATAACCCCAGAGCATTGCCGGGTGTGACCTGCTCTCCCTACTCCTACACCCCTCCCACAAAGAATGCATCTTTGTTAAAAGAATGCATAAATACAATTCTCTTTAGTGTTTCAATATATTTAGAGATAAGGATACTCTGATTCATCATTTAAAAAAAAAAAAACCAGCAGAAGTGAAGGAAGCCTCAGCCATTACTCAGTGCTTTATCCTGATTATTTTAATGAGAAGGTTCAGTGAATGGGGAGTGAGTGGGCCTCCTGCCATTAGGCGCTTTTTTCTGGGTATGCTGAGACCCAGGATATCCTGTTCCAGGCCTCCATCCCAATGAGCTTTCACTGCTATCACGTAAGTCTTATGGCATCTCTCTCTAGTTTTGGTGGACCCCAAAGAAGTCAAGTTCTTGAGATTTTCTTCATGTGCAAATGAAATGTGTGGAGGGTCTTAGTGGTTTTGGATCAGTTTCTCTCGTTCTTGGCATCTGCAGAAGCAGATGGATCAGATGCAGAAACTCATTTCATGGGTAAAAATAGTTGCTGAGGGACACTTGGTGAAGGGGATGCAGTAAGCATACTTTCACTTAGGACATTCATTCCGAATTATTTTCCTGAGAAAATTGTGCATATGAGAACATCTCCCCAGATTCCCCGGGCCCACAGGACCCTGGGTCCTGAATCGGCCCAGAATCCCATTAGCGCTTGGTTCCACAAGGAGAGAACACTTCATTGAATTATTTCAAGTATATGATTTATTCTGGTCACCTTGGCTGCCATGCCCAACTTAGTAATTTTTTTTTTTTTTTTGCTTTTTGGGTCACACCTGGCTCTGCACAGGGGTTACTCCTGGCTCTGCACTCAGGAACCATCCCTGGCGGTGCTCAGGGGACCATATGGGATGCTGGGAATCGAACCTGGGTCGGCCGCGTGCAAGGCAAACGCCCTACCCGCTGTGCTATCGCTCCAGCCCCCAACTTAGTAATTTTTATTGTTACTTTTAATTTAAAAAAAAAATTTGTTGCCTCTTCTGCCATAGTACAACAATTACAACTTTATTGACTTAGACTAATACAAAAGCATATCCTGTTCGAGGAATGGAGTCAGAGTGGGCAGGGCCACCTTCCCCTTCCAGGCTTATGTCCTTGCCTTGAAACCTGGTGGAAAAGCTTTTGGAGGCTGCAATTTTATAGCTCCTTCCTTGCACCACCACAACCTTTTGGTTTTGTTATATCATCTCCTACTACCCACTCTGGGGCTGGTCATCTGGCGTTGCAGAGCACCAGGGTTCTGGGGATCAAACTCAGGGCCTCACACATACCAGATAGGCACCCTACCACTTGACCATAACCCTGGCCCTAAAATGTACTTTTTGGGTTTCTCATAGCAGTATATTGTAAGCTTTGATTATGAAATTATTCTTTATAATTTGACTTTTAAAAATTGTCCTAGATGTGTTTGTTTAAATGAAGCCTAAGGTATTGTAGCTTTCTGAATAATCAAAATATTATACTTCCAGTACACAAACACCCTTAAGTGTTAGATCCACCCCTGAGCCACCCTCCAGTGCCGCTCCCAGTTTTCTCCCTCTCCCAGCTTCACTAGAGACTTCCCCTAAGCCACTGAGGAGCACCTGAGAGGAAGAGGGCAGTACTGATAGTGAACTGGAAAGTTCCACCACCATACTACGACAAAAACGTGAAGAAACAATGGAAATCCCCACCACAAGGAGATTATGAAAAGGGTCCAGACACCTCAACAAGCATTACCCACAAATATGATCTCTCCGATAAAGAATTCAGAGATGAAATATTGAAGATGTTCAGTGAACTCAAAGAAACGGCTCAACAGATATCCAGAAAATTAAAGGAGGAGATGAAAGAAATAATGGAATGAACAGCTGAGAAAATACAGGAAAAATTAGAGTAGAATTAAAAAAGCTACAAAATGAAGTGTCACGAATTCTGTGTCAGGATTCTGTAAATGAAATTAAAAACTCAGTGGGTGCCCTCAATAGTAGAATAGCCACAGCTGAAGACAGAATCAGTGAGCTTGAAGATGAGCTGCAGGAAGACTACAGGCAACGACAAGCAATGGGAATCACTGTCATCCCGTTGCTCATCGATTTGTTCAATCGGGCACCAGTAACGTCTCTCATTGAGAGACTTATTGTTACTGTTTTTGGCATATCCAATACGCACGGGTAGCTTGCCAGGCACTCCCTCGAGGGCAGGATACTCTCGGTAGCTTGCTGGGCTCTCCAAGAGGGGTGGAGGAATCGAACTCGGGTTGGCCGCGTGAAAGGTGACTGCCCAACCGCTGTGCTATCACTCCAGCCCAGCAATGGGAAAAGACCTCAAAATAGCTCTTAGGTGAATCAGAGACCTAGGGGATGATTTCAAGAGGAACAACATTATAAGTATTAGAGTACCAGAAGGACAGGGAGATAACCTCAATGAAAAAGCCACAGTTAAAAATATCATTGCTGAAAAGTTCCCAGAGCTGGAGAATGCAGGCATCCAGATCCAAGGAGCCCAAAGAGTGCCAGCTAAAAGAGACCCTAGTAAAAAGACTCCAAGACATATCATAGTCAGAATGATGGATGCCACAGATAGAGAAACAATACTGCAAGCAGCAAGGTCAAAGGAGGCAATCACATACAAAGGAGCACCCCTTAAACTTACAGCAGACCTATTAGAGGAAACCCTCCAAACCTGAAGACAATATAGTGAAAAACTCAATGAAATAAACACCTCACCAAGAATACTTTATCTGGCTAAACTCTCACTCAAACTTGAAGGCACTATACACTATTTCATGGATTAAAAACAGCTCAGGAACTTCATAGATTCAAAACCAAACTTAAAAGAAGGACTAAAGGGTCTACTGTAAGACAAAATAATACCCTATAAGTACAACAAACCCCTACAGAAAGATTACACAAAACCCATGACAATGATCTCCCTCAATGGCCTAAATGCACTAATTAAGAGACACAGAGTGGCAAAATGGATTCAGAAGCTAAACCCAACATTCTGATGCCTATAAGAAACACATCTGAACAGTCAGAGCAAACACAGACTCAAAGTCAAAGGATGGAAAACAATCCTGCAAGCAAACAACTCCCTCAAGGAAGCTGGGGTAGCCATACTAGTATTCGACGACAAAGATTTCAGGTTGAAAAAGATTAGAAGGGACAGCGAAGGCCAGTTTTTACTATTCAAGGGATATGTACAGCAGGAAGAAATCACACTCCTAAATGTGTACGCACCTAATGAGGAACCAGCTAAATACTTAAAACAACTGCTAACAGATTTTAACAAGGACATTGCTAACAACACAATAGTAGTTGGAGACATCAACACTGCCCTACCACCTCTAGATAGATCTACAATATTAAAACTCAGCAAGGATTCACTGGCTTTGAAGGAAGATATATAAGAGAGAGAGAGAGAGCTAATAGACCTATACAGGGCTCTGCATCGCAAAACAAAAGAATATACATTTTTTTCCCAGTGGACAGGGAACATTTTCCAAAACAGACCATGTGCTGGGTCACAAAACATACCTCAATAGAATCAGGAAGATAGGAAATGTATCAACTACCTTTGCAGACCATGATGCACTGAAGATAGAAGTCAACCAGGTACAGACTGCTGGTGGGAATGCAGAATGGCTCAGCCCTCTTGGAAAATAGTATGGACACTTCTCAAAAAATTAGAAATCGAGCTCCCATTTGACCCAGCAATACCACTTCTGGGAATATATCCTGGAGGGGCAAAAAAGTATAGTAGAAATGACATCTGCACTTACGTGTTCATTGCAGCTCTGTTTACAATAGACAGAATCTGGGAAAAAAAAACTGAGTGCCCAAGAACAGATGACTGGTTAAAGAAACTTTGGTACACCTACATAGTGGAATACTATGCAGCAGTTAGAAAAGATGAAGTCATGAAATTTGCATGTAGGTGGAGCAACATGGAAAGCATCATGTTAAGTGAAATGAGTCAGAAAGAGAGGGACAGACATAGAAAGATTGCACTCATTTGTGGAATGTAAAGTAACAGAATGGGAGGCTAACACGCAAGAATAACAGAGATAAGTACCAGGAGGATTACTCCACAGCTTAGAAGCCAGCCTCGCATGCTGGGGAAAAAGGCAGCTCAGAGAGAGAAGGGAACACCAAGTAAAGGGTGCTAGGAGGGCCCACTAGGGATGGGAGAGGCAGGTTGAAAGTAGACTATAGACCAAATATGATGGCCAAGTAGAAGTATTCACTTCTACTGCAAACCACAACACCCAAAAGGAGAGAGAGAGCAAAAGGGAATGCCCTGCCACAGAGGCGGGGTGGGGTGGGGGTGGGGTAATGGGGTGGTGCTGGTGGGAGGATGCAGAGACCACTGGTGTTGGAAGATGGGCACTGGTGGAGGGATGGGTACTTGATCATTGTATGACTGAAATGCAAGCACAAAAGTTTGTAAGTCTCTAATGGTATCCCCACGGTGATTTACTAATAAAAAAATTTTTTTATAATGTGTTAGATCCAATTATTAAATTTGTCATGGAGTTTATTTTCTCTCAAGGATACACCTATATTCTCTTTTTTGGCCACATAGAAATAGACACATGTTGGGGCAGGAGAGATAGATAGGACAGTGGATAGGGCACTGCCTTGCATGTGGCCAATCTGGGTTGGCTGTTCTGAGCACTGCTGCATGTGCTCCACTCCCCTCCCCCCCCCCAAAAAAAAACACATGTAGCTGAAATGCAGTGTATATGGGTTGAAGATGTGGCTCCAGTAGTAGAGCACATGCCCTGAGTGCAGAGGTCCTGGGTTTGATTCCCTGCATCAAAGTCCCCTGAGCATCAGCCCGTGTGGTTCTGGCTCACTGAGCACTGAGCCATAACTGCAGTGATAATTCAGAGCTCTGTTTAATCCAGATAAGGGCATTTGCAGCCTCCTGTAACAGGCGACCAAAATAAATTATATGCATGGAATAATTCAATAAAGTGTTCTCTCCTTGTGGAACGAAGTGCTACCAGGATTCTGGGCTAATTCAGGACCCAGGACCTGTGGGCCCAGGGAAGCTGGGGAGATGTTCTCATATGGATATTTTTCTCAGGAAAATAATTCGGAATGGGTGCCCTAAATACTGAGTTCCTTCAAGTTTGTTGAATTAAAGAAACACAATAAAGGTACTGCTTCCATCACGTTTGAAAAGCGTCCAAAAATCTGATCCACGAGGAACGTTTGGGTACCGTCTGGGTTTGTTTCAGAACAGAAGGGGGAACCAGCTGGTGGATCCTCAGGGAAGGCTGGTTCTGTTTCCTTCTGCTGACTGGGGAAAGCCAGCACTGTTTCCCTTAGCTTTTGGGTTTCTGGTGAAGGTCAGAGCTGCAAGGCAGAGAGCGTGCAGAATTGTGGGGCATACAGGTCCAAGAGGAGTCCGAAGGCCAGGGTCCTGGTACCAAGCACAGACACTGTAACTTCATGGGTTGCACCCCTACAAGCCTGTGTAAGCACATTGAAAGCTGCTGGATGCAGCTGAAGTAACAGGCAAAAGCCCCACTCAGATGGTTTGATAGTTTCTAACCTCAGAGATGTGTTTGAGGTGGGGTCATAGACCTCAGTGTGGGTGGCTATTGACCAGAGGAGAGCGAGTGCATTGGCTGCCATGCACAAGACCCACAGTTCACAGTTTCTGTCATGAGCCCATCACAGGCCTAGTCACTTCCACCTGTCATGTATTTCTGTGTAAAAGCAGACTTGGAACACAGTGGATTTGGCGTGACTTCTGGTTTGGGTGATTTAAGCATGGGTCATTTCAGGAGAGAACAATTTGCCCACATGGAACTTCACAGATCCTTTTATGCGCTTCTTTCAGATTTTATGTTTAGGTGGACTCCAGTGAACACCAGTGGTAATGGCCATATTTGTATGGTATAACTATAAAATTATTTTGAGATGGTTATCCCTGGATTTAGAGTGTTGTATTTGATTGGTAATGATAGAAATATAAAGTACTTCCAAGAACTTGGAAATTCAGAGTGTGCTCATGTTCTCTACGCCAGTGAATTTTGAAAAATGACTAATGAAGACACAATGACCAGAGCTGGGAATAGTTCATACACATTAATATTCTCAGAACTTTAAATCTTTGAAGCTGAGCTACAGGGATAAATCCTTTAGAAAGTTCCTTATAACTAACACAATAATAAACTCCAGGATTTTCATGAAGAATTGGTCATAAATTAATTGTAAATTCCTGCATTCTCTGACTTAATGAATTTTGTTTTGTTCTTCTTAGAAGAGATTTTAGGATGAAACATAAGAAGTTATGATAGTAGTTGACTGGGAGCTTGGGAAATGTCAGAAAGTTCTTCTAGATACTTCTGTGCAGAATCTCTGGGGAAGCTGACAGGCTAGCAAGGCCCAGAAACACCTTCCCTCTGCTGGTCTAAAGTTTGTTCCTTTTATTTATCTATTTTTATTATAACACCATGATTTACTAAGTTATCCATAATACAGTTGTGTGTGCCCTTCCCTCTACCATGTCCCCAATTTCCCACCCACCACCCCAGCCTGCCCTTTTGCAGGCAGAAACAAATTTACTTCACCTGGAAGTAAAGACACTAAAGCAAGTGGAATTATCAACATGTAGGCCCATAGAAGTCAACTTGTGATCAATGTTATATTTCACAATAATGTTACTAAAGTCATTGCCTGTGCTGGTTAGTGCTTGTTGAGCCTCCTGTGTTGTTGTTTAGGCCCACTGAGCTTGATGGTCTTCTATGCAACTTTCCCATCACATTTGCTGTGATCCTACCAGTCTGACAGTACTATGAAATTTTGAGGTGCTGCACAGCTGTGCAGTGCAGGAGACATAGATCTGGAAAAATTGGTAGCTTGGCAGTTTGATGCAGTTCAGTTGTGGAGCGGGGCCTTTTCTATGCCCAAGAGTATCAGGTGTGGGCTGCTGTACCTTCAGGCTGAAAGGGGAGTCCGTCTTCTACCATTCCGGGAAGGCCTAAGAGTTCTCAGCCCGGACTAGTCTACCGGGAAGATTCAGAGGTATGTTCTTTCGGAGCTGTGTCACTGGGTTGTTTCTCTGAGGGCTCTTTTTAGCTTCTCTCTGCCAAGTCCTGCTGGTCTGGAACTCAAGTTGCCTGGCTTTCCCCCCTACACGTGTTTGCCACAATGTAGACACCAATGCTTCAGCTTGGATCTGATCCCTGTGGTGCAGGGAGGCCTCCCTGTTCTCTTCCCACAGTTGCCTTCCATCTCTCCAGCCTGTGCGCTTGCCCAGGGTCTGGAATGTTAACCTATGCCACAGGTAGCTTCAGCATCTCAGGCTGGGCCCAAATGAGAGAGAATGGGAGGGACAGAAAGTGCCACCAACAACATGAGAATGGAATGCCAGATCCTTTCCCAGACCAGACAGCAGATAGAGCTGGGGGCAAGACTCTGACTTAGTGGAAAAGGAAGGTGGAGCAGCCACATCGTATGTCCTCGAACACAGGTATCAGGAAATGAAATACTCAGTCCCAAGTCAAAGTGCCCAAATAATTAAAATGGAATTAAATTGAGGTTCTAGATTTAGTTATAAGTTTATAGGAAACAAGGAGACCCAGGAGTAGTGCCATGAGAAAAGTCTTCAGGAAAATTGCTCTATTTCTCCAAAGGTATAAAAAAATGCTGGTGGAGAAAGGACATTTGGGTGTTGAAGGGCAACACTGAAGGTCTGCAACCAAACGGAATGGGTGGCATGGGCTTTTTCTTATTCACACACATTAAGGATTTTGAGACAGTTCTGAACCTAGACGGTATATTGAATGTATTCAAGCTGTTAATTTTATTGAGTGGCCATGGCACTGTAGTTCTACTCATCAGAGTCTTTATTAACTATGCAGAGCTATTTAAAGAAGAAATATGATGTTAGGCATTTGTCTTAAGTACTGACACAAATATGAGGATTTTTAGAGCAAGAAGGGCAAACTTGATAAATTATTGATGGGAGTAAAAGATACTCATTTTACCGAACTGTCTCATGACTTTTCATAATAAGAAAAAAGGACTAAATGAGAAGAACATGTATTTTAAGGCTGAAGTATAAAAGCTGTGGCTATGAAGAACACTGGCTGTAGCTGAGAGAGGCACTTGAAATCATGCGAATAGGCTTGGCCGGCAATATCTCTGTTGTTGTAGAAATGTTTTATGTCATACCTCAGGTCTAATCTCGTCCACGATGTGTCACAAAGTAACTGTGAGCTTCACAAAGGAAAACATCTTTTGCAGCCAATGTTTACCAAATGCTACTATTAAAAGTCCCCTCTCTGCTATCTGCAACTCACAAATGCCAAGTGCTGATTCATAGCATGCACGTGAGTGATGCAGTCTGCCTCGCAGAAGGATGCCTGCTGGCATAATGTACATGTCATAGTAATTGCTTCTCTGTACTATGTGTCATTGATGATATGGACTATCAAACCCCGTCATTTGATAAGGAAATTTTGCCAGTAACTCATTCTACTTTTGCCTCCAGCCTATTCATCTTCAGCTTTGTGACTTAAACGCTAGCGTTTGCCATAAGGAGTACAACTTTGAATGATGCCCCTATAATTTTGGCTGTTCTGTGTTTAATGACCACATTAATTACTTTTGTAGTCCAAGAATGCTATTACACATATCTAGGAAAACTAGATTGATTTACTCGAAGTTTGAGCACACTGGGGAAAAGGATGCCAAAGCTTGGATGGCCGTGCTTGGCAGGGTTTCCATTAATTGATCATCCTAGGTCTAGGGACAAATGGTAGTGGGTTCAGTGATGTGTGATTTCATTACACGCCAGGCTTTCTCCCCGTGCTATTTTCCTCTCTCTGTTTACATAAAACAGTCCTCTTCGAAGATACAGTTTTCTTGGAACACTCAGATCCTGAACAGAGATCCCTGTTTAATCCCCATTTAGCTTTATAATATGATTTGTGTTACATTTCAGTCACATTAAAATCAGAATTATTTGTGTGAATAGGAAGTTTAATGTTACATAATGGAAACAATAAAGACAACTTCAGAGTAAACAATGTCTCTCCTAAAGGTGAAAAATGGTTTTGTTTTGACAGACTACATCAGACCAAAAGTCTTTTGTTTTTGACAGACTACATCAGACCAATAGCATCTTAATATGACATTTGCAGAACCAACATGATAAAACCTGGCACTTTAAGATCATAATCTTTTAAAAAAAATGCATGTGGGAAAAAATGGTTCTTCACATAATTGCTTGTAATGACTCATTAGCTTCTAAGTTCCAAGATAGAGCCCTGGGTCCCTCTGCTCTATGAAAAGCGATGTGTTTAAACATAGAGTGTAGGAAAGTATTTTATATATAATCTGTTTTCTACTAATGCTAGGGACTCTTCTCTTCGTATAACCCAGTGACATTTGGCTTTTTTCACAATTGTAGAATGTTGCTGGTATGTGGACCAATGTTTCAAAATCACTGCTATCAAAAACAACTAAGTAGGATAGTTTGCTTAAAGTGTAGTCTTAGGAGCATGAATAAAAATCATGCCAGGAGCTTGCTTCTTTCTCAGACTCTGTAGGAGTGGGGCCCTGAAAACTACATTTAAGATCTTTCCCAAACAAAAACTAAAGGCCTTTCCACTATGATCAGGGAAAAGACAAGGTTGCCCACTCTCACCACTTCTGTTCAATATAGTACTGGAAGTACTTGCAATAGCGGTTAGGCAGAAAAAGATATTAAGGACATCCAGATAGGAAAGGAAGAAATCAAGCTCTCACTATTCGTCGATGATATGATACTATATGTAGAGAACCTTAAAACCTCTACTAAGAAACTCGTAGAAACAATAGACTTATACAGTAAAGTTGCAGGCTATAAAATTAATACCCAAAAGTCCATGGCTTTCCTATATGCAAATAATAAGACAGAGGAAAGTGACATGAAAAAAACAATCCAGTTCACAATTATGCCCCAGAAAATCAATTACCTCGGAATCAGCTTAACTAAGGAGGTAAAAGACCTGTACAAAGAAAACTACAAAACGCTACCCCAAGAAATAAAAGAGGACATGGGGAATTGGAAACATATCCCCTGCTCATGGATTGGGAGAATTAACATTGTCAAAATGGCAAAGCATTATATAGATTCAGTGTGATTCTATTCTTCAAAGAAATGGATCAAACACTCCTGAAATTCATATGGAACAACAAACCCACACAAATAGCTAAAGCAATTCTTGGGTAAAAGAAGATAGGAGGCATCACCCTCCCCAACTTCAAACTCTACTACAAAGCAGTAACAGTTAGAATACCATGGGGCTGGAACAAAGGCAGAGCCGCAGACCAATGGAGCAGGGTGTAATATCCTTACATACAACTTCAAATGTATGAACATCTAATCTTTGATAAGGGAGCAAAGAATGTGAAGTGGAGCAAGGGAAGGCTCTTTAACAAATGGTGCTGGTATAACCGGACAACCACGCAAAAAAATGGGCTTAGACCTCAACCTAATACCATGCACAAAAGTCAGATCAAAATGGATTAAGGACCTCAACATCAGTTCAGAATCCGTTAGGTCCATTGAAGACTAGGTTGACAAAACTCTCCATGATATTAAAGCTAAAAGTATCTTCAAAGATGACATGCCACCGACCAACAAGGTGGAAATAGAGATAAACAAAATGGGAGTATATTAAACTAAGAAGCTTCTGCACCTCAAAAGATACAGTGACCAAAATACAAAGGCAATCTACAGAGTGGGAAAGGATATTCACCCATTATTCATCTGACAAGGGGTTAGTATCAGGGTATATAAGGCACTGGTTGAACTCTACAAGAAGAAAACAAAACATCCAACCCATCAGAAAATGGGGCAATGAAATGAATAGAAACTTTCTCAAAGAAGAAATATGAATGGCCAAAAGGCACATGAAAAAATGCTCTTCATCACTAATCATCAGGGAGATGCAGATAAAACCAACTATGAGATATCACCTCACATTATGGAGACTGGCACACATCCAAAAGAACAAAAGCAACCGGTGTTGGCATGGATGTGGGGAGAAAGGGATCCTCCTTCACTGCTGTTGGGAATGTTTACTGGCTCAGCCCTTTTGGAAAACAGTATGGAAACTTCTCAAAAAATTAGAAATTGAACTCTCATTTGACCCAGCAATACCACTGCTGGGAATATATCCCGGAGAGGCAAAAAAAGTATAATAGAAATAACATTTGCACTTATATGTTCATTGCAGCATTGTTTACAATAGCTAGAATCTGGAAAAAACCCGAGTACCCGAGAACACATCACTGGTTAAAGAAACTTTGGTACATCTACACAATGGAATACTATGCAGCTGTTAGAAAAGATGAAGTCATGAAATTTGCATGCAAGTGGATCAACATGGAAAGTATCATGCTGAGTGAAATGAGTCAGAAAGAGAGAGACAGACATAGAAATATTGCACTCATCTGTGGAATATAAAGTAAAAGAATGGGAGACTCACACCCAAGAATAGTCAAGAAAAGTACCAGGAGTTTTGCTCCATGGCTTGGAAGCTGGGTGCACATGCTGGGGGAAAAGGCAGCTCACATAGAGAAGGGAACACCTAGTAAAGGGGATCTGGAGATTCCACTCGGAATGGGAGATGCGGGCTGAAAGTACACTATAGACCGAACATGAAGGCCACTCAGTACCTCTATTGCAAACCACAACACCCGAAAGGAGAGAGAGAGAGCAAAAGGGAATGCCCTGCCACAGAGGCGGGATGGGGGGGGGGATGAGGTGGGGGTAGTGGGAGGGATACTGGGATCATTGGTGGTAGAGAATGGGGACTGGTGGAGGGATGGGTACTTGATCATTGTATAACTGAAATGCAAGCACAAAAGTTTGTAAGTCTACAACTGTACCTACCACATGGTGTTTCACTAATAAAAAATTAAAAAAAAATCTTTCCCAAGCAGAGTGATAGTATAGAGGTTAAGGCATTTGCCTGGCAAGTGAGCAATCTGGGTTCGATTCCCAGCACCCCTTGTGATCTCCTGAGCACCTCCAGGAGTGATTCCTGAGCACAGAGCCAGGAGTAAGCCTATAGCATTGTCAGGTGGGGTCCCAAAAGAAAACAAATATTTTCTTTTTTCTTTTTTTTTTTTTTTTGCTTTTTGGGTCACACCCGATGATGCTCAGGGGTCACTCCTGGCTCTGCACTCAGGAATTTCTTCTGCCGGTGCTCAGGGGACCATATGGGATGCTGGGAATCGAACTCGTGTCAGCCACGTGCAAGGCAAATGCCCTACCCACTGTGCTATTGCTCCAGCCCCCTACAAAACAAATATTTTCAGACAAATTTGGTCTAGACTGTGTTTAGGCAGCACAGAATACCAGTGTTTAGGCAGCATAGAATACCAGTGCCTTGCTTTGTTAGGTTTAGGGGTTTACACGCTATTTGTGATGCACATTTTGCACCCTCCCCTCTTTTCTCTGCAGGACTGGTCAGTCATGTCTGTAACCTGTTTACCAAAACCGCCACACTCTGCTTGGATGTGGAGAATAAGAACAACAATGAGACAGCTGCTGCACTGCTATTTTCCTTGCTTGAAATTCTGCATGGCATGCTGACCTACACATCTGGCATTGTGCGGCTGGCTCTGCAGGTAGAGATCCCTTTTGCCCTTTTTTTTCTTCAGCAACCCTACTATATGTCACACTTCCTTTCACTCTCTTCTTCATAATGGGTTTGTCTTGGAAAAGAGAATATGCAGTTGTGTGTGAAAGACTTGGCAACAGAAACATAATAGCATGTTAAAGATTCATTCACAATAGCCAGAATCTGGAAACAACCTGAGTGCCTGAGAACAGATGACTGGCACTATGGTACATCTACACAATGGGAATACTATGCAGCTACTAGGAAAAATGAAGTTATGAAATTCGCTTGTAAATGGATGGATGTGGAGACTATCATGCTGAGTGAACTGAGTCAGGAGGAGAAGGACAGACATAAAATGACTGGACTCATTTGTGGGATCACAAAATCACAAAATCCTCAATCGTCAATTTCTTGAGCGGGCTCAGTAACCTCTCCATTCATCCTTTCCCTGAGATCTTAGAAGTCTCTCTCGACTCGGCCCTCCCACCGATGTCTTCGCACTGGAGGCCCTTTCAGGGTCAGGGGAATGAGATCCAGCTTGTTACTAGATTTAGCATATGAATACACCATGGGAAGCTTGCAAGGCTGTCCCATGTGGGCAGGAAACTCTAGGAAGCTTGCCAGTTTCTACCAGAGGGAGAAGTAGGCTACAAGATATCACGCAGCCACAAAGCAGCTGCATGCTTCTGGGAGCTCGCTTTTAAGCCTCTGGATGTTGGCCGTTGATGGAATTACACACACCTGGGTTCCTCTGCCGGTACCTTCATGCCTTCAGGCCTGTCCGAACGTGTGGAGAGGGGCCTCGAGCATGGCTGTAGCTAGGTTCCAGTGGTCTTTGGCTGCCAGGAGCTCTGCTCGGGATGGGGAGGGAAGCTGGAGCCCATCCCCCCGGAGGGGCCCTGGGGAAGACAGCCAGGCATGCGGGCAAGAGACTCTCTGAAATATGAAAATATGAAAACCTCATATTTGTGGGATATGAGGCTAAAAAACATAATATGAGAATAATACCCAAGGACAGTAGAAACAGTAGCAAGGAGGATTGGTCCACAGTTGGAAGCATGCCTCAAGTGCTGGGGAAGAAGGCAGTTGGGATAGAGAAGGGACCACTATGACAAAGATAACTGGAAATAATCACTCGGGATTAGAACTGTATGCTGGAAATAGGTAAGGGAACAAACATGATGACCTCTCAGTATCTATATTGCAAATCACAATGCCCAAAAGAAGGGGGTGGGTAGAAAGACAGAGGTGGGGAGAGAAAGAGAAATAGAAGTGAGGAGAGAGAGGAAGATAAAAGGAAAGAGGGAGGGGGGAGAGGGGGCAGGCGGTGGAGGAGACAGAAAGAGATGGAGAGGCAGAGGGGGGGAGAGAGGGAGAGAAAAGGAGAGTAGAACAAATGAGAATGAGAGTGCCTGCCATTGAGACAGGCTGGGGGTGGGCAAGAGGGGAAACTGGGTACATTGGCAGTAAGAAATGTACACTGGTGGAGGGATGGGTGTTGGATCATTGTATGACTGAAAACCAACTGTGAATAGCTCTGTTACTGTGAATCTTGGGATGGTTCAATTAAAAAAAAAAAGACTCATGTGCTAGGACACAGGCTAACAAGCCATTGTGGGCTGAGCAATGTCAAGAACAGATAACTTGATTGCCAAACCTTCATGGAAACCATGACTAAGATGACTAAGCAAAGACTGGGTGAGCTCTGGCTGTGTATCTTCCCCGATCGCATTTGCCTTATCACTTTCCAGGGCAGGCCAAGCCTTGTGCTGTCTTTTCATGGCCAGAGATGGGGGCTCCACCTTGTTAGGAGCAGTGGGTGGAGTTTTGAGGTGCACACATGCATGCACACACATATGATTGTACATACACAGATATTCATGCACGTGTATTCATATACAACATGAGGTCTCTTACATGGTTTCCCTTACTTCCAAATATCATGGAGTTGCAAGATAGTTTGGATGACAAAAATGTATCGAAAGGTTCTGGAAAGTTAGTTTGTCCCAAATTGAAATCTGGACTTTCTTTACATTAAGCTTCAAGGAAGGGAAGGGTGTATGTTTGTTGATCATTTACCTGGTTAGGGGTTAGAGACCTCCACCTACCTCTTTGATTTAGCCCCCCTTTAATCAGTAGAGTCGCTTCTACTTGTGAAAGCACACAGCCAGTAGGGAGTGATGGATCTCTTTTAAAACCTGTTAAAGTTATGAGAACGTATATCAGTGGTCACATCCTGGCTGGGATAGAAGCTGAAGCTGAGACCAGACTGCTATGATACATCGCCAAAAGTCATGGTAGCAGAACCAAGAATGACTCCCTCAGCCCTGGTGTGGTCTCTGTTATTCATTGGTGAGATAACTGGTTTCTTTTTTCCTACAGTTACTCTGATCTAATTTTTAGTTTGTCAAGTAGTTTAATAAATCCAGAATTGCCCTCCACAAACCTGGTAATCCATGTTTAATGCAAACCTATAAAGACAATAAATGAAAATTATCTTTGAACTACCTTGTCTGTATTTGCTTATCTGAAGTGATTATAAATTAATGACAACATAAATAACATTTATGGAATTTTGAGTCAAGATTTTCTTTCAGCTTTTCCTATTTTTTTTCCTAGCAAGTGTCTCTTTAGAAGACATTGCCCCTTATTATTTCAGTTGCTGTAGTGGTAGTTTACAATAATTCTTCAAGAGGCAGTTGATAGTTGATCTTACAAGATGCCTGATATTATTGGGCTATAAAAGACCATGTTTTATAGATTATGGATGAAAAGGATCAGAAGTTTAAAAATTATTGAAATTCTTTTCATTTCGGAGTGATTAGGTATTCAAGGGAATTTCAAAGTGAATTCCTCAGTAAAAAGCATTTTTTAAATCTCTTTTTTTCAATTTGCTAGTGAACCAATAAATCACTGTTGTTTTCCTTCCCTTATTTTCTTGAACACCTTTATTTGTTTTTAAGATTCTGTCTTTCTAAGTCCTCCCACATATTACTTTTGGCCTTGACTGCAGACTTTGATCTCTGTGGTGTCAATCTGAAAGAGGTAGAGTCCTTGAGACTGAATTAGGGGGAAAAGGTGGAAGAGAAATGGAGTTTGCATTAGGCAGGCTGGCGGGGGAGGGGGATGTGGTGATAGGAGGGAAACTGGGACATGGTGCTGGAAAATGTACACTGGGTGTTTGAAACTGTATAACTGAAACCTAATCATGAACCACTTTGTAAGGGTCTATCTCACAGTGACTCAATAAAAAATTATTTTTGAAAAAAACTAAAACCAAAAAACAGTTCCTCTTAGGACACTGAATAATATGTATTTTACAAAGTGTAAGTCACCTCTTTCTTTTTTATGTGTGATCTGCTCTGGGAATTTCTCTGCATTCAAAAACTGTGTCTATTAACAGGAACATCTCTAGTGTACAATAAATGAACAATTATAATGTTGAAAATTATATTTGTGGGGGCCGGAGCCATAGCATGGCAGGTAGGGTATTTGCCTTACATGCGGCCGACCTGGGTTCAATTCTCCGCATCTTATATGGTCCCCTAAGCACTGCCAGGAGTGCAATTCCTGAGTTGCAGAGCCAGGAGTAACCCTTGAGCCTCACCGGGTGTGACCCAAAAAGAAAAAACATGTAATTGTGCTTAGCTTTGCATAACACTTCTTGCAAAACTAGAATATGATATAAGTATGTGTGGTAGAAAGGCAATAAAGAGCTGGGGAGAGTCATACTCTCCTGAGTTTAGACTCCTCCGCTTCCTCTGTGATTCAGAATTGTCTGAATCTGACTCTAACTCACCCTGAGAGTTGGGTGAGAGAGATGGGTCAAGGCTCACATATGCCGGTGAGAGGGATATATATGCATATGTGAGGGATATGCAAGGGAGCCTCACAGACTGGAAGACCTGGTTTTGGAATCCCAGCCGCACCACTTGCTACCTGTATGACCCCAGACAAGTTACTTCTTCTAAGCATCATTTTTCTCATCTTTAGAGTAGATATGGTAATAAGTACTCTACATTCTTATCGTGGGATTTCAATGAGAGATTAAAGATATCAAAAGTGCCTTATGTGTAACTGGTCTAGGGAGAGTAAGCAAGGATTGGTTGCTGTGTCATTAGCAGCAAGAAGACAGGTACTCATGCCACCTTCCTGTTTACAAGGGACTTCCTGTTGGCCCTGATGTCCTCATTTCAGGGTCACAGTGAGTGGCAGAGTCCTCCATCCTCAGTTACTGAATAAACCGACACCTAGCCAGCTTATCGGGTTAGTTTTGGTTTTATTTTGCCCCTGTGAGTCTAGTGAACACTGCAGAGTAAGTGTAGGAGATGGAGATCCAACTCCAGTGTTTGGGTCCACGAAGGCAAACATTCACTATTAAAATCCTAGTCACCTAACTTGAGCCGTGTCTGCCATTTCGGAAGTGGGGAGGGAACTCGACAGACTGGTAGTAAGGAAGTTCACTTGTGGCTTTGTTGCTTATTTACAGATATGTTGCTATTGCTGAGAGATGAAAGGTGGCTACTGTGGTCTCACCCACCTGGTGGTGGGGCCAGGTGGGGCTTTAATGGCTCTTGTCATCCATTTGACTCTGGTCCCATTCCCTCCTCACCCTACCATTATCTTACCCATAGGCATTCCTCTGAATGTATGTGAACTTCTCTGCAATTGTCCATAGTACCCATCATGTCTCTCCCTTCCTGTAAAAGCTCCAGTTAGAACAGCGCTTTCTATCTCTTTGATGAAACATTCAATCTTAGGGTACTTTTCTGGCTCTGTCTGCCAGACTCCAATGGTCCCCATATCCATTCCTAACAGTTGCAACTTCCAAATGGATTCTGCACCTTGTCACTCTTATGCTTATCTTTATGTAATTCCTGGCAGCATTCCACTTTTTCCTGCTTATCCTTCCTTACCAACCCCCTACCCCGGTGCTTTAGATTCATATAGCAATGCTAGATGAAATAGCTGGAATGATTTTGACTTTTTCTTTTAATAACGCTGAAAAGTTAACTATATTCCCTTCTCTTTTTTGTGGGAATACACAATTTGTCATTTCATATTAAATAGGACTTAGAAGTTGACATGCCATGTTTTATATGGTAAAGTGTTAGAATTCTATTTCTACCTATAGTTCTCCTCTGAGGTTCATAACTTTTATATTCAGCGGATCCCTCAATATTACAACTGGAATGCCCCCCTAATCAACTCAATTTCATGTTGTCCAAAGGTGAACTCAGGGATCCACCTCCCTAAGCCAGTTTTCTGCTAGTAAGCTGTGCCATCCTCATCCTGAGTTGCAAACTGGAGCCTTGGATCATTTCTAACACGTCCCTCTTTTCCATGTTCTATGTTTAATCCATCACCAAATACAACTACTTATGTCAGACCCTCTTCTTAGCATCTAAGCTCTTTTGGCTGTATTCTCTTGCTTGGGTCCTAACCACTGGCTTAGTTGAGAAATTGAGAGGGTAGGAGTAGGCTAAGTCATGGCGCGGCACTATCATAGCAGATAAAGAACTTGCTGTCGTTGGAAAGGACCTTTTGCAAAATGCACAGAGAAGCTTGGATCTAGAGGCTGGCCTGAAGGGAGAGCAATGCTGGGAATTTAGAAAGCAAAGGCTGGCCTGAATTTCCGGGTTATTTTCTCTGCTCACTCCTGGCTCTGTGCAGAGACCCCTTTATACCCTGATTTTGTGAGAATTGTTGAAATTCTCACTAACCTTTGAGATGTGCTTCCTTGGTGTGCCAAGCCACAGCATTCCCTTTCTGGAACCTTGGACAACTTTGCAAGGAGGCAGGCAGGGTCTAGATGTTTCTTGCTGGCTAACGACAGATGGACTGAAGATCTTGGAGGATCTATAGGACCATGGAATATATGATGGGAAAAAAAAAAAACCCTGCCCTAGTGAGTGAGCATCCTTGTGGCCCCATCTGCTTTCTGTGGCACCGTGGCCCTTATTTACTCTTTGGGTGCTGGTTTACAAGACTGTGTCCTGTTCTCCAAGAGAGCATCTGCCCTAGGGAGAATGTGTGAACAGTGAAAAATGATAGGATTTAATTGTGACAAAGCAGTCACGATTTTAAAAGGTTCTGATCTCTAGGCTGGAGCTTCATACTTGTTTTCTTGGGGAAAAATTGTACCTTTATGATATGGTCCATTGGGAAGGGTCTGGGAGGGAGGCCTGGAGATGGGGTTTCATGAAAAGTGATTGTCACTGTGGCTCCTGGCTACCCAGAGGTACAAATCCATTGAAGGCAGGTGCCTGGTTTTCATTTAACTCTTCCTGAGCCGGAGAAAGCAGACAACTGCAATTCCGCTTGCTTTGCAAAGAGCAGAAGGAAAGTTTTGCCATCAGGAGCAGCACCAGGGAGCACATGTTAATGACCTGCGGCAAGCAGCCTGCAGCCCCCCTCTGGCCAGGGTCATTAGCTCAATGTGGTTTTGTTGGTTCTGAGTGAAATTAGGAACGGTGAGGACATAAGTGAATGAAATATACTATGGCAAACTAAATAACCAGTGGCCTTTTCAATGTTCAATGAGCCATCGAATAGAAATCTGTAGAAATTAGTTCTGTAAAGCTCCTCTGAGAGTTTACACTCAGAGTGACTCCTTATTTCTGATTTACACGGCAGTTTAGGCCAGGACTACTGCCAGGCAATGTAAACCTGTATCTGAGGCCTGTTCAGGCAGTAGAACACTGGACAAACGTCCTAGTAATTATTTGGGCATGGGTATTCATATAGGAAAGGAATACGTAGCAGAATGTAATCAAGCTGCATCATTTCATGCACATTCAAATGCATTTGATGCCCAGAATCAGGCTGGGAAGATCTCTCAGTAGGTTGGAGCACATGTCCTGTATGCCAGAGACCCGGGTTTGATCCTTGGTGCCTCGTAGAGGATCAAACTGCCAGGAGTGCTGCCTGAGCACTTCCAGGTGTGACCGTGAAACACAAACAAACAAGAATGCCCAGGAGAAAAGTGCAGGTTGGATTTGAAAGCAGATAGCCTGGATTTGTCCTCCAACTTTGTCACTGATTGCCTGAGGGATTTTAGATTTCTTTGAACTTACATTTCTTCCCAGAGAAAAGATAGGCTATCTCCAGGTCATTGAAAAGATAAAGTGATGGAGCCAGAGAGATAGTCCAGTGGGTCAAGCACTTGCCTTGCAAGCAGCTGATCTGAATTCTGTCCTGGCACCCCAGTTAGTCCCCTGAGCACCACCAGGAATAGTCCCTGAGCACAGAGCCAGGGGTAAGCCTTGACCACTGCTAGGTGTGACCCCATAAAAACGAATTTAAAAAAATGAAAAAGACAAAGTGTTTACCCACTGCAATTTGAACATTACCCACTCCTTCAAGAACGGGCCTTGATAACGCTCTGTCTGTCCATGGAGCCTGGGTGGATGGAGCAGTGTGGATGGTGCACCCCGACCCCGGTAACACAGGTGTAACTTGTCTTCTCCCCAATTCATCTCTAGACCTCGTACCCCAAAGCAGGCAATAACCCTTCCACCCAGGGGGGCCTGGAACAATCCAGCGGCCTGATAGAAGGCTTGGTTGGTGTAGTTGAGGAGCATCATTTTCTGCTTTTTTTTTTTTAATTTGCTTAATTTCCATGGTGGTGGGGGAGGGGCTGAGTAATTTTATTTTCCAAAAGGGGGCGGTTAAAGCTGCATCATTTAATGTGCACTAAAATGCCCAGAAGCGGGCTGGGAAGATCACCCAATAGTCTGGAGTTCATGCTTTGTATGCCAGAGACCCAGGTTTGATCCTTGGTGCCCTGTGGTGCCCTCCACATACTGCCAGGAGTGATGCCTGAGCACTTCCAGGTGTGACCCCCAAACACAAACAAACAAGAATGCCAACTAGTGGGGCTGGGGTGATAGCACAGTGGGTAGGGCGTTTGCCTTGCACGCGGCCAACCCAGGTTCGAATCCCAGTCATCCCATATGGTCCCCTGAGCACCTCCAGGAGTAATTCCGGAGTGCAGAACCAGGAGTAACCCCTGTACATCACCAGGTGTGACCCAAAAAGAAAAAAAAAAAAAGAAAGAAAAGAATGCCAAATAAGTTGGAGAACCCCGGTGCTAGACTGGAGTGACCCTGTCTCCTGGATACAAGCTGACAACCCCCCTAAGACTTTTCTTCTCCCTTTCCCCCATTTAAGGCACAGAAATCAGGCTCAGGACGGGACACACAGATGGCCGAAGACCTTCTGCTGGTCAGCAAGCCTCTGACGGACCTCATCAGCCTTCTGGTTCCCTTGGTAAGAGCCGGCCCCTGTCTGCATGTGTGCATATGTACGTGGGAACATTCCGAGGCCAGGATCATTTTCTCTTTGTTGGAATTTCAGGATGTCTTGAATGTATGCTGTTTGAATCTCTCTCAAAACTGAACCCCAAAGAGATTTCAGGGGAGTATTTGGCATAGAAATACAAAACTGTTTGATTCTAAAATCAGGTGGCATTTCACTCATTTAAATAGATATTTGAGGAGAGCAGAATCTCAATCCTTAATGAATGTGAGATGTAGCACTGGAGCACTGGAGCACTGTCATCTCATTGTTCATAGATTTGCTCAAGCGGGCACCAGTAACGTCTCCATTGTGAGACTTGTTGTTGTTGTTTTTGGCATATTGAATATGCTACAGGTATCCTGCCAGGCTTTGATGTGCAGGTTGGATACTCTCGGTAGCTTGCCAGGCTCTCGAGAGAGAGATGCAGGAATCGAACCTGAGTTGGCCACGTGCAAGGCAAATGCCCTATCCGCTGTACAAAAAAAAATCGAATGGAAAGAATTTTTTAAAAAAATTAAAATTCCAAGAGGGAAACAGTACTCCATTATGAGCGTTCACTCTCTGCCAGTATCTTAGAGTTGCTTTGGCATGCAGGAGTCCTTGGCAAGGGAGATGCACAGGCCTAGAGATTCTCCCTCTTGGTTTCCACAGGAAGAGAAATAAGTGAAATGGAATAAAGCCAGGAAAGAGCACTAAGTGTAAAAAGTCCATCTCAAGCTTTGGGCTTGAATCTAGGAAAGAGATTCAGCCAAACTTCAAGTTCCCAAGGGACATGCAACTGGCATGTGCTCAGGGCCAGACAGAGCAGTGGTTAAAGAGTCACACTTGATGCCATTCCATAAAGCTTCCTGCAAACCTCTCCCGATTTATGGGCCCAAGTACTTGGGGCCCAGGCCACATCTGGGAAGGCATCACCGGGGCTCCATCCTCCACAGAGGCACCCAGTTCCTCACTGCTCTCCAGAATGCCTACATTTGTCTTTTTCTACCCACTGACTGAAAAGTAGGTCAATGCCATTTGGAGGAATAATTCCTGTAACCTTCACTGTACTTGACCATAAGGGTTTTTTTTTCAGCCAAGTGAGAAGAAAGCCAGGCAGACAGTTAGTCCCTGTTAATACCAGTGGCCATAAGATCTGTCATGATAGAGAGGAATGGATGCACCCTGGTGCCAGGGGACAGCCCCAACCCCAGGGAATAGGACAGTCCCCCGACAGGATAGAAGGAGCTTGTGTATAGAACTTTACACTGTGAGATGACTGGGAAAAGAGCAGCATTTAACTTTTCTAGTTCAGAGTCTCAGCCCAAGATGACAGCCCTGTTTCAGAGGCCAAGGGCAGGCTCTGAAAGGCACCAGCGAGTGAAGGAGCACCAATCAATAACCCGCAAGCTCTTTACGATAGAGAAAATACTTGATGTCTTCAAATAATTTATGCAATATGTGATACTGAGGATGATTATGCCCGTAGAGTAAAAATAAAATTAAAATTAAAAGCTCAAGTCACACAGATAAAGACTCTTTTATCAGGAAAACATCTAAGATCTATCTTTAATATATAAGTTTAGAGGTAAAATTTTGGTGTTTGCCATATTCTGAGATTTAGTGTTTTATTATTATTATTATTATTATTATTATCATCATCATCATCATCATCATCATCATCATCATCTTATCTTTTCTACTTCAACTTTTATTTATTCTTTTCTATTTTGCTTTTTTTGGGGAGTGACACACCTAGTGATGCTCAGGGCTTTCTCCTGGCTCTGGACTCAGGGATTTCTCCTGACAGTGCTCAGGTGATCATATAAGGTGTCAGAAATCCAACCTAGGGTGGCTGTGTGCAAGGCAAATGCCCTACCTGCTCTACTCTCTCTTCAACAGCTTGTATTATTCTTATGCTAATCTTGTACCAAGAAGATTTGTGTTCTTTTAATAGGTAAATTTATCCACTTGATTTATTGAGAAAGTTATCTCTTGAAACTTAATTTTATTGTCATGTTTTATATTTTCTTTCTAATGTTTTCTTATATTAAACATTGATTTAATGCCCTCCCCCTCAACAAAATCAAAACCTCTTAAAAGGACAAACAGAAAGATTTTACAATGGTGAGTAATTAAATTCACAGTAGATTTAACTATACCCTTTTGGCCAAATAATCAGGGCATAGGACTATGTAAGTAGAGAAAAGTTGACTGAGAAAATACAGGGAGAAATCAAAGAGTCATAGTACTCTTGTAAGAGTTAATGTATCTCTCTCATTACTTTATAGACCAAGTAGATACCAATAATGTGGAACAGGAGTTGACAAACCATAATCACTGGTATGGTTAACTCTGGCTCTTTTGGAAATATAATCTTACTGAATATAGTCCCAGGTAGAATTCATTTACATGTCAACTGTAGCTCCTACTGCACCTCGATGGTATAGTTGAGTCATAGTAAAGCTCTTCAGCCCAAAACCCTTTATTTGTGATTATTTGCCACCTGCCTCTTTTTGGAATAAAAACTTTAATTCCAGTATGGAGGATATGAAAACGTTAATAAGTTCAAACACAAATTAGATCCATTTCTGTATTCTGATGATAAAAACGATCCCTTTTTTGTAGCTTTCTGGGAAGACCTTTTTAAGTTAATCATGCTTTATATTGAAAGCATATCAATAAATTCTAGTAAGTAGGGAATATATACACCACATTGTTTAACCTTAATACAATTCAACTTAAAGGAAAAATATAAACTACCAAAGAAGTAATAATAGCAAATAATACCAGTGAGTACAACCAAACAATAAGATGTGATTATTTTATTCTGGGTTGGGCTAATGAGAAATAGGAATCATACTGACTGAAGTTTAATATAAGGAATTATTGGACCACATAGAAGAGTAACTGAGATTTAAAGAGAATCCTATAAGGTGCCCTAACTCTAAGGGGAAATACACAAGGAAAATGCCAAATTTAAAAGGGGCCCCTTTCCTCAAGCCACAGGTTAGGCCTCCATGGAAGCTATATAACTGAGGACAGTGGATAGTTGTTTTGGAGCCCAAGCTAGACCAGGTCTTTTGTCCCTGGGGAAAGCAAGAAGCAGCCATACAGAGTTGGGTTGATTCTGACATTGATGGGGTGGTTCGCAGAGTTTGGGGGTTGGGGTGCACATTTGTGGGCGGTTTTCAGTGCTGAGTGCTTGGTTGTATCTCAGGAGATAAACTCAGGCAATAGATAGGCGAGCAAAAGAATGGGGTGCCAGTGCTCAGAATCCGTTGCTGAGAGGGAGGCAAGAACTTGGTGTCAGGCTGAGGACCAAGATCAAGGCCCCTGGTGAGGTTGACTGTCCGGCACATGCCCCCAACCCACACTCTGACCCTCTGTGCAGCTGCCAGGATGGCACAAGAATCTCTTCTTCCTACAGTGTGTCCTGTGCACTCTTACTGGTAACTTGATCATACAAAGATCCTAGGGTGTTGGCTAGATGCCGGCTTGACATGTGTGAGCTGGCTCCTTTCCATAGACATCTATCACAGGTGACAAGAGCATTGCAATGTATCTTCTGGAAAAGATGAATACAAATTGAGAGCTATGCTTAAAGTGAAGAAGAATAGTAATAGGATTATTGAGGACCTAAACTTGAGCATATGCAGACCAAAATAAAAAATTGACAGTGTTTCTTAAAAATGTAATAGGTTACAGAATGAGGTGTTAGAATTGCTTTCCCACAGGGAAAATACCCAAACAGACTGAGTTTTTATCTGACTTGAATACTTTGGGAGGTATTTTGCCTAAAGGCAAGAGAATAAACTTTATAGCTTTTGAGTTTCTTTCCAGATATGCTCCTATGAAAGTAGACATTCTTAATCGTGAACCCATAATTGGTGATCAGTATTTATACTATACCCTGTAGGAGAATCTCAGTGAAATGTGGGAATAAGGCAGTGATACTTAGTCTGCCTGTGAAGTGTTTAGAGAACAAGTACAGACACATTTCTCTGGAAAAAAATGCTCAGATGGGCTTCTATGCTGCATTCAATTTTAATTTCAGGATAATCTGAATCCTCCATTGATAATCATAGTATAAGATTTATCTAATAAGAGGTATCATGCATTGGCCATGTATTTTGGGAAAAAAAAGGAAATATAAAGCAAGGTTAATTGTTTGACTTTTAATTACTTGTCAGTCCTTAAAAAAGAGAAAGTAGGAAGTTAGACTGTACTTCTTCAATGAGTTTTGTAACTAGATAATTGCTAAAATATGCAACGGCTTCCTTTTCCCTCAATTAAAATATACCTTTGCAAACTTATAAGGTACACTAGCTTTGAATTTTTCTTTATTATATGACAAAGATGCCAAGGTTTAGCATGAGTTTTATACTAGCCAGGCCTTTCTAGGGTATTGAAAGATCTCTCTATGGTTGTGTTTAGGTCTCAGTCCTTCTCTAGAGTTCAAATTGAACTTCCTGTGCTGGATACTGCTGTGTCAAGCCATAGCTGGAGCAGTTGATGATCCTGCCAGTCATCTGAACCAGTGGTGGCATGACACTTAAAATTCTTGTTTCTGAGAATACTGTGATAATTTTAAAAATAAAACGTGGACCACAAAGTCGATGGCCAGAGGGGTAGAAGGGCTAGGGAGGAGGAAGGGGAAATAATTTTTACATTTTATTTTTTAATTTATTCCTCTCAAGAAATAACTGCTCAAATTTTTGTCTTTGAATTGTAGTGGACTTATGTGATTTAAAAAAAAATTTTTTTTTCATGCATGTTGTTGTCTTAGGCTGGAGTGATAGCACAGCGGGTAGGGCGTTTACCTTGCACATGGCCGACCCAGGTTCATTTCCTCCGCCCCTCTCGGAGAGCCCGGCTAGCTTCCGAGAGTATCCCACCCACACAGTAGAGCCTGGAAAATTACCCATGGTGTATTCGATATGCCAAAAATAGTAACAACAAATCTCACGATGGAGACGTTACTGGTGACCACTCAAGCAAATCGATGAGCAATGGGATGACAGTGACAGTGACAGTTGTTGTCTTTTTGCTCAGTGGCATGAAATATAGAAAACAATTTATAGCCGTTATAACCATAACAGTGATGGAGCCCAATGGTGCTTAGTATTCTGTAAGTCAAATCCCCGAGTGTTGGGCATCTTATTTTGTACTTAACAGCCACTCTAAGGAGTTGCAAGGCTGCTTCACAAGGATATGACCCAGCCCATCTGTCTATTGGATGTTTCTCCCGGGAGTTCATAAACACCTCCTATTCCGAAGGGGTGGCACATGTGCGCCAGGATTGCTTCTTCTGCTCCTCTTCTTGTGTTCTCTTTGTCAGTGGCTGCAACTAACTTCTCTGTAGTCACCCTGAGTGTGGCTCTCACTCTTACCTCCACTTTCCCTTTCACTGACCTGCCTCTTGCATCAAGCCACCCAGGCTCATCGTACAGTCACTTTGTCCGTACCCCGTGGAAGCCCCCATGGCAATACTCATCATCATTGGAGTCCAGGTGATCTTCTGCCTCAGATCTCTGTCTGGGTGTGTCCCCTCCACTGTGTTTAGATGGTGACTTGACTAGTATGGGGGGAGGGGAGAATTTCATTCCACATGATTCTGTTTTCTCTCATTATTTCATATACCTTTGTTTTGACGTGTGGTATAGCAAGCAGCATGATTTTGTTGTTGTTTGGACTACACCTGGATGTGCTCAGTGCTTATTCCTGGCTCTGTTCTCAGGGATCACTCTTGTCTGGGCTAAAAGGACTATATGGCGCTGGGGATTGGAGCCAGGTTGGCTGCATGCAAGGCAAGCACCTTACCCACAGTACTGCCTCTGACCCAGCGTGATGTCTTAAATAGCACTTTGTTATTGGCCAAAGCTTCATGCTCTACATTGGGTAGGGAATGATGGGCTTGTGTGGTGGAAAATTAGTAGGGGTAGAAAGTAACTCCTCTAGAAAATTATTCTTGCCCCTCGATAATCTGAGCCCTACACTCTTACTCCTCTCCTAGAAAGTTCTGCCTTCAAATAATAATGCTTTAATGTGATGCATGCCACTTGTTTTGCAAAACAAGACTGGTGGAGAGACACAGCAGCAAGTCCCAGAAGACACCACATCTCTCCGGCCCGTTACCAAGCCAGTTCCACCGGGGCACCTCAGATGGAGCAGGTGTGCTCCCCCTGCTCTCTCTAGATGAAACCAGGCAACCACGAGCTTTCAGAAGCAAGGCCCAGGTATGCAGGTTCCAGGACCAAGACTCCAGGCCAAGTGGTGGTGGCAGAGGAGTCGGGCTGTCCCTCCTCAGCTCCCCGCCCACTCGGGATCCTGGCTGTCATGCCCACAATCTGCCTCCAGGCGCCATCTCAGCGCACCAGTGACCCTGGTCCAGAGACTCCCAGGGGAATCCCAAAATGGATTAGCGCCCTACAGAGATGTTTCTGGACCCCAGCCATTTACAATCTTAGAATTCCGGAAGTGCGCAGCCGTGAAAGACCTCTCAAGCTATTCAAAGTGAGCAATAGAAAATAAATTACCTAGCTTCTGCCCCTGGCAGGCAGGCTTGAATGGTAATGGAAAAAATCTGAGCAAACGATAATGCCCCAAAGTGGAGAGAGAGTATTGGGGAAATTGTCTTCCATAGAGGCAGGGTGAGGATGAGGTTTGGGGGGTACTGGGGATATTGGTGGTGAAAATGTGCTTTGGTGGATGGATGGATGTTCGATCATTGTATGGCTGAAGCTCAAACACAAAAGCTTTGTAACTATATCTCACAGTGATTCAGTTAAAAAAAAAAAAAAACAACAACCAAGACTGGTGCAAGGAATACAGAAAGCAGGGGTTAGGAGAAAGGATTGAGCATTGAACCGTGAAACAGGGTTGTGCCAAAAGCAAAGTCAACTTTATTACATTTTTTCAAGGTCTGCTTTAATTTTTGTTCTTAATTCATTAATTTGGATTTAAAGGATAACAGTATATTGTGTTTTTCCCCCATAATTAATTGTTGTGTTTTTAGGTGCCTCAGTGAGGAAAATGAGTCTTGATAATTAGATTCTTTCCATGGGCTCTAAAGGTTAATCATTCAAACCAAGTAAAAGGGCTTGGGAGATAGTGCCAGGAGTTGGAGCCTTGAGTGCGAGGACTGTGGGTGGAAGCCTGCACTGCATGTCCCATGCTCCAGTGCCACTGAGTCTGAGCACCACTGCAGCCCCAGAGCCCACACAGATTGAGTGACCGACTTCTGGGAATGACCTCTGTCCCACTACCCTGGGCACTGCTGGGGAGACCCCTCTGACAACAAATACAAATGAAAATAAAATAGCGTGAGTTTTTAAATTTGCATATCCCATTTTTCAATCCTACAAAAAGTATACTGGGAGATAATAAGAGCCCATGAGTTTTGGAATTGCAAAACCTTAAATCAGTATCCCTAAGGATATAGTCTATATAAAAATGTCCTATGAATCATTTAGGAGCCAATAGACATCTGAGAAAAGTGGATGATGGGCTTGAGCAGGCAATTCACAACGACAAAGATGCAAATGTCCAATGCGAATGTCACCAAGCATGTCTAAAGCCCCTAGTAAAAAAGGAAAATCAAACTGGAAAGATAGCACAAAATCTAGGGCTCTTGCCTTACACGAACCCATTTTGGGTTCAGTCCCCAGCACCATATATGGTCCCTTGAGATCTCTGCCTGGAGTGATCATTGGGCAAAGAGCCAGGAGTAAGCCCTGAGTACTGCCAGGTGTGGAGGGCCAAGAACAAACAAAAAGAAAAAATGAAAATCAAAGAAATGCCATACAGTTTTTTAAATTGGAAGTTGAAATTGTGGAATATATAGCCTGGCAAGCACAGCAGAGCCTGGCAAGCTACCTGTGGCCTATTCAATATGCCAAAAACAGTAACAACAAGTCTCACAATGGAGACGTTACTGGTGCCCACTCTAGCAAATCGATGTACAACGGGATGACAGTGCTACAGTGCTAACAAAAGTATAAATGAGCATGAATCAAGTACTCTGAAATTATTCATATCCTTGAGTGTAGTCATTTTGCTTCTAGAAATTGATCAATAGGGAATAATTATAAAAGTGCCTAATGAATTCTGCAAACATTATTCTCACAGCATTGCCGTTAGCATCAAGCACTTTGTTACTAACCTATGAGCTGCTCAACTGAAAATTAAACTTCATTCTTGGAGACTGAATTCTATGATGCCATGAAACTAAGGTTTCAATTTGTTATTTTAGCAACATGGGGAAATTTGTTGCATAACATTGTTTTTTAAAAAAAAATTGTTTTTCTTTTTGTTTTTTTGGGCCATACTTACTTCTGACTGTACACTCAGAGATCACTCCGGGAAGTACTCAGAAGGCCATATGGGTTGCCAGGGATTGAACCCGGGTCAGCTACATGCAAGGCTAGCACTCCAGTCATGTAGCATAAGGTGAAACACCAGAATATTAATTATAATATTCTATTTTAAAATATATTGGAATGCATGTAGACTTAGAATTCCATAAATATATTAAAAATATATTTAAAACTTAGAATTATATAAATATATTACATAAATATATTTATATGTGTGTACATATAAATATGTGTGTATATTTATATGTACACACATATATATCAAGGCAGTCCTTGCTTTACATGGTTCTGTTATTTTCAAAATTCAGCTAAATAACATCCTCACAGCACAGTTCAGGTTTCAGTTATCACCTTTTATTAACTGAGTAATTGCATTGAAGTGCAGACTACTGCTAGCTCTTCAGTGAACAGATCACAATGTAAATAACAGAGGCATCATCAGTGACTAATCAGGCACTTATTTCAAAATCTGTCTGCAGTTGGTCCCTGCACATCCGTTATTTAGTTCTTGCACAGACAGCAGTGCATGTTATGTTTCCTCCCTGTCTCCCACGTATAGATTCATGTAGCACTTTACAAAAGTGGGTAATTGGAAGAAGGATTGCCAACAAAACTGTGTCCAGCAAAGAGACAAAAAAATGATGCTGGGAGGGAAGAATACGAAAGGAACTGTAGGCGAAATGGGGGAACTTTGGGAGTGTTAAAGGTGGGACTGTGTCAGAGAAGCTACAGATTGGCTTAGTGGGAGTGAAGTTCCCTACATAACTTATAAAAGCAGGTTTGAAGAAAAGAATGAGGAATTGTCAGGTGACAGGAGACAGGGAAAAATAATAAACCCAACCTCATCTGTGAAGGAAATTCTGGGTGATATTTTACAACATGGAAAGCAAAGCATAAAGACGTTAGCAGTTGTTTCAGAATTTTGAAAGGAGATGTGCTTAGAAAGGAGAATATCAGTTGCCCAAAACGTAGAAAGAGGCATGTAAACTTACAACTTCTAAAGGGAAATGAGAAAATGACAGACTACTCTTTCAGTATTACAATGAAAAATAGTTTTAATTTTTGCAAACCACAATGATGAAAAGGAGAGAGAGAGAGTGAGAGAGATAAAGTGAGAGGGGAGAGAGAGAGGGGGAAAGAGAGAGAAGGAGAAAGATAGGGGAGAGGGAGAAAAAAGTGAGAGAGAGAGAGAGAGAGAGAGAGAGAGAGAGAAGAAAAGTGCCTGCCAAAGAGGCAAAGGTCAGGGATGATGGGGGGGAAACCTGGGACACTGGTGCTAGGAAATATACACTAGTAGAGGGATGGGTGTTGGAATACTGTTTGACTGAAATCCAATCATCAACAGCTTTGTAATTCTCTAAAAATAAGATAAAATACAATTTTTCAAAAAACATTAAAAAAAGAATTTTTAATCTAAAAAAATTATTTTTTTTTTACTATTCACACACCTTCATGTTTTCCCTTTCATTAACTGCAAAACAAGTCATCACAGAACTAAAAAATTCTGAGACTCTACTTGGTATTGTATAGATTGATTAGACAGAACACTAAGATGCCAGACACAGTCTCCCTTGCTTTTCGTTTAGCTTCTTTTCCCTTGTCTTGGCAGACCATACTCTCTGAACTATACCCATCTTAATGGAACACTTGTGATATGTCTCATTATCATGTGGCTACTTTTGTTCAATCTTCTATTTCTTTATCATTTTGCAATTACACTTTTCTTTTTCAATTTTATTGCAATATGGTTATGCTTGGCGCATATATATTATATTATATATATGTGCATATATGCCTCTCGGAGAGCCCGGCAAGCTACTGAGAGTATCCCGCCCACATGGAAGAGCCTGGCAAGCTCCCCGTGGCTTATTCAGTATGCCAAATACAGTAACAATAACAGGTCTCATTCCCCTGATCCTGAGAGAACCTCCAATCGTTGGGAAAAACGAGTAAGGAGAGGCTGCTAAAATCTCAGGGCTGGGATGAATGGAGACATTACTGATGCCCACTCGAGTAAATCGATGAACATCGGGATGACAGTGATGACAGTGACAGAGATTCACACACCAGCCTCAAATCTTCCTCCTCCACTCCAGCTGCCTTTCCAGGAAGTGTTCTCCCTGTTCTTGTAGTCAGCTTTGTTGGAAATGTTTCACTGGACCCAGGTCATGGCCTGGAGAGATAGCCCAGAGGGCAAGGACTTGCCTTGCACAGGCATGACCCAGGTTTGATCCCCTAGTCAGCCAAAATTGATCCCTGGAGACAGAGGCAAGAGTAAGCCCTGAGCACCACCTGGTGTTCCCACCCCTCATGCTCACCCACCTCCCCCAAAGAAAAAATGTTCCACTGGATTGAGAAGCACTTGAAACTGCAGCCAAGAAAATACACCTGCGTAGTAGTTCAGATTATACAATGAATGTCTCATCTCAGTTATCGTGTTTACTTTCAAAACTGTTACATATTTTGAGTCTTGGAAAGATTCTCAAATCATTGTAAAAACACTCAATGATTTGGATTCTGATAATTATTGGTTTTCATCTTCATACACTTTCAAAGTAAAACCCCATCAGCTACAGAAAATATATTTATCTTGCTGACTAACTTATAAAATTTCAAAGAAACATCTTAACTCTTAATGTTTCTAATGCTTTAGATGATAGAATTTTACATAAATATTGGGTTTGCTGTTTTTTCAATTGCCCACACACTTATAACTGCATATTTATAATTGCTACAAAGAGTTGGGTTTTATTTTGTTTTGTCTTTAGGGTTTTGTTTTCACTTGGGCTATTTTGGTTCTTTTTGTTTAGAGTTCACACCTGACTGTTCAGGGTTTATTCCTGGTTCTGCACTCAGGGATCACTTCTTATGGTGGGTTTGGGGGAAATATATGGGTCACAGGAAACAATCCCAGGTCAGCCATGTGCTAGATAAGAGCCCTACCCTCTGTACTATCACGCCAGCCTCAGCTCTTAAGAATTCTTAATGCAATAACAAATGTTATTGTCAGTTAATTAACCAATTAATTAAGTTTCAATTGATTAATTATTAATTTGTTAACAATTAGTTTCCCTGTTCATTATTAAGATAATTTTGCCTGGCCTTTTTTTTTATTTGAAAGTTTACTTAAACATGATGATTTACAAAGTTGTTCAATGATTTCAGGTATTCAATATTCCAACACCAATCACACACCAGTGTGACCTTCCTTCCACCTGTGTTCCCAGTTACCCACCCATCCCCCACTCCTACTCTGCCTTTTTTAACTTTAATTTTTTATTACTGAATCGCCATGAGATACAGTTACAGACTTACAACCTTTCGTGCATGCTTGAATTTCAGTCATACAATGATCGCGTGCTTGCATTTCAGTCATATAATGGTCGAGTACCCATCCCTCCACCAGTGCCCATTTTCTATCACCAATGGTCCCAGCATCTCTCCCACCACCCCCACCCCACTATCCCCTACACCCCACCTGCCTCTGTGACAGGCATTCCCTTTTGCTCTCTCTCCTTTTGGGTATTGTGGTTTGCAATAGAGGTATTAAGTGGCTGTCATGTTTGGTCTATAGTCTACTTTCAGATGCATCTCCCATCTGAGGAAGCCCTCCTAGCACCCTTTTCTTGGTGGTTCCTTCTCTACCTGAGCTGCCTTTTCCCCCAGCATGTGAGGCCGGCTTCTAAGCCTTGGAGTAATGACTCACCCAGCAAGAATAGTTTCTAACTTCGAGTTTCTACCTTCTTTGTCATATCCCAGTTTGCTAATCATCTGTAATCAATGAGAGTCTTTTGCCACCAGCCACAACTTGTCTACATAAGGCTTTTTTTCTAGTTTTACTGCTAAGTCTCTTTTTATTTTCATCTCCCTTAATGTCTTTTAGACAACTCTCTTTCAGTGAGGTATGTATCAGCTTTTCACAGCTTTAAATTTACTGCCTATTGGCAACAAATCCTTAAATTATAGAGATCCAGCATATACACTGAAGATAACAGTGTATTCTAATGTACCATCATAAGCGTACTGTATAAGATCAAGGAAGACAAATATTCAAATTCATCATACAAAACAATATAGCAAGCCCTCTGATAAGCTAAAAGGAGGCATGAAACCCTGAATAGGCAGAAACCACATGGTTTGGGCAAAAAGCAAATAATAAAAACCTGCTATCTTTCTTTTCAATTTTGTAAACTATGAAATAAGACACAAAATTTGCCATCCTAATGATTTTTATAATATATTCTATGACTGAAATAATATATATGAAACACCCACCCTCAACTTAATCTTTACCCCATAATCTGGTAACAACCGTACTACTCTTTTTCTATGATTTTTAACTACCTCACTTAAGTAATAACAGATAAAATATATTTTATTGCAATTGGCTGATTTCGCCTAATATCATATCTTCAAGGATCATTCATGTTGTGGCATATGCTAAAATTTTTTTTGTTTAAAATCTCAAAGTAGGATCAAAATAATAAAACTAGAGAAAAAAGAAATAAAATATAATAGATCAAGGAAACCAAGTCTGACTCATTGAAAGAATAAACAGACGGATAACCCCTTAGACTCATGATAAAAAGAGATAAAAGTCTAATAAATAGATTCAGAAATGAGTGGGATAATTTAAAACAGATTTCAGAATAATTCAAAGGGTCATAAGAGATTATTATGACCACTAAATTAGAGACTAGAAGAATTGGATAAATTTTTAGGATCACATGGCCTCCCAATTTTTAATCATAAAGAAATAGAAAACCCAAAAAGACCAATTACAAGGAAAGAAACAGTAATCAAATCTTCCCTAAAACAAAAGCCCAATTCCAGTTGGACTTTGCCAGTGCGATTTACCGATCTTTCAAAGATGATCTATTGCCTTTACTTCACAAGCTGTTTTGAAAAATAAAGCAGGAATCCTACTTTCTATGAAGTTATTAACATCATCCTGATACCAAAAGCAGAGACATAAAAAAAAATTTATAGACCAGTCCTCCTTACAGAGATGCAGACATCATCAAGAAAATCTTAGCAAACCAAACTCAACGATACGTTTAAAGAATCACAGCACATGAACAGAGGTATTTATTCTAGGGATGCAAGGATAGTTCAATATAGGCAAATCAATTAATATGCTATATCATTTGTATTGGTAGATGCAGAGAGATTTTGACAAGTTTCAGCACATTTGATAAAATTATTTTGGTTTGATGTAACTCATTTTTGTTTTGCTTTGCTTGTGCATTGTTGAAGTTTGACACCTTCACTAAAGTCAATAATATCATGGAATGTCTTGCTTATATTTCCTTTGATGTATTTTCCAGATTATAGGATAACATCAAAATCTTTAGTTTACGTAAGTTAACTTTTATGCAAGGTATAAAGTTTTATTTAGTCACTTGAGTTAACTTTTATGCATGGCTCAGTTTCATTCTTTTGCATGTGGGTAACAAGTTTTACCAGCACCATTTTTTAAGGCGACTTCCTCTTTTTTTCCCATTTCATGCTCTTTGTTATAAAATTAATTGTCCCTCTATCTGAAGGTTTATTTCCGGGCTCTCAATTCCATGTATTGCTCTGACTGTCTTATTTTATTATTTCACACTTTTGATTGTTAGAGTTCTTTAGTCAAGGAAAGTTTAAAAAAAGGGAACATGGTACCTTCCATCTTTTCCCTCAGGATTATTTTGGCTTTTGCATGGAAGTGGGAGTTGTGGTTTCATACAGTATTTAGTGAAATGTTTCCCATATCCTTAAAGAACGGGCTGAAGTGATAGCACAGCTGGTAGGGCATTTGCCTTGCATGCAGCAGACCCGGGTTCAATTCCTCTGTCCCTCTCGGAGAGCCCAGCAAGCTACTGAGAGTATCCGGCCTGCACGGCAGAATCTGGAAAGCTCCCCATGGTGTATTCAATATGCCAAAAATAGTAACAAGTCTCACATGGAGACGTTACTGGTGCCCACTCAAGGAAATCGATGAGCAATGGGATGACAGTGACAGTGACAGTGATCCTTAAAGAACACCACTGGATTACTGTATTGAATCTTTATAATGTGTTGGGTTAGATGGTCACTTTAACATTTTTTCAATCCACGAATATAGAATATTTTATATTTCCTTGTATCTTGTTTCTTTTAATAATGACTTAGTTAACTATGTTATCTTTACTTTCTTTGTTAAGTTGAATTCTAGATAATTGGATTTTTAAAAATGAATTTATGTTATTTTAAGAACTTCTTTCTCTTCTAGTTCATTGAATTCTTCTAGTTTCCATATAGAAACGCAGCATTTTTGCATACTTATTTTAAGCCTGGGCACTTTACTGTATTGGCTTATTATTAAAGTGAAATCTTTAGAGTTTTATTATGATATCTAAAAATGTAATAGTTAGCTTATTTTCCTATTTGAAACCCTCTAATTTTTGTTTCTTGCCAAATTACCATGTCTAGGGCTTTCTATACTATTCTGAATAATAGTAGTGGACATATTTTTCTTGAGCCTTAGCAGAAAAGTTTTCAGTTTTTTACCATGGAGAGTGATATTAGCTATGGGTTTATTGTATGTGGCTTTTGTTATATTGAAGTAAATTCCATATGATCCAGCAGTTCCACTGTTAGGTATCTATTCCAAGAACACAAAAGCAGTCATTCAAAAAGGTTATATGCACATCTATGTTCAATGAAGTATATTACAATAGCCAAGATTTGGAAACAGTACGAGTGTCTGATGATAGATGAGTAGATAAAGTGTGGTATTTTTAAACAATGGAAAAACTACTCAGCTATAAGAAAAGCTGAAGTGTTGCCTTTTGCTACATACACTGTGTTTGAAACTAGAAGGTGTCCAGCCAAGTGAAATACACTCTAAAGGGAGAAACAAATACCTGGTGTGTGAATGATATCACTCATGAATGATGAAGAAAGGCAAGGGAACAGACTGTGTCTAATGAAAACAAACCCTTGAACAATCATGAGAGAACTGAGGTGATCAAGGAGGGCAGGTGAATGGACAGGAAGGTGAAGAGACCAACGAAATTTAACATTCTTGTTAAATGTGGACAACGGTGATGAGACTAATGAACTTTAACATTCTTGTAACTCAGTGTCATATCAATTCTTTTAAATGGCCAAATAATATTCTGTTGTCTGTGAATGCAACATAGTGTTCATCCTCTTAACTGTTGGTTGACCCTTGAAATTCTCCCACATTTTAATTACTGTGAATAATACTGCTATGAACATGGGTATTCAAATACTTTTTTTTTGAGACTCTTCTTTCAATTTTTCAGGGTAAATGAAATGTTAATTGGAATTACAATTAATGGAACTGCTAAGTCATATGGTTATTCTATCTTAATTTTTTGAGATATTATCACTATACACTTATTTTATAGCAGGTTGCCATTTTGCATTCCCACAAGCAGTGCACAAAAGATTCTAATTTCTTTACATGTGCACCAATATTTGTTTTCTCTGTTCTTTATAATAGCTTTTCTGACAAGAATATCCCATTGCAGTTTGGATTTGCATCTTCCTAATCATATCAGTGATACTGAGCATCTTTTCATGTGCTTATTGAATTTATTAATTATTTATTTATTAATAAAAGAATTTATTCTTCTTTGGAGAAATATTTACCCAAATCACTGGCATATTTATAAATCAAGTTGTTTGAGGTTTTGCTGTTGAGTTTTAGAAACTCTGCATAATGAGTATTAATCTGTTACCAGATAGTTTGTAAATATGTTTTCCTATCCTAGTGATTGCCTTTTACTCTGATATTTTTAGAGGTTCCAAATTTTAAAAAATTCTGGTCTAATTTGTCTGTTTTTTCTTGTGTTGCTTTTGCCTTTGGTTTTAGATTCAATATATTATGTCCCTGTTCAATTTCAGGAAGCTTTCACCCTATTTTTACTATAGGAATTTTATAGATTTATGTCTTTAAGTCTTTGATCCACTGTGAGTTAAATTCAGTATGTGGTGTTAGGTAGATGTCCAATTTCATTTATTTGCAAGGGGATACTTAATTGTCTTAGCACCATTTGTTAAGAAGACTATATTTCTTCCAACTGATTGACCTTAGATCAAAACCCCTGATCCATATATGGGAGGGTTTATTTCTGGGATCTCAGGTCTATTGTATTGATCTGTGTCTCAGTCTTTATGCTAGTATCATACTAATTAGATCATGGTAGTTTTATAGTAACTGTAGAAATCAGGAGACATTCTAACTTCACTTTTCTTTTTTTAAGAGTATGTTGTGTACTTCGGGGGCTGGAGAGACACAGTGAGTAGAGGGCTATTCCTGAACACCGCCAGGAATGAAGAGTCAGGGGTAATCCCTGAGCATCGCTGGGTCTGATTCATAAAAAAGGTTCATTGATAACATTTGTCTTACCTAACAGAGTTCTGTTCTGAGTTACTACTGACATTCTAAAGATACACAGCAATTGTGTATGGGCTAATTTATATAACTGCCATGTTGAAGAACAGACTATTTGATGGACTATCACTATATTGGGCACAGAATAGCAAAATGGTCCAGCTGATAATCATGTAAGATACAGCCACTTCTTTTGCTGCTTTCTGAAGAATGCTTTTATGGGACTGGAGCGATAGCACAGCGGGTAGGGAGTTTGCCTTGCACGTGGCCGACCTGGGTTCAATTCCTCCATCCCTCTTGGAGAGCCTGGCAAGCTACCGGGAGTATCTCACCTGCACGGCAGAGACTGGCAAGCTACCCGTGGTGTACTCGATATGCCAAAAACAGTAACAATTCTCACAATGGAGACGTTACTAGTGCCCGCTCAAGCAAATCGATGAACAACGGGATGACAGTGCTACTGACATTTTGTGTACTTAGGATTCCTTTAAATTTCCAAATTCACTGAATTTTAGGATGAGATTTTTTTTTTAAACTTCCACTATAGAAACCACTTTTGGGAATATGGTAGGTATTGCCCTAGAGATCACTTTGAATAAGTAGTATGGTGTATTATATTAATTGCATTGGTTTGTTTTCATGTGCTGGAGCAACCTGGAAGTTCACTGCTTCATTAAGTACACTCAAAGTCACTTCGTCTTTTTTTGCGGGGGAGACACACCTGGTAGTGTTCAGTGCACTCAGGGATCAGTCTTGGTATACATAGAGGATCATATGGAGGGCCAAGGATTAAACCCTGTCAGCCGTGTGCAAGGCAAGCATCCTACTGTATATACTATCTCTCCAGTCCCACTTCATCTTGAAGGGGAAGGCTTGTAATAATGGTGGTCATCAAGTTACAAAGGATACCTGCTTCTTTTACCATACCCCTGTAATTGGAAGCATCTATCAGCAAATAAGTTCTTGCTGCATGGATGGCTGGGGGCTTTTTGCTTACTTTGACTCCCACAAGCTTCCAGGAACACTTGCCTGGTCATCTGTATTGGCTAAGGGTTGGAAATGGTAGTTCCTCATGAGCTAAGAGTTGAAGTAGACCAATAATAACTGCAATCAACTGTCCAATTATTCCTTAGAAGTTGCATTCCTTTATTAAGCTATAGAACTTCCAAAATATGTCAGACTGATTCTGTCAATGCAACTATTGTCTAAGTGGGCAGCGGGTTTCCTGGTTCTTCCTACAATGACATCTTCCCAGAATCCTTCATGATTTTCTAAATTTTGATTGAAGAATATTATAATAAACCTAGCATATTAAGCCTGATAATAGCACAAAAAAGTACTAGAAAACTATGCCCCAGGTAGAGGACACCTTCATAGGCATAAAAGATAATGGAAAATTTAAATTTAGAGTTCTGCAAAAATGGTGATATTGAAGCTTAGGATAGTGACAAGAAATATACCTTAAAGATTTTCAGGGACAGATTATGAAAAAATATGTACGCCTTTTTGCAACTGTACATTTTAATTGGATGTAACAAATATCACTGTTTTTCTAAGTCAACTGGAATCTGGAATCATTAAAAGATGCTAAAATTAGTGAGCAATAGCATAATGATCATAAAAAATAAATAAAACCTGCAGTTGTCTCTCTACAAGTTACTTAGTAAATACAAAGGGAAAATGATTATTTTATAGCAGGTTTTTTGCCCTAACCAAGTAATCAAGGTTAACATCACCAGTGATGCCATAGGTTTATATCCAGTACCTCCTGGTGCAGGACGTTGATTGGTCTCACTTCCATGGCATTTTTGACAAAAGAAAGAATATAAATTTTATCATGGGAAAATATTAGGCAGACCAAGACACCAATGTTTTAGCTGGAGAGAATAAGGTGACAAGAGCACTGTTGCAAAAGAAGAGACTCCCAGAGCCCTTGAGAGGACCAAGAGGACCTCCCAAGGTGTTCAGCAGAGTATGTGTTTATGAGGCAACACCCCTAAACCAGAGATAAGAACCTATGAGGATAAAGAGTAGCTCTCCTTACTTATACAAGGCCAAGAATAGCAGCCCCCCCCCCCCCTCCATAGATCTGGGAGCATTGCAAAGGATACCAGGGTCTTGCCTCAGTAGTACATAGGAGTGACTCCTAGAGTTGGGGCTGCTCCAGACCCACCTAACAAATAACACAAACAAGGTTGGAAAGTCTCAGATGGTTTCCAAGTAACTAAACTGCCTCCAAGCAAAGAACTATTTTTAATTATACACAAATTATCAAACACTCAGCAAGGCAAAATAGACCTGCTGGCTTCTCCTTATTTTTCCCTCTTCACTGGTCGTGGGGTGGTGGGAATTGCAATGACTCAAAGGCTTACACTCATACTTGGTTGTGGTGTTTGCTAGGGGGTCTCACAATTTTAGTTTTGGTCCTCGCACGCGTGCTCACCAGGGGTCATATTCTTTAGTGATGCTCATGCACTTTCTGACTATAGTGCTTGCTGGAAGGTCTGTGGTGCGCACATGTGTTCACCAGGGGTTACATCCTTACATCCCTGTTTTCTGTACTCACATAGTTTTAGTGTCCACCAGGGGTCGAACTCTCTAGTGATGGTGCTCACACACCCCTGACTTCAGTGTGCTGGAGATCATGCCTTCTGTCAGCACCAGGACATTCAAAGAGCATAAGTGTCGGGACAGCACTTGGTACATGTGGGTGATACTAGGAATTAAACACACCTTTCCACAGCAAGACAGGCACTTCTGCCACTGTATCATTTCCTATGCATCCCCTGCTTCTCCATACAAGAGATTGGTCTCTGAGAATTTAATGCTGTGTATAACGAAAGGTTTGTGGTGTAAAATACTTAACAAATGCAGGATGAAGCTGGGAGGGAAGAAACAGAAGTAGGCAGTTATAAAGTTCTTAATATTAATGTGAAGTGCTGTAATATCACTTGAAGGCAGACAGTTAAGTTAATGATGATACTATAAATCATAAACCAAGAGATAAATGGAATAATTTAAAATAAGGCATGGAAAATGGAATGAAGGAGAATAAAACCTTCTGAAACAAATAGAAAAAAAAATTGTGGAGAAGTTAAACTTGAGCCCAGCAAGATAGTACAGTGGGTAGAGCGCTTGCTTTGCATGTTGCCAACCCTAGTTTTATCCCTGGCACCATGTGTGAGCACATGAGCACTGCCAGGAATGATCCCCTGCACACAGTTGAGTGTGGCTTCCCAATAACATAAACAAAATAGTTAGACTTAAATATTATCAAAAGCTGTGTAAACCATAAACTGTGTAAACACCACAATTAAAAGGCAGAGTTGATTGTAATGGGTGAGAGAGGAAGACTTAATCACATATTGCCTATAAGAAACTTCATTTGAAAAACAAAAACAGAGACTCATTTTAAAATATGAAAGCACTACATTGAAAGAACAAAGGAAGAGGGACTCTATAGCAGGTAAGGCACTTGGCTTGAATGTAGCTGGCCTGGGTTCCATCTCCACTACCACATGTGATCTCCTGAGTACCTTTGATGTCGGTGGGCCCCACGGGTGACTTTCGTGAAGCGGGGAGGAGAAAGACGGTCACTTTCTCTCCAACCGCCTCAAACACCCGGGACCCAGGGTAACTGGGTTCTTGTCTCGCTCGAGGAAAAGAATTTCAGGAGTAGACAAGCAGTGAAGTAAATAGATTTTATTCAGAGGTCTCTGAGGGAGGGAGGAAGGGATAAGTGAGAGAGTGATAGCAAGAATAACGCGCTCAAGGGAGAACGCGGGCTCCTCCAAAGATGGAGAGAGCTCTACACACACCCTAGCACTGGACACAAAAGCATGAAAGTACACATCTCAAGGGGGGAGATGCGGGCGACACATGTGCTCGGCCACATGGCACAAGCAGCACATGGGCTCAGGCAGCATATGCGCGCCCTTCCTTTGTTCAAGGTGGCCTTTATAGGGTTTCTCCAACCTGCCCCCAAGTGGGGGCTTCTTCCCAGGTAAAAGTCCGTTGCTAAGGAGGTTACCAGGGAGGTTGGGAGTGGTGATGGCCTTCTTTGGGGAACCCCCTGGGGAGGGGTCTATTGTCCTCAGGGTCTGCTGATGGTTTCTTCCGGGTCTTTTGTTTTCTTGAATCTGCACATCTTAAGAGTCCCCTTCCCAGAGACTCTGTTAAATCTCAATTTTCATTGCCAAGGGCCTTTCCCTATCTACCTGCCTACATCACCTTCATGAGAAATCCCCGAGCGCTGCTAGCTGTTTCCCTCCACACAAAAAGAGAGAGAGAGAAAAGAAAGAAAGAAAGAAAGAAAGAAAGAAAGAAAGAAAGAAAGAAAGAAAGAAAGAAAGAAAGAAAGAAAGAAAGAAAGAAAGAAAGAAAGAAAGAAAGAAAGAAAGAAAGAAAGAAAGAAAGAAAGAAAGAAAGAAAGAAAGAAAGAAAGAAAGAAAGAAAGAAAGAAAGAAAGAAAGAAAGAAAGAAAGAAAGAAAGAAAGAAAGAAAGAAGGAAGAAGATATGCCATGCTAACACTAATCAAAAGATTAGTGTTTAAACACTGTGGTTTAAATAGTAGACAAAGTAGATTTCATAGCAAACAATATTGTCGCTGTCACTGTCATCCTGTTGTTCATCTATTTGCTCAAGCGGGCACCAGTAATATCTCCATTGTGAGACTTGTTACTGTTTTTGGCATATCAAATACACCATGGGGAGCTTGCCAGGCTCTTCTGTGTGGGCAGGATACTCTCAGTAACTTGCTGGGCTCTCGGAGAGGGACAGAGGAAATGAATCCGGGTCTGCTGCATGCAAGGCAAATGCTCTACCAGCTGTGCTGTCACCCCAGCCCAGCAAACAATATATATATATATATATATATATATATATATATATATATATATATATATATACACATATATATATTTAAATTTTTATTAGTGAATCACTGTGAGGTACAGTTACAAACTTATGAACTTTCATGTTTGGATTTGGTTTACGTCCCTCCACCAGTGCCCATTCTCCTCCACCAATGTTCCCAGTATCCCTCCCACCACCCCCACCCCAACCCCCACCACCCTACCCTGCCTCTTCGGCAGGGCATTCCCTTTTGTTCTCTCTCCTGTTGGGTGTTGTAGTTCCAGCAAACGATATTACCAGGGGTAAATTTGGTAATTTACTTTTGGGCGGAGTAGGCTCCCCAATAGTGCTCCTGGGCCTAGGGCCACTCACAGTGATACTCAGCCAACAGGGCCAGGTGATACTGCATGGGCCCTTCCATGCCTGGGGCCATCAGGCCACACCTGGAGGTTGTCTGGGTCCACTTTGCGGTACTAGTTATCAAACCCAGGCCCCCTGCGTGCAAAGCATGTGCCTCTGCTCCAGTCCCAAAAGATATTTTCTTTGCGTTTTGTGCTTGGGCCACACCTGTCGATGCTCAGGGCTTATTTCTGGCCCTGAACTCAGTAATCTCCCGTAGCGGGACTCAGGGACCATGTGTGGTTCCTGGGGTTCAAACTCTGGTTGTATGCAAGGCAAGTGCCCTCCCCACTGTCCTATTGCTCTGGCCCCCAAAGGATATCTTCTAATGCTAATTGATCAATTAATCCAGTAGACATAATAGTTCTAAACAAATTGCATGATATAAAAATATTTATGTGTTGGGAGGAGGGGGTAATTATTGGGCCATTCCTGGCTCTGTGCTCAGGGATCTCTTCTGGTGGTGCTTCAGGGAGTTAGTGGTGCTAGGGATCAAACTCAGACCTAAGTACAACGTGTGCACTCCTAGTCTTCGAGCCATATCCCACCCACCCCACCCCACCTCCGCCCACTTCATTTTTAGTAATTGATGAAGGTATGAAACACAATGGGCCTTAATGTAGCCGCGTACGACTTTGGAATTTGACAAAACTGAGAGAGCAAACACTGCCTGATTTCAGTATGCACTGTCGAGCATCAAGGTGTTGGCAAGGAGATTCTTACGGTGGTCCGAGCCTGCAGGGAGTCTGACCCAGGTGCTGGTGTGACTTTCATTCAACAAGAGGAGTTTTGTTTCATAGCTTGGGGATCCCTAGCCTCCCCCAGCTGCCTCAGTCTCCTTTTGTGGCCAATGAAGGCACCCCAGTATTTTCTTCTTTCTTACCTGGCTTTTGTTTGCATCCCACCTGGGGTATGGCTGCCCTTCTCTGGCAGGTCCCGGTTTCTGGGGACTGCCTTTCATGTTTCTGAACCTCAAGCTTCTGAGTTTCTGTCTGGCCCCTAGAGATCTTATTTCAGAGCATTATCCCTGACCCTAAGAAGTACTCAGGCTTCTCACGTTCTCAGTAAATAAGTGTGGGGTGCATGAGGGAGTGGTACTAAGTGTCAATATCTGGCTTCAAAAATAGTGCTTAATGCTGGGTTTTAGGTATGTGTATGTCAAGTGCCGAGAGGGGGCTGCACTGGAGCCCCATATGCCAAGTGCTGAAAAGAATACTTACATTATGTTGTTTTAAGTTGAAAATGGTTTTATGCTGTCTCCTTCTTCCTTTCCTTCCTATAATGACCATGAATTTCACAATCTATAATACATTTTTGGGGGGGGAAACAATAAATAAGTCCGTATCCTGCCCCTTTACTCTCCCCTTCCCTCCAGTTCCATTGAGGTACCCGCCTTATTCCTTCTCCTAGCCCTCAAGCCAGTTTGCCGTGATTTGGGGCATCTTTCTCATCAGCCTCTGTTCGTCCAGGACCTAAGGCTCAGCAGCTCTAGAAGGGCTTGTGGAAATAAGCAGAATTGCTCCCTCGCCTCCTTTCAAAAAGTGATTCCATCTGCTGCTTTCTGTCTGAAGTTCCTTTTGTCAGGATTAGAAAATGCGAGTGTTTAGGTGTGCAGTTGCCTCCCTGGGAAAGTTAACATGCTGATGTACGTGCCTTTCTGGGATGCCAGTGATGCCATCCAGGACGTTGCTGGTTTGGTTTGGAATGTGGGGATAGAAAAAGGGTTTTATGTTCTGCATTGTGGGGCAGGGATGCTTCTGAGAGGCCTCTGGACTTTCAGCCTCAGCCTCAACTGTCTTCCTCACTGGGGATGGGGGGGGCGCAGAAGCTGACCTCAGAGCCCTCCCTCAGCCTGCACAGGGAGATGTTGTAGGAGGTGATGGTCAAGGGGTTTTCCTGCTTTGCCCTGGACATACTGGGTCATGCCTATAAACCAGAAAAGGCAGTTCGGCCTCACTGCCGGTGCTTCTACCCTCAAGGGACCCAAGGTCTCTTCATTCTTTTAAATTTTTATTTTATTTTTTTAGGTTTTGGGGCCACCCCAGCAATGCTCAGGGCTTACTCCTGCTCTGCCCCCTGAGATCACTCCTGGGGACCATATGGAGTGCTGAGGCTGAACCCAGATCAGCTGTGTGCAAGGCAAACGCCCTACCCTCTGCACTACCGCTCCAGCCCCTCTCAATCCTTTGGAAATAAGGGTCTGGGTTGAATTTTGAGCTTTCCAGTCTTAAACATCTTTCTTAACACACTGTACCATGTTTGACAGTGATTTTTAATTTTTTTTCTCTAAACCTAGAATTCACCATCCCAGGCTCCGCCAGGGGTGCCACAGAAGCACCCTTTCCGCTCCACCCACCCCCAGCCCTCCTCCTGTGGCCCAGATAGCTGGGACACTTCATAAATATTCACCTGAGATGCAGCGCCAAGTTTTCCCCAGAGCTGCTATCACAGAATTTGTTTCCTTCTGCCAGGAAAGGGAAAAGTAGAGGCCAAGAACAATGTGGTTAAATTTTATAAAGCCATAGATTGTCTCTCCAGTGCTATGAGAAATTTTTTTTCAGAGAGTCGAACATTAGTGGTGAGATTTGCCTTAACAGAGCTTAAAGGTTTTTGTGGGATTCAAAAAAAAAAAAAAGTTGTTCTTTCCAGCTCAGTGAGTGTCCCATGTCTTGAGATATAAATTATAATTTTTTTGTGAAGGAAATAGGGCAGGCTTCGGGAATCTAAATGCATGTGATCTAGATAGCTAGTCCGCAATTCTTTTTATTTATTGTTGTTTTGGGAACAAAGAGGGGAACCCTGGCGTGATGGGAATCAAGCCCAGCCTCCCCCTGTGCGTGTGCTCAGGCCATCTCTCTGTCCGTTCCCATCAGGCATTCTGGTCTTCCCGAAGGTACCTGAATTGTGCACCCAGGCTGCAGAGGCCACATGTCAGTGGCCCAGTCCTGCCTTTGCTCTTTGGTTGCGTCAAAGATCTACTCTCCCTTTAAAGCCGGCGTGTGGGCACATAGCCCTGCCATGTCCCTTCCCAGTGGCCAGTTAGCACAGAGCAGGAAGGCACTGCTTCATGAAGCTGGTTTGACAGATTCATTAGGGAGTTCAAATGACCATCCCCTTCCCCTAGAGTCAGCGGTTCTGCCAGAGAGTTCCGCTGACCCCTTCCAGCTCTATTTCTAAAAAATGTCCCCCAACAGATTGCATTCGTTTAAAATCACCTGGTGTTTTTAAAAGGTAGCAACCAAACTTATTCCTCAGAAGCGTTGGTTACATGCATTTTCATTTTCCTATCTTAGAAGAATAGGATTGGATACTCCAAGTGACTGTAATGGGGTTTAGAAGTATGATGGTTTTCAATAGTGCACACTATTGAAACCTAAGGACTTTTTATAATGTGATGTTCACTGTATCACTTATCACTGTCGTCCTGTTGTTCATCTTTTTTGTCCCAGCCCTGAGATTTTAGCAGCCTCTCCTTACTTGTCTTTCCCGATGATTGGAGGCTCTTTTTGGGGTCAGGGGAATGAGACTGTTATTGTTACTGTATTTAGCATAATGTGATGTTACTTAAAAAAAAAATCAAGGGCCAGGGAAATCACTAGCTTTGCATATCACAGCCCTGTCGTGATCCCCAGAGTACCAACAAGTGCGCCTCAAAGAGAACAGAAATAAAGAATGAAGTATCATCTAGGCCAAAAAGTAATCTTACTTGTTTTTATTTTAAAGTTATCATTAATTCCCAAGTAGAATTCTATTAATAAGTTTTTGCTTCCTTGGGGTCATGGCTACATGATCTAGTAAAACTGGCAAACATTAAGCTTTATTGACTTGGTCTCATTGGCATACTTCTTAGAAATAGTTGTATTGTATTTTGGATAGTAATCAGGTGTATTTATTTTCTGTTAGGTATTTTATTTTTGCTTTGAGAGGTTTTCCCTAGTTTCCGCTCTTTTTATTAAGCTCTTTTGAGAACAATTGTGTGGCGTTGCTGAAGTCTGGGCATGTGGAATTCATTTCCTGCCATCCTTCTACCCTCCAGAGCAGGTTGGCTGGACTGCAGTCTAAATGCAGCAGACAGCTACTCATTTTACAGAGAAGTAAATTTTAGTATAAATTGTTTGGTTGGTTAAGCTATTCCTATATTTCTTTTTTTGTCAGTGTGAATTGAAGGGTAAAATTTTCAACTCATAACTTTTTTTGTAATTATGGTTTAGCTCATAATTAAAGATACACTTGAGGCAAAAATAGGAAACACATTTCATGTAAATGAAACCCCAAAGCTGTTTGGAATGTGGAGGCCAAGATAATTACAAAATCCATCATGCAGAAACACTGCAAATACAGAAAATTCAATGTTTAATCCAGCGATCAGTTTCTCTTTATTTATCACTGAGAGCAAAGGAAGTTGAATATTTAAGAACTGAATTTCCTTTTCCTGTAGTTATTCTTGAGAAAGCAGTGCAAGCACTTTGACCATTAACAATAAAACAATAATATATTTCACATACCCATCAAAATTTCACCTATCAAAAGGTGTGAATGACAAATGAAAAGTTAGGTCCAGAGAGATCATGCCAAGGTTATGGCCCTTGCCCAGTGAGTAGCTATGCACTGGTTTGATTCCCAACACCAAATCCCAAATCCAATCCAAATGGAATTGCTAGGTGTGGCCCAAGACCAGATGGATGGACAGAATCCATCCACTGAGTTTGTAACGTATATTCCTGATTTATATGTATCATCATTATTTTATCTAAATATTTTGTGTTTAATAAAGTAATTCAGTATACTTAAATCATTTTTAAACTATGAAAATTACATATAGACATTAAAATGTACTCAGTTTCTTTAGAAAAGTTAAAATTGTAACTTTCCAAAATACTAAAGTTCTAAAAATTTCTAAACTTCCCAAAATTCTAAAGTTCTACTCTTAAACCCTTAGAAACACTAGGAAATAGGAGGGTCGCAGAGATACTGTAGTGAGAATGGCATTTGCCTTGCATGTGGCAGACCCAGGTTCAATTCCTGGCACCTCATTGGGTCCCCCAAGTACTGCCAGGAGTGATTCCTGAGCAGAGCCAGAAATAAGCTATGAAAAATGCTGGGTGTGGTCCCAAAACAAAAATAGAAAAGTTTTCTACTTAGAACCACAGGAAAGATGTATGATTATAAATACATATTTGTATGATTTAAATATATGAATGTGTGACATATATATAATATATATACACACATATGGGCACACATATACATGTACATGTAAGTAAATATATAGTGGCCTCTGTTTTACAAATGTGATTCTAAGTCTGCAAACTGATTGCTCGCTTGATCCCCACCCCATTTTGCTATTTTAGTAAAATTTTCTTAGCAGTACCTATAAGCATAACTATTTTGGCGGCTTTGGCACTATATAGCAAAACTGTCACTGTCACTGTCATCCCGTTGCTCATAGATTTGTTGAGCGGGCACCAGTAACGTCTCTCATTGTGAGACTTACTGTTACTGTCTTTGGCATATCGAATACACCACGGGTAGCTTGCCAGGCTCTGCCGTGCGGGCATGATACTTTCTGTAGCTTGCCGGGCTCTCCAAGAGGGACGGAGGAATCGAACACGGGTCGGCCAAGTGAAAGGTGACCACCCTACTGCTGTGCTATCGCTCCAGCCCATAGCAAAACTAATTAAGTTAATTAGTTACCCTGTTATTGGATATTTAATGTGGGGTGCGTGGGTTTTCTGATAAGTGCAGCTGTACTCAAGATTCCTGTTAGCTAAATCTGTTTACTTGCATATACATATAATTATAGAAGATAATACCAAAAATGAAATTTTAGGTGGGAGGGTTAATTTCTTAGGTCATCTTGTCTGGTCAAGGAATGCCGTGACAGCTGGTATACACTATTCTGGGTTTATCTGTGAGAGGGTTTCTGAAAGAGATTAGCCTTTGAACACACAGAATGAATAAAGATCTTCAAGTACCAGGTGACTGACTGTCATCCAGTCTGTTGAGGATCTGAATAGAATAAAATGTCTAAGAAAGGGTGAGTTTGCCTGGTGCCTGAGCCCAGCCTTTGCCTTCTCCTGTCCTCACGTAGTGGAAATTCTGGTTCTTGAGTCTTCGGATTCAGGTTAGGATTTACACCATGGCCCCCAGTCCTCGATTTCCCTGTGTGGGTTTGAATTGGAACTGTACCACCACTCACCTGGGCTTCTAGTTTGCAGGTCCAGGTCATGGAATGTCTCATGCTCTATAATTATAAAAAATGAGATCCTTCATAATAATATCTATCTCTGTCTCTCCCTCTCCCATTGGCTCTGTCTCTATGGAAAAGGCTACCTAACATGTTCATTAAAAGATTGTAAATATTTTATTTTGATATAGCTAATGGCCGCCCCAGAAGGGTTTTTTTTTTCCACACTGGAACAGAAACCCATCACAACTTTGCAGATACTGAGTTCAATGAAAATAAACATTTTTCCATTCTGATGCACATTAATATTTATATATCTTTCATGTCATGTATTTTATCATTAATGAAGTTTAGCCTCTTTAGTAGGTACATTGTATTTTTATATAAATTTATTTTGTGTTCTCTTGGCTCATTTTCTTCTTACTCTATTGATTTTTAAGGTTCTTTCTATATTAAGTTTACTCAAAATTTGCCATAATATGGGTTTTTGCATTTGTTTCTTAGATAGTTTTGGTACTTTACATAAATAATTTCACCTCATGGTCAAATTCCTGTCCTGGGAGATGACTTAAAGCACTGAAGCATTCATATGCCATACAGGAAGACCTAGAGTTTGATTTCTGGTACCACATGGTGGAATCCTCCAACCTTTTGAGACATCTCTTTGATTTTTTTTTTCCTCCCCCTACCCCCCCCCTTCCCACCTCCTGCCTCTGTGGCAGGCACAATCCCTCTTACTCTCTCTGTCCTTTTGGGTGTTATGGTTTGCAATACAGGTAACAAGCAGCCATCATGTTTGGTCCTTAGTCTACTTTCAACATTGAGACATCTCTTCGTCCCTGACTTAGAGTTTTATGTCATGTTTTAACAAGTCTTCCTATTCCAGAATTGTAAACATATTTATTTATTTTACTCTAGTAGTCTCATGGGGTTTATGAGATTTTTTTTTTTGCATTTATGTATATTACTTAGTTCAGGATTCAGTAGATATATTTGGTGGGATATTTGTAAAAACTTTAAATATTAGTACTATTAAGATATTGTTTTGAGCCAGCAAAATAGTACAGTGGATACTTACTGACCTTACACACAACAGACCCAGATTCCATTCCCAGCACCACGACGAGTGATCCCTGAGCACAGAGCCAGGAGTAGGTTACACCACTGGGTGTGCTCCACACACACACACAAAAGATTTTTTTCATTAAATCTATCCTTTGCCATATAATTATTAGATAAGTAATACCTATATATCTTATGAAGACACAAGAAGTTTTTTTTTTTAAATACAGTTTTGTTTCTTTATACCTCTTTAATTAAATGAGTGGGAGTAGTTTCTGCCCTTGGAAACAATAGCATAGTATATCCTGTGAAAATATCTCATTGACCTAATTTGATGCCTTTCTACTAAACTAAGCAAAAGAAATCAGAGCATTGATTATTTTATTCCATAAAAAAAAAATGGAGGTGAGCAATGAGCTCCCACTTGGGAGCACCCTTCTAGTTTATTCCCCAAGGGTTACATGGCAGGGTCTTGGGTTCGCATTGATCCTTGGGGGAAAAAAATGAATTCTTAGGACTGGCACCCCTGTACAAGAATTTATTCATTCACTGTGGAAAAACAGATTCAGGGCAAGTTATGTTGTTTCCTTTGGGGGTAAGGATGGAAACTCCATTTAAATTTGAGGTGTTAATGGATAACAGATAACTATGAGTCTATCTGTATTTCAGGAATGCAGTTATATTATGTATACAACTATATACAAGTTTATTTCGAGGTCATACTTTATATATTATTGTGTCTTACTCTGTCAATGCTGGTTCTTGATATCTCAGCCACCTAAACTGTATGATGGATTCTTAAGCCATGGGGGCTGCAGTCACTTTGTTGTCAGTGAGGATGTCACCTAGTTACAAAGAGCTGTGTATTTACAGGCGTGACAGCAACAAGAAAGAGAAGCAGTTGTGTTTTTTGGGTCTTTTTAAATGGATTCATCATTAGTTTACAACATTGTATATTTTAGGCATATAGCCTAAATCCCCATAAGTGTGAGGGCTCCCTACACCCAAAGTTCCAGTGTCATCACACACCAAAAAGTCCCCTTTATGCATTGCTCCCGCCCATATCCCTTTCCCTCTTGCAACTTTCATAGTTTTCACTAACTCGGAGTTAGTTTTGTTGCTTTGTTTGCCATTGCTTACTTTCATTATTTATATCCACACGACAGACACTGTCTGATAAATGTCTTTCACTTCCTTATTTCACTTAAAATCACACTAAGTTTCATCCCCCCCATTTTTTTTGCTTTTGGAGTCACACCCGGCAATGCACAGGGGTCACTTCTGGCTCTGCACTCAGGAATTACCCCTGGCGGTGCTCAGGGGACCATATAGGATGCTGGGAATCGAACACGGGTCAGCCGCGTGCAAGGCAAACGCCCTACCCGCTGTGCTATAGCTCCAGCCCCAGTTTCATCCCTTTTGTCATAATTGCAGCACTTACACTTTAACAGCCTTTTTTTTTATGTACCGGTGGGTCCTCTGTATGTTTTCTTTGGAAAAGACTCTCCAAGTCTTTGGGTTATTTTGTTGTTACTGAGTTGTGTGAGTTCTTTACATACCTTGCTTATCACCCCCTTGTCAGATTTTCAAACATCTTCTCCCCATTGATAGGTTGCCTTTTTGTTTTTGTGGTAGTTTCTTTTACCACGAAGCAGGATTTTCATCTAAGTTAATTCCATTAATCTTGTTTTTGTTTCCTGTGCCAGTGAAGGCTGGCAGCAAATGCATCTATGTTGTTGAGGTCATGAAGTCTATCACTTATTCCTCCTTCTATTTATTTCATAGTTTCAGGTCTAATACTCAAATTGTTCATCTATGTTAATTATTGTACATGATATTCAATATGATCTAGTTTCTTTTTTAGGCATGCCTTCCCTGTTTTCTCATTACCTTTCTTCTTTCTGTTCTTCATTGTACAAAGTACTTCTTTGTTGTAGCTTAGATATCCATGCATATGTGGAATTTTTATGAACTTTTTTTGTGTTTCTTGGGTGTGTGTCTATTTTTGTTCCAATGCCATACACTTTTAATTATTATTCCTTTGTAATGTAGATTGAAGTTAGGGAGTGTGATACTTCTATTTTTTTCTCATTTTCTCTGAGAATCCCATTGGCTATTTGGGACTCTTTTGTGGTTCCATACAATGTTTAAATTATTTGGTCTATTTCCTATTAAAAAAAGTCTTTGGTATTTTGATGGGGTTCATCGAATCTGTAGATTGCTTTAGATTTAAAAAACACCATTTTTTTAATAATATTTTTCATGAACAGGGAATAACTTTCTGTTTCTTTGTTTTCTTTTTTTTAAGTAATGTCATATAGTTTTTAGTGTATTTTTTCACTTCCTTTCATCTCCAGACATTTTATTTTCTAGCCCACAATTATAAATGGAATTGTTATATTATTTCTCTTTCTCTCAATTCAATAATTGCATATAGAAATGCCACAAATTTATGAATCTAATTTATATTCTTCCACTTTACTGAACTAGTTAATTGTATCTAATAGTCTTTCTGTGGAGTGTTTAGGTGTTTTAAAAATTTAAAACTCTAATATCATTCACACATAGTGATAGTTCAGTTTCTTTTCTGATCTGGACTCTTTTTATATCTTTCTCTGGCCTAATTATTCTGTCTAGAACTTCCAAAACTATTTTGAAGAGGGACAACAGAGATTCAACATGGATTTAGGCATTGCCTTGCTTGTGGCTTACTTAGTTTCAACATCTGGACCATATAATCCTCCAAACACAGCCTGGAGTGACCTATGAGCTCAGAGCAAAGAGTAGCTTCTGAGCACCACTGAATGTGGACCCAAAACACAAGAATCAAGCAAATAAACTACTATAGAACTACTTGAAGAGTAGATAGTTATAAGCGTGCACATCCTATTTTTGTTCCACATCTTAAGGGAAACATCTCATTTTTTTCACAATTAAGTATATAACCTACTATTAAATGTGGCTTTGTCATTTCTGACCTTTATTATGCTGAGATATGTTCCTTCTATTCTCATTTTATTGAGCACTTTTACCATAAATGGATGTTAAATCTTGTAAAAAGCTTTTTCAGCATCTATTGATATTAGTATATGGTTCTAATCTTGTTGTTGATGCAATATATTACACTAATTGATTTACTTATGTTGAATCATCCTTGTATCTCTGGGATAAATTCCACTTGCGCATGATGGATGATTCTCTTGAAATGCTGTACATTCAATTTTCCAGGATTTTGTTGAAAATTTTTGCATCCATATTCATCAGAGATATTGGTGTGCAGTTTTCTTTTTCTGTGCTGTCCTTTTCTGGTTTGCAAATTAGAGTGACAACTGATTCCTAGAATGTGCTTGAGAATCTTCTCTCTTGGAGACGTTTGGTGTTCCACCCTCCTGAGGTTTGAACTACTCTCAGTCAACTCAACCCTGTGGCCTGCATTGGGAACCTGTTATCTTTGTGCACTTGGTAAGCAGTGCTGAGAGCTACCAGGGCCATTCTAACGGTATTTGGAGGCCACAAGATTGTACAGGGATATTCAGTATTGGGGCTGAACTCAGCGTTGGGGATTGAACATTTCCTGTTGAGACCTGCTGATTTATTGGGCCCACCCTCTGATATTTTCAAGGAATTGGAGCAGGTTGGATGTTAGTTCTTCCTTGAAAATTTTGTAAAATTTAGAAACTTTACAATTCAGAAATCCCGTTGATTAAGCCATTTGGTTCTGCCTTGGCTTTTGCTACTAGAGATATTTGACTTCTGTACTTGTTATTGGTCTATGCAAGTTAACTTTTTTCCTGCCTGGTCAGTCTTGGAAGGTTGTGTGATTGCAAAAATTTGTCCACCTCTATTAGGTTGTTCAATTTATTTTCATGTAGCCTTAATTGTGAGACTTGTTGTTACTGTTTTTGGCACATAGAATACGCCATGGGTAGCTTGCCAGGCTCTGCTGTGTGGGCAAGATACTCTCGGTAGCTTGCCTGGCTCTCCGAGAGGGACAGAGGAATCAAACCTGGGTGGGCCGTGTGCAAGGTGAATGCCCTACCCCCTGAGCTGTTGCTCCAGCCCATAAGTCTCACAATGGAGAAGTTACTGGTGCCCCCTCGAGTAAATCGATGAGCAATAGGATGACAGTGACAGTGACAGTGACAGCCATTAATCACGATCACGAAATCCCATTGATCGTCGAATTTCTCGAGCGGTCTCAGTAACTTCTCCATTCGTCCTACCCCTGAGATTTTAGAAGCCTCTCTCTACTCAGCCTTCCGAACAATGTCGCATTGGAGGCTCTTTCAGGGTCAGGGGAATGAGATCCAGCTTGTTACTGGCTTTGGCATATGAATACACCATGGGAAGCTTGCGAGGCTCTCCCATGTGGGCAGGAAACTCTCAGTAGCTTGCTAATTTCTCCCAGAGGGAGATGTAGGTTATAAGATATCACTTCTGGGAGCTTGCTTTTAAGTCTCTGGATGTTGGTCATTGATGGAATTACACACACCTGGGTTCCTCTGCTAGTACCTTCATGCGTGAGGCTTGTCCGAACATGGGGAGAGGGGCCTTGAGCATGGCTGTGGCTAGGTTCCAGTGGTCTTTGGCTGCTGGGAACTCTGCTCGGGGCAGGGAGGGAAGCTGGAGCCCATCCCCTCTGAGGGGCCCTGGGGAAGACAGCCAGGTGTGTGGGCAAGAGACAGCCATTAATGGTAATGTTTTATAATCCCAGTGTCCATTGTAGTTTTACCTTTTCCATTTCTGATTAATTTTATTCAGTTTCTCTCTCTCTCTCTTTTTTTTCTTTTCCATTCTGGTGAGTCAAGAGAGTTTTATCAATCATTTTGACCCTTTAAAAGAACAGACTCTTGGGGCTGGAGTGATAGCACAGGGGATAGGGTGTTTGCCTTGCATGCAGTCGACCCCGGGTTCAATTCCCAGCATCCCATATGGTCCCCTGAGCACCACCAGAAGTAATTCCTGAGTGCAGAGCCAGGAGTAACCCCTGTGCATTGCCGGGTGTGACCCAAAAATTAAAAAAAAAAAAGAACTGACTCTTGATTTCAATGATATTTCTTATTTTACATATTTCTCCTCTAATCTTACCATTTCCTTCATTTTCTATGACTTCCTACTTTTGGTTCTTTTCAGTCCTACTTTTCTAGTTATTTTAGAAGTAAGGTTGGATTGCTATACTTGAATTTTCTTTGATATGGACATGTAGCTCTCTGTTTCCTTGACATTGATTTTGCTGCAGCCAATAATATCTAATAACCAATATCATTGTTTTTAATGTTCTTTGTATAACTTAAATTCTCCTCTCGTTTCTTCACTGATCCCAGAATTATTCAAAAGTGTCTTTTTAGTTGTCATCTATTTGGGGTTTTGTTTCTGGGTTTTTTGTTGTTGCTGTTGCTGATTTTTAGGGTGATGTCATTGTGATCAGACACCATGCTTGCTATGACTTGATTCTTCACATATGTATTTAGAATCCTTTTGATGGGGCCGAAATGGTAGTATAGTGGGTAGGGCATTTACCTTACAAGTGGCCAACCCAGGTTCAATTCCCAGCTGGTCCCCCAAGCCCAATAGGTGTGATTCCTGAGGGCAGAGCCATAGGTAGGCCCTGAGCACTACTGGATATGGCCCGAAAAACCCAGTCCCCCCAAAAAAATTCTCTTGAGAGGGTACACTAGTAATGGGGGTGGTGTTGGAATTATCTACATGAGAAATAATCACTAATAGCACTGTAGAGCACAGAAACTCAATTAAAAAAATTTAAAACAACTCTTTTGTGCCCCCAACATAAAATTTATTTTTAAGAATGTTGCATGTGCACTTGAAAAGAGTGTATTCATTTCTTTGGGGATGGAAATATCTGTATATATTGTCTGTCTCATCAGTTACCTCATTTAATGCTTTGATTTCCTTCTATATATTGTCTGTATGATCTATCACTATAAAGGTTGTGATAAGATCGCCTATAATTATGTGACTGGCAATGTATTCCTTGAGATGTGTTGATAATTGTATTGTATATTTGGGTGCCCCCATGTCGGTTGCATATGTATTGCTGACACATAACTTCCTCCTAGATTGATTCCTTGATCTATATATAATAGTTATTTTTGTCTCTTATTATCTCTTTTAGTTGAAAGTCTCATTTATAATATGAGCTGTCGTTCCTGTCCCTTTCTCTGCATCTGTGGATTGGAACACCTTGCTCCAGCCTTGTACCCTGACCCTATTTTTGTCTCTATGTCTGATCTGATGTTCTTGTATGCAGAATACAGAGCAGTTGTTTAGAGGAGTGGTCTTCACCACCAATCTACAAAATGGTGCTGGTCTGCAGAGGTAGGAAGGTCAAAAACTATAGGTTTACAGCCTAGTTATAGTGACTCTTCTGTGGACAAGTGTGCAGGACTAGTGCTGGCCCACAGGTATAGAGAGTTGAAGAATGCTAGCAAAAGTGAATCCTGCTGTATAAAAGCCATCTAGTCACTCTTCGTATTTTGATTGGTGAGATCATATCATTTTGCATTCAAGGTGATCACTGATATATGGGGTTAACTTAGTGCCTATCCAGTTTTCCCTGCTCTTTCATATTCATGTTTCTTTTTCTTTATCCATTTGTTTCCTGTGCCTTTCCTTTCCTTTCCTTTCCTTTCCTTTCCTTTCCTTTCCTTTCCTTTCCTTTCCTTTCCTTTCCTTTCCTTTCCTTTCCTTTCCTTTCCTTTCCTTTCCTTTCCTTTCCTTTCCTTTCCTTTCCTTTCCTTTCCTTTCCTTTCCTTTTCTTTCCTTTCCTTTCCTTTCTTTTACTTTTTCTGTTTTTTTTTTCTTTTTGGGTCACACCTGGCGATGCACAGGGGTTACTCCTGGCTCTGCACTCAGGAATTACCCCTGGCCGTGCTCAAGGGACCATATGGGATGCTGGGATTTGAACCCGGGTCGGCCGTGTGCAAGGCAAACTCCCTACCCACTGTGCTATCTCTCCAGCCCTTTTTCTGTTTTTTTTTTGTTCTCCTTGGTGATTCAATTTTTCGCCCTCAGTGTCTCTATATTTTTGTTTTGTGGTTACCATAAAGATTATATTGATTTCTCTATATCTAAGAATATCTTTTTGTGTGTGCTCATATCGGTTGACCATTTTTAGACTAAGAAATTGTCATGTCTCTAAAAAAGTGAAAACAAAACTGTTATCTGGTTGATTTGACATTCTACCTGAGGCTGTCTGGCAAGTCATATAGGCGTTTTTTATCACTCAGATGAAGGTTATCTCTGAATACCTGTCCTTTTGTCTTATCAAATGAATGACAATGGGTAAGTTAATGACTCATTATTTTCATGTCATAAAAAAGATTCAAAACCCTAACAGGGTTACTGGGAGAATTAGAGCAAGACTTGAAGAACTGGCACAGTGTGATACTTGGCATACAGTAAATCCCCCTCTCCAAATATACGCATTTTTCTCTTTGTTGTGTCATTGTTGATGGTGGTATTATCTTTATTACTCAGTAGGAGTACAATGCGGGCGAGAGTATCCCGCCCGCATGGCAGAGCTTAGCAAGCTACTCGTGGAGTATTCGATATGTCAAAACCAGTAACAGTAGGTCTCATTTCCCTGACCCTGAAAGAGCCTCTAATCATTGGGAAAGACGAGTAAGGAGAGGCTGCTAAAATCTCAGGGTTGAGTGTAATAGAGACGTTACTGGTGCCTGCTCGAGTAAATCGACGAACAGCTGGATGGCAGTGATACAGTGATACAGGAGTACAATAATGTGGGGTGAAAAACCATTGTGGCCACAATATCTAAATATTATTCCCAGTTGTTTGGAGAAGTGGAGCATGTGTAAGAAACCCCGATACCCCTAGTTTACTTTGTTTTATTTTCCCAGCCTTAAAAGGGGGGCCGGGCTTCAGGGTCAAGGAGATAGTTCAGAGTATAAGGCACTTGCCTTCCAGATGGGCAAACTAGCTTTGACCCCTAGCACCACATATGCAGCCCCACAGGGAGCGATACTTGGACACAAAACCAGTGGCAAGCCCTAAGCACCACCAAGTGTATGCCACCAAAAACAAAAAACTAAAAAAACAGAAAGTGTTTGTTTTATTTTATGTAAACTCAGATTTATGCCTATGTATCAATTTTTTGAAGTATAAAAATAGCACGGATATTTAATATTGTGGATATTTGCCCGTAAGTGCGACACAGTAAAGTTAGCAGTTTTGATAATGATGCTTGGCTTTCTGTTTTGTTTAATGCCTGCAAAATTATCCTGCCGATGGCTCCCAGAGGCCCTTCCCATACAGCATGTTCTGTAATCAGATTACTGATCTAATAAACATCTATCTCTTATTGTAATAAACTCCCCTTGTGAACAGCTTCATTAATGCGCTAAAATATAATGCACCCAGGGGCATTTCCATCATAGCTCTAAAGTCAGCTGCCCCGACTGCTCCCCTGGTGGGGAAACTGCCACGTCAGCTCCAAATAGTGGCCCCCTGCCCATCCTGGAGGGACAGCACCCCAGCTCCTGCTGAAGGTACCATGGGGGCAAGGAAGTCCTGTAGGTCAAAACTTTAAAAAACCTCTTTTTAACTTTGATCCTGGATCAGTGTCTTTAAGTAGGATCACTGTTAGTTTATAAAACTGACACTTTATCTTCAGAAGTTATGCTAACTAGATAATGAAATCTTAACTGTTGTTTAACCAGTTTTGTAGACAAATTTCTCTTCTGGTTATAAAAATGACCCGGTTTGATTAAGTTTTTAGTGTTTGAAAATATATATTTTTAATGTAGTAGCCCTGCAAGCTAGTATAAAATATCCATACTTGTGATGGAAATATCTCACCCGTCTTAGGGAGGAGCTTACTACCTCCTATTCTTCCTTGGGAGGCTATTAGCCTCCACCTCCAGGCTCTACGATTTAGCTTTGAGCACATTGGGAAGGGACTCCTTTAGGATGAAGAGTATTTGAGGTATTTTTTTTCAATATCCTGGATTTAGCAAACAGCCGTTTTAATACACTTCTAACCTATAGAATTCCGTTTTACATCTTTTTAATCTTAAAGCCGAAAGTAATATTTCTGTTTTTTTCTGAGAACCCTGTTGGATATCATTGGTTTGTCCTGCTCCCCTTGCCAGTAGGAGCTTAGGTTTATCAGTCACACCCATCAAAGTGCTCCCGAGTCACTCCCATTCCTTTATCTGTAACCATTTCACCAGTTTATCTGCTCTTCCCTTAATCTGACTGTTAATTGGTAAGGTCAGAACTTCCTAGGACACTGAATATTATAACATTGCCTTTCTCTCCTCTTTATGCCTTTTGAATAATTTACTTTAAAGCTATGTCTTTTTTGTATAGACACAAGAAGACAATATTATGTTTTTGTAACTTGGGACTTAATTGGCCTCGAATATTATTCCCTCCCGGGCATTTGCTTTCTCCACTTAAGCCTCAGTTGCCCTCAGTTCCTAGCACCCCAAAGTAGGGTCCCCGACGTGGGACGGGAAGGATCCAGGGCAAGCGGTGAGTTATGTGCTACCCTGGCATCGAGATGGGCCTGGCCAAAGTGCCTAATTCTTAACTATAAGTTAAGAGCTTGATCATAGACAAATGCTGTCATGATCCAATAGTAATTATGAGACTGGGACCCTGCCAGGGATAGGAAAGACTGATCTGGCCTGAGCACTGTAGTCTGAGATTGAGATGGCCCCAGGAGAGCAATTCTATAAGCTTTAATGCATCTCTTATTGTGTCCATACAAAATGATTAATATTATGAATTCTTACATGTTTGCTGGCTGAGGAGAAGAGAAACACATTCATGGGTCTCTGCCCTTGGGTGGATCCTCCTGCTGAAAGAGAATTAAGTCCTAGGAGAAGCATCCCTTGAGGGAAAAGAACCTTACCCTGTTGCTGACCACACCTATGTGTATGCCCCAACCCCCTCTTGCTGTGGAGATTTAACTAGGCTGTAAGAGTGGGTTGGTGGGCCAGATCCATGGGGGCTAGATCCACAGATCGAGAGAGAGACTGATAGCTGGGAGAGAGGCAGAGAGAGAGAGAGAGAGAGAGAGAATGAAGTAGGATGGGGGAGGAAGAAGCAGGAGGAGAATCAGAGGAGAATGGAGAAAGAAGATCGGAATAAACTGCGGTGAGACCAACCATCTTGGCTCCGTTCCGTTCCTTCACCTGCCTCGTCGCCGCCCGCGACTTTCTTTTTATTTTTGTGTTTTACACAGAACCCTATTGGATGGCCATAGCAATCACGATAGATTATTAAACTGAGCGAGAATAGCCTCTTCCCGCCCCTCCCCCCAGTTTATCTCACTGTGATTCAATTTTAAAACATAGCCTCTTCCATTCTCTCCAGCCATTATTGTTATTATTGCCAAGAGTGAGTCTTCCATTTAATTCCTGGCAATAAAGTGAAAAGGGGCCAGGGCATTTTCCCTCTTTCAGATTTTTAGGGGTAGGGAAGGCAAATTTAGTCCAGATACTTGAATTGCAAAGGGAGCTGTAGCATATTAGAAGTCAAACTACCAAGAAGTGATTAAAATTTAGAATATCTCCATTGCTTCCTATGCCATGATGCTACCTCCCAATATAACTACTGATTTCATTCAACATGTGTCCTTACTTTTTTTCTATTTGTTTACTATCAAATGACTTGTATAATTGATTCTTTGTAAAACTTTTGTTTTTTCTAAAAATAAAGCATGTATATATATATGTATAGAGATCTATAGATCTTTAAGCTATCTCAATTTTTTTTACTGAATCACTGTGAGATACAGTTACAAAGCTCTCATGTTTGAGTTTCAGTCATAAAACGATCAAACACCCATCCCTCCACCAGTGAACATTTTCCACCACCAGTGTCCTCAGTATTTACCCCTCTCCCAACCCTCCCCCTGTTTCTATGGCAGACAATTTCCCCCACACCCTCTCTCTACTTTTGGGCATTATGGTCTGCTATATAGATACTGAGAGGCCATCACGTTTGGTCCTTTAATCTTATCTCAATATCTTAAGCATCTTTATAGCTCTGTAGTTATACATAAGTCTTATTCTTTTAATAGCTTCATAATATTTCACATAATGATGTATCATTACTTACTCAACTCAGTATCTCCATATGGATAGCTTCTGAGACCATCCACCATTGTAATTTTGATAAAAATATACATCCTAATATGGTTTTTCAATTTCAGTTAAGTATTACCATATAGCTTTTTAAAAAAACTTGCAGTGTTTATTCTAAAAATATATCATTGTATATATTTTCCTACATCTTTAGCAGACTGCATCTTTTGGGTCCATTATTAAATGGTCATTATTAAATGGCCATTATCAATCTAATATCTATAACAATGGCATAATGCGTGACTATTTCACTGTGAATTCTGTGATATTGATATAGTGATACTGAGACAGGAGAAAATAGGCTGACTTTAGAAAAATCAGAATGTCCCTAAAAAAGGAAAATCCTGGTATGAAATATAAAGAGGATAGGTCCAGGATATGCACTCAGTATATGCAGAATATAAAATAATGCCTTCTCAGACATCCTATTCTAATTCAGCCCCTTTGTCTTACCACCTTGTATATCTCAAGCCGATTGCAATGTGCTCACCAATCCTCCTAATTAAGAACTATAAAAGGTTGGACTCAAGTGACTGTACAGCAGGTGGAGTAGGCTTGCCTGGTTCAATCTCCAGCATCCCATATGGTCCCCTGAGCATCTCCAAGAGTGATCCTTGAGCACAGGTATGACCCCAAAACAAACAAAAGGAAATAAAAAAAGAAAAAGTTTTTCACCTTTTCCCCCGGCCTCCTAATTTTGGAGATCCCATACCTCAACTTTCCTGCCCTCTCCTTCCTTTTCTTAAATCAAATTTCTATTGAATTTGGCCACCTCAACTCTGGTTTCTTGCTTTCAGTCTTACATGCTTGAGGACAAGAGCCTGCATATAGTTTAACAGTATGGCATCAGGGAGTAAAGAACATAGAGGCATACACACATATGTATAATTTCCTTATGATCTTTGTAAATACAGAGAAATAGATAATTTTACAGAAAATTATAATACATTGTGAAATAGCAAACTTCAAAAGTTCCTAAAATTGATTAATGATGTCTCTCATCCTCTTTACTTAAATAATAACCCCAAATATCTATGTTGTTTTCACCATAGCACTGTAGCACTGTAGCACTGTTGTCCCATTGTTCATGGATTTGCTCGAGCGGGCACCAGTAATGTTTCCATTGTGAGACTTGTTACTGTTTTTGGCATGTTGAATACACCATGGGGAGCTTGCCAGGCTCTGCTGTGCGGGCAGGATATGCTCAGTAGCTTGCCAGCCTCTCCAAGAGGGACGGAGGAATCGAACCCCGGTCGACTGCGTGCAAGGCAAATGCCCTACCTGCTGTACTATCGCTCCAGTCCCATTTTTTTCACCATAAGCAGGTGGTAAATATGGATATGGCAATAGACATTGTATGATGACATATACCATGTGGGAATTCACAAGATCAGTGTAAGTATTATCACTAGGGAAATACTGTTAAGATAACCCTAAGAATTCCTTGTCTTAAAAGTTAGACTTTTATTTCACTAGAGGTGGTTGTCTTCCCCATCCTCCTCACACCCCTTCACCTTTTAGATACTTGGCAAGACTTCTTTATTATAAATGACATCTTCAAGAGCAATTTCATGACACAGAGCAGAATCCACTGTCTGCAGCTGTGGGGAAAGAGGAAATATTCTTCTCTTTATTATCCTACTAAGATTTCTTTCACAAGCAGTTAGAGTAATGCCAGTTTGAAGGGTAATTTCTAGGACTGGAGATAGGCAGAAAGAAACCCAGCAGGCAACCAGATTGTGGTAATATTATGTTATATATGTGAGATCTGTCATTAAGATACCAAGGCCAGGGCTGGAGCTCAGTGGTAGAATGCTTCTACCTTTTTATCTCTCTCTAGATTTGCTTCATTTTATCTGAATGAATGAATAAAACAAAATATTGCAGATATACCTGGGTTTTAAATGTATTCCTAAATTTTGAAAGAATTGCATATCTCTCCTATGCTAATTCTGACTCATGAAAAAATATGTGTGGCTTGCTGATTTGTAGTAAGTGTCTTTATTTGGGAGCTGTACCTGTGATGCTGTGCTCAGGGATTATTCCTTGCTCTGGGATCACTTCTGGCATTGCTTGGGGGGCCGTATGCAAGACTGAGGATCAGACTCAGGTCAGCTACATGCAATGCAAGTGCCTTACCCATTTTGCTATATCTCCCTAGCTTCCTGATTTGTTTTCATCAAGATGTAATAGACTGTCATAACTTATTTTTAAATAACATAAGATAATCTAACACCACTGTAATTTATGTGTAAAATTAATAGAATTTAAAAATAGTAAATAAAATATAGTGATGTGTTTATGGAACAATAAAACCAAATAGGGCTTTATCCAGAAATTTAAAAATAATTCAAACACTAGAAAAGTATCACTTCATATTTTAATAAATTGAAGGAGTATGAAAACATTAATAGATGCTATACTTTCCACCCACCATTCTTTAAAAAAAATTATTTAAAATAGAATGAATCTTCAAAACATATTTAACTTTATTTCCTGGAAACTCAGTTAACATTTTAATAAATTCTGAAAACACTTTTATTAAAATTGGAAAAAGAAACTTGTCTTCTTCTACCACTAATAGTCAACAGTGATGGAAGGGGTATGTTATAGATAGTGGTATAAGAGAAATAATTGAATCTAAATACAACAATTATTACTTGCAGTAGAGTTTTTTTTCTACATCTAAGAAAAAGAGATTGAAATAATTTGTTATGAGTATAAAGCAACTTGGCAGAGTCTCTTGCCCCCCCTCCCCCCGCATTTGGCTGTCTTCACCAGGGCCCCTGGGAGAGTGGCGGGTTGAGTTTCCCTCCCTGCCCCAAGCAGAGTCCCCACAGCTGAAGACCTCTGGAACCCGGCCACAGCCATTCTCAAGGCCACCCTCCACACGTTCAGATGAGCCTCACGCATGAAGGAAACAGCAGAGGACCCCAGGTGTGCGGGACCCCGGGCTGAGATCTCCAAGCCTGCTTGGATCGGGACTAGGCCTCCTCCACCCAGACCCCCATTTTCCAGTAGCTTAGCAGCCACACTAATAAACTGCCCCCAGTGCCATGTTATCCCATCAACGATCAAGATCCAGAGACTATAAAACAATGCTCCTGGAAATGAGAGGCCACATTAGTGGCCGGGCGACCTCTTTTTGTTTTTTTTTTTAATTTTATTGAATTACCGTCAGTTAGTTATAGCCTAGTTTTCCCTCTCAGAGAACCTGGCAAAGTACCAAGAGCATCCTGCCCACATGGCAGAGTCTGGCAAGCTCTCTATGGTGTATTCGATATGCCAAATACAGTAACAATGATGGGTCTCATTCCCCTTAGCCTGAAAGAGCCTCTAATGCGGCACCACTGGGAAGAACGAGTAAAGAGAGGCTACTAAAATCTTGGGGCTAGGACAAATGGAGACATTACTGGTGCCCACTCGAGCAAATGGACGATCAATGGGATGACAGTGATACAGTGATAAAGCAACTTAATGACACATGACACCCAAAAATTCATAGCTGCCTTTGTATTGCTATAAATTGTTTAAACATAGAAAGGTTGATATATGTGGGCATTGTATGTATACATAGTAATCAAAGTCACCACATAGAGAAAGCTAAGAAAGGGAGAAGCGTGTGGAAGGATGATGAGGTGGACTGGATGTAACGAAGGATATTGGTCAAGGGTCTGGGACACTGGTAGTAGTAAGGTAACTGTTCATCAAAACCGTGTGTCAATACTACTGTAAATATGTGATCCAAAATATAATAATTACATTTCTTTAAAAAATGTATTGGGGTGGGTCTGAATCTTGGGACATTAATGGAGTGACACTGACACTGGTGGTGGGTTTGGAGTTGGAACATTGTATGCCTGAAACCCTATGATTCACAGTAAATAAAAAAGCGCAAAGAGATTCCAGAATCACATGTAACAATAATACAGTTAATATAATTCTAAAACGTCTTGAAAAACATAAAATGGAGAAACCTGCTGAGTATCTGGTTGTAACACCTACAAATATAATAGCTTCCAAATTAATATGTAAATACAAAGTGCTTTATTTTTGCAGAAGGGGTGGAATGGCACCCGGCAGGTGCTCAGGGCTCACTCCTGGCTCTGTGCTAAGAGATCACTCCTGGCATTGCTCCTGGGACAATATGCGATGCAGAGATTCAGCCGGAGTTGACCTTAACATAGTGTACTATCTCTCATACCCTTTAAGTACCCTAATTTTTATCATAGCTTCATCCTGCCCTAATCAGTACAGCGGATTTGGGCTGAACGCTGAAGGTGAAGAGTGACTTTCCTACTCCCTGTGGCCTCTGTGGTTTTGTGGCTTGGGGAGACCTGTTTACATTTCCCTTCGTATTGACTGGTTCTAGTCAGGTCAGCTATGTTTCCCCATTCTTTAGTTATCAACAAGGAAAATGTGAAGTGCATTAGGAATGTTAGGGTAGAAAAGGAGACCCAGGAGTCAAGACCAATTTGACCTACCAATGACTTTCAACTTATTTTCAGATTTAGCTGTTCTTTTTTTTTTCCAGTCTTGATACGCTGGTCTGTGATATATGAACTTCCAACTAAATCAATAATAGTCATGGCAGTTTTTCTTCCCTCTAAATTCCCACATTTAAGAATATAATGTGCCTGGGGGTGAGTGAGACTAAAGAGTATCCTCACTTCTCAAGGGAGTGGGGGCAATGTCAAGGTTGTGGGCAATGATGTTTCCTTGGGCAAGTGTCATGTGGAATTACCACCATTCATCAACTTAATGATATTTTCTGTTGCCTCTTCAGCTGAATTTGTGCAGGAGTGATATATTAAAATAAAGAGGAACAGGGATGAATGGCCTAATATGAAATCTTGTTAAAGATGTCCTAATAGTACAAGAGCAAGTCTTTTCTAGAGGTGCATTTTGGTAGCATAAAAGTTTAGAAACCATTGCATTTTTTTTCCTCGATCAATGTGTTCTTCTTTCTGAAAATACTCCAATATGATTTGTTGTTGTTGTTGTTGTTGGACCACACCCAGTGGTACTCAGGGCTCATTCCTGGCAGATTCAGGGGACCATATGGGGAGCCAGGGATTGAACCCAGGTTGAATGCATGCGAGACAAGCTCTGTACTATCACTTTGTCCCTTCCAAGATGATTTTTTAAAATTTATTATTTTTAAATTAATGAACTGTGATTTACAAAGGTATCTATAGTTGAGTTTTAGGATGTAGTATTTCCCAATTCCATCACCAGTGTCAATTTCCTTCCACCACTGTTCCCATATTCCATTCGATCCCACCTCCACCCTGGCCTGTCACCTGGACAGGCACATTATAAAATTCAGTGTTTGTATCTTAGATCTCATGTTTTCAGTGTTGTTTTGAATCTGTTTTTTGATATATAATTATATATCCAATATAACTTTTGACAAAGCACTATAGAAAACAGTATTTTAAACATAGAGTAAAAACTGAGAAAGATTTTTAAATGTGTTCTATGGCGGAGATGATTGTATAAAAGAAAACAAATGGAACTAATATTGTTTTGAAGTTATAAAAATTCAAGTGTGGATTTACTTTGAGCTATTTCCAATTTATACTTATGAATAGATATGCATCTCCCCCATGAAGCATTTGAGTTGGCTAATAAGAGTGTTCGCAATACAATTAGGGTTGACAAACTGCAAGATGCCAAATAGACATACTTCTGCTAAAGAGATAACTGCGTATCTGAAAACCCGACTTCATTGTGTGTTCTTCTTTTTGTTAAGCCTCGACACCCTAAATTGATAGAAAACACAGTAATGTGAAATAGGATAAAGTTTCTATACGAGTGTGAAGTCTAATATGATGGCTAAACTTGAACATAATTCTGGCCTCGAGAATCCTATTTGCTGGGCAGTGGTGGAAATGGAACCATTTTCAAAATGTAAATGTCCGTAAAGCCTGGAGGAGAAGACAGTCCTTGGGGCAACAAAAATTTTTCAGTTTGGATGTCTAGAAGGGTACTCTTTCGTGTGTTTCCATTAAATGACACGTTGTGAGCAAAACAGTGACTTTAAAAGAGCAGAAAATTTAAATTTAGTTGAAGTCCATTAGTTCTTTTCTTTTCCTTTTGTGACTTGCACCTTCAAAATCATCTGAGTAATTTTTTTCCTCATAAAAGGTCAAAAGATTTTCCTATGTTTTCTCTAGAATTTTTATGTTTTTTACAATATATTTACATCTGTCAACCACTCGGAGTTCATTTTGGTGTCTGGGAAAAGGTATAAATTGAAGTATGGAGTATTGTATGTCATTTGACCACCATTCCTAGGTGCCCTCTCCCACATTGCCATCGAACTTTTGTCAAAGATGAGCTCGCTGAATCTGTGTGTCTTCTGGCCATTAGGTTCTGCTTCATTGATTTGTGTTTCTTTTGGCCCTTCCTTTTTTGGTTACATTAGCTTTATAATGTATTTGAATATGTAGTAATTTCAACATTTTTTTCTTTTCCAGTTTGTCTGGCCATCTCTATATCCTTGCCGAGATAAGAGAATCAGTGTATTAATTGCAGGGACGGTGATTTGGGCAGTTCTCAGGGCTCACTCCTGGCTCTGTGTTCAGGCCTTGAGGTGGGGTCTGCAACATGGAAGGCCAGAACCTTACCTGGTACTAACCAGCCCTTTGATGCAGTTCACTGTCATCCCACTGCTCATCGATTTGCTCCAGCGGGCACTAGTAATGTCTCCATTGTAAGACTTGTTGTTACTGTTTTTAGCATATCAAATATGCCATGGGTAGCTTGCCAGGCTCTGCCGTGTGGGCAGGATACTCTCAGTAGCTTGCCGGGCTCTCCGAGAGGGACGGAAGAATTGAACCTGGATCGGCCGCGTGCAAGCCCTACCCGCTGTGCTATCGCTCTAGCCCTTAATGCACTTAGTCTTTGACTATTAAAATTTTGATTGGAATTATTTTGAATCTGTAAGTTAATTAGGAAATTCTTTTGGCTCAGGGATAAAATTACCTTCACCCATCCCCCCCACCACCCCCTGCCAAAACACCTTTTAGGATCTTTTTTTTTCACCACCACCCCCTTTTCGGATCTTTTACAATTTTTTAAAATCTTTTAAAATTTCAGCAACAATATTTTACTTTCTAGTATTTCAGGTTTTTCATATTTTCATATTTTATCAGATTTATCCCTACTATTTCAGGTATTAGATTCTATGGTATATGATGTTGTTTTATATCTGTTTTTTGATTGTTTACATTATCAAAATGAACATTATCTATTTTGTATGTTGCTCTTGAAACCTGTTGAGTTTAAGTCCATCTAGAGTGTAAATCCCACTTGATTTTTTTATGGAGAAGCTCAAGTCTTAACTGCCCATAAGAAGTTAGATTTTTCTGAAAGAGCTGAATGTAGCTGTCTTGTCATTATCCCTCATATCAGGATAAGACATTGTTTTCCACAGGCTTTTCATCAGATTGAAGACATTTTCTTCTTTTACTTTGCTGGGGTCTTTTTCCACATAGGTATTGAATATTGTCAAATCTTTTCTTTTCTTTTTAGTGTTTGTGTGGAAGGGGAGATTTGGGCCATAACTGGCTGTGCTCAGGGCTTACTCCTATTTTAAGTGAACCATATGCGGTACTGGAAAAGTGCAAGGCATATCCCTTAATCATTGTCCTATCTCTCCATCTCCTCAAATATTTTTCCTCTTGAGATGTTTAGATCATTGGCTAGAGGAATCAGTTGGGAATGGAGATGCATGCTGAAAGTAGATAATGGACCAAACATGATGACTTCTCAGTGTCTGTGTTGCAAGCCATAATGCCCCCAAATAGAGAGAGATTATGGGGAATATTGTCTGCCATGGAGGCAGGGGGAGGGTGGGAAAGGGGGGGTATACCTGGGATATTGGTGGTGGGGAATGTGCACTGGTGGAGGGATGGGTGTTTGATCATTGTGAGATTGTAACCCAAACATGAAAGCTTGTAACTATCTCACGGTGATTCAATAAATTTTTTTTTTAAAAAAGAGATGTTTAGATCATTTTCTTTTTAAGTTGTTTCTTATTATTATTGTCTAAGTATCATGTTGACAGTAGTGTATGATCTTTTTTTCCCATCTCACCGCTTCCAAAGTGCTCTCTACCAATGACTTAGTATCACTTAACTCACCTCGTCCTTCTCCCACCTCTTCCTTGCTCTCCTCTAGTTTTTATTCTGTTTTGTAATCCAAACTCACAAGTTTGTCATTGTTGCCATCCATTTCTATATTTAATTTTTCTACATGCCGCATATTAGTGAGTCTGTGCAGTATTTGTCTTCCTTCAGACTTACTTCTCTAAACATGATAGTGGAAGATTTCATCTTTTCTTATAACTGTATAGTATTCCATTGTGCATATACCACAACTTTATTATCCATCCACCTGTTGTTGGAGATTTGGGTTGTTTCCATATCCTGGCTAATATGCTAAGTGCAGCAATGAACATAGTTGTACATAAATTTTTTAATTAATATGTTAGTGTTGTGGTAGTAGAGGACAAAAAGTTGAATTACGGGGTCATATGGAAATCTATTCTTTCTTTTTTGAGAAATATTCATGCTGTTTTCCATAGAGGCTAAGTCAGAAAACTTTTCTATCAGCAGTGAAAGAGGGTTCCTTTCCCACTCCATCCTTGCTAGCACTATTTTTAGTCTTTTTACCTCTCTCTTTCTATCTCTCTATATTTATTTTATATACATTTAAACATATACAAATGTCTGTATATGTTTAAAATATGTATTTATATGTTTAAATATATAAATATCACTTTGTCATTTTTACTTGGATTTTCCCTAATAATAAATGATGATGATCATTTTATTTTTTACTTAGTAACCTGGTATATGGGCTGGAATGAAAGCACAGTGGGTAGGGCATTTGCCTTGCAAGTGGCCGACCTGGGTTCGATTCCTTTGCCTCTCTCAGAGAGACTGGCAAGCTACTGAGAGTATCTCACCTGTATGGCAGAGCTTGGCAAGCTACTTGTGGCATAGTATTTAATATGCCAAACACAGTAACAACAAGTCTCAAAATGGAGACATTACTGGTGCCCGCTCAAACAAATTGATGAGCAATGGGATGACAGTGAATCTGGTATAATGAGTTGGCATATTCCTCAAATTAAGAGCAGATAAAGTTCTAATCACCCGTACCTCAATGACCTTTGGAAATGGGATCACTGCGGATTTAATTTAAATGAGTCATGGTGGACTCCTGCAGACTCCCTGCTTTAACAGGGTTGGTGTCCCTGGGAAATGATTGAAACCCCCTGTAAGCACAGTGTGAGGGTGGAGACCGAGACTAAAGTGTCACCTCCTGAAGACATGTGAGTGACTAGAATGGAAACAGGAGGCAAGAACAAATTCACCATAGAGACATATAAAGTTCTTGCAACATTTTGATTTCAGATTTTAGCTTCCAGAGACAGGATAAATTTTTGTAGTTTTATGGCACCCAATTTATGGTCCTTTTTAATGGTCATTCTAGGAAATTAATGCATGTGATTAACACTGATTTTTTTTGAACATTAAACTGACTCTGTGTTCTTATGGTATGTTCTATTTAGCTAATATATGTTATAATTGTGTTGTCCGTTTTACTATTTCCTGGGAGGATTAATTTGCTATAATTAATTTGCTATATAATTAGTTTGATATTAATTTGATATAATTTAGCAAATAATAATTTGTTTTGTACACATGAATCTATTTTCCTGAGGGCCATTGGTATGTCGTTCATTATTTATTTATTTATATTCTTTCTGTCTGCTTCGGGTAGCAGTAATGCTGGTCTTAGAGAACCAGTTGAGATTATTCCCTCTGCTTCAGTTCTGTTGAAATTTGTGTACAATTAATGTTTTAATCCACCCTCCCCCTTTGTTGTTGTTGATGATGATGTTTTTGTTGTGATGATCAGGCACCACACATATCCCCCTGAGGCTGCATGTCAGGTTGTGGAGCTTTTGTGCTCAGCCACAGTGCTCACTGAGGGGAGCTTTTTTTTTTCTTTTTGGGTCACACCCGGCAATGCACAGAGGTTTCTCCTGGCTCTGCACTCAGGAATTACTCCTGGTGGTGCTCAGGGGACCAAACGGGATGCTGGGAATCGAACCCGGGTTGGCTGCGTGCAAGGCAAACGCCCTACCCGCTGTGCTATCCCTCCAGCCCCCGGGGTACTTTTCTTTAATTGTGGTGCTTGCACACATGCTGGAGTGTGGGAGTCGTATTTCATGGTTGTGATGCTGCTACATCTTTTTAGTTGCAGACCTTCTGGCGGCTGTCCCCGTTTGTGGGGGTCCTCGCATGCCTGATGCAATGTGGCTGGGAATCACTTACAGTGCTGGGGTTCATCTATAGCGGAGCCGTCGGGATGATGCCACTTGCTTGGTCTCTCTAAACAGGTCTCTAAGCCCCTAACCTATTTCTCCAGGCTCATAATTTTTAGTAGGTTTATTTATTTTCCTGGCCATGCGACATCTTATAGCCTAGTTCTCCCTCTGGGAGAACCTGTCAAGCTACCGAGAGTTTCCTGCCCACATGGGAGAGCCTCGCAAGCTCCCCATGGTGTATTCATATGCCAAAACCAGTAACAATGCTGGGTCTCATTCTCCTGACCCTGAAAGAGCCTCCAACGGGGCGCCGTTGGAAAGGATGAGTAAAGAGAGGCTTCTAAAATCTCAGGACGAATGGAGACGTTACTGAAACTGCTCGATAAATTCGAAGATCAACGGGATGATGATGATGATGATGATGATGATGATGATGATGATGGTGATGATGATTTAGGGGGCAAGAGTGATGGCTCAGTAGGCAAGCTCTGCATGTGGGAAACCTTGGTTTAGTCCCTAGTACCACTACATAGTACCCCAAGCACTACTAGCACCAACCCCCAACCACAGAGCCAGGACCAGCCCCAGGCACTGCTGGGTGTACCCCCCAAAATATATATACATATATATATATATATATATATCAGAACAAAATCCAAAACAACAGATTTCTTGAGAAATAATTTGTACTTTAACATTACTCTTCAAAATGTATGACTCAGTGCTGTTTTATAGATTCACAGTTTTATAACCATCGTTGTTTTCTAATTCCAAAAGTTTTATCACTCCTAAGAGAAGTGTCATATCCGCTAGAAGTCACTTTTTATTACTTTCCCTGGGCAACCTTTTGTTTTGTTTTTGGGCCACACCGAGCAGTGCTTTGGGGTTACTCCTGGCTCTGCGCTCTGGAATTGCTCCTGGTGGTGCACAGAGTATCATATGGGAATCCAGGGATGGAATCAAGGTAAGCCATGTGCAATGTAAGCACCATACCCTCTGTACTATATCTCCATCCCTCTACAACTTTTTTAAATCAATTTACTTTTCTATAGGTGTGGTAGGGAATCTTTTTTTCTGCCAAGGGCCACTTGGACATTTAGAACATCATTTGTGGATCATACGCTATAGATATAACCCAGAGTCACAATGACTGTCTCCTACATGGTCTTTAAAAAACTGTGTATGTTGAGACTGGAGGGATAGTGCAATGGGTAAGGCGCCTGCTTGCCTTGCATACAGCTGACCCTGGTTTGATCCCTGGTACTACATACGGTCTGCTGGAATCCCACCAGGGGTGATCTGTGAGTGCATAGCCAGGTGTGGCCCCAAAGCAAACAAAAACAAATAATAATTACATATTTTACTCTATTTTATTTAGCTGTTTCTTTGTTTTTCTTTTTATTTATTATTATTATTATTATTATATTTTTATTGAATCACTGTGAGATAGTTACAAGCTTTCATGTTTGGGTTACAATCACACAATGATAGCTGTTTCTTTTTGAAATCACATTTGCACGACATGAAAACTTTATTGAAAATACCATCCCTTTTTCTTGCCTGATGGCTATTGCTAATACTTCCAGTACTATATTAAAGAGAAGTGGTGAGAGTGGGCATCCTTGTCTTGTCCCCAATCTTAGAGGAAAGGCCCTTAGTTCTTCTCCATTGATGATAATGCTTGCCATAGGTTCGTGGTAGATGGCCTTGACTATCTTGAGAAAAGTTCCTCCAAAACCCATTTTGGTGAGAGTTTTTATCATGAATGGGTGTTGGATCTTGTCAAATGCTTTCTCTGCATCTATTGATATGATCATATGGTTTTTATCTTTACTTTTGTTGATATGATGGATTATGTTGATTGATTTCCGAATGTTAAACCATCCTTGCATCCCCGGGATGAATCCCACTTGGTCGTGGTGTATGATCTTTTTGATGAGTTGTTGGATTCTATTTGCTAGTATTTTGTTGAGGATCTTCGCATCGGTGTTCATCAAGGATATTGGTCTATAGTTTTCTTTGTTAGTGGTGTCTTTGTTTGCTTTTGGTATTAGGGAGACATGTGCCTCGTAGAAACTGTTCAGAAGAGTTCCTATCTTTTCAATTTCCTGGAAAACCTTGAGGAGAACTGGCAGCAAGTCTTCTTTAAATGTTTGGAAGAATTTGCCAGTGAATCCGTCTGGACCTGGGCTTTTGTTTTTGGGGAGACTTTTGATTACGGTTTCGATTTCCTTGATATTTATGGGCCTATTCAGGTATTTCACGTCTTCTTGGTTCAGTCTTGGGAGATTGTAGGACTCAAGGAATTTGTCCATTTCTTTTAGGTTCTCTTGTTTCATGGCATTCAGACTTTCAAAGTAGTCTCTGATGATCCTTTGAATCTCCTTGGTTTCTGTTGTGATGTCCCCCTTTTCATTTCTGATTCAGTTTATTAGGGTTTTCTCTCTTTCTTTCTTTGTGAGTCTAGCTAGTGGTTTATCAATCTTATTTATTTTCTTGAAGAACCAGCTCTTTGTTTCATTGATCTTTGGATTGTTTTTCGGGTTTCCATATCGTTAATTTCTGCTCTAAGTTTTATTATTTCTTTCCTTCGATCTGGTTTGGGTTCCTTTTGCTGGTCCTCTTCTAAGATCTTGAGCTGCGAAGTCAAGATATTAAGGGGATTCAGATTGGAAAGGAAGAAATCAAGCTCTCACTATTCGCAGATGATATGATACTATACCTAGTGAAGCCTAAAAGCTCTAGTAAGAAACTCTCAGAAACAATTGATCTGTACAGTAAAGTCGCAGGGTATAAAATCAACACCCAAAAATCCATGGCCTTCCTATATGCAAACAATGAGACAGAGGAAAGGGACATGAAAAAAGCAATCACATTCATAATCGTACCCCAGAAAATCAAATACCTAGGAATCAGCTTAACTAAAGAAGTAAAGGATCTCTACGAAGAAAACTATAAAAGGCTACTCCATGAAATAAAAGAGGACATGAGGAAATGGAAACATATCCCCTGCTCATGGATAGGGAGAATCAACATTGTCAAAATGGCAATACTCCCCAAAGCATTATACAGATTTAATGCGATCCCAATAAGGATATCCATGGCATTCTTCAAAGAAACGGATCAAGCAATCCTGAAATTTATATGGAGCAATAAACACCCACGGATAGCTAAAACAATTCTTGGGAAAAAGATGATGGGAGGCATCACCCTCCCCAACCTTAAACTCTACTACAAAGCGGTAATTATTAAAACAGCATGGTACTGGAACAAAGGCAGAGCTGAATACCAATGGAACAGGGTGGAATATCCCTACACACAACCTCAAATGTACGATCATCTAATCTTTGATAAGGGAGCAAGAGATGTGAAGTGGAGCAAGGAAAGCCTCTTTAACAAATGCTGCTGGCACAACTGGACAACCACATGTAAAAGAATGGGCTTAGACCTCGACCTGACACTATGCACAAAAGTCAGATCAAAATGGATTAAAGACCTCAACATCAGACCACAAAACATAAGGTACATTGAAGACAAGGTCGGCAAAACCCTCCACGGTATTGAAGATAAAGGTATCTTCAAAGATGACACGGAACTAAGCAATCTAGTAGAAACAGAGATCAACAAATGGGACTACATTAAACTAAAAAGCTTCTGCACCGCAAAAGATACAGTGACCAAAATACAAAGACTATCTACAGAATGGGAAAGGATATTTACACAATACCCATCAGATAAGGAGTTGATATCAAGGGTATATAAAGCACTGGTTGAACTCTACAAGAAGAAAACATCCAACCCCATCAAAAAATGGGGCGAAGAAATGAACAGAAACTTTTCCAAGGAAGAGATACGAATGGCCAAAAGGCACATGAAAAAGTGCTCTGCATCACTAATCATCAGAGAGATGCAGATCAAAACAACCATGAGATACCACCTCACACCACAGAGACTAGTACACATCCAAAAGAACAAAAGTAACCACTGTTGGAGAGGATGTGGGGAGAAAGGGACCCTTTTACACTGCTGGTGGGAATGCCGACTGGTTCTGCCCTTTTGGAAAACAATATGGACGATTCTCAAAAAACTAGAGGTTGAGCTCCCATTTGACCCAGCAATACCACTGCTGAGAATATATCCCAGAGGAGCAAAAAAATATAGTCGAAATGACATGTGCACTTATATGTTCATTGCAGCACTGTTTACAATAGCCAGAATCTGGAAAAAAACCCGAGTGCCGTAGAATAGATGACTGGTTGAAGAAACTTTGGTACATCTATACAATGGAATACTATGCAGCTGTTAGAAAAAATGAGGTCATGAAGTTTGCTATAAGTGGATCAGCATGGAAAGTATCATGCTAAGTGAAATGAGTCAGAAAGAGAGAGACAGACATAGAAAGATTGCACTCATCTGTGGAATTTAGAATAATAGACTAGGAGTCTAACACCTAAGAATAGTAGAAATAAGTACTATGAGGTTGACTCAATGGCTTAGAGGCTGGTCTCTCATTCTGGGCAACTCAGAGAAGGGAACACCAAGTAAAATGTGGTCAGAGGTCATGCGGGGGAGGGGTGACGCGTGCCGAATGTAGACTAGAGACTGAACACAATGGCCGCTCAACACCTTTATTGCAAACCACAACACCTAATCAGAGAGAGAGAACGAAAGGGAATACCCTGCCATAGTGGCAGTTTGGGGTGGGGGGAGACGGGACTGGGGAGGGTGGGAGGGACGCTGGGTTTACTGGTGGTGGAGAATGGGCACTGGTGAAGGGATGGGTTCTCGAACTTTGTATGGGGGAAACATGAGCACAAAAATGTATAGATCTGTAACTGTACCCTCATGGTGATTCACTAATTAAAAATTAAAGAACAAAGAAAAAGAAGAAAATACCATCCCTTCCCCATTATCTCCCTCTCTCTGTTGGATTGTTTTGGTGCTTTTGTTGAAAATAAATTTACCAGAGATACACGGGTTTGTTTCTGGGCTCTTGCTTCTATTTGAATGATTATTTCTGATATCTTTATACCAGTACGAAGCTGGTTGGGATATTGCAGCTGGGCAGTGAAATTTAAAATTTTCAAATGTAAGCATTCCAAACTTGTTCCTTAATGGCTTCTCCGAGTATTTTCTTTTGAGCCTTAGAAACACCTTGTCAATTTCTACAAAAACAAGACAAAAGCTGCCGCTCTGTGTAGAATCTATAGATCAATTGGGAACATTTTGCTTATTTTAACTCTTTTGATCTCAAACATGGAGTGGGTGTTCCCATCCATGTAGACCTTATTTAATTTTTGAGCACTGTTTTTATAATTTTCAGTGTAGAAATTATATACACATTTTGTACTTTAGTCCTAACTGTTCTGTTCTTTTTATGCTATTTAAGATTGAATTGTTTTTCTTACTTTCTTTTTCAGACTCTTCATTGCTAGTGCATAGAAATAGAATTGATTTTTATATATTGATCTCTCTCTTACTTTACAACCATGCTGAACTTGTTTACTCTAGATTCTTTAGTGAATTCCTTGGGATTTTCTAAATGCATGTCAGCTCAAAATAGAGTTTTGCCTTCTGGATGCTATTTATTTATTTATTTATTTATTTATCTATTTATTTATTTATTTATTTATTTATTTGCCCTGCCTAATTGTCCAATCCACAACTTTCTAATAGAAGTGACAAGAGTGCACATCCGTGTATTATTTAAGATCATAAGGAGAAAGAATTCATCCTTTATCTATTAAGTGTGATGTGAGCTTTATGTTTTTCTTATGTGTCATTTATCATTTTAAGAAAGTTCTCTGCCCAGAAATGTGGCTCAGTTGGCAAAGCACATGCCTCGCTTCCGGGAGCTGGCTTTTAAGTCTCTGGATGCTGGCCGTTGACAGGATTACACGGCGCCGGGGCGGTCCCTGGGTGTGACCGTCTAGGTACTGGGAGGTGGGAAATCTGGGCGGAGGAGGCCCAGTCCAGATCTGAGCAGCCTTGGAGGTCTCAGCCCCGTGTCCCACACACCTGGGTTCCTCTGCCGGTTCCTTCATGTGTGAGGCTCGTCCGAACGTGTGGAGAGGGGCCTTGAGCATGGCTGTGGCTAGTATCACCAAGTATCCATAGAAGAAGTAATTACAGATTCTACACAAACTCTTGTAGAAAGCTAAAGATAAGGGGGCACTACTCATTTTATATGGCTCGGATTACCTTGATACCCAAATCAAATGAACATTTTACAAGAAAGAAAACGATTAATAGCTCTTATGAAAATAGAGGGAAAGGACTCAAAACAAGGTCAGCAAACCAAATCTAGCAACATATTAAAGGGATTCTATGCCACAGCCAACTTGAGATTTATACTTAGAATGCAAGTCTAGATTACCATCTATAAATTGAGGCTACATGCAGTATTAATGAAAGACAGGAACGCATGATCCTCTCAATAGTCCCAGAATAAGTGTTTGACAAAATAACATGCCCTTTCATGATAAAGTTACTCAGTAAATTAGAAACAGAAAATAATTATTGATTTTGCTGTGGTGATACTGCCTGGAGACCAGGATACAGTTGGCAGAGCCTGGTGATCACGCAGTGCCAGAAATTAAGCCCAGCCTCACAATATCTTATAGCCTACTTCTCCTCCTGGGAGAACCTGGCAAATTACTGGGAGTTTTCTGCCCACATAGGAGATCCTGGCAAGGTCCCCATGGTGTATTAATATGCCAAAACCAGTAACAAGCTGGGTCTCATTCCTCTGACCCTGAAAGAGCATCCAGTACGGCATCGTTGGAAGGACGAGTAGAGAGAGACTTCTAAAATCTCAGGGCTTGGACGAATGAAGATGTTACTGAGACCACTTGAGAAATTCGACGATCAACGGGATGATGATGATGATGATGATGATGATGATGATGATGATGAGGGATACTTGGTAGAATTTACCAGTAAAGGCATCTAGACCTGAACTATTCTCAATGAGGTTTTTAATCATAAATTCATTTTTCTCTAGGGGATAATGTGCTACTCAGGTTATATATTCTTTAGTTTTTGTTATTCTTTTGGGCCACATTCAATAGTGCTCAGGGCCTGTTCTCCAGTGCTCAAAGGTTGCTCCCTGTGGTGCTCCGGGGGGGGGTGGCGGTCATGAGGTACTTGGGATTGAATGTGTAAAGCATGTTTGCACTTTATTCCTGTCCCTCTGTTTATTTATTGACCTTTGGCTTACTTTCTTCTCTTTGATTCATTGTCCTATAGCACTCATGCTGCCTTATCTTTGGAGATGTTTTACTTTGTCTCTTCAACATAAGGGAAATGTTTTTATGTTTATATCGTCTACATAAGCCTAGAATTCCTTCAAAGCTTGAATTTGGAAAAATAGTGGAAGTTTCCTATTCTTTGGGTAATGTCATTGTCCTGCATTGCCTGACAGCTGGAGTCCTCACTGTTGGCTTGTTTGTTGGTGGCAGTTGGGTATATCCCTTCCTTGTTATTTTCGAGGAAGATGGCAAGATTTTCCTCCCATCACAATCTTTGGACATTGTGTGCAAACATACATGATCAGATTTATAAAAATCAGTGAAATAAACCGTTCTTGAAAATCCAGCTTATGATCAATATATTCCTGTTATTTGAATAGTAGAACAAATTTAACTCAAATGTAAAGAAATGTTTACAGATACATGAAGAACTTGTGGTTCTTCAGGTTGTTGAACTTGTGGTTCAACAACAGTAACAACAATTGGCCTCATTCACTTGTCACCAAAAGAGCCCCCAATACGGCAGTGTTAAGAAAGATGAGAAAAGATGTCTCTGCAGAGCTGGTGGATGTGGAACGAGCGGGAACCAGAGACAGCTTTAGGAATTGGGGTTCCAGCAAATGCTTGCACCCGTGTATGGAGACTGTGAACTAAGCTTTTGCCCCACGCCGGCTAATGGAGGAAATAACCTTCCTTCTTGGTCTCTCTCCCCTCCGGGAGACGGCGTGGTGTCCGACATTTTGTGGGTCCGTTGAGAAGGTATGAACTTTTGGCGCGAGGAAAAAAAAAAAATGTGTGCTTTGAACTTGAAACAGCCGCGGGATACAGAGCCAGCCCCCGCCAGGGCCGGGGCTCCGCTCCGGCCAGCCGGGTTTTCGGCCCGGGTGCCCATGTCTCTGCAGAGCCGGTGGATGTGGAACGAGCGGGAACCAGAGACAGCTTTAGGAATTGGGGTTCCAGCATCTGGCAGAATTTTCCCTGGACTTTATACAGAAATCCAAAACCGCGCGGACGCGACTTAACATTTATAATTGTCAGCAATGTGAAACGGTTCCTTTTGAACAGGTCTGACTTGCGGGGGAAACTCCAAATAATAACAGTAAGTTTTTGTTGAAATATTGAAGGTTTTTAATGTAGCAGCCAGCTCTCTGGACTGTGAACTAAGCAAAAGCCCCATGCTGGCCAACGCGGCGTGGCGTACACCATACTATGAGGCGCTGCAAGGAGGATGAGGGGGAAAAAGGAAAAAATAAAAAGGGAAAAGGAAAAAGGGAAAAAAGAGAGAGAGAGAGAGAGAGAGAGAAAGAGAGAGAGAGAGAGAGAGAGAGAGAGAGAGAGTTATGTACTTGTAGCAGTGGGGCTACATATCTCTTCATTTCCAGCAATGAAAAACTAATTATCAAATGTAGTAGTTCTGTCTCTCTTGGTTGGAAACTCTAACAACTATAGTGAGTTTTGTGTTGAATTATGGAATGTAATCAAGGTAAAGAAAAAATGAAGTGAAATTCATTAGTTATACAGTAGGGGGTAGGGGGTGGGGCGGGGGGTATACTGGGGTTTCTGGTGGTGGAATATGGGCACTGGTGAAGGGATGGGTGTTTGAATATTGTATAACTGACATATAAACCTGCGAACTTTGTAACTTTCCACATGGTGATTTAATAAAAAGTTTAAAAAAAAAAAAGAAAGATGAGCAAAGAGAGGCTGAAAAAATCTCGGGGACGAACTGGACTGCCAAAACAAAGAAAGACTAAAATGATTGTCTGTACTTTCAACGCACGGACACTGGCATCAGAGGCATCCATCAAGGACCTGATGGTGCAAGAGCAGAAGATCAAGTACGACATCATTGGTCTGACCAAAACGAGGAGACATCAATCACATCACGCCATTTTCGACACTGGAGAAGAATTGTTTCTCGGAGCATGCGACAACAGAGGCGTTGGTGGCGTTGGTGTCCTTGTCAACATGAACTTGGCCATGAGCATCATTCGAATGCCTAACAACCCGAATTGGACGATTATGCTTGAATAGATGTGGCTCACTGCCTGCAGTTTCTATCTTCATTGTCTACGCACCAACTTCCAACTAAGATGAAGAAATTGAGAGGTTCTACATGGAACTGGAGAAGTTCTATAAAGAAGACCACACCTTCTACAAGATCATTGTTGGTGACTTTAATGCCAAGATAGGTCCGAGAAGGTTGCCCGAAGAACTGCAGATTGGGACACATGGCCTAGAATGGAACGATCAGGATGAGAGACTGTCTAAATTCATCATGTCGACCAAGACCATCCATGGTAACTCACAGTTCCAGAAGGCCGAATCTAAAAGCTGGACATGGGAGTCTCCCGGTGGACAGTTCCACAATGAAACTGACCATATCATATTAAATTGAAGGTTTTGCCTGACCAATGTTGCTGTTGTCCCAAAATTCCAAATGGGATCAGATCACCGTCTCCTTCGTGCGAAATTCTACTTCACAGAGCAGGGGAAAAGTCTGCAAAATTTAAGTCTAAGAAGACAACTCCCAGAATGACCACCAAGTGGGAGCTCTTTGGCACTATTGCAGCAACATGGGAAGATGCTGTCCTTGACAACATCGAGGAGGAATACGATCAACTGGTTCAGCACCTCCATGTCTGTGCGAAGAATGCCGAAAGTGAGAAAGCCACAAACAGATGGCTGTCTTAAGAAACTCTCGAGCTCATTCGTCAACGTGGTTTGGCACGAGCCTCAGGCAACCACAAGCTTACGTCTGAGCTCACAAAGCTGTGCAGAGATGCGATAAAGGAAGACCTCAAAGAGAGAAGAGCAGCAGTGTTGGCCAGTGCAGCAGAAGCTGGGAAAAGTATTCACAATGCTCGCCTGTCCTTCACCAACTACAAGACCAAGATGACTGTCCTCCAATGTCCCGATGAATCTATCACATCCTCCAGAAAGGCAATAGAGAAAATTATTCACGACTTCTACTTGGATCTCATGTCCACCTGCCCACATACCAAATTCTGCAGGATGGATATGTCGTCCCCAATGTTCTCCCTTCTGAAATCCGACACGCCATTTTGCTGGTAAAGACGCAAATAGCACCTAGTCCGGACAAGGTCAGACCTGAACACCTGAAGAATCTGCCGCCACTACTCATCAATACACTGACCCAACTCTTCACACACTACCTGTCTGAATGCAAGGTTCCGTCCCAGTGGAAAACCAGTAGAACCGTTCTGTTATACAAGAAGGGAGACATCCACGACATTGGCAACTATTGCCCAATCTGCCTGCTGTCTGTCGTCTACAAGTTGTTCATAGAATAGGCAGAACACTAGACGAAGGACAACCATTCGAGCAAGCTGGGTTCCGAAGGGGATTCAACCGGATAGACCATATCCACACAGTGACCAAACTCATTGAAGTTTCACGAGAGTGCAAGATGCCGCTCTGTCTAACGTTCATCGACTTAAAGAAGGCCTTCGATTCTGTTGAGACTGAGTTGGTCATCGAAGCCCTGGCCAAACAGGACATTCAAACTCAGTATATCAAAATCCACCGTGAGCTGTATTGTGGATTCACGACCAGGGCCTCACCATTCTACAAGGAAATGATCATTGATATAAAGAGAGGGGTGCAGCAGGGTGATACCATTTCACCGAAACTCTTCGGTGCCGCTCTTGAGAACATCATGCAACAACTGGAATGGGAAGGAATGGGAGTGAAGATAGATGGTCGGCAATTACGCCACATCTGCTTCGCTGATGACATTGTTCTCATAACACCAAACATTAGCCAAGCGGCACAAATGCTGACCGACTTCGACCACGAATGTGGAAAGGTCAGATTGCAGCTAAATCTCAACAACACGATGTTCATGAAAAACGGATTGATCCCTGAAGCTCCATTTGCTCTCAATGGAATGAGCATCTCTGAATGCAGCAGCTATGTGTACCTGGGTCGAGAAATCAACATGAGGAAAGACTTGGTGCCAGAACTGCGCAGGAGGAAGAGAGCATCGTGGAATGCGTTCAAGAGCGTCGAAGAGGTGGTTAAGAGGATGAAGTACCTCCAACTCTGGGCACATCTTTTTGATTATACCTTTCTTCCTGCAGTAACATATGCCTCAGAGACCTGGGCCCTATGCAAACAGGATGAGAATGCTATATGGGTATCCCAAAGAGGAATTGAAACAGCTATGCTGGGAATATCATGTCTCACTCAAGTGAGAGAAGGAATCCGAGTTCTGACCTCCATCGATGGTCAAAAATCAGGGATGCTGTCTCGTTTGCCAAGGCATCAAAATTCAGATGGGCCGGTCATGTAATGCAATTCAGAGACGACCGCTGGACTAGAGCTGTTATCGACTGGATTCCACAGGACGTCAGAAGACCTTGTGGCCGCCCACCAACTAGATGGTCAGATTTCTTCGTCAAATCTCTGAATGAACGACTTGAGGCTCTTCCTGTTCCTGGAGTGAGCAGATATCATTGGGCTGCACTAGCTCGCGACAGGGACAAATGGAGACGTTACTGGCGCCCACTCAAGCAACTCAAAGATCAACAGGACTACAAGTGATACAAGTGATGAAGAACTTATACCTATCTCACCAGCTACCCCAGATCTATGAGGTCAGAGAAAAGGGAGGAATGTGTTTTCCAAGCTATGAGAAAAGAAAGAGGAGCTGTTAATGGTAAATAAATGTTGTGCAATTAGTAGATGATTTAAAGCAGATGGGACTGAATTAAAATAGAAAAGAAACCTATTACCGAGATCACACATAGGAAAAAAACAGAAGGAAGAAACAGATGCAGAAGACCTATAAAGACAGAGAGAGGTGAAAAACTGGCAAAGACCCAAAGCACTTAGCAGTCTAATTGTAAGTTAATATCCAGAAAGGGAAGGCCGACTAGGTCCTCTCCATATCTGTATTTATCCACTCTCTTCCACCCTGATACATAAGAAGTTGTACTGTGAAGAAGCTGAGCTGCCTGCTCTGATTTCTAGGTGGGGCCTAAGAACCATTGCTGAGTCCGAGTACAGAACACTAGGGAGGAAAGTCACTTGAAGAAAGAAAGAGAAATATAGAGAAAATGCAAGTCTATGGCCCAAGATCACTGTTTCACTGCATCACTGTCATCACGTTGTTCATTGATTTACTAAAGTGGATGCCAGTAATATCTCCATTCCTCGCAGCCCTGAGATTTTAGCAGCCTCTCCTTACTCGTCTTTCCCAACAATTGGAGGCTTCTTTCAGGGTCAGGGGAATGAGACCTTTTATTGTTACTGTTTTTGGCATATTGAATACACCACGGGGAGCTTGCCAGGCTCTGCCGTGCAGGCGGGATACTCTCAGTAGCTTGCCGGGCGCTCCGAGAGGCATATATATTTATTTCCCTCCAAGATGATGTGTCCATGAATATGTTCACTCATGTGTGAGGCTTGGCCTGAGCGTGTGGGAAGCGGCCTGGAGCGTGGCAGTGGTTGGATAGTGGAGGTCGGCTGCCAGGGCTGGGTCCCTTGGGCAGGAGGGCTCTCACCCGCCCCCCTCTGGAGCACTCCAAGTGAAAACAGCCTGGCACGGAGTCCAGTGGCATGGTTATGGGGGCCTCATTTTATGCTCCCTTCCGGAAGAAGCAGCCATGAGTTCTGGAGGGTGGCTGATGAGATTATCTGGCCCAAGATCATTAACATTAATTTATAACATAGAAAATCAAAAGACTAGAAGACTGGGGGAACTATAACAGCAAAGAAACTGAAAGGCCAAGATAAAGCAAGCAAGTTTGTATCTGCAGGATCCCAAAGCAGGCAAGAGCTGAGAGCCAGGGAGCAGAGTAGAACAGGCAGCAAGGTGACTGCTCAAAAGGGCATGAGGTCTCTTTCTGGGCTGATGAACAAACTCTGAAATTGATTGTGGAAAGGCTTGTACAACTCTGAATATCCTGAAAGCAGCCGAAAGTGTATCCTTTAAGTGTGAGAGTGAATTGTATGGCACAGGAATTATATCTGAAAAACAAACACACAAAAATACTATTATAGAAAAAGACCTTAAAAACAAGCAGGTTAAGGACCAGAGGGACAGTGTGGATTTCAGGTGCTTTCTTTTGTATGTAGCCAACCCCGCACCATCCCTGGCACCATGAATAGTCCCTGAACCCCACTGGGTGTGATCCCTGAGCAGAATTAGAAGAAAGCCCAGAACACTGCTGGGTATAACCCCAAAATAAACAATTAGTACATAGGTTCAAATCCTTATGGTATAATCATCATCTCACAGCTTTTCATACAAAGTGAAACAATGCTTGCTTTATTTCATCCAAACTATTTGGATGCAGGTGAGATTAAACCCCTTAATATTGAAAGTGGATTTTTCCTGAAAAAATTAGTAGTAATCAAGAATGTTAGAATATTCTCTGAAAAATCACTGTTTCAATCCCCATAGATATTCACCTGTGCGTGTATTTGATATGCAAGAAAACATATTTTGGTCATTCTTTGCTATAGATTACAAAAAAAGAGCTAGAGAACGCCCCTGGTTTTTCTGTGATTAGACTCCTTTGAGTAACTGTAGGCATTTTGAAAATATCCATGGAAATAAATATCCCACATGCTAAGTTGCCTTCAAAGACTAATGTTCCTCACCTTTACGCCAAATTTCACTGTCTTTCTTGGGCACTGCCTCCCCCATCCTTGATGGCGCCTAATCGTCCTGTCTATTAATTTCCAGCTTCCTAACGAGGATCCTGAGATTTTTGAAGTTGCATCCAAGTGTCTGTCTATACTGGTTCAGCTGTATGGAGGGGAAAACCCAGACAGCCTGTCTCCTGAAAATACAGAGAACTTTGCTGATGTACTTACTTGCAAGGTGGATCCGAAAGAGCAGAAGCTTCTATTGAGGATTCTGAAAAGAATGGTGAGTCCACAGTAGATTGGGTATTTGTGTGGGGGGCGGGAGGGAGGCACTTCAGGGTTCAATGACCCTATGGACAGGGAGGGGTACCTTTCAGTAAAAGAATTATCCCCTTGCATTTCCCCCACAGCGGCCTGTAATTGGCATTCATCACACTGCCTGTTTTTCTGAATGCACACATAAATTTGGTTTTAGTGGTTTATTCGTTTTTTTTTATCTATTGGAGAGTAATGATAACTTTCTTAATGTGTAGTTGTATTTTAAGTTTTGTGATGGTTACAAAATGGAGATTTTTCTAACAATATTTCTAACCCCAGCATTCTGCATAAGGAAAAACTTTCTCTTTTATTCCCTGTGTATTTTTTTTTCCGTGCTCTATGTGGCTTTGATTATCTGAAGGTTGTTTTGAAGACTGATGTGTTCTTTTACATGAAATATTCTGTTTTTCCATTCATGATTAGCGGCAGCTGCAGTTAACGTTAAGGTGGGAGTGTCTGTCCTGTTCATCTTCGCCTCGCTCTGCTTGACAGTCTGTGTCCGCCTCTGGAGCAGACACCTTGGGGATATTCTGGCAGGTAGAGATCATGGTGTTCCAGAGAGTCACACTCCAGGTGACTTTCGGTATTTGATACGTGAGAGGTAATATGAGAGCCGGCTTTTGAATCTGCTAAAGTTCTGTGGCAAGTTTGGATCACAGAACCAGAAGAGCATAAAGAAATGAGGCTCCTCCCGGCTGTATTCTGCTTTTGATTAGCCATAACTCCCTGCCCACCAAAAAGCACTATTTTAGGGGAGCCATGTCTTGAGTGACAGGTAGGATCTAGATAACTTTCCCAGAGTATAGGGTAAATACTTTGGGGGATCATAGATCTTGGAGATGGTCTGTTAATCTAGCAATAGCAGACAGTGGATTATGTGGTAAGACGGTGTGTGTGCAGTGTCCAGATCAAACACAGGGCCGTGTCCATGTAAGGGACGGATTCTGCTGCTGAGCCTCATCCCAGGTCTTTCTTTTTTTTTTTTTTCTTTTTTGGTCACTCCTGGCAATGCACAGGGGTTACGCCTGGCTCTGCGCTCAGGGATTACTCCTGGTGGTGCTCAGGGGACCATATGGAATGCTGGGAATGGAACCCGGGTTGGCCGCGTGCAAGGCAAACGCCCTACCCGCTGTGCTATTGCTCCAGCCCCATCATCTCAGGTCTTTCATTGAATCTTCTGATAGTTTAGTGCCAGAGTCTCAGTTTGGTACTGCTGTGTCTCGAACTTCTTGTGTACCCTTCAGGATATCCCTGTTTTACAGAGGGCAGAACAGGCAGACCATCACTTTTTACAGCAGAGATGTTTCTTTAGAAACTCACTTAATAGTCAAATCAAAAAGTGAGAGGGCAGAGAGAAAATACAGTGTAAGTGGGTAAGTGCATGTACCACTCAGGTCTGACTCCTGGCGCTGCACATCTCTAGGAGTGATCCCTAAGTGCAGACAGAGCCAGGAATAAGTCTTGGGCACTGCTGAGTGTGACCCCCAAATGAATAATAATAATTAATTCATTTATTTTTAATTTATTCATTTTTTATTTTTTGCTTTATGGGTCACACCCGGCGATGCCCAGGGGTTACTCCTGGCTCTGCACTCAGGAATTACTCCTGGCGGTGCTCAGGGGGACCATATGGGATGCTGGGAATCGAACCCGAGGCTGCTGCGTGCAAGGCAAACACCATACCCGCTGTGCTATTACTCCAGCCCCAATAATAATTAATTTAAAAGTGAGTTAATGTGAGGACAACTACTAAAAAGAATAATGATATGAATGCTATGTAGATGTGGTGCTGTGTACATCTGGTAGATTAAGGCAAAAAAATTGAAAATGTCAATATTTAATAAGTATGTGCTGTGCTGAGTTCAAGATATGTCTAGAAAAACTGTACTTTTGTTATTGGCAGTTGCTCATTTTTTGCTCTTTGGTTATATATACAGTGAATTTATTTTAGTGCCTTAGAGACAGAAATATTCAACTGAGAGGAGCTTAAAAGGCATCTAGTTATTCCACAGTCTCATGCTTCAGTCGCCTCCACAGTATCCCTGTCACATTTCTGAGATGTGGGTGATATTGGGTTGACCAACAGCAAGAGGAGAGGAAGCTGAGAGATCTTGGAATGTCTGCAGAGTTCCCACAGGAGAGACCGGCATCTCAGGCTCACCTCCGGGGGCTGGAAAAATCATATTTCACAAAGGAGCAGGCACGACTGAGGAGTCTTTACCTATTAGACTCCTGGGTTAGGGCTCACTCATGTGCATATCTTCTGGCTGAGGGAAAATTGAGAGAAAGACAAAGCTCCTTGATTGATTTTTGGTTAGTTGGGGGTGTGGGGGGTGTATAGGGGAGGTGGCACACCAGGCATTGCCTTGGGCTTACTTCTGACTGCATTCAGGGGTCACTCCTGGTGGTGCTTAGGGGACCATATGGGATGTTGGGGATCAAACCCAGGTCAGTTTCATGCAAGGCAAATGCCCTACCTGCTTTACTATTTTCTAGCCCAGACAAGCACCTTGGGGACCCCTGCCCCCCCCTCAGAAAACATTCATTTTCTTTGCACTCCCTTCTGGGGATGAAGAGTTTGGGGGCATCTTATGAAAAGAGGGCCCTAGCCATGAATATTGATGGAGGCATACCCTGATTCTCCCCCAAAGCTGAGAGAGCTGAATGATGTCATAGAGGGTGACCCCAAAATACAAAACTTACAAATTCAGGTAGGGAGTACGCCCAGGGGAGTGCCATGGCAGATTTCTCCCTGAGAATGACACAAGACCCTGGATACCTGAACCATCCCTTGAAAGCCCTAATCTTAAGACTGTCCTTTTGGAACAGTTTTCACTAGCAGATTCACAACATAGGATTCTTAATTTTTGCTAATGGACTTGGGGTGTGTTCTGCCTCCTAGAGTGCTCATCCTTATCTGTTCTGTATTCAAAACATTCAGAGAATGTTGGGGGAAGTCTCAGAATTTAATTACTATTGTATTTTTTAGCAGGAAGTTGGGATGGTTTATAATTATATGTTGGGCTGGAGCTTTAAAACCAATGGAAATCCTCTGAACTGCTGAGAAGCTCACCTATCCTTCTGACTTGAGACCTGGGGGTGTTTTCCCAGCATCCTCAGTTTAGGGATGCTCTTTGCCTCTTAATTAAAACTGACTACGTGGACTCTCGAAATACCATCAATTGCAAGTTTCCCCCCACAAGCTTACTTGGTCAAACTGGGTTCATAATATACTATCCACAGCTTTAAGGAAGCCAAGGTGCAACCATGGAGGGTAATTGGAAAGTACCATTATGACTGAATTTTGTTCTTCTCTGGGGCCACAGCATGGCAAGTGTGTGGTTTGGGATGGCTCTCTGAAGACAATTCATGTTAGAAATTATTACAAATATCTATTTCTTGGAGCCCTCTCACCCTCTGTTTTTAGAAACTCTTGCTGCCTCAACACTATTTTCCTTTTGAGGGGGTAGGGGCCACACACTTGATGGTACTCGGGGCTTACTTTTGCCTCTGTGCTCAGGGGTCATGGTGGGTACTACTTGAAGGACCATATGTGGTGCCGGGATTGAATCCAAGTTGGCCTAGAGCAAGATAAACACCTTAACTCTGTAATATCTCTCCAGCCCATCCTTGCAAATTCTTGTGTAGGTCTCCCAGTTATTTTCGAGGTGATATCTGTGGCAGAGGGTCTCTCTTAACCTAGAGTTTTTAAAGCTTTAAAGAGACCACTGAGAATTTTGCAGCCATTCTTTTTCAGGTATGGCATAAGATATAATGCAAACCATTCCTCAAGTTAGAGCAAAAAACTGTGTTCCACTTTCTCTCTCACAGCTTATTTTTCTTGTGGTATTTTTCCCTCTGTTCTTGATTTATTTTCTAAAAGGGGGAAAAACTTGAGGGGAGGTGCCTACGGTGATTGATGTGAAATCAGAGAAATGTTTGAATTTCATGTATCTGCATTTGAATTCATGTACCTACTTGTGTAATTACGCAGAACACACTTTCTCTATCATTTCTCTATTTCTTTTGTAGGATTCTCATGTCTTTGCATGATTTACTCAGATTTTTCCAGCAAAGAGAAGCAAACACCTTGCCTAGGCTTGAAATAGTCCTGAGACTTTGAGAAAGAATTAAGAAGCAGATGGCTATTAAAATAGGGTCTTTGATTGACACTCTCAAGAGTGGGACTCCTGGGTGGCTGTCAGGAAAGCAGCAAGGCCCATCTTGGGAGCCAGAGAAAGCGTGAGTCCATGCCTTTAGCTTCCTGAGGGTGTACAGGTAATGAAGGAAGCATCCTCAAGTCTGCTCTGAGGCCTGGATACACAGTACAGGATTAAGATATTTGTCTTATACTTAAAGACCCAGGTTCAATCTCCCACATGCATATTGCTCCATGAGCACTACCAGGAATGATATCTGAGCACAGAGCTAGGAGTAAGGCCCACACACAGCTGTGTTTGGCCCAACTCTCCCTCCAGCCCAGCCCTTCTCCAAAAACCCCCCAGGGCCTGAGCGAGATAATGCAGGGGTGCTTGCCTTGCATATGGCCAGTCCAAGTTCAAGCCCCCATCACTGCGTATGGCCCCCTGCACAACTCTCAGAGTGATTATTGAGCCCAGAGACAGGAGTAAGCCTAAGCACCACCGGCAGAAGACTGAACCAAGACACATAATAATAACAACAAAATCTGTTTCAAACCTATCAGATAAAATTTATTCTCTCTTGCACCTAATAACAACTTCCTCTGTCTAGTTCTCATTGCCATTTTGTTACTTTTACTTTTAATAATGGAAAACTTCTAAAGCACAGAAAATTTGAAATAAGAGCATGATGAATAGTGGTATAATGAGGTCAATATATTAGAATTGTTGCCATTTTACCACCCTTCATTTCTTTGTTTGGATATCAGTCATGCTATATATACTAAAGAATCAGAGTTAGGTTTTAGTTTTGGGTTTCTAAGTACTAGAGAGATAGTAAAAGGAAGGGCACCTGCCTTATGCACAGCTTGACCTGGTACCACATCTGGTCCCTTGAGCCCCACCAAGAGTGATCTTTGAACACATAGATAGGAGTAAGCTCTGAACACTAGCAGGTGTGACCTCAAAACCAAAATAATAGTCACTGTCGCTGTCACTGCCATTCTGTTGCTCATCGATTTGCTTGAGTGGGCACCAGTAACGTCTCCAGTGTGAGACTTGTTACTGTTTTGGCATATAGAATACGCCATGGGTAGCTTCCCAGGCTCTGCAGTGAGGGCGACATACTCTCCATAGCTTGCCAGGCTCTTCGAGAGGGGTGGAGGAATCAAACCCGGGTCAGCCGTGTGCAAGGCAAACGCCTTACCACTGTGCTATTGCTCCAGCCCAAAATAATAGTAATGCTAATAAATCATCATAGATAAGTGAAGATGGAAATGAATTGCAACATATTTCTTAACTATTCATCCAAGAGAGTATTTTAAAGCTGTTAGATAAGGTATATTATGGCCTCTTTTTGTTTCTTGTCAACTAATATGTTAAAATTGATCAACAAAGTCATGTTCAGGTAGATCTTAAAAGACCACAACTAAGTGGTACAGGAAAATGGGCCAACTATCTCCATTCACCTCGAGGCCATATAACCATCACGGCAAATCATGACAAAATGTTTGATTGCGACTCCAAAAACGCAACTAAAATGTGTTGAAAGGAATTGTTGCTGGTTCTTTAATAACATGATAAAGACTTTCTTACGATGCTCTTGCATGCTTCACAATATGAGGCAGAAAAAGTTTCCCTCTTTGGGGCTGGAGCAATAGTACAGCTGTAGGGCATTTGCCTTGCACGCAGCCGACCCAAGTTCGATTCCCAGCATCCCATATGGTCCTCTGAGCACCGCCAGGGGTGATTCCTGAGTGCAGAGCCAGGAGTAACCCCTGTGCATGGTCAGGAGTGACCCAGAAAAAGTTTCCCTCAGGCTAAATGTCCACTCAGGGTTGGGTCACGAGATCCTGAGCCACGAGAGCCCATCCCGCAAATGCTGGAGATTCCGCACTGAGTGGAACAGGCCTCTGCCGCGCAGCTCCTGAGGGATATTGAGGCGAGTTTATTAGATCAACGATGTCCAGCTTTAGACAGGAAGCAAGGACAGAAGCACAGAAGTATCGTCTCCTCTTTCAGTACAGCAGCCCCAGCAGGCCCCGAGGAGATGACATGTGAGACAAGAGCCAAAGGAAAGGGAGGAGCACCCTAGGGCAAACCCACTCCTGGGGTCCCCACACTTGCTGAGGCTGCTGGATGTGTGAGGAGCTTTTCTCAAAGTCAGTTGCCCTGAGTTAGAGGAGCAAGGAGGGGACATGTAAGATGTGAAGGAGGTCTGCTGGGGGGAGGTAATGGCAGCCATATTCGTTTCTGGAAAGACTGGCCTTCTTTCCTGGCTGGCTGCAGTCCTTGCCCGCTGGTGAATAGAGGCTGAGAGGGCGTAGTGCTGACTAAGAGCAACAGTGACGTGGGTGAGGGGTTAGAGAGGTCAGGAGGCCACTAGTGTCCAGCAGAGTCCTGACTGGAGTGACCATACCCTGCATATGTAAGTGGAACCAATTCGATTTGCCAACAGATCAAATGTGGGCTCTGAGATACAGAAGTCAAAGAGACCTGGCCAGTGTGCAGTCCAGAACTCAGGAGATGTCTTGGAAGGAGAGAGGATGTAAAAAACTCAATTTTGGACATTTCCCAGATGCCTGTAAGATATCCCATGGCACTTTTCTGCTGTCTGTTGGATCTATATGTCCGAAATTTTGAGCAAGAGAAAATGTGACCTGAAGAGAGGAGTGGTAGGAGGTGGTGAGCAAAGCCTGGGGGGGCTGGATGTTGACTGTGGAGGGCTGCCAGGATATGGACGTGGCCAAATTTTGGGGGGAAGTGCAGAGGACAAGGTCTCAAGAGGGAAAGCCTCTGAACAGACTGGTGTCAGAAGGGCTCCTCTAGGGACATTGAAGTGGCCAGGGACTGTGCTGGGGGATGGCGTTGAAGACAAGGACAGAGAGCTGGGGACCCACAGATCACCGTCCCAGGAAAGGGTAGGAGATGACCTTCCCTAGTGATATGAGGTTCAAACCTAGGCTGTGATGGAGGAGGCCTGGGAAAGAAGCCGTGGAAACCAAGAGGCCCCGCATACCCCGGGTGCGAGAGAAGACTGCGGGAGAGTGCTTCAGGTGAGGGGGAAAGTCCAAGAGAGCAGGAAAGCAGAGACTGTATCTCGGAAAGCCGTTGAGAATGGCCACCTGAGAGCACAGTGGTCACAGCTCAGAACGGCGGGGAAGGAGTTCCTAGGAGAGCTTTGGCAGTGCAGGGAGAAGGAGACGTGAATCCAGGGGAGGAGAAGTGGCCTGCGGTACCTGGGCTTTGGATTATGTCCTATATAAGCCAAAGAGAAAAGTACACAATGACGTTGGCTCCACAGGTTTGAGGTAGGAAAGAGGGCGAGGGGGAAGACCCTTGTGGGTTTAGCCCAGAGAGAAGTGAGCCCCGAAGAGTGACTGTGTTCCGGGGGTCAATGCTGGTCTGAGTGGATCACTTGGCCCTGGAACTGACCAAGTTCACCTGTAGCTCAACCCTTTCACCCTATCACCTGGGGGCTCTTCATGTATGTTTGGGCTTGGTTGATGTCTCTCAGAATTGCATGATGATACCATCACATCATTTGTAGTTAGCCCACAGCACCCTCATAAAGAGCCATCTCTCTCGCCGAGCTATTTCAGGCCTCCCTGGCTTATTTTACATAGCTAGCCAAGCTAGCATTCCCTGTCCAAGTGTCTGTTCTGACTTCACACTTAGTAAGATTTTTGTGTTCTTCCTCATTGTGATTCTATCTTGGCTCATCAAAAACTTTGTTGTGACACTTCCCCATCATCACTCACAGCGGCTCTGTGAAAATCCCACATCTTTTTCGAGATTTGAATTTTCGTTTTGCGATTGATTTTCTATGATACAAAAGTGCTGCTTAATTAAAAAAAAATAATTTGAGGGGGGCAGGGGGCAGTTTCATCCAGTGGTATCCAGGACTTACCCCTGGTTCTGTGCTCAGAGATCTACTCCTATCAAAGCCAGGAGCCATATGCAGTGCCGCAGATCAAACTTGGGTCAAATGCAAGCAAAGCAAGTACTTTACCAACTGTACGATCTGGCCCAGCACTGACTCCCTCCCCCGCCCCAACACCCCCCCCCCGCCCCACCCTCAGTAATATGTAGGCCTGGATAGTCACTTCTTTGCATGCGTTCCTAAGAAGTAGGAACCACTCAGCAATTTGTCACTGATCTTATTCATGCCCCATTCCATGTGCTTCCCTAGACAGAGTTCCTGGGGACTTGGTCACTGAAAATAAACACTGAATAAATAAGAACCCTCTGCCACTCTGTAGCCTTTTGGTTAACAAATCCGATGATCTCATATGCAGATGTAGTGGTTGTTTTAAAATTTGCCTTTAAAATCCAGACTTGCGAAAAACAGCATCACTAACCCCTGTACTCTATGAAACGATGATGGTTACCAAAAGTAAAGAGGGTTGAGTTGGAGGAATGGACAGAGGAATTTTTTTCGGGCGTTTTTATCTTGGGGGGTGCGGGGGGAGGGCTGGGATTTTTTAGGTTTGAGATGGCACTAGAATGTTGGTGGTGGGGTCAGTGAATCCTGCGCATTTAAAGCAATGTTAAGCTATACCCCTGAAATTCGATTGATATTTTAAATGAATGACAAATCAGTTTAACAAGTGGAAAAGTTTTACATGATTAAAAAGTCATCGAGCATCACAGAAATAACCCTACTCTTTAATGTAAAAGACATATATTTTGAGTATTTTAGGTTTTCTGAGTTGTAGGAATGATGAATGAGGCTGAGCTAACCCCATGATCTCCTTTTGGTATTGTTTCTTGGAACATTTAGGAGATGGATAAGGCAAGTGTAGGTGGCCCATGGAGAGATCTGGTCTCATAAGCGCCTCAGACAGTGTCCCAACCCAATATATGGGGCTGCTACTGAGATCTGTAATCTGTATCAGGGATCTGCTTTTTCCCTATGCCATTGCTATAAAGGTGTTCCTGCAGATTATTTCCTATGATATCTAGCTTTCCTCTTTCAGTTGAAAGCCTGCTGCTATCATGACCTCCTTGAAGTGAATAATGATCAGGGTTCTCACTTCAAGTTATCTTTGCCTTCCCTTCCCAACTTATACCCAGAATATATTCATCCTTTCTTCAAAGAAAGCCTCAAAACCCTACACAGTAATACTTCTATTTTCAGGATACTAAATATTTTTATTTACTATACACGGATAGTACTTGCTTGCTTTCTGTGATACTCCCTGAGAAACATTATAAATTTCATTAATTGAGTCTCAAAAATATTTGGTTTTACATGTCATAAAAGTTTTGATGCTACTTTTTTTTTATTCCTTCATTATTATGTCAAGAAATGAAGCCTGTTTATAAACTCTACATGGGCCTTTTGTGTAATGGTTATGAGCAGGTTTTAATGAAATTTAAGAGTGTCTCTAGAGATCACAGATACTGGGGCCTTTAACATTGCACCGTTGCTTAGCAACCTGGAAGTCATTACATTTCCAGGCTCTGTAATAACATGATACACTTTTCTTTGCCAGTCCCTGATGAAAATGTAATGGAAATAATCCCTTTCGAAAGGTTGCACTCTATGAGTGGGTGGCAAAATAGATTTTTTTTTCTTTTTTCACGGTCTGGGCAGGTTTTAATTCAGTGCTCCAGTATTGTTTTCTGAATGTTGCCTGTGACAGAATGAAATATATTCTAAGATGATATTCTTAAAAGCAAGGCCCAGTCTTCTGAAATAATGATTGTAAATACCATAGAAATTGTAAGCCATGTTGAAAAGATTGAATTAATTAGTTGACCGCCAGTCATTGCAAGGATGTCAGCTCATTTTGAGTTAATTTATTCTATCTAGGTATTTGCAAATATTAGACAAGTTTGGAGAGTATCATAAAACCTTGTATTTTAGGGCATTAGGAGTCAAGCCAGTCTATATTATGAAAAATTTCACTTATCAACTGTTTTTGCAATTTTTTAAAGAAGTATTTTTTTTTAAATTATAAAGGGAACATGCAATTTAGAAAGGAAGAGCATTGAAGCATTGCTTTTAAAGTTGAAGCCATTCAATGCCCATCAATTGATGAATGGATGAAAAAAAATGTGGTATTATCTATATTATTCAGCCATAAAAAAGGAATGAAAGCCTGATATGTGCTTCATCATAGAGGAACCTTGAAAGCATGGTGCTAAGTGAAAGAAGTCAGACACGGGAAATAGTATGATTCCATTTCTATGAAAGATCAGAATAGACAAATGTGTCACCAGAAGCATTAGTGGTTTCCATAGGCCAAAGAAAGAGGAGGTGAGAAAGACTGCTAATGAGTAAGAATTGTTTCGAATGGGGGAACAGATGCGGTGGTGTGCTGTGGTTATAGCTGCACAACTCTGTGAATGTACTAGTAACCATTTACCATATTTTAAAATGGTACATCACAGGGGCCGGAGTGATAGTACAGAGGGTAGGGCATTTGTCTTGCATGATGCTGATCTGAGTTTGATCCCTGGCAACCCATATGGTCCCCCAACCACCGCCAGGAGTAATTCCTGAGTACAGAGCTAGGAGTACCCCTGAGCATCGCCGGGTGTGACCCTAAGAGCCAAAAAAATCAAATAAATAAATAAATAAATAAAACAGTATATTTTGTGATTTATGGATTTGTTATAAAAATAATAGTACCCCCTCAAAGAATACATGGTCAAGGCAGATATTTTGGGGAATGAATATATGAGAAAAAGCTTTCATTCTTGATCTTAAAATTCATATATTACCATAATTATCTTGGCTTTCTTTATTACTAAGATACAAATGTAGATACAAGTGCACAATACAATATACATATATTAATTTCAAAAAATGTGCAATTGAAAATAATGATGGTGAAAAGTTTGGTCTTTACTTACTTCCCTCAAGCCCACTGAAATGAAACAAATACAGTATAAAATGGTCAGCAAACTTAGGAAGATTAATATTCACACCAAGTTTGGTTTTTTAACCATAAAGCCCAGAGCTATAAAAAACTAGAAACCAAACCAAGAAAAGAAAAGGAAAAAATGGAAATAACCTCAAAGAAGAGATTTAAAAAAAAGGGGTTATCCATAACCGTTGCATCAGTGAAGACATTAGCACTGCACTGTCACTGTAACACTGTCATCCCGTTGTTCATCGATTTGCTCAAGCGGGCACCAGTAATGTCTCCATTGTGAGACTTGTTGTTACTGTTTTTGGCATATTGAATACGCCACGGGTAGCTTGCCAGGCTCTGCCGTGCAGACGGGATACTCTCAGTAGCTTGCCGGGCTCTCCGAGAGGGACGAAGGAATTGAACCTGGGTCAGCCACACACCCTGCCCACTGTACTGTCGCTCCAATCCAGTGAGGACATTAAGGAATACATTTTAAAACCTAAGACAAATAAAATTTTAGTATATCAAAGTTTTGGGGATGCAGCAAAGGTGGTACTGAGAGGAAAATGTATAGTGTCAAGAAACAAGAAAAATCTCAAAGACAAAGGGCACCAGTAACAGTTGTCTAATTGGAGAAATTGCTGGGAGATGGTACCAATTTACAAGAAAAATAAGTATTCAAAATTTAGAAGACCACCTTTGTCAATGAGAGCTCACTGACAAAGAGCCTGACATCCAGAGAAGCTCTGGAAGGATCTCTGACTCAAGCACAGCAGGCTCTCAGAGGAAAGGCAGAGCTGCTCACTCTAAGTTCTCTTTTCCCAGATTCCTGTGCTAGGCACAGGACTAGCCATGGGCTGGATTGACGGGAACAGCAGCAGGGCGCCTGCCTTGCAGGCAGCTGACCCAGATTCAATTTGCAACATCAGATATGGGTCACTTGAGCCCACCAGAAACCCACCTGAGCTCAGCACCAGGAGTAAGCCCCAGGCATCACTAGGTATGGCCCAAAACACGAACAACAACCAAAAAGTAGCCAGATTCCTAGCTAAGTTTCTCTGCCCTCTAGACTCATCAAAGAGGATACTCAAACTTTCATCCCTATTCCTCTTCTGAATATATGTCTGTATCTGTTTATCATTCATTTCTCAAATAATAACCTCAAGGTTTACCCCAGATCTTTGCAGCATTCACTTAGGAGGAGAGACCCCAAGGAAATAAAAAGTGATGTATTTAAGATTCCTGAGGTCTCCCCAGATTTCCTCATATAAGGCCTTCATTCATAAATACCAAAAAAAAATTTTTTGGTAGAAAAGAAAAGCAAGTGAGATTGACCATCAGTGAGCTAGAAAAATCAACAACCACAAAACCAGAGGGCAGCAGTAAGACAATCACTTTTGGTTGGGTCTGGGGAGGGTGGGGGGCGGGGTGTGGAGTGATAGTACAGTGGGTAGGATGTTTGCCTTGCATCAGGCCTACCTGGGTTCAATTGTGGAACCCCATTTGCCATGCCCCCCCCAGGCCCACAAGAAATAATCCCTGGGTACAGTAGCTCCACTGGGTGTGGCTCAAAAACCAAGAGCACTGCCAGGTATGCCCCACCCCCCAAAAGAGTAACCACACAATTCTAATTCATATCACAAAGACTTGAAAATTGATTACAGCTGTAAGACAAAGCATGGCTTTCAAATGTTAAATTCCCATAGAGGGATGGAATAACAGAATAAGCTCTGACAAAAGTCTGATGAATTATTGATAGAAAACACATTTCAGAACTTTTTTCTGAATGTAATGTAAGAGAAGTGTTAAGAATTGTTGGGAGCTACTCTGGTTTCTCTTCAGATCATAGAAATTTTTCACCCTTTAACCTACATCACTCTTGGACCCAGAGTTTATAGAGGAGAGGGGAAGAAACAGAGTGAAGAGGAAAGGGAGAAGAGATAGAGGAGAAGGCAACAAGAGCAGGGGTCAAAGGGACTGACTCAGATACATGCGTGGTGTTAAGGAATGTTAGAGCTAAATCTTCAAACCAACCAAACAAACCAACCAGAGTCAAAAACACTGAAATCTCGAGACCCAAATTTCAATAACCACCTTTCAATTAAAAGGTGCCTGTGAAGATGGCAGGCTGGGGCTGGTGGGATGGAGGGAGTGTGGAGGGGAATAGGAGAGGGAACCTGGGAACACAGATGAAAGGAAGTTGGCCCTGGTGACAGGATTGGTGATGGAATATTATATGTCCAAAACCCAACTGTAAATAACTTGGTAATGCATGGAGCATTAGCACTGACTGACCGCACTGACATCCTGTTGTTCATGGATTTGCTCGAGCGGGCACCAGTAATGTTTCCATTGTGAGACTTGTTACTGGTTTTGGCATATCGAATATGCTATGGGTAGCTTGCCCGGCTTTGCTGTGCGGGCGGAATATTCTTGGTAGCTTGCCGGGCTCTCCAAGAGGGATGGAGGAATCAAACCCGGGTCGGCTATGTGCAAGGCAAATGCCCTCCCTACCTGCTGTGCTATTGCGCATTAATAAAATAAAATTTAGGGGGAAAATATCCCCCCCAAAAAAATAAATAGAATTGTGGGAGAAAGAACCAGAAATTCTGCCATCCTTCAGGGGAGTTTTTATTAGCCCCATAGTACTAGTAAGCCACTCAGACTAAATACTCTCTTGACATAGAGAAAAACAACAAATATGGTATGGGGCTATCAGAGGGCAGTTTGCATTTTGTGTATATGCATAAGTACACATATAGATAGAATACATATATGCAAATTATTCTGTGGATGTTGTGTTGTGTAATAAGTGACATGTGTACATATGTATACTCAGCTCTATTTTCCAAAGATAAGCATATTGAGCATTTTATGTGCAGACTTTGGGTGCATGGAGTGGATTGTTGTGTGCTCAGGACTTACTTCTGGCTTGTGCTCAGAAGTTACCTTTGGCAGTATTCAGAGTTCTGTATGTGATGCCACAGATTTGAATCATGGTTAGCATGCCACAAGGTAAGTGTCTTAATCCTTGTATAATTTCTCTAGTTCACTTATTTATAGACTATTGAATTGGATTTTTGTTACATTGTTCTTTAGATCAAATAAATATAAATGTTTTATATTTTTAATGCCTAAGTAAAATATTAATTTCAGAAGTACACATTAACTATGGAGTAACCATACTTCCAATCTTATACTAAAAGGCCATTCCACATTCTCTCAGATTTAACCTATTTTTATGAATTATTTCGATAGGGGCCTCCCCAGCTGTTCTCAGGGGCCCCGGGGTGCTGTGACCATAGATCTTCATGCCTTGGTAGCTCATTGGAAATGCAGGATCTGAGGCCCACTTGGCACCTGCCAAGTTAGACCCTACAGTACCCCAAGTGGTCTGTGTGCATGTCCTTTGAGAAGTGTCTCAGGTTGCTGTGGAAACTTCAGTGCTTACCACAGCTGAACAACGATTTGAGTCAAGAGATTCTCTTGACTCAAATTTAGGATTTAGTCCCTCTAGCCAGATCAGTGTTCTTTCAGTTACATTTGCCGAGTAGGGGACTAGAACTCCAATTTCTGTTGGTTCATTTACTTCTAGAAGTCTGCTAATTTTTGCTTTGGAAAATATCCATTTCTTCTGTGTGCTTTTTGCTTGTTTGTTTGTTTTTGTGTTTTAAGCATTGGGACTGGAGAGATAGCACAGGGGTTAAGGCACTTGCCTTTTGCATACACCCAACTCTGGTTTGATCCCTGCCACCAAATATTACTCCTGAGCACCACTAGGTGTGACCCTCCCCCGAAAAAACAAATCTTAATAGGTATTAGCATTCAAGATTGTCACAACTGTTGATAGTTCCTGTCCTGAAGGCTATGATTTCTAGTCACAGAGTTCATGGCGGGGAGACTTTTTCATTTTGAGGGTGCTGACTTGGCATGCAGGGCCTCAGCAATGCAAGAACATACTAGCCCCACTGAACCACAAGCATAGCCCCAAGAGGAGAGCATGGGAACATCTCTAGAAATAAAATAGCAGCAAGAGAAGAGTCATTCAATCAACCTCTGAAACAGACTAACACAAAATATAGGTTTTCTTACTGCTTAATGTGGCCTTATCTAGGCACTGAAGGAGCAGTGATGTAGCCGTAAGTGCCCAGCACTCAGCTTAGGGTCTTGCAGAGACCCCCCAACACTAAGTTGCCAATCAATAGTTTCAGGGCCCCAAATCAGAAAATGGAGTTGGAAACAGGCTGCTGACTCCTTATAGAGGATGACTAGTGACTAGACTTAAGATGAGGGACTTAGATATAGGTCCAGAACTTTATTCTGTCCCTTACCTGGTGTGGGTCCTTGTACAAGTCACTAACCATTTCCAAGCTGAGTACTCTTTACTGGTTTACAGAAGGTTCATGGGTAGCCATGCCAAGGATCTAGTATAGCAAAGTTTCTCTGTTGTGGGCAGAGAAAGCCATCTAGCAAAAACAAGACAAAACAAACACAAAAGCATACCTACCTACAGGCACGGATGCTTTGTGAATGAAAGCGTCTTCATAATTATGCAGAACCAAGGCATATCTGATTTCACTGCATAATCATTGTATGCCTTTTTTAAGTTATACTGGCACGATGTGAGGGGAGAAAGAAAGCTTCACATGATGGTTGCACCACACTTTCTTGCAACAAATCTGGGCATAAAATCTGCCGTGTGTGTGCTGTGAAATGCAGGAGGTCCCTGTGAGACGGCAGCCTCCAGCCCACACGCTGTCTGAGAAGGAATATCCTTGGTGGCAGTGAGGCCCTAGTATAGCAAAGGCCTCCGCTGGCCTGGGTTTTAATCACTCTCCCGTGCAAGAATCCAGAGCTCTGAAGTCTCTTAGCTTCAGCCACAGTCAGAGGCTGGGGAGCAAACGGAGGCCAGCTTCCAATCTCCCGGCACAGAGGGGGCCTCTCTTGGCCACGTCCCCAGACCAGGGGCTGCCCTTGCTGCATCTCACCCGGGAGAGCTCTGAGCCTTGTATGGAGCCGCTCATTACTTATGCATGGACTTAGGTGATCCATCTGGCCTCCCCCAAGGTCTTGACCTTTCCTTGGCCTCCCTGCTGCCCTACATAATCCTTAGCCCTTGGGAACCAGAGGCCTGTTGCCAATTACTGTGGGTATCACTCTTTGCAAACCAGTCCTATCCTCCCCCCCCTGCCCTTCCCTTTCCCACCTCTGTCCCCCACCACTCCCCATCCCCCCCTCCAACTCCTTGTACCTTGTTAGGCTTAATTGCGTGCCCAGCTAGAACTGGAGCCTCTTGCATCAACCTCCTGAGTGGCCCTGAGGCAGTCTCGGGCCAGGGGAGAGTCCTCGGAACAGAGGTGCACTCCATTTCCACTACAAAGCTTGGAGGATGGCCAGGCAGAGCCCCCAGTGAATGCCGCAGAGATAGTGTTGCCATCGCTGTGCAGAAACTTTCCAGGAGGAGTGGCCAGCGCAGTGCTCTAGCCCTGCGTCTCCTGCGCTGTTGCCGTGCTCAGGGGGTCTCCGCAGCTAAGTGCTGATTCCAGGGACAGTTGTCGCCAGCTGTTCAGCATTGTCTCTAAGACTGGAAGCAGTTCTCTTCAAAGTTACCGTTTAAACCAACCTCTTAATAGTGGTGGAGGAACCAATATTTATCAAGTACTTTCTCTTGACTGAGTCCTTGAATGTGGATAACATTAGAGCAACTTGATGAAGAAGAACAGTAATTGGGATGCCATTTTTTCCAGTAGAGTAAACTGAGACACAAGTCAAAATGAGTAGGTGGTAGATTTGAAGGATTTGAACCCAAGTATGTTTTTTTTTAAATTAAAGTAACATTAACTTTTAACATTTTGCATATTTTGGGTATGTAGCCTCATAAACCAACATCTATAATACTACATTATGCTCACTACCAAATATTTACATCTTCACCTTATAATCGACCCTTTTATCCTGTTTACTCACCCTGCCTAAATATGTAACATTCTTTAAGCCATCATGAAGAATATATCATATTTATTCTAAATGAGGAAGAGATTGTATACCTGAAATGGTTAAAATGTTAAATTTTATGATGTATGTATTTTGTCAGAACAAAAGCAATTTGGAAAAAAAATTTGGGGGAGAATTGGCAAGAACCTACAAGGGCCTATTTTCATAAATGTGTTTCTGATTTGAATGTTCCTAACTAATCTTTGCTTTATTAACAGTCAGTCCCTAATATGACCACAAATTCCCTCTACTTAATTTTTCCTCAAAAAATTGATGTTAGTGTTGTCAGGCTCAGGAACTTTCATACTTCAGTCAGCAGTACTCTGAGAAGTTGTAGTTTTCCTATTTTTTATACCACGGGTCTTCATAAATGTTCCATCTGAAAGGAAGGCGCTAGCCTCAACTGTTGTCTGCGTCTGCCGTGGCTGAGCAGAGTCTAGTCTAGTTGAGCATCCTGCTAAGGATGGGTTGGGAAACCAGAATTCACTAAAACATGCTTATCAGCAAAACTTCTAAATACAAATTCCTGATTGGTTGTTTAGAACTCTCTGCACACTGACCTGCATGAAAATACAAACAATGAAGCACCAAGTGTAGGTGACTTGATTACTTTGGTCATTTTCCCAGCACAGTGAAGATTTTCTTAAGTTGCAAATGCAAAACTCGCCACCTTCCCTAGAATGACACCAAAGCGATTAGACTCTATCCCTAAAGATTTTATAGCAGAAAATTGTGTTTAATATGTACCCGTTGTATAAAATGGAGTGGGTGACAATGGTGCATAAAATTTAGGAGTACAACTTCAGACTCACATTATACCCATCACCAAAGGTGTAGTTATTACCCAGAATCATCAATCAGCTTCTCTACCTCTTACTCACATCCCATCGGGTACCCACCATTGCCCTGTCAGAATCAAAGGGCTTTCCTGCATTTGCCTACTTTGTTTCTTTATATTCATGAATACTCTTTGTGACTTATTTCCCTTAGCATAATTCCCTCAAGAATAATCCCCCTTAAGGGCCACCATGTTGTAGCACTGCAGCACTGTCGTCCAGTTGCTCATCGATTTGCTCGAGTGGGCACCAGTAACGTCTCCATTGTGAGACTTGTTGTTACCATCTTTGGCATATTGAATACACCGCAGGTAGCTTGCCAGGCTCTGCCATGCAGGCGGGATACTCTCAGTAGCTTGCTGGGCTCTCCGCGAGGGACGAAAGAATCAAACCTGTAGTGCAAATTTTCATCTTTTTTTTTTAATTCCTGAATCTGAGTCATATTCCACTGACCAGATATCCCCTCTTCATCCATTTGTCCATCGATATGTACCGAGTTTGTTTGTACTCCTTGGCTATTGTGAATGGAGCTGTGTGAAGGTAGAAGTATGTGTACACATATTTATGTATACACATATATATGTTTGGGGGACACACCTGCTAATGCTCCAGGGCTACTCCCAGCTTTGTGCTTAGGAGACAGTCCTGGCAGTTCTCCGGGTACCACATGATAAGGGGTCTCAAGCTTGCAAAACTTGCAAACCAGTTTTGACCTTTTCTTCTGGTAAAAATGCATATATTCCATAGCCCAGGAATTCACTTTTTGAATTAGTATTTTTGTATTCTTCAAATTTATTCTTTGAATAAATACTGAGCAGCAGAATTGAAGGATGATATGGTAGTTCTGCTTTTAGTTTCTCGAGGAGCCTCTATGCCATTTCCATTTAGACTACACCAATTCATATCCCACCAGCCACGTGGATGGTTCCTTTCCTCCCCATGTGGCCGAGATGTTTTGGTCTCCCATCTTGCTAAGAGTCTTTCTATCACTGTGAGGTGCAATACCATTTTGGTTTTGATTTGCATTTTCCTATCGATAAGCAATGCTGAATGTCCTTTCTTGTTTTCATTGCACATGTCCAACTACATGTCCTCTGTGAAATGCTTATTTAGACCCTCTTCCTACTTTATACTGGATTTATTTTGTTATTGTTGAGTTGTTGAAGTTGCTTGTCTAGTTGGAATAGTAACTCTTTGTCTGATACATGATTTTCAGATAGCTGGCCTTTGGGTTTTAAGGATGGATTCTTTTGTTGCACAGTCAAATCTATTTCCTGTTTTCTACCTCTTCAAAGAGGCCCCAAATCATTAATTTTCTCTCTCAGCTGATGATGTTCAGACTTCACTGGGGTTGCTTAGGAGATAATAGGTCCTGCCCCACCATGAATCTCATCCAATCAGGCTGTTAGTTCAGTTCCAGGACCTGAGGATGCCATGTTGCTGGGGATACCCAGTCCACGCAGGTGCTGGACACCTCCAAGGCCACACCCAGCAAATACCCAGGGGCCTCCAGGGCTACATCTGGACCAAAGAAATAGGTGGGTTTTTTTCTTAAAAAACTTGAATCTTATAGGTTTCTGACTATGTGATAACATCTAACTCACAGGTATAATAATTCAAGTATTGCAGAAATGAGTATGTGAAAAATCCAGGAAAAAGGTGGTAGGACTGAGCATGGTCGGTCAAGACTGTCTTTCAGATCGCACTCCTCTGTGGAATATTAAGGAACAGAATGGGAGACTAGCACCCAAAAATAGTAGAGATAAGGACCAGGAGGTTGGCTCCTCGGCTTGGAAGCCAGCCTCACATGCTGGGGGAAAAGGCAGCTCAGATAGAGAAGGGAACACCAGGTAAAGTGTGGTTCAAGGACCCGCTGGGAATGGGAGATACGCGCTGAAAGTAGACTATAGATCAAACGCGATGGCCACTCAATACCTCGATTGCAAACCACAACATCCAAAAGGAGAGAGAGAACAAAAGGGAATGCCCTGCCACAGAGGTGGGGTGGGGTGGAGTGGTGGGGATGGGATGGGGTGGTGGGAGGGATACTGGGATCATCTGTGACAGAGAAGGGGCACTGGTGGAGGGATGGATACTCGAACATTGTATGACTGAAACACAAGCACGAAAAGTTGTAAATCTATAACTGTACCTCACGGTGATTCACTAATAAAAAAAAAAAGAAAAAAATGAAATCCTAAAAAAAAAAAAAAGACTCTCTCAGTGCTGGATGGTATGGCATAGATGGTATGGCATAGAGTTTTCATCTGGTTAGTTGACTGTTAGTTAAATAGTAAGACTATAGTTTCTTAAATTTCCATTTTGAATTCTTTTTCTTTTATAGTTTTGTTTCCTATTTCTTGAATCAGACCTGGTAGGGCTCAGGGCTTCGCCGTGGCTCTGTGCTAAGGGATCTCTTCCTGGCAGTGCCGGCAGGGTGGAGGGTTGGACCATGTGCGGTGTTGGGGATCCAGCCAGGGGCGCCCAGGTGCACGGCAAGCACCTATTATTCCCTCTATGATTCCGCTGGCTCTTGATTTTCTTTATGAATTAAACTGGTGTCACACTGTCATACTGTGTAAGCTTCAGTCATGCAGTGTTGTGAACCGGCCTCTGCAGTGACTACAGTGAGTTCCCTACCAAGATGGGAAATCTAAGGAAGTATTAGCAAGCCCCACCCCACCCTTGGACTTCCGTGAGTGGCTCGATCACAGGAGTGAGCAGAGTGACTGAGGACTTGGAGGGAGGAAAGGCTGTCGATCAAGGAAGGCCATGAGATGACACGCAGCTGACAGCTGACAGGAACAGATCAAGCACAGGTCTGCCGGGAAGCTTCGGGTCTGTCTGACTGACACCGCCCAGTGACTGGCACATCTCAGCCCCTTTTTAATAAGACTTGATGTCATGCATGGTCTTCCTTCCTCTACAAAAAATAAATAAATTATCTCAGAGCCATAAGCAGTGTGTCCCAGAGAACACAGGCCAGGACCCCTCTGTGATGTCCTTAAATACAGACTCAAATTTAATTATGAGGGCCAAGACCTACTTTTCATCTCGCTAAGGTATGAATGAAAAAGAAACCTGTAAGGAAAAAAAAATAACTCAATAGGTACATATCCGGGGTTTTATCAAAGACAGGCTGCAGGATATCCTTGGGGCTGGAAATGTGGTTTGCATAGAGTATTTGTTCCTGAGTTTTCTGCTTTGAGTGTGATGACATTGTTAAGCTTAGCTGTTTTATTTTAGCATACCCAGTAATGAAATAAACAAAGTGTGAAATATAAGATGGTGCTAGTTAAACATTTATACCAGCCCAGCCCTGTCATTTCTTGAAACTATTAAAATGTAATGTTTTAATATGAAATCATTATAAATTTATAACAAGTGTAATCTGTGGTGATGCACTGGTCCATGGACTGTGAATTATTATTCTGAATTTCGGGTGGCAGATGCTCTCTCAAAGCAATGGCCCTGGGATGATTAGTTCCTAGGATGCCGGGTAAGAATATTTCTTCTGATTTGCATAAAACCTAAGTGCTGATTAGACGATTTGATCTGACGCCTTCTAAAATATTTTTCTCAAGCAACAATCTCAAAAATAAGCATTCTTACACTTAGGAAATGTGGATGGCTTTCTCATCCAAGTTGTTATTAAAATTTTTTCGATCAGAGAAAGAGAGAGAGAGAGACAAGAAAAGTGCCTGCCACATAGGAAAACGGTACAGGGCAGGAGGGAAACTGGGGACATTGGTGGTGGGAATATACACTAGTGAAGGGCTTGAGTGTTGGAACATTATGTGACTAAAACATTATATAACCTTGTAACTGTTTATCTCTCTGTGATTCCATTAAAAAATATTTTTTTAAGCATTGTTTCCATCAAGAAAATGACACCTTAAAAAAAATTTTAACAGACTGTGGTCAAGGAGTTATAGTCATTGGCTGTGAGAAGTTTAGGTTGCTCAGAGTAGATCACAAGTGACCTTTCTGGGGTCTTGTATGTTTGTTTGTTTGGGAGACACACCCAGCAGTGCTCAGGGCTTATTCCTGGCTCTCTATTCAAGGATCATTCCTGGCAGTGCTCTGGGGGACCATATGGGGTGCAAGGGATTAAACCCAGGCCAGCCTCATGCAGGGCAGGCTCCCTACCCACTTCACTATTCCTCTGGCCCCTTTTCCAGGTTCTTGAAGATTCTTAGAAACTCTCTTGCATCTCAAGCTTATCTGATGCTGTGGTCATCCCTGAAAGGCTTCATCAGTTCCTAAAATTCCACCACTAGAAATCTTTCTGGGGACTGGGGGTAGGTAGAAGGCAGCCACTCTAGGGAAGGTGATATGTTTATCCTCAGCACAGTGGATTCCTTGGGAAATAGATGTTTCCCGGCCAGTTCCCAACATGGCAGAGAACTGACTGCAAGTCTTTCAAGAATAGAGAAATAGCAGGTCCGTAGAGCACTTGGGAGAAGGGAAGCTGACACAGGTGACTAGGGGGATGGAACTTCACAAGATCAGAGTGAGGGCATCAAGCAATTCTGAATGTCCAATACTACAGAGTGTAGGAAAGGGCTTCCCTGAGAAAACAGCATCTTTACTTCGGTGTCATTAATAATTACAGATTTGGGATGCTGGATGTAAGTAAATAGGATTTCAGTGGACTGGCCTGAACCTAACTGCTTAATTGTTCTGTTTCAGAGTGGTGGGGCCCTCATTTCCTGAGCTTCGAAGATCCCTTTTCACTTACTTTTATTCTGTAGGGCGGGGGAAGGGAGGGCTCCCAAACAGTGCTCAGGGGGCCCTGAGGCCACTCCCAGCAATTTTCAGCCCACCAAGTAGGCGATTCAGTGTGCGGGCCCAAGGATAAGGTGTTGCAATGGCCCTGGGCTGCCCAGGATTACCCAACTACCCAGTGGTGCTCTGGGACCTCCAGGGCTGTACCTGGCGATGTTCTGGACAGGATCCCATTTAACTCTGGCCTCAGCAAGCGTCTGCCTGATTCCTCACTTGAAAGAAGAAATTATAGTAAGCAACTCCCAGCCTACAAGGGCAAGAGGCCTATTACCACACCATGTTTGTAATTAGAAGGGGAAAGCAAAAGCCTGCGTGCAGACAAGGTGTCTATGAGGTAACTGGTTGGAACTGCCTCCACTGCGTTCTCTGAAACAGCCCCAGGTTTGTTGGGTAGTGGGTACAGTGTGAAGTGGCAGGCAGTAGAGGCTGGGAGAGGAGACCCTCTGCCAAGTCACTCAAGTCTTCAGCCAAACAAGCCTGGACTCTCCGGTCTCATAAGGTCCCTCCCCGTGGGCTCATGATCTCAGCACAGACCCCTGTTCAGTCACTCTGGACTGCTGGTGGGGCCAGGAGGTGTGGCAGGAAAGCCCTTAAGAGCCATGTTGAGCGCAAGCTGGACTTCGTATCCCTGCACCCTTGGCACTCAGACTCTAGCCAATGGTGTATGGATGTGTCCTCTGGGCTGCTTAAACTTTTTCTGCTTGCTACCCCCTTTCCGTGAAGAAACACAGCACAGGCAGCTTCTGCCAGAAGCACCTCATATTCAGCACACATTTGAGTCAGACTGGAGGGATAGCACAGCGGGTAGGGCGTTTGCCTTGCATGCATGCGGCTGACCTGGGTTTGATTCCTCCGTCTCTCTCGGAGAGCCTGGCAAGCTACTGAGAGTATCCTGCCTGCATGGCAGATCCTGACAAGCTACCCGTGGCATATTCGAGATGCCAAAACCAGTAATAACAAGTCTTACAGTGGAGCCGTTACAGGTGCCTGCTTGAGCAAATTGATGAGCAACAGGATGGCAGTGACAGTGACAGTGACAGTGACAGTGCCTTGTTTTGCTGCAATATGGCCGACTTCATGTGAGCATGCCTCTCATCCAGTCTGTTAATCAAGAATATCAATCCCAAGAGCCAGAGAGATAGAATAGGGGGTTAGGCACTTGCCTTGCACACAGCCCACCCCAGTCTCCCTCCAGCATCACATATAGTCCCCTGAACAATGCTGGGAGTGACCTCTGAACACAGAATCAGGAGTCACACTTGAGCACTGTGGGTCTGGTCCCCGTTATCTTACCCCCATAAAATCAATATGACTGTGTACGTATTGCACTGGTTTTGGGGTGTCGGCATTTATCTCAGCTGTACTCAGGTTACTGCTGAGTGACTAGGGACAAAGTTTAAGCTTAAGCAAAGAGTAGCTGGCCACATCAAAGGGGTACTATGTAGGTAAATTTAATGTGGTGCTCAATCTTTGACTTCTTGGTGGTCACAGAGTCCTGAGCCTGGAGAGAATGAACTTATGCATGAACTCAAGGGTCTTAAGCAATACTCTGGGGGCCCCAACCAGTGGGACTGATATCTAGAGGAACATCAAAGCTTAATACTGAATTTTAAATCTTTTTAAAGGATAGACAACCCCTTCTGATAGAATCAGGAAATGCTGCTGTGAGTCCCTTAAGGTCATTGGTACCTTGGGTGATAAAGGAAGGGGAAGCCACCTGGGAGTGTGACCCTCACAGTTTTTTGTGGCCACAATGATGATTGAAGCATTTACGGGGGGAAAGGTTGGTGTCCCTGATCCAGGTGGTAACCAGGGATGGAGTCAGAGGATGACTAGGAGGTCACATCCAGGGATCATGAGAAGAGCCTAGAGACATCCCCTGGCCAGCCCAGCCCCCACTTCAAGTACATGTGTTCATCCATCTGGTTTTCATTGTGCATCCACAGGAATCATCTTAGACTTCTTTTTTTTCAATTGCCCTTTTCTATAAAATTTAATGCCACAGTTATATTGCACATCTATATATTTTAGAGGCTCATGAATCAATATAATTCCTAAGATTTAATCCTAAGAACCAATTTTCACTCTTACCCAGCTCCCCCCATCTTGGCGCAGCAGCGTCCTGTAGAGAATGCATGTCCTAAAAGGTGACCGAGAAAGGAGGGAAGCTCAGACCCTCCACCTACAATGGCTGACCTCCACTCTAGCTAGGGGACTGCAAGTGGATTCAGATGACGACCAGGGCACCTGGCCCTATATCCTGGAGATTCAACAGGCACCAGGGCTGACCCACGAGAAGGTTGCCTGTGAAAGGCAGGAACTAGGCGCTGACCCAAGGGCCAAGCTCTCACTTTACGTGGCGTTGAGACACTTGTAGAAATTGCATGGTGCTCGGGGCCTGGGGAGACTTTCTACAGCTTGTATCTGGGAGACAAAGAGGAGGGATGTAGCAGTGCCCCATTAAGTACCATTCATTCGGGAACACCTAGTTTCTCATTTCTAATTATTTTAAACCGCCTCCTGGAGGTGAAAGTGGCAATTTTGCCACTTTCCTTTGGCTATAATTGGGCGAAATTCTTGGTGTGTGTCTGGGAAACAAGCGCAGACTCTGTCCTGGTAGATACCTCTTCTCTCAATCACTGAGCTCCTGGCGTGCCACCTCCTAAGGAGCAGGGAGGGCCGTTAGCCTCTCTCCTCCCCCAGCCGCTGCAGAAGACTCTGCCCCTCTGCTTAGCTGTCATCCAGAAGCCGGGGCCTCGAGTCTCTCACCAGCTTCTGATGGGATTTGTCAAAAGGTGGCAGAGGAGGTATGAGCTGCCCTGCCAGAGAAGAGCTCCTTGACTTCTCTTCCAGCTGGACCCCCTGTTTAGAGTGCAAAAGGAAGCTCATCTGATTCTCAAGAATTGGAGCTGCTTACTACTGGCGCCATTCCGGAGGTTCAGCTCTCACTCTTACCCAATCACGAAATCACGAAAATCCCGTTAATCACTGATTTCTCGGGCAGGCTCAGTAACCTCTCCATTCGCCCTTTCCCTGAGATCTTAGAAGTCTCTCTTGACTTGGCCCTCCCAAGGATGTTGCACTGGAGACTCTTTCAGGGTCAGGGGAATGAGATCCAGCTTGTTACTGGATTTAGTATATGAGTACACCATGGGAAGCTTGCAAGGCTGTCCCATGTGGGCAGGAAACTCTCAGAAGCTTGCCAGTTTCTCCCAGAGGGAGAAGCAGGCTACATGATATCTGCTTATGGGAGTTTGCTTTTAAGTCTCTCTCTGAATGTTGGCTGTTGATGGGATTACACACACCTGGGTTCCCCATACCTTCATGCATGAGGCCTGTCCAAACATGTGGAGAGGGGCATCCAGCATGGCTGTAGCTAGGTTCCGGTGGTCTTCGGCCGCAGGGAGCTCTGCTCAGGGTGGGGAGGGAAGCTGGAGCCCATCCCCTCCGAGGGGCCCCAGGGAAGACAGCCAGGCATGCAGGCAAGAGACTCTGCATCACTCTCTTCTGAGAGCTTGCTTTTAAGTCTCACTCTGGATGTTGGGCGTTGATGGGATTACACACACCTGGGTTCCCCTGCTGGTACCTTCATACATGAGGCCTGTCTGAACGTGTAGAGAGGGACCTCCAGCATGGCTGTAGCTAGGTTCCGGTGGTCTTCGGCCACCGGGAGCTCTGCTCGGGGCTGGGGAGGGAAGCTGGAGCCCATCCCCTCCGAGGGGCCCCAATGAATGAGGGGAATTTTCCATTCCAGCTGCCTCCAATTCCCAGTCTTGAGTCTGATTCCCAGTCTGATGCTCTTGAGCATTGCTGAGTTCTGGCTGAGTTTTTCTTCTGAAAGAAGACAGTGGAGGGGAGGTCCGATGAGGCGGACTCTGCTGGAGCTAGCGGCCCTGTAGCTTTGCTTCCCAGACCACAGCCCTCCAAGTCTCTGTGAGGAAGCTTTACACCCGCGGCAGCAAGCTCTTCTCGCTCAGAGACTTCAAGGTGGACGCTGGAATTTCTGCATCTATTCCATGATGATAAACACAGTCCTACAAGGTTGACCTCGCCATGTGCCAAGACATGTTTTGAAATAATGGTAAAGAGCAAACCATGAATTCATGGTAAAGAAGCCTAGATGATTTGGAATTCTGATTCCAGTCTCGCCCTGGGTGCTATTAAAGCAAGTGCATGCATGCGCACGGGGCTCACACATTCATATGCATGCGCACAAACACACGCAAACAGACACACCAAACTCAGCTATCAAATACCGTGTCATAATTTCAGTTTCTTATTCAAGCTAGACAATAGCAAGGCTTCAAATTGAAATTTATTCATAAGGAAGATTACTATTTAGTTTACTCACAGAATAAGCACATAGAAAAAGATAGTGAAATATGCATAATTCATTGTAAAAATTATATTTTTCTTGAAAGGATCTGTAGCAATTCTTTAAAGCGTTTTCATGACTAAGAAAAATAAAAGATAAAGAATATGCTCTTCCTCCATAAGGAAAGACCAAATCAGGGAAGCTATAATTTTATAAGATGATTTCTTCCATTTATTCTTTTATTATCTTCCTACATTAAAAATGAGTGTGCTAAGTAAGACAAATAGTGGGCTTGCATAAAATATGTAAAAGATCTGTGTTTGCAAAGGAATGAGTTTCACAAATCAAATCCATCATAATGTTGTATTATAAAATATATACCATGTGCCTAGAACTATACCCATGAAATAGCATAGAGAATTTATGTCCATATTAACAGTGGCAGGATGGACAAAATAATCTGTGTCTTATTTTCCAGAAAGATATGCGAGGCCTTGATAGCAGCACCATGGTGATATTTCCTTCACTTCACAAAAAGGAAAAAAACTGCATAAAGAAAAATTATGCTATTTCATTGAAAATAGAACCAAGTACCTTGGGCCCTACATTCCATGGAGAAACCCCTCCAAGGAGAAATGTAGGCTTCTGATAAATATATCTACAACTCTAAGAGGAAATCAGGTTTATGCTTATATTTGAAAAATGGACCAGTGGTTTAAAAAAAAATGTCCTGTTCCAGTTTTGTCCTTCTGAAGACCAGCTTTACTTTTCTCAGAGTTCACATCTGCTTGAGGGTCGAGACTTCCAGTAAGCCATGACTTCTTATTTCTGAGTAGTAATGGTAGGAGTAACAGTAGTAACAGAAACAGTAGTAGTAACATGAGTAACACTGCCTCTGCTGCTACACAGTTACTGAAGGTCCACATATCTGTCTGCCCATGAAATGTTGGGTGTGGGTATATGGGGTGGTGTATGAGGGCCCCTGAAGAAGACTCAAGCTTTGGTGCAACAGTCAGAGAAGTCTGACCAGGCCATCTCAAGCCCAATAGACAGAGAGGCTGAGATGTCACTTTTCCTTAAGGATGCCCCAGAAGACTACCACTGCTTCCCTGCACCATTCAGCAGGTGCCACGTGGCTCCTGGCCAAGTTACAAGAGTCTGTGTCTGCCTTCTTGGGTGTTTTATTAGTTGTGGATGGAAGGCTACACAGTGGTGTGGCTGTTATGAGAAAGGTAAGGAAGCTCCACAAATTATCAACAGGGAGCAGAAGTAGGTGGTAGATTCAGGAGCAACTCTGCCTTCCCTGTCATAGCCCAAACCCTCAAGACCTTAGGGTCCTCCTCATGAGCCCAGACTGAAGACCCAAGAGTCTGCCACCCCGCGGTGTGGGACCAGAACTTACGGTCTCATGGGAGGAAGAGCAAGTTCACCCCCATCATAATGACCAGGGCACTTTGGTTCCTGGTACTTGGAAATAGAGCTTGGGTCACCTTCCAGAAGATGGAAAGCAGTGGGTAGGGAGGAGAGCAGAGCAATAGTACAACAAGTAGGGAATTGCCTTGCACAAGGCTTACCCAAATTCAATATCTTATGGTACCCTGAGCACCACCAGGACTGATTCCTTAGTGCAAAGCCAGGAGTAACCCCTGAGCATACTCACATGTGTCCCAACAAACAAACAAACAAACAACCAAACAGAAGACGGGAGGCAGCCAGTACTCCCTAGTCACTGGTTTAGATTAGAGTGGGTCTAAGGCAGAGAGCAGATGCTCTGGGAGTCATAGCCATTCCATGGCTATCAGGGACACTTCCACGAACCTCTTTGCATGTTTTCTGCTGACAGAGTCCCAAAGATACTCACGTGTGGGCCCCTTACCTTGTTTCCCTAGCACTGGATATACATGTAGTTATTGTCCGCCTCTTAGAACACAGCCTTCCGGGGCCAGCATCAGGAATTGGAGCTAGGCTTGGAAGGCAGAATTTGTAGCTGTTTGAGTCTTTTTGAGGTTCCTTAATTCTCCCTGCATGAACCCCCACCCCGCTCATGTTTCCCCTATTTGTAATATATAAGTAAGAATAATAGCAATACACATGTTGTAGAATTGTTCTGAGAAGAAAATAAAACCATATGGCTAAAGCTCTAGTTCAAACTCTGGCATTTTGCAGGGAGACAGAACGGCACAGTATGAAATGAACATTTCCTTACTCAAGCATCAGGGTGATACTACGAGTGGGGTGATTGCCTTGCATGCGGCTGACCTGCATGTGATCCCTGGAATGGTCCCCAAGTACTACCAGGAGTAATTCCTGAGCACAGAATGGGCCACATCGCTGACTGTGGCCCAAACACAAACCAAACCCTCACTTCCACCCTCCACCCCCCTTTTTTTTTTCTCATTCTCTCAGGCCTAGCTTAAATGGCTGGTGGAATGGCTCTTGAACATTCTGTTTTCATTTTTTTGTGATTTATTATCAGCAAATGTTTGAGTTGTATGCCTCTTTTATATACATTTATACCACAGGGTAAACATTCCTTGGGTGAGAAAGGGTTACCATGCATGGAGAAAGTTTCCTTTCTAAGGATCCAGAAAATGTTGGGATCTGCATCCTGACAATAAACACCCTCCTCACCCCTGCCTGGAATTCATCATTTCTTGTTTGAGACAATCTTTTGTTTGTTTGTTTGTTTGTTTATCAATTGACTTTTTTTTTTTACTTTTCCGGGAGGTAGCCGAGATAGCTCTGCACCTGACCAACTTCAGATTGATCCCTGACACTGTGTGGTCCCCTAAGCACCCCGGGGGATGGTTCTGGTGGCTCCATCAGTGCAGGCCTTAAAGCAGTACTGCATTTTGGAGCTCACGTAGAAATACTGACTCTCTTGGCAGAGTATCCCTGGGAGGGGTTCTTAGGGTCCCTGAAACATGGCTTGAGAATTCCCCAGGACCCCACAGCAAGCACTGAGACACAGGTGGATGATTTGGACATGCCTATGCAAGGAGAAGGCCTTTCTGAAGAGCCAGTAGCATGAGCCAGCATGTGGAGGGGGCCACAGGAAAGCTAGGTAAAAGCAAACAAAGTTTGAGACAGGGTCTGATACAGGAAGGAGGTGGAGAGGAAGGAACGGGTGGAGGGTGCAGGAGGGATCAAGGCCCCATCTGGTAGGAGCCCCCACTAATCCACTTTGCTATGATCTTGTAGGCTTGTCATGTCGCACAGATTTTCAGCCCTGTGCCAGAAATATTCAGAATAAGAATTCTTTGTTTTAGGATTTGTCCAAAAAATGGAGAGAGGCATTTGATGCTAAATGCCTTGAAAGCAATACACGTGAATCGAGTCTGCCGTTGGGATAAACTTTAAAGCAGACTCAAGGCGATGCGCCTTTGAACTCAGCAAGAACTGCTACATGCCACTTTGATTTACTGCCTGTTCTATTGAGAAGATAGTATAAATCTTTTCTTGTGATTTCTTTCTTAAATACTTGTTTCTATGTCTTAAAAAAAAAAAGCAGGGAAAGGAGGGTTGGGGGAATTCCAAAGACTAAATTCTATAATTGGAGTTCTTTGAAGATAAATCCTGAAAAATAACTCAGGCATTTTAGATTACATTTTAAACCCAGTAGAGAAGTTGGAAACTGATCAGAAAGAGCAGAGGGTCTGTCTGGGACACAGCCCTGGGTCTGACAGACTGACCCTCTCTCGGTTCATGCTGTGGACTCAGTGACACCAGGGAAATTATTTGTAAATGAATTATTTGAGAAAATTAGAACTCGAGGATATTGTATCTCTGCTTGCTATCATCTTTTTTCCCCTGCATTATTTCATTATTTCCATTATTTCATTTTTTTTCTTTTTTTTTCATTTGGCTTCATTCCCCACACCCCCAAAATAATACACTTTGTCCTATTTGTTTTGCAGTTACTATTTTTTAAAAAATATCTCACATTTTGGAAAGTTAACATAATCCAGAAGCTTGAAAATATTAAACTCAACATAAAACTATTCAGTGATGGGGGTCTTCTTCTTTCCCGTTTCAGTCTCCCTCCTCCTCCTCCTCCTCCTCCTCCTCCTCCTCCTCCTCCTCCTCCTCCTCCTCCTCCTCCTCCTCCTCCTCCTCCTCCTCCTCCTCCTCCTCCTCCTCCTCCTCCTCCTCGTTTGTCCTGCCGTTCCCAGCTCTGTCCCCTTTCCTAGCTGCCTCCCCTAGTCTACCTTACACTTTCTTCAGGCAGCTCCTGAGCTTGAAAGTGAGGCCCCAATTTAAATCGAGAACTGGGGAGATGGCAGGGCCTATGGATTGAGGAACCATACAGTCAGATGGCACTGCCCTGCCTGGGGTGCTATCTGATGAGGGTGCCTACTGCTACCCAGGTGCCCCATGAGATGCACTGTGCACCCTGGGCATCCATACCCCAACTCCTAGCTCCCAAGGACCACCCTGCCTTGGTTCCTGTAGAGGGCGCTCTTGCAGGACCCAAAGAGTTCTGCATGGACACTTGGCATCTATCTTTGGGTAGACTTACCCTCTACCCTAAATCAGCCCCTCTGCAAAAGTGGCTGGGGTGCTGTGGTAAGGAATAGAGGTGGACGGAGAGATTCAGTATCTGACGCAGGAACAGGCAGATAAGGATGCTGCTTCCAAGTGCTGCGATCCTGTTAACCTACCCTCAAGCTGAGCGCGCTGTGGCTGGTTTCTTTCACATAAACGGTAGGAAAGCAGAGAGAGGGGCCCGTCAGTCAGCGCCGCTCTGATTCCCGTGCCTGCTTTCTGTCGCCTTCAGTAATCTTCTCACCAGGTCCTCGAGGTGGGAGAGAGAAAGGTAATTAGCGTGAGGCTGTGGGAGAAGCGTCCACGGCGACAGGGCCTTAGTCATCGTTACGCAGGATTACTGTGCCATGGGAACTCGGGAGGATTCAAATTAAAACAGGGCCTCGGAGTGTCAGTGGTTTACCTTTTTTGTTCGTTTGGCTCTTTATTAGGCAGCAGCTGCTTGCGTGTTTCTTCTGTGACTTTAGCGCTAATGACAGTAGCAACATCCTAATTATTAGAGGCCTCTAAATCAGCTTTGATTGCGACATAGACAAGGGCAATCTATTAAAGACCTCAGGCTCCGTAGAAACTCAGAGGTTGTAGTGGAGCCCATTAGCCTCGTGGGCACTCTCTTCCTCTCCTTTCGGATCTCGCTGCTGCTGATTAGACCTGGCCCGTGTCTGTTCCAGACACGACTGGGTGCATCAGGCTCTTTGCGCTCAGGAAAACTCAACTTGGGAAGCTTGCTCGCACCCTCACCTACTGCCCTCCATTACTCTTCTGTCCTCGGAATCAACCACAGACTGAAAAGGAGCAAGGGAAATGGACTGAACTCTCGTGACGGTTTGCACAGCTTCTTCCCTGTCTTATCACAAAACCATATTCTAAATTGTCTCCTCCACAGCTTGTTGCCTTTGAGCCATCTGCTGAGGTTTTGTGCATTTCTTAGCTCTCAGGTTAGCAAAATTTGCTTATGATTCGTTCCCAAAATGTCCTCCTGGTCAATGAGAGTCTCTTTACAGATGTTTCAGGTTCCATTTCTAAGACAAGAGCAGAAAAGACAATTCTGGGACATTTTTACCCCTCATGTATTAGAGACAAACCACCTCTGTCAGAAAGTTAAATGTGTGACTGGGATGGCTGAGTGCCCTGAGTGTTGCTTTCAATCCCATTGAGTCTGTGGTCCTGGCCCCTGCCCAACCTTTAATTTCTCTGAAGTCTCACAATGGAGACGTTACTGTTGTCCGCTTGAGCAAATCGATGAACAATAGGACAACAGTGCTACAGCGCTACCCTTCTCCCTGCTGCTTCCCACCAGAGGGTGTGGCAAGTCCCTCCAGCCTCTTCCCAGCAAGGATGGCTCTGAATGCAGAGGGTGGGAGGGGAGAGGTGAGCACCCCACTGGGAGTGGAGCATGGAGTGAGGGGACCAGGGAGTGCACAGCTGTGCCCACCACCCAGTATCTTTGTCCCTCCATCTTCCTGTTTTAGACACTGCAGCCTGCTAGAGAGTCTGTGCCAGGGGTCCCTGCTGATGGGATAGAGATGAGGGAAATATGAAGACTTCAGAGAGGGAGCTGGTTTTCAGTGTCTCCCGCCTTCTCGGTTATGAAACACTTAGAGTGACGGCAGATGCCTGGTGGGGAGGGTATGGCTTGGTGCTGCCATCATTTGTGACCTCCCCACACGTAAGACCAGGCGGGGGGGGGGGGGGGGGGCTAGGGATGCTTCCAGCATCTGTGTTTCTTCCAGGTGCTCTTCCTGTTGGGGCAGGTTTCACTGGAGCTGGTAAATCTCTGCCTGGGGGGCAGTGGGCTGTCAAAGCCTATACCTGTCTTCCTGGATGATGGATGCTGTCAGGCCTGCCCCTCCAACTGTGCTCTCGAGCTGTGTCCTTCTCCTGAACTGGCCCTCGCTCCCCGCAGGGCCCTTTGTTTCCATTAGGACTGGTCAGCTCTCGCCACCACGTTGCTCAGCAGAATTCTGCAGACTGCACTGCATTTGTTTCCCAGGCATGTGCTTGTGAAACCTCTGCCTTCAGCTGATCCTGTAGTCCCAGTCCACAGGTTGGATTCACCTTTGCCCTCACCCAAGGCCTGTGTGGACTAGGTGCCCCTGACGGTGGTGGCAGAAGCACAAAATCCCAACTTAACCAGCCCTGCGCCCAGCCTCCCCCTGCGGTACAGCCACTGACCTCCCACTCATCAAACCCAGACAAGCGACCAAGTCCATGTGACACATTTGTTGAAGAATCGTGTCATTGCCCTACTGTCCCAGAGCCTGGCCATATCAGGTCACTCACTCATCAGACGACTGGGTCTTGCCCTTGCCGTTCGTAATGACACGTCACTCTGTCTCTGGAAGGGTCTGGGTGTGGCGCTGCAGAACTTGGGGGAGAACTCAGGACTCGGACCCAGGAGGATGTCCGAGGAAGAGCCTCTCTGTGGAGTGGGAATATGGGTAGGACATGGTCCTGGGACCTACTAGCTGGACTTCCTCTTAGAAACTTGAGGTTTTTCTGGTATTTGTCTTAAGAACCCTGACCTTGCTTTCCCTCCTCCTGAGTCCATACATCCTCAGGTGTGTACACGTATGTACCCCACTAAGCCTGAATTCCCTTCAAGGGGAGAAACTGCTCCCTAAAACTTCCCTGTTTTCACCTTAGCCCTACCCAGTTCCAGAAAGGATCCTGGAGAATGCCTGTACCGTGATCAAGTCATTGGCTTAACTTGACTTGTGGTGACCACTACGAATTTGGAATGATATTTTCCATGTCATTGTCATCTTTCATATTAGTGATAAGAAGCCCTTTAAAGATGATCAAAGCTGGCAATTGCTGATAGAATCTTGTGCAATTAGAAAGATTTTGTATCTATAGCCTACCTCTGTTGTAGCCTCTAGCCATAGGTAGCTAAGTATTTCAAATGGGGACCACAGAAATAAATGTTTATTTCATTTAATGTAGATGTTTCTATAAGTAGCCGGTGTGGCTATTTATTATAATTGACAGTGTAGTTCTAGTTCATTCCTTTGGGCCCAGAGTTGACCTCAAGAGATATTTCAGTAGATATTTCTAGAATAGACCCACCAATCAGTGACTGGGAAAGAGAAGTGACTCCTACCCAGAATCACACAGAAAACTCTTAAGAGCCCAGGATGTGGACAAGCTGGTCTGAGTGTTCACATGTGTGTAGACACACCCGCCTCACTACCCCCACTCTCCCCAGCCATCCTGCCCACCCACCCTCTCCTGCACTGCCCACCACCATTCCACTCCACCATGCCCAGCCATTGAAACTCCCACCCCCATGACCCACCATCACTGCCCACTCACACGCCACCCCCTCCCCCTCCTGGGGACAGTAGCTGACCATTCTTCATCATTCTTTCCAGCTGCCTAACAGTATTTGACTACTTCCTGGGCATAAATAGGTGGGAGGGGAAGAAACCAAAAAAAAAATTATTTTTCTGTCTTTAGTAATGTGAAGAGTAAGCATTAAAAACTCAATCGGACATCAAATAATTTTTACAGAGTAGAAATAATATATACTTCCCATCCGAATTAAAACACGCGCTCCCAGCAATTTAATTATGCAAATGTGATATAAGCAGCAGCGAAACAGTGTTAAAGGGGAAGAATGAAGATTGATAAGCTGAAATTTCCATTGACATTTTCCTTTTTAATTTCCTCTTTTGGCTAATATTATGCTGATTTTCATGCGCTGCTTAGGTAGAGACTTTCTTTCTTTGTGATAAGTGCCTCTATAAATTTATGCAAATAATATTAATCACTGTGGAGGAAAACAGCAGCCATCACCACCCCGGCTGCCCCCACGTTCTGCGGCAGTAGCAGATGGGTCTCTGGCACGGAAGGTGCTTGGAGCAAAGCCACAGGGTTCTGGGGAGACAGCGGCTTCCCTCCAGCTGCAGGGAGAATTCTGGAGTCGCCACCTGTGTGCTCAACTTTCCTGAGAGAACACTGAGGCAAGCCGTGACTACAGCTTGTGCCCCCTCGGTCCCCGGCCCCACGCTTGCCCTTCCTGTTGGGAGTCCTGGCAGTGCAGAGCCCAGGCACAGACCACGGGAGCCTTGTTTGATTGTGCCCCACTCACTGCCCTGTGCAGAAAATGTATTGTTTTACCAATGGGAGGTTTAGGCAGCTCTGTGTCTCTGATCCCCACCTTTCTAGCAACTCGAGCTTGCTCTGCATGACCGTGTCACATTTCACTAAGGGGTGTGTGTGTGTGTGTGTGTGTGTGTGTGTGTGTGTGTGTGTGTGTGTGTGTGTTGCTTCTTGTTTCTTAAGACAAGATGCTCTAAACGCTTGATGGCAGAGGGCCCAAGTCACCTGTGCCTGGGAAAGCCCAGGTGTGCATGTGCCTCCCGTCACGGTGACGTGGCTGGCTTTGCAGTGGTCTCCCACGGAGCCCCCACACCAGTTGTCTGTGTTGGAGGAAGTGTCACTGCATAGCAGGAACAGAGAAGGGGCTGGGAGGGCCTGGGCAGGGAAGCGACAGAACTCAGGGCTAGAGAGAGTCTGTGCCCTTAACCAGGGCCCTGTGGAGGGTGGCTGCACCCTGATTCCTGGGGGACTTCAGAATCCATCCCCAATGGAGAAAACCCTGGTAGGGTTTTCCCACACGGTACTCAGGTCAGCCATTGGCAAGAATCGCCCTGTGTATGTGTGATGTGTGTGTGTTGGGGGGGGGCGGGGAGGTGGGGTAGATGGGGGCATTGCTCACCAGGCACTTGTGTCTCTCTGGGCACCTGGGCAGTATGGCTGCTAGGCCCAGAGCAAGCTGCAGAGGGACATGCTGCCCTGGGAAAAGAGGCTCGCAGGGACTCAGCAGAGCACTGGCCACATCACCCGGAACCTCCCCTAGAGCCCAGGCCACACCTGCTCCCCCGCCCAGGGCCCTGCATTCTCCTCCCACCCCCCAAACATGCGCGCGCGCGCACACACACACACACACACACACACACACACACACACACACACACACACACACACACACACACACACACACACACACACACACACTGGCCTCCTAGAGCATCCAGCACTTCCTGGCACCGCACAGCCAAGGAACTGGGAGTGTCTTCTGAATGACTTTCACCTCTTGGGTTGCTATGGTGTTTCTACAGCCATCTTCCAAATTTTGCATGAAGCAGTGGAGAGAATTTGTGGCAAGACCAATGGAGAGGGAAGTTATTCCTGGGAGGCGCTACCTGGTGGAGCCGCCACCACCACCACCACCACCACTAACCAGGGAAGCCGGAAGTTCACATTGGGCATGTTTTTCCCCATTCTCAGGCCTGCTGTGGCAGGATAAGGATCCAGACCTCACAGACTCAGCAGGGACAGGTTCGGCCCGGAGTGGGGGATGGGCTGCCACCTCTAGGGCTGCCTCCCCAGCCTGGGTCACCTTTGTGGAAGAAGACTGGGATTCCGGGTGTCGGGCCCCTCTCTCTGCAGCACTCAGATCCTCAGGGGGACAAATTGGACACCCGGACACTCAATTTTACTTCCTCCCTTTCAAAGAAGATGTGCCTCCGCAAGGCACTCTCGGCCGAGCAGAAATGCTATTTTGAAGGTGAACATAAAAGCTCTCCCGGCCAGGAAATTGCTTTGTTCCATTTGAGAAGCTGCGGTCTCGGCAGCGAGGAGAGAGGGTGCGGGGCTGAGAGGCCCTGATGAGCTCTCATCCCTGACCCTGCGGTGTCCGAGAGGAGGCCAGGCAGAAGGCTCCCGGGTGTCCCCAACCCCCGCCCCGCATGTCCCTGATCATAGCGCCTCACGCCCTACCAGCGCTGCGGTTTCTGTGAGGACAGGCCAGGAGGGTGACGCCCGTGGCTTCTCCTTTATACCTCCCTCAGCCTGGCCTGGCACCCAGCTCCCTTGGCTGTCGTCAGCATAGAAGGCAGGGGCGAACATTTTAAAGGGAAATTTTTGATGATTTGTTATCAGCGAGTGTTCGATAGGTAGACGCACGTTAGAGACCTAGACACCCCACCCCACGCCCGTCACTCAAATTCTTGGGCTAAAAAGGGGTGGTGAGTGGGGGAAAAAAATTAAGCACATCTGTGCATGCCCTGAAGCCAGATTTGGATTCACCTTGTGTGTGATGGAGGCTGTAGCCTCTGAAGCCAGACTGCACTGAAGAGTCCACTTTGGGAGGTGAGGACCACAGTCCGTCGGGTGTGCAACACACTGGAAGGTGTTTGGCAATTTCATTGTTGATAGGAGAGGTGAGCGGTGATTTCTACCTGAGACTTTCAGAACACTGGCAGTGTTTGCACCACGCACATGTGTGGACATTTTTTTTTTCCTGCAGTAGCCTCAGCTAAGCCAGAGGTATGGATGGACCACTCAGTTACTCGCCCGTATCCCACTTCACTGCACAGAATGGGGGAGGGAGGACTGAGTTTGCTAATAGCTCATGATGTTGACTCTGTCAGTCTCTCTGGGCCTCGGTAAGACGCAAGTAGGAAGATAAATCCCATAATAAATCCCACTAAATGGTATTTGCAAAAATGTTATGACCTGTAAGCATTCCTCGTGCAAAGTTACTCTCACCCATGTGCTGGCACTGAATCGTTGCAGTGTCGCCTCCAACCTCTTCAGAATCTCAACCAGGCTAGAACTCAGCTTGGTTGGGGAAGCGGAGTTCCAACTTGGTTGAGATTCCTCCCTGGTTCCCCAGCAAGTCGCTGACAATGGGGCTGTCCTTCCTCCATGGCGTCCAAGCGTGTGCACCCCATTCTCCCAGCCTACTCAGGGATTCAGTCCTGCCCAGTGCCACCCTGTGCCAAGCTAAGTATCTGAGAAAGCCAGGACCTACCTCCTGAAGTTAGTGGTTTGATAAAGGGGAGTAGACAAGATTCTTGGTGTAAAGTAACAAGTTTATTCTCCATGCCTTGGAATCAGCCTCACGCCAGCCTCTGTGCCCTGCTCATCCCAGCAAGTTCTTCCTTCCCTTTAAACCTTAAAGGCATCGATTCTTTCTCCTTGGGTTGCACTTCAAACTGAAGGGGAGAGAAGAGAAATGGGCTTTTGCACTTGCTCAGAAATGGCATGAGACAGAGGGAGAGTCTCACCACTTTCCATATTAAGCTAGATCCAGAAACATGGGAGAATATTCCAGAAGGGGCTGGAAGTTCTCCCAGTGTTGCCGGTGGCTCGGTAAAGCGGGAAGCAGGGAGAGTGACTGGGGAAAAGAATGTTTCCTGTTCTCTGCTTGACCCACTTCTGCCACCAGCACTCAGAGAAGTGCCTGACCCAGGCTAGGTCAGTCCTAACCTCAGCACAGGCACTGGGGGTCCATCACCTTTCCCTTACAGAAAAGAATTGCAGGAAGGGCAAAATGGTGAGGCAAGATCGTTTTTGTTGAACTTTATTAAGACCAGAGGGGAGGGAAAGAGAGAAGTGCATGTTTGAGAGATAACACAGGTTTCTCCAGAGTAGAATTAAGAAGTAAATAGATATAGAGGAAGCAAGCGAGATTTATGCTCCAGGGAGAACATGGACTTGAAGAGCAATCCCTGAATGACATTTGGGGGGAGATTTTATACAGTTTTTCCATCTGTTTTTTTTTCCCTTCTGGCATTTTGCATACCTGGAAGTTAATGTGGGCATTGTCACAGGAAAGCCTTTTGTACTGTTGATGCTCTTCTTAAAATCTCACGTTCTTTCTAGCTTCTCCTTTTCAGGGGGTTCACCCTTCTCTGGAGGGGATCTTATGGTTTCTGCATCTGGGTGTTGCCTCAGGATTTATATTTCAAAGGGATGTGGCCCTCATGTCCTCAGGCTCCTTCAGGGCTAGGGAATCTCTTTTAAGTTTCATTATTCCCCCAGAGTGCATTTAGCAACCCTCCCACCCCATTTGCCAGCGACAGCACCACCATTCCCTGTACATTTTCTTACAGCCTTTTGGTTAGTTTGTTTGGGGGCACACCTGGCAGTACTCAGCGCGTACTCCTAGCTCTTTGTTCCAGAGATCCCTGGTGGTGGTAGATCCGGTGCCAGGGATTGAACTAAGGTCAGCAGTGTACAAGACTGTACAAGATAAACCCTGTACTATCCAGCCCTAGTTTTCTTGAAAGCTTTGGACTTTGTAGGGAGAGGCCTGTAGGGCCTTTGTTCCATTCCACCCAGAGTGTTGACTGCTTGTTCAGAGCACTGTATCACTGTATCACGGTATCACTGTCATCCCGTTGCTCATCAATAAGCTCGAGTGGGCACCAGTAATGTCTCCATTGTGAGACTTGTTGTTACTGTTTTTGGCATCTCGAATACGCCACGGGGAGCTTGCCAGGCTCTGCCATGCGGGTGGGATACTCTTGGTAGCTTGCCGGGCTCTCCGAGAGGGACAGAGGAATTGAACCCCAGCTGCATGCAAGGCAAACGCCCTACCCGCTTTGCTATCGCTCCAGCTGGCTTGTTTTGATAAGGAAAGTTTTCCTTGCAGGGAAGCTTCCTTACTGGGGAGGTAGATTTTCCTGCCCTGGGGGCCTGCTGGGAATGGCTGGATCTAGAACTCAACTTGTAGTTAGGGGAGAAAGGGCTTAGCTGTTCTGAGACTGGGCCCTGACAGGAGCCAAGTTGGTTCAGAATCATGCTGGTCCCCCAGCAAATTGCTAACTATGGTTCCATCACCCAGTATGCCTTGCACAGGGCTGTTTCCCCCGTGCTGTGATGGTCACCGGGCCTCCTAAAATGGCTTGTCCTTCCTCTCCTTTCTCTATTTATCTCTCATGGAAAGTTGGTCTAGACCGGCCTTTTCTATTTTGGATTAAATATCTATTTGGGTAGCAGAAGGCAGTTGGTGGTACTGGGGGCTACTCTCAACTCTGTGCTCCAGGAATCATGAGGTGCCAGGGATCAAACAAGGATCAGTGTAAGGCAAGAGCCTTAACTTCTGATGCTGTCTCAGACCCTTAGGTTAGGTATTTCTCTTTAAGAATGTAGAGCATTTTTTTAAAATACAGGTTGCTTTATGTCGATGTCTTTTTCCCTGTTTAAAAAAAATTATTTTTTGCAGATTCCTTGATTGGAGCCTCGGGGTGGGACGCTTTTTAAAATATTGACAATAAGAAATCGTTTAGGCAGAGGGCTAGTGATACTCAAAGCCCAAGTAAGGCCTCTCTTTGTCCTTGGTTCTGACACGCACCCCCTTCATGTCTCTCTGCCTCTAGGACTTACACTGGATTGTAATTACCAGTTTCCGTGGTGTGGGTTAGTATTTTGCACAGGATTCTTTAACAAAATAGCTCTTTACTTACACACATCACAGGCCGTAATTTTCTTACATCTGGTGCCATTAGTGGTTGTGACATTTTTGCAAGAGGGAAAGAGTCTTTCATTTTATCTTACTATTTTTTTTTTGTATTTTCAGCCTGTCTCCAGAAAATGTTAGCTACCACCAAGATATATTTTGATCATTCCAATCCCTACAAAACTACTAGGAAGATGAAGATATGCTTTACCTAATGCTTTAGGGATTTATTAGATAAATGAAAGATGTAGATGAATAGATCAAGACATGGATGATGCCCGTCATCAGGCAAGAAAATGTGATTCTTCACACTCACATCATCTTTTTTTTTCTATTTTTTGGCTTTTTGGGTCATACCCAGTGATGCACAGGGGTTACTCCTGGCAGTGCTTGGGGGACTATATGGGATGCTGGGAATTGAGCCCAGGTCGGCCTCCTGCAAGGAGGCTCCTGCAAAGCCTTACCTCTGTACTATTACTCCAGCTCCCCACTCAGGTCATCTTAACTTAGGAGGAGGCTAAATGGTATGGAAGGACCAACACCTTAGTTCCTAACTCAAGTTAAGCCACTATCCTTACTACAATGGTTTCATGACTTTATTTTCCATTCTGTTTGTCCAACACACAAGACTGGTATAAATAAAGAATCCCATGGCATTGTTTTTAAAAGCCTCTAAAAATCAGTTTACAGTGGTCAACGTTTTGTTTGCAGTTCTGAATAATTAGGTCTTCGCCTTTGTTGGCTTTTTCTCTCTACTTCAACTCTCTGAATTCCCCTGCCCTTAACTCTCTGTCCCTAAGAAATGGTCTTGACTGTCCCTTTTTTTTTCTGTCCATGACTTCCATGTTGTAGCAAAATGAAAAAATTCATTTTTTTTTGCAGCTAAATATAAATACTGCCCTTTTATAGCAGTGCTGAGTGTCATGAGACTTGACTGTTTTCTACAATTTTCCTAAAGTGTTTTAATATTTGGCTGCCATTCACAAATTTTGATGTAGATCCCAAATGTGGTAATTCAGGGTATTGGATTGGATTAGCTTTGAAATAGAAAAGTAGATTTGTTGGTTTGTGCTTCTTCGCCCCCCACCCCCTTGCCTAGATGAAGTCTCTTCCTGAGAGAAAATAAATCAACCAGAGCTCACACTTAGACTCCTCATGGATGTTTAAGAAGGACTCCTGAGCTTCTAGGATCTAACACCCTAAGATCTTCATTTAAACACTAAAACAACATACATATTTTCACTTTTGAAAAAATATTCTAGAAACTAGCTGCTAGATATATATCTTTTTATCTTATTTGCTACTCATAATACTCTCTTGTGATCTTTGGTTTTCTGTATTTTATGTATCCTAACTTTTCTCTCACTTTTGATTTTGTTTTTTCCTTTGTGAATCCGGCTATTATTTCATTGGACTTTTTAATGCACTATGTGTGTGTGTGTGTGGTGTGTTTCTTTTTTGGTATGTCTTTTTTATCTCTATTTTGTGAATGTCTGCACTAATTCATTTTTTATATCCATCTTCTGACTTTTTGCTTGCTTTTTATTCTTTTCTAGTTCCTTTAAGTACAAGATTAGATTTTTGGTAGTTTCCTAAGATAGGACTGGATTGCGATAAACTTCCTTCTTACTACTGCTTGGACTGATTTCATATATTCTTTTTTTTTTTAGCTTTTTTAAACATCAGATTTATGAAGTTGCTCAGAATACAGTTGTTTCAGGCCTTCAATGTTCCTACATCAATCCTACCACCAGTGTGACCTTCCCTCCACCAATGTCCCCAATTTCCTACCCATCCCCAAAGCCTGTCCCCGTAGGCACAAAATAATTTACTGTATACTGTTTTTTACAACAAAATTGTAAATGAAATTATCAAAAAATAGATCAGTAAAATAATTGTTACATTTGTCATTAATGTTACTAAAGTCACTGTCTGAGGATTTACTGAGTTGGTTGGTGCTAATTGAGCTTTCTGTATTATTTTGTTTGCTCATTGAGCTTAGTGGACTTCTATGCAACTTTCCCATCAGATTTGCTGGCTTGTAATAGACTGTTAGTACTGTGAAAGTTGGAGGGGTCGTGTGGATGCCTATGCAGCTGGATGCTCCAAAAACATGCTCAAGCAACTCAGGATTGGAATCTCTTCAAGATTAGTTGTGGACCTGGGCTGATTTATGTGCTGGGAATGTCTGGTGTTGGTGGGGACTGCTGGGCCTTTTGACAGGTAAGGAACTGGCCTGCTTCTATTCCAAGAATACCCCAGAGTTCTCATTCCAGAGACCAATCTACCTGGGACGATTCAGCTGCTTGGTATCTCTTCACACTTGTTTCACTTTAGTTTTAAAAGAGTATTTTCGATTATTAAAGCTTAGAAAGACATCTAAGAGGAAAGAAAAACTATGCCCTAGTACCTGATAAATGGCAGTTTTCATTTCATCATTGATCTATTCATTTTATATTGCTGAACATTCATTAATCACATGCCCTTTATAGGACTCTTAAGAAGAATAAGGAGTTTATGGATGGTTAATTGGAGCTCAACTAAATTATTAAGGAACCCTCATTAAATCTAAATAGATAAAACAAAGTGCTAAGAAATTTGTCTCAATTTTAAATATTCAATGAGTCTGGCAACAGCCATGATGATGGAAGTGGATTTAGAGAGAAGGTTCAGTTTTTGCACTGAGTCTAGGAAATGCACTGAAAAATGAGAAATGAGGAATCCTAAAAGACACTTTGGGTTCTCTGAGGTCAGGAAGGTAGACAGAGAACAGGGAGAACAGGGAGAACCTTGCAGAGACATTTTCCTCTGTTTTTACTCTATTCTTTTTCTCCAAAAAAATAATTATAAGGGCAAGGAATTAATATGTCATCTTATATTCTATAATTATATATGCTAACCAAAGAACACTCCATATTTTTGAGTGATTTGTGTATGTGAGCTTTCAGTAGCCCTGGAGTAGGGCTGGGGAGAGCTCAACAGGCTGACATGCATGCTTTGTATGCAGGAGCCAAGGCTTGATTTCAGGCACTGTATACACCCCCCTAGCCCACCCCCAAGCACCACCAGGAGTGGCCCCCCAAAGCAAGCAAAATAGAACCGTGGACTATATGCTTCGTTGGAATGTCTGGCCCAGTTGAGTCTGCTCTCCTGATGAGTCCCGTAACTGTACCACTGATAAAGTATTAGCTCAGTCCTTGACCAGAGGAGCTCTCCACCCTCACATAGACCCCCTTGCCTGACTCAGTTGAGGCTATCCAGGTCTCTCACTCTGAAGCATGGCTGTGGATCAGACCTGCATAGCTGACAGGTTAGGGACAACTCACTTCTTTTACCTATGTGGCCGCTGTGCCTGACGGGAGTTTCGAGACAGGCTAAGAGTGAAGAGTAGGAACTTGAGGCTGCCTTGGCTTTCTGTGAGATAGGAATGTGTGTGCACACATTCAAGTGGATGCTTGAATGTGTGCACACACATGGGCAACCGTTTGGTCTTTGGGAAACCACAATACCAAGGGTAGCACCTGTACAGATCTCTTGTGACCCCCACCCAGACTATCTCCTATGATCCCCTACCTGCACTAGATCTCCTCTGATCATGTACCTACACTAGATCCCGTATGATCCTGTCTAGACTAGATCTCCTATTACTTCCACCAACATCTGTGATCCTCTGCTTGAACTAGATCTCCCTGTGACCTCCTAACCAGACCTATAGAAATGGGTTCTTTCTCTAGACCTGCCTTTGTTCTTCTCAATTCAGTTCTTCTGACTTCTCTAGCCACTGTGAGCACAACAGTCTGACCCCAGACTACCGACCCAGGTTGGGTTGCTCCCAAAGGGTCTCTTGTATGGGACTGTTCCAAGGACCCAGGGGGAAGTAAAAAGGTAATAAAAGGCCCTTTAAGCCTCAGAGTGCTGGAAGCAAAGAGTTCTGTGTGGTTTTTAATGATTTAGGGGTGAGCAGTGCTTTCAGTCTGTGTCTTGACTCTGAGCTTTGATGTCCCAGGTGTCCCTCACTTTGGTCTTGCCCATGCTTCTTACAGTTGTCATTGCTTGTTCATGCTCAGCTGGAGTCACTGTGCCTAACTCGTGGGTAGGTTTGTAAACCAGTGGGAAAGTCATCAGGTGTAACAGAACTATGCCTTTAAGAAGCACATAGGCAAGCACTGTCGAGGAAGTGAGATGGTGTCTGAGCCGTGACCAGCCTCGGGAACTGTCCAACTGTGCTGATATTGCGGATAATTTGTAAAACGCATTAAGAAAAAAGTGAGTATAGGTTCAATTTCCTTGAAAAAACAAAGATCAATCCCAAGACTCTTGGGGAAGGAGATAAGCTGGTAGAAATTGATTGAACAGAACAAGGAGGAAATAGGCATGAGGGGATGGGGACAGTGCAGAAGCCTTCTTGGGCTGGCAAATTCTAATCTCCCCAACACTGACTCCAGTGCTCCGAGTCAAAAAAGGTTTGGTGACAGCAGTTTGTAAAAGCTGTGGTAGGAAACAGCTTTTCGCTTCAGGGGAGAAACACATTTAACTGTCTAGAGAGGAACCACTGGGTCTGCAGAGGTGAGGCTAATTAATGTGATATTAATCTAAGACATCTTCATGCTTATACATGTTAGGAAACCTCATTCTAATGCATATATTTTAGTAACCCATGAGTTTCTGGTTATTTTTTTTTATTCCCTAATGCAGCACCATTAGTCAAATTATTATGCCTTTGCAATAAATAACCTTTTTTTGTGGAGAGATTGATTTTTTTTCTCATTCAAGTGATTTAAAACCCTCCAATATATAAACAAAGGTGTTTATCACACTGTTTGTTACTAAAATCTTGGGGGTAGCACTTTCTTCGGCAGCACGTATACTAAATTGGATCAATACAGAAATTAGCATGGACCCAACATACAAATTCATGAAGCGGGGCTGGAGTGATAGCACAGCAGGTAGGGCATTTGCCTTGCCCGTGGCCAACCTGGATTTGATTCCCAGAATCCCATATGGTCCCCCGAGCACCTCCAGGAGTAATCCCTGAGTGCAGAGCCATAAGTAACCCCTGTGCATCACCAGGTGTGACCCAAAAAGCAAACAAACAAACAAACAAACAAAACCAAATTTTGGAAGCATCTCATATTTTCCCCTTTGGTATATAGAATAACAGGATGAGGGGGGTGCAAGATATTAAAAGGGAGATACCTCGATCACCCTTAACCATAGAGTATCGGAAAGAGAAGGTCAGGAAAGGAAAGAAATCAAGGAGGAAAGAGGCAGGTGGGAAATAACAGGGGGAGAAGGTGGGAGCTATAGAGGTGTGGCACATGTATATATCTAAGCCTCAAAGCCAGCGATGCTGAAAGCAGGCGTTCCAAATCACAACAACCAAACTTTAAAATGTTTTTGTATAGGAAGCAGGTTGGAGGGTAGGAAGGAATTTGGGGACACTTGGTGGAAGTGAAGTGATGCTGGTGGTGGTTCTGGTGCTAGAACATTATATGCCTGAAGCACAGCTCTGATTAACTTTGCAAATCATGGTGCTTAACAAAAAATTAGACCACAACAACAAAACTTGGAGTAAATTTAAATGCTCATCAGTAGGAGGCTTGTATAAATGAAAGAGATAAGACTCAATATCTAGGTAAGGAAAAGTTGATACCAAGTTTTACAACTGTATTTCTAGTAGAGTCCCATTTGTAGAAATACTAAATATATCTAACTACTTCAGTTTGGGAAAGGCTCTGTGAGGAATAAGTATCAAGCCATGAATAGTATATCCCTCCCGCAGTGGAAGTTGTAGAGGGAAAATTCTAATTTCTGGATAGGTACTGACTTCTAGCATTGGGGGTTCAATGAATACATAGTTTTTTCCTTCAAATCTCTAGAGACCCTATGTATTGTATTTTACTTAAACTGAATTTACTGCTCCCCAGATGGAGCCAAGAAGTTTAGAACATCTAAAAATAAACAACAAATTCAGAGATCTCACATATTAAGGGAATAATAAATGCCAGCTAACCCTGAGAGTTGGTCTACAGAACTGAGTTTACCAAGAGGGGAGCTGGGCGGACACCTGGGACAATGGCCATGGTTGCTGACCCTCCGTGGTGGCTGTGGTATTACCGTATTAACAGTATTGGAAGTCATGATGCCAAAGGAAAAACTGGAAAAAAAACAAAACAAGAAGCAGAGATTTCAAAGAAACCCAAGTGGCCAAATTGGTGTTCCTTCTTGTTCTCTGTTTAAGAACTTGAACTATCTATGCAGCAACTTGGCTGGCTGAATGACAGAAGCCAGTCAGTCTCAAAGGTTTGATTCCATTTATCTGACATTCTCAATACGAGAAATCCACAGTCATGGAGAAGAAACTAGTGGTTACCAGGGCGGGTGGTGGCGGGGTTGAGGGGTGGGGAGGGGGGGTGTCAAGAATAACAGAAGGGAATTACTCTTGGTGGTAAAATAGGTCAGTAGCCTACTTTGTTGGTTTCGTATTCTTGGGGGTGGGGGGTGACTGGAGGTCGCTTCCCCAAGAAGCGTTCACTGTTCCTGCCCTGCAGTGCCAGCTTCTAGCAAGGTCACACCCTGTGGTTTGGGGGTGGGGGGGCATGTGGTACTGAGCATGAAACATGTGGTTTGAGGAAGCCAGGCATGCAGTCCAGCCCTCTGAGCTATCTTCCTGGTCCTAGAATTAGTAAGTGGTATCTTGTGATGGCTAACATGTAATTTACATGCTGAATTTATACATGTATACACAGAAAAGTCCATTTTGCTATTCAACTTTAAAAAAAAAGATGTTGAAATAGCAAAAATAAATGGGAAAATAAATGAATAATCCAAGGAAGAGGGAACCCAGGAAGACTGTGTCTCATTCTGCACCCGACTATAGCTGTGGTTTCCTGACCACCCCTAATCCCTCTCACTCTGCAGAGCTTGCTTAAATCAGGGTTGGTTGCACTGCAAAGCCAGCATATTAGCCCCTGTATTATCTCTTCGCCCCCCTTCAGCCCACTTTTTAGTCTTACAGGGTTCTGACAGCTAGCACATTTTCCTTCCCAGTCTCCTGGCATGTCAGGCTCATACACACCAGTCTTTATCTTCACTAACCCTGGGTCACTTTTTCTAAAAATCCCTGAGAAGGGAGATCACCAAAATTTCTTTCTACTCCACCTCTGTCTCCCTGAGAGAATCTGTCCCCCTAGAAAAAAAAACAGGTCTGCATGCCACCCCCCCTCCCTGGGGCCTCCAGTTTCCTCTGCCTATGTCCCTTTCAAAAGGATTCCTGTTGGGTTCCCAATGTTGTCACTCTTTATATGTGACTGTTAATTGCATGGCTGGATGCTAGTTGAGGTTGCCGGGGCACTATGGCGCCGCATAAATACAAGTTATCATCCTAATTAGCATCACTGCATACTTAAGCAGGTTTGAAACCTCCGGGCCTTCTCTGGCTCTTCCTAGGTGTGTAGTTATTATAAAATTACTACACATCTGGATGTCTTATTTCCATAATTGCTGCACTTGAAAGGTGACTACTGACCTGTTCTAGAATGAAAGGTGTTAATTATGTTAATGATCAGGAATTCTGAAGCAGCTTCTCTTTGTGGGTCCTGGAGAGGGGTGTGGGTTCCAGAGAGAGCCCATGAAGGCAGAGAGACCTGTGACCTGGGGTCAGTCTAGGAACAAACAGACAGGAAAGGGCTAGAGAAAAGAATAGGGAAATTCCTAAAGGAAAAGCAAATTAGGAATGGTCAGTGAGGCGACTTGGTGATGTGATTAAAAAAAGTGTGCTTGATAGAACAGAGTAAATTAAATAGATCACAATTTGGTATCATTTGCTCCTGAACAAAATGCGCCATGTTTATCCAGCAAGATACTTGCTTCCAGAGGATCAACAGAGAAGGTGCTAGATGGTCTGGCTTGGTACCTTCCAGAATCCAGGCGCTAATCTCCACATCTATTCTCAGCGCAAAGATAAAAAGAAAATGAAATGAAGAGAAAGAGAAGAAGCAAGAAAAGAAATCATTCCAAAATAGAAATTCTGCATTAGTTAGTCTGTTTTTCCAAAGTTAAGAGCCCGGCCGTGAACATGTGCCTCTGTGCTCTGCAGACATGTCCTGCTGGTCAGAAAGGATAGGCTCTGGGTTGTCCCCTGATGGTTTGTTTGGCCAGTGGTGCCTCTGTCCTCCGTCCTCCACTCCACCTCTCCCAAAGCCTCTATCTTGTACTGTTCCTACAAGATAGGAATGACCTTGTAATCATTCAACTATCTTATCCTCGTGAGAAAGAGTGAAGTGACAAGGGAGAATGGAAAAAACCCTATGGAAAACAGCTGAAAACTTAAAAACCAAAAACCTTTACACATAACCCCCAAAATACATTTTCAATGTGTGCTTTATTTTTTATTCAAAATCCCCAGGTGGTACCCAGTTGACTCTGGCTTCTTTTTTTCTTAAGTCTGGCCCGGTCCTAGTCATTCTCCATCTGACACTTTGGTAACAGAATCGTTGGCTTATCACAGTCTCTCGCCAGTGTATGCTTCTGTGTCTGTAGAAGCACGTGAATATAACTTTCTCTCACTTAAGGTTAATACCTTTCGCAACTCTCGGAGGCTAATCTAGTTGAAGAGGAGAGTTGGGAATTGTGGCGGGCAGGCATTTCAATCACAGATTCTAAATTGCACTTTGGTTAATAATGAAATTCTTGCAGGAATTAGCTGCAAACTTGTATTCAAGAATCGAATTTGAAGAGTTGTCTGTATTGATTTGTGAGGTGTAGCGGTGCTTCTCGTGATCTGAATGCTGCAGCCACGCCGCCTGCAGAGACATCGGGAGACAAGGTTAGAACCGTCTGTTCTTGAGAAGCCCAGGCTTTGCTAAAGTGGACCGTCCCCACTAGTGGGGGACCTCAGAGCCATCGTGAAAGTGACTTTTCCTGGGGTATAATAAAGGCCTGTTTTATGTAATTACATAGATAGAGTCATTCTTTCATAAATATCTTTCTGTAGATATATGAAGAAGTCATGTAGACATATATAAAGTTATACACATCAAAGCATGCATGTACATACAATCAGACATGGATAATGTATTTTAATTTATAAAATTCTATTGCTTCATAAAAACCACCTTCAGTGCCAGGAACTTCTCTTCTTATACACAATTTCTGTGTCTCTGAAAACCGAAACATTAACATAAATTCTAGAATTTACTGACTCTTTACAAGTATTCTCATTTCAAGTAATTGCTTTGCACGATAACACAAAATCTGGCTTACTTTCTATATTTAATTGGAGTTTAACTCTTATCTTCCTAAAGAACCAGTGAGTTATTTAAATTGAATTTTTTTTAGAAGTTTGTGTCTCTAAACCACCTGTAGTTTGTCTTAATTCTCCAGACTCCCACTGTCTAGGCTTCTTCCAGATACTCTCATTTTTTTCAGAATGACCAAACTAATATTGTCTTTCAATGAAAAAGAGTGTTGTGCCTTTAGGATTCTTCGGAGAAGATTGCCGTTCTGCCCATCCACCAGTGACTAGACTCTGAGTGTACAGTAGCAAGCTGTACTTTAATGAAAAGCATATCATATAAAGCATCAGAAAATTGTAGGTTACACAGTGAGGAGATGAGGGATATTCTCACCATCGTAACAAGCCCTGCTGGTCCTACCCTTTCTCCCTGCCGTTGCAGATGATCTCATTTGGCTGAGTAATTACCTCCTTTGAAAAGATAATCATTTGTTTTTACTCTCATGGTGCTAATGTTTTTCCAACCTAGGACTTTAGCACAATACTTCCTCAACTCAGGAGTGAAATGTGTACAGTCTATCACGAAATGCTAGTTGGAAAACAAGAAAACCAAAGGAGACACCTATCACCGAACAAGCTGACAGGAAAATGCCTTTAGATTACATTTGATGGGGCCAGATAAATCCAAGGGTTAAGGTGCTTGCCTTGCATGCAAGCTGAGCCCAATTTGATCACATATGGTCCCCCAATCACTGCCAAGAGTGACCCCTGAGTACAGAGCCAAGAATAGTGCTGAGCACTTCTGGGTGTGGTCCCCAAACCCAAAACTCCCTTCTCCAAATAGTAAATTGCATTTGGTGAAATGGAAAAGACGGTGGTGATGAGCAGAGGCCTGTGAGAAGTGGATGGCCTCTACCTCAAGCCTTGGCTTCTGTTCAGACCAGAACAGAAGCAAAGGCTTGAGGTTTTTCTCTGTTTTTCCCAGCCCCACCATCCATAGAGGCCCATTACCTATCAGGACCTGTGCCAGCCCTCCTCTGTCTGCATCCTTGCTTGTCACTCAAGCCTCTATCCCCTCAGTGGGTTGTGCCTTGTTTTCCCCAATTCTTGAATTACGACAGACTCTTCACATCTTCTCTCCCTGCCAAATTAAGCAGGCACCTATATCTCACGACTTTTCCAGAGTATCTTCAGGGTACTCAGGATAACTCAGGGCAGACCCTCCAGGACCTCATGAATGAGTATATATTCACTGGTTTCCTCACTCAGTTAAGCCATCTTCTGCCGAGAGTTGATTCCTGGCAGTTGAATAGAGGCTGATATATTGACACGAACTGGAGGTCCCCACCCCAGGGACCCAGCCTGTATTTGCTCCATGCCCCCCTTGTTCCCCTAGTATAGGCCAGGCCTACCTGACAGTCTCAGAACTTGCTCAGCGAATGGCAGGAAGGATGGGGCTGCCGTCTGGATGCTGAGGCCGCAGTAAAGTAGTTGCAGACTCAGAAGCCTGAGTTTTGGGGAGGTCTGACTTCCTTCTGGACTTACCTGGTAGGGGGCAGGCACAGTTCTTCAAAACAGAATGACTGGGGGGCTGTCGTGATAGCACGGTGGTAGGGCGTTTGCCTTGCACGTGGTTTGATTCCCAGACATCCCATATGGTCTCCCGAGAACTACCAGGAGTAATTCCTGAGTGCAGAGTCAGGAGTAACCCCTGAGCAAAAAAAAAAAAAAAAACCAAAAAAACAAAAACAAACAAACAAACAAACAAAAAACAGAATGACTGGAAACCCAGGCTTTGCCACCTTTCTCACTCGTGAACACAAGAAAGTAACATACACTACCCATAAGAAAGGGAAAGCATTTCAAATCTGGTTTTCTATTTAGCTCTCCCAAGGCCTTCTGATTGGTTCCTTGATGCTTTTAAATTACAGTTATTTTGTTGACTCCATAAGAAACTCCCCTCCTGTCTGTGAATCTCCCTTCTAGACTGCCTGTGAATGCTGATGCAGTGCAGCTCTGCCTGGCTGGGCGCTCTCAGTAAACGCACAGGTATCTGCCAGGGCATAGTCAGCTCTAGAGCTCCGATGTCAGCTCCTGGCTGGCCAGTGAGGAACGAGCTCTTCATAGTACAGGAGGGCTGAGACTACTGGAAGTGCTTAGTCGGGCTATCAATTATAATTAACAAAAATGCCCGTTTCTGGGACACATAGATGAATACAAGCCCGTATACCATGCCCATTGTTTGGTCATGTGGTGTTAAATCAACTAGGATTTTTTCCATGCCCTATCAAATATTCACTCACACACAAAGAGTACTCTTTTATATAGGTATTTTTGTGTGTTTTTTTTCAATTTAAAGAAATGATATTGTAATACCATCTTGTTTTTTTTCTTTACTTTTTAAACTGAACCCAGCCTTATGCTTTTAAACTCCATTTGAGTGATTATATGTGCATCTGTCGTTCTTTGCATCTATGAGCCCTGGTTGTAAAGAGCTGGTGCTTGTCCACAGGTGTAGAAGGGTTGAATCTACTCTGATCTAGTGTATAGATTCAAAAGGGGACTCGCAAGCCATAGGGCGTGAACCTGTCTTGTATCAAGCAACTGCGTTAGTGTGTTTGAAAGAGTGGCCACATCAGGTGGAAACCTCCCACGGCAGTCTTGGCCCCTACACATCCTTGCCGAAATTTGCTATTCCCCGCCTTTCTGTGGGCCAGACTGTTCCGGCCACCTTGATGGGTGGAAAGTATGATCTCCTTCGAAATTTCATGTTTCTCTGCAAATAAGGACTTCTGTGAATTTCCCTCTCGTCTCCTCGGCCAGTCCCTCTGTTGGTTTTTCTGTGTGGTTTCTAGGCTGCGCTTCTATAGCTGCTCCAGAGCTAGATCTGAAGACACAAATGTTACTTCCTTACCTGTCATGTTTGATCATTTTGTGACGCCCTGCAGTGACCAGAGAAACCTCCCAGTTTGCCTTTGCTTTGTAGTTTGAGAGCCTTGCTTCACCAGGCTTTTCCGCATGCACAGTCATAAATATTACCTTCTACAAAGAAATTGTGTTCTCTTCACCTTAAGATTTTCTAAATGTGGACTAATAAGCCTTTGGCACACATTTATTTCTGCTTCTTTTTAATTTGGGTGGAGCAAAAAATAAAATCAAATCTTGAACATAGTTTTAATATGTTTGCAGTGTAAATATAGCAGGCACAGTAAAAACTGAGCGTTGGTAAGTTGACCAGGAATCCATAGCCCTTCTTTCTTATACCAGTGGCTCCCAGACATTAGTTTATGGGAATCACCTGGGAGCTGTGTACAACTGTAGATTCTTGATCCTCCCAGAGGTTCAGGTTCATAAAATCGGGGCTGGGGCTTCTGCTTTGAATCCAGTTCTAGGATTCCAATATAAGTGATCTGCAGCTTGGACGTGGAGAGACCCTGCCTATCTGTATGTCCTCCTGTGGCAGCTATATCACTCTATGAAACACCATTCTCAACCACCCACATAAGGGATTTTGAGCAAAGTGAATTTCTTGGAAGGTTTACTGCAACCTAGTCCAACATTTGGGTCTGTTGGGAGAGTGCTGGTGTAAGGAAACCAGGCTCAGTAGACAAGTGTTGCATATTTTTTTCTGCTAACTTTGTTTTGGTTTGGGGGCTGGGGGCCACAGCCAGCAGTGCTCAGGGCTTTACTCCTGGCTCTGTACTCAGGAATTACTCCTGGTTGTTCTTGGGGGACCCTATGGGGTACTCGGAATTGAACCTAGGTTAGCCACATACAAGACAAGCCTACCCACTATTCTACCTCTCCAGCCTCCCCCTAGCCCCTTCCCCCTGTCCTCACCCCCATTCTCCTAACTCTTTGCACATTATTACTGTTTCCAACAGACACAGACATCATAAGGTTTTTAAGAAGCTTAGCCACCTTAATTAATATCTCTCTTTTCTTTACAGGGAGACCCTTAAAGTTAGAATGGAAAGGTGAGATTTGGGAAGGAAGCACCAACTGCCTTCCCAGGATCCAGTTTTTTCCCTTATTAGTGGAAAAATAAGAGCCAGAGAGACTTACAATTAAGGTCCACACAGAATGCCAAGCTTTTAAAAAATAATTCCAAGATATAATTGTTAAATTGTTGAATCATAAAACCTGTGCCAAAACAGCCTTGATGACTTAGTTAAAGGCTGGGCCTCTGTGAATCAATTCATGAAATGATTCAAAATTGAGAGAGCTTTTCTCAGGACAACAGCAGGTGGATGTTCTCAGTACCGGCTTAGGTTGTGGGACTGGACAAGGTTAGAGGATGGTTCCTTTAGTCCCACAGAAATTGGAGGAATTCATGATAGAAAGATGAGGGTCTTTGGGAACCCAGCACTCTCCTGATTATTGGAGAATATGCTGTGATCCCAACTTACATTACTGAGTTCACCATCTCTATCAGGTAATTGTAGCAATACTGTCTGGATTGATACAGCATCATCTACATAGGGTTTCTCCAATCATTATTATCTCGTAATAATATAGGATGTTCTTTGTCAAGTGCCCACAATGAGATGGATGCGTTAACTATTAAATCCTCCCAAGAACTAGTTGTGGAAACAAAGAATAATTTCCTCTAAGTTACATAATCAACAAGCAAAAAAGTTAGAATCAGCATTCAAGTTGTAAGTTCTCCAGTCATGTAAGTCTAATTTATTAATTTAACCCCTCAAAAAATTTTATTTTTACTTAAACCCAAACTTTTAAAGCACAGCGTATTTATATTCTCACTGAGTTGTATTAGTTATAAGAGAATTTTGTGTCTGTACACTTGAATAAAATGAGCATAACTTTAAGAAATCAATGAAAGAAGCAGGTAAAACCTTGAGCTCTCCATTTATAAACTGAATGACTTCAGCTTCATCATTTATTGATTCCATGATTCTGGCAGAGTGATTTAGCCTTCCTGACCACAGATCTATTTATTGGAGTCAGTAGTATTAGCCATGTGTGTGAGATACTCTCGGTAGCTTGCTGAGCTCTCTGAGAGGGCAGAGGAATCAGACTCCAGTCAGCTGTGTGCAAGGCAAATGCCTTACCTGCTGTGCTATAGTGCACGGCAGAGCCTGGCAAGCTACCCGTGGCATATTCGATATGCCAAAAACAGTAACAACAAGTCTCACGATGGAGATGTTACTGGTGCCTGCTCCAGCAACTCGATGAACAATGGGACGACAGTGATAGTGACAGTGATAGTGATAGTAGTATTAACCATTTTGCGTTGTCCATGAAAACTTACAGGGTAGAATATGATACATTTAGAAAGTATCAAACACATGGTAAACACTCAGTCAGTGCTAAATGTTTAAAAAAATTACTGTGGTGAAATAATAGCATTTGCCAGGTTGGAGGTGCCCAATATGTGTTTAACACATACGGTAAAACAATGCATGCAGTGATTTTTTAATGCATGCAGTGTGCGCGCGTGTGTGTGTATGTGTGTATGTGTGTGTGTGTGTGTGTGTTCTCCTTTTGGCTTTCCCAAAACTGATACCATTTTAATCTCCAGCTCATTCATGAGGGGTTATGCTAACAAACACAAAATGACACAAAAAGTTCTTCTAGATCTTTTGAGTTATTGGGATCTCAGTGAAAAAGAGGTGTCTGAAAACCATCTGGTTTGGATCATAGGTTGTTGTCTCCAGAAGTTTCTTGTCTGAGATCACAGTGTTCCTCCCTCTACACTGGAGAGAAAGACATAACCTTGGGCCCATTGCAAAGGTTACTTCAAATCTCCTCATAGTCACTTAGATGTTCTTCAGAGACTTCTTGTGCTCATTTTCATAAATTGAGCTGAAGTCAAATAAGGGTCCTGATTCCAGAAATCATGCAAAAGTTATCTAAACCAATTTTATATACCTGCTACAGACCTTTCTAGGCTCAACCCTTTATAGTCTAAAAGCCACCATAAATGGTCCTAATTCACTCCATAGTTCTTTTTAAAACCAAAATAACATACGCTGAAAGTCAATTTTTCTAGACAAGCATGTACTCATCTACCAGTAATGGTTTATCGATCATTGTGGCCCTTTTATTCTAAATGCCACCCACTTTGTTGTAGTAAGCCATGGTTGGCTACACAATGTTCTACTGGTGGTGTCCAAGTTGGTATTTTTTTAATAGTTTCTCTGTCTGACCCTGACTGGAGCAGCCACACTGCTGATTGCCAGGTGCTGCCGCTCCCCCAGATTGACTTAGGTGATTTGCTAACCTTGTTTATCAAAATCGCCCCATAGACACCTCAACTTGAGCTCCAGATCTTTCCACCCATACTCTTTCTAGTGCCCAACTGTGTAGAGGGTTCCCCTGAACATACTTTGAGTAATGGTCACTGCCATTCAAAAGCAAAACAAGTTTTCCTTTGTGGCGTTACTTCCAGGCACTTATTTTGCCTCCCAGTACAATTCTATTTACTCTTAAGAAAACTAACATTTTGAACTAAAACTGGTTATATTTCTGCCTACTTACTGAATTCACATCCAAACCCAGAGTATTCCTTTTTATTAAAGTATGCAACCATACTTTAAAAATAAAAAAGGAAAAAAAATTGGTACAAACCTCACAATTTAATACAAACCAATATGGGCTTCATAAAGTAGAATTTGTTCTACAAACTTAAAAATTGTGTTGAGACCCATATTTTTAAAATATTTTCTCAATTCTCTGGGCTAGAGAAGATTTATCTCTTGCCACTTTTGTCTCAATGCTCAGAATGGAAGAAGTCAACTCAGGGCTTTTTTTTCCTAGTATTTTTCACCTATGTTTCCTCTCAAAAGAATTTTCTCAAGAGGTGAAATAGAGTTGAGAGTATTTTTTGCCTTTAAATTCATAAATGGTTTACATTAACCCTTGCAACAGCCACATTAGATACACCCTTATTTAAAGGATCAATAAAACTGCATCAATAGAGGAGGGAGGTGTGCTGACTAATTACCTACTATGAAAAAAATAACAAGGACAGGAGCTGGTAGCAACATTCCCAACCAAAAGGTGAATCTTTCTTGTCTGTAATCTTTGGAAGCTAGTTCCAGGCATGGTAGTTCCAGTTCCTTCATGCGTGAGGCTCTTTTGAGTGTGCGGAGAGTGGCCTTGAGTATGGCTGTAGCTGGTTCCAGAGTTCTTCAACTGTTGAGGCTCTGCTCCCAGCGGAGAGGGAAACTTAACCCACCCCCTCTGAGGGACCCCAGTGAAGACAGCCAGGTGCAGGGAACCAGCAGAGGAACCCAGGTGTGAGGAACCCAGTGCTGTGATCTCCAAGGCTGCTGGATTGGAGCTGGGCCTTTTCCACCCAGATCCCCCATTTTCCAGTAACTAGGCAGTCACACCCAGAAACTGCCCCTGTCGCCGTGTAATCCTATCAGTGACCAACAGCCAGAGACTATAAAACCAAGCTCCAGGAAGAGAGCGACACAGAGTCTCTTGCCCCCCATGCCTGTTAAGTACCATCTTTTCAAAATTTAGCAGTGTTTTAGTTTAGTTTGTCAGTACTTCATTTCCTTTTTCACTGGACAAGAGTTCATGATATGAACACAGCACATTTTCTATACATTTATTAGTTAATTGTCTCAGTTTTCCCCCACCTTTCTCTATTGTTGAATAATGCCACTGTACACGTATAGAGATGTTTTCTTTTTCCTTAGGTATATACTTAGGAATGGAATTGCTGGGTCTTATGTTAGCTTCATATTCAATAATATGAGAAACTCTCAGATTCTTTCCAAAAGTGGTTCCATTGCTTTTCATCCCTATCAGTAATGTATTATAATTTTCACTCTTTCAAATCCTTATCATTGTCAACCCCTTGACCATTTTTAGTAAGCCTTGTGGGTTACAGAGTTGTTTTGATTTGTATTTTCATGATGGATAATGATATAATGCATTCATGTGCCTTATTGGGCATTCGTTTTATCTTTGTGAAAGACATGTTTATTCAGATGCATGCCCCATTTTTTAATTAAGAAAGGCTGAGCGAGACTCAGTCAGGGAGAACATTTCCAGTAACTGAGACCTGAAAGTTCCCAGATCACAAAATGTACTAAAATTTACAATAATTAACTCATACTGAAAATAAACAAGCCACCTCTAAGAGATCACTGACATTATTTGTTGTGAAACTTTGGATTATACATACTCCTAAATAGCTCATATCTTTCAAGGAATTTAATGTTAAAATTTCAAAATGTTCATCACTACCCTGGTTTTCTTGTGTTTCCAAGCAAACAATGCTAAAACTTAGTGCCCACAGTCAGGCCAGAGCCATAGTAAAATGGATAGGGCACTTGCCTTGTAAGCGGCCAACCCAGGTAAGATCCCAGGCACCTGGTATGGTACCTAAACCACTCAGGAGTAATTTCTGAGTACAGAGCCAGGAGTAAGTCCTGAGCATTGCCAGGTATGGCCAAAAAATATTTTTAAAATGAAATAAATAAATAAAACTCAGTGAAGTAATGTTTACTTGTTGAGAAATATAAAATGTGGCTTGAACTCAGTAGCTAGCAGGCACTAACTTCTCCATTCCCCGGTGCATCAAAAGCTCTTCCTCCTGGCGCATCTAACTGAACGCATCTAAGGGTTGGAATCATCTAGAGGCTCACTTAGGTCTGACCATCGGTGCCTACTGTCAGAGGGAACATGTATACATGACCTCTTTATGAAGCCTATGCTTACCTAGCCCATTCTGAGGATGACCCTTTTGAGTGGATCTCAGAGAAATCAGTCCAGACATTCTCCCTATCTGCCACCTGTTACCATGGTCTGCTGAGGAGAGAGGGAAATTAGACTCCACTTTTTTAATCTATGTAATTTTATTTTAATGTCGACAAAAGCCACAACTGGTGATATGATTCTAGAGTTGAAATAGATTAGATAACAAAGCTTCAATATTAAAATCAGTAAGTATAAAATCAATTAAAATAATTTTTTATGAAAAAAGTGTTATATATTATCCTAGGGTTGTTAAGTGCTTGTCTAAGAGTTTAATAAGCTGTTTGTTGCACTTGGAACCTTCTGTGTTACTGTTTTTGTTTACTGAGTTTTGTTTACTTCTATGTTATTTTCACATTTGATTTGGTGTGTTCCCTCCTCAAATTTCAGTATTGAGGAATTACTCCAGTTAGATAGGTAACTGGAATTACTCCAGTTATATAGGTAGTTAGATAGATAGATAGTTAGATAGATAAGAGTTAGTTAGGTAGTCGAGTTCTAGATCTGGGAGTTGACATGCAGGCAGAAATGGGAGGTGGGAGTGGCTGCCAGTGCTTCCTAAAGTAGAGGAGTTGGGGAAGCTGCCCACCTTGACTCCCGAGAAGATATTAGTGCTCAGCCTGGCACCAGGATACCTGAAATTATTTGAAGCTTGCTGTCTCTGCAGAAAATATTAGCAAAGCAGTGAAATTGAGCCTTGGTGTGGCTGCAGTAATGGTGTGCAGGGGCGGCTGCTAGGGCTTTGGTAGGGTGGGCTTTACTCAGCCCACCCACCTCTTGAAAGTGCCCCCATTTTCAGCAGTGGGGGAACGACATTCATGAATTTTAGCTGCTTAGCTTGCATCTCCTCAGAGATTTAGTAGACTCCACTTTTGATGAGAGGATTGTCAAACAACTCCTGGGCATGTTTTTAAATTTTTTTTTGGCTTGTTTTGTTTTGTGGCCACATCTGGAGGTACTCAGGACTTACTCCTAGCTCTCAGATCAGGAATCTCTTCTGGGACCATATGGGATTCCAGGGATCTATCTAACTGGGTGGGCTGAGTACAAGGCAAACTCCCACTCTTCCATCTCTCTGGCCTGTCTCGGTCATGTTTTAAAGACACTATAGAACTAAACTCATGAAACTCTATAGTTTTAAGTTTAGCATCGCTTTAATATTTTAGCTCAGGGTAAATTTTTAGCATCTAAATGAACTTCAAAAACAAGAAATGCTGAAGTAAATAGGTGGGACATTCAGCAAAAACCAAAAAAAGCTTTTAAATAAATTAATTAAACCCAACAAAGGGAAAAGGAAGAAAATGCTAAATATGGGGTGGGGGGATAGTGAAATAGAAAATAATGCAACAATGTATATTGGAGTGGGGGGAAAAAATTCTTCAGTAATGCTAAGAAATTTATACAACTGGCTAAGGACATGCAGAACAAATAAGCACCAAAAATAGGAGCAGCAGTTAACACTTAGTCAGCACCAGTGGTTATCATTTTTGTTGCCAAGGTCTGATCTAAGCATATTACGTATATTAACTGGTTTAATTTCACAACAATATGAGATTGCTTCTTTAGATAATCTTAATTTACGGATGATGAAACTGAGACATTATACAAGCTAAATAATTTGCCCATAGGACATACAGTCACAAATTGCCTTATTACTCTGGATTTGGACTGTATTAGTATTTATGTCCCTCTTTTCATTCCTTTTCATTCGTTTCATGTCTTTTGTTCCTCTCAATCAGCCTTTTCAGAGCTTTGTCCACTCTCCTCTGTTGGCCTTCTCCAAGAACCATCTCTTACCTTTATCTCTTACTTGTATTCACTTTTTATGTATGTTCATTTCTGTTTCATTCCTCTTTGCTCCGGTACTATTTTTCTTTGATTTTTTCCCCCTGCTTCTCTTTTTTGGGTTTATCAAGGAGAACATGCAGTGGGCTGTAGAGCATGCTTGGCATGCAGGATGCCAGGGCTTGATCCTGTATTGCTGGTACAGGTATATGAGTATCATCTGGGAGTATCAGCCCAACCAGCACTACAGGGTGTGTCCCACGAACAAACAGCCAGACAGCAACAACAACAACAACAACAACAACAACAACAAAAAAAAAACCAGAAGTCATGTCTTCTAGTCTGTTAGCATGAGGAGCTTATCATTTTTCTCATTTTCGGACATTTTTCTTTGATAAGCCTTAAAATCTATGGACTCCTCTGTCAGGCCTCTTTCGGTCTGCTGCTCAGTGGGATTTCCAGTTTTCTTATCTTTTTTTTTTCCCCATCAAGTTGTGATGGGTTTGTGATGTTATGGAATTAAGAGCTTTGCCACATATCTCAGTGTGTACTACTGTCACTACCTCCCATCGCTAAAGACCCAGCGCCATCCCCAAGTTCAACAAGACCCCTCTGCTCTTTCCTCCCACCCTCCTCCCCTTTCCCTCTGATAAATGTCAAAGTTTTCAATGAGTCTAGGAACTTTGTTCTTTCTTGCCAATTCATCTGGGCGAACACAGCCAATAATTATCTTTCACTTCCTTAACTAAGAATTCACTTTGCATGATTACCTTGAAGTCCTTCCTTTTTATCCCAAAGGGCACAGTTTTATCTTTCTTTTGGATTTCAGGGTAGTACTCCATTGACTATATAAAGCATAGTTTCGTTAGTCAGTCCTTTGTTGTAGACATTTAGGTTGATTTCATATTTTGCTGATCATAAATCATATCCCTACGAACATTGGAGGCAACATTATCCTTTTGAATTAGTGTTTTCATATCCTTTCTGAATAAATGCTCAAATGGACTTTGAATTGCTGAATTATCTGGAGTTCCATTTTAGTGTTGTCTAATTGCTGTGGAGGTTCACCTGGACATGCTGGGGGGAAGAGGCAGATGGAACAGTGCCACGTTGATCCTGTGTACATCAGCGCTACCTCACAAGCCATATTCCAGCCCTTTATTTTTAGTTTTTAAAAAACTCTTCATACCATTTTCCGTATGAAGTGCACCAATTTGTATTCCCAGCAATAGGATACGAAAGTTTATTTTCTCCTGATCATCACCAATTCTTATTTTCTAATCATTTTGACATGGTCCATGTTATATGGGTTAAATGAGAAAGTATTGTGATTTTAATTTATATCTCCTAATAATGAGTGATTTTTGAGCCTTTCTTCCCTCACATGTGAGCCATCTATATGTCTTCTTTAAGATGGGGTCTATTCAGGTCTTTTTGCCCATTTTAAAAATGGAATTGTTTATTTTCTTACTATTGAATTGTTGTGAATTCTTTATGTATTTGAAATATTAACTTATAATCAGTTGTGTGGTATGCTGACATCTTCCACTTGTTATGTTGATTTTGTGCTGATTTATTTTACTGTGTAAAACATTTTGAATTCTATGTGATGCCATTTATTTGTTTTTATTTCTCTTATCATTGGAGTTGAGGCTCCAAATTTATCTAATGTTGACACCCTGGAGTGTATCACTTTGTTTTCTTCTATATATTTTATTGTTTAAGTTCTAGTATCTAAGTTTTAAATACAATTTGAGGTGTGTGTGTCTAGAGTCAGAGATTGGATTTTTCTTATGTTCTTTTATGCATGTGCCAGTACAGTTTCCCCAGCACCATTTTCTTTTTTTTTTTTAACACTAAGAATTATTTTATTTTATTTTTTTTTAAATTTATTTATTTTTAATTAGAGAATCACCGTGAGGGTACAGTTACAGATTTATACACTTTTGTGCTTATACTTCCCTCATACAAAGTTTGGAACCCATCCCTTCACCAGTGCCCATTCTCCACCACCCGTAAACCCAGTGTCCCTCCCACCCTCCCCAATCCCATCTCCCCCCCACCCCACCCTGCCACTGTGGCAGGGCATTCCCTTCTGTTCTCTCCCTCTAATTAGCTATTGTGGTTTGCAATAAAGGTGTTGAGTGGCCACTGTGCTCAGTCTCTAGCCCTCATTCAGCCCTCAACTCCCTTCCCCCACATGGCCTTCGACTACAATGTAGTTGGTGATCACTTCTCTGAGTTGACCTTTCCCCGGAACGTGAGGCCAGCCTCGAAGCCATGGAGTCAACCTCCTGGTACTTATTTCTACAGTTCTTGGGTGTTAGTCTCCCACTCTGTTATTCTATATACCATAGATGAGTGCAGTCTTTCTATGTCTGTCTCTCTCTTTCTGACTCATTTCACTCAGCATGAAACTTTCCATGCCCATCCACTTGACTACAAAATTCTTGACCTCCTTTTTTCTAACAGCTGCATAGTATTCCATTGTATAGATGTACCAAAGTTTCCTCAACCAGTCATCCGTTCTGGGGCATTCGGGTTTTTTCCAGATTCTGGCTATTGTAAACAGTGCTGCGATGAACATACATGTGCAGATGTTGTTTCGATTGTACTTTTTTGCCTCTCTGGGATATATTCCCAGCAGTGGTATTGCTGGGTCAAATGGGAATTCAATATCTAATTTTTTGAGAGTCGTCCAAATTGTTTTCCAGAAGGGCTGAACCAGTCGGCATTCCCACCAGCAGTGAAGAAGGGTCCCTTTCTTCCCACATCCTCTCCAACAGCGGTTGCTTTTGTTCTTTTGGATGTGTGCTAGTCTCTGTGGTGTGAGGTGGTATCTCAAAGTTGTTTTGATCTGCATCTCTCTGATGATTAGTGATGCAGAGCACTTTTTCATGTGCCTTTTGGCCATTCGTATTTCTTCCTTGGTAAAGTTTCTGTTCATTTCTTCGCCCCATTTTTTGATGGGGTTGGATGTTTTCTTCTTGTAGAGTTCAACCAGTGCTTTATATACCATTGATATCAACCCCTTATCTGATGGGTATTGTATAAATATCCTTTCCCATTCTGTGGATAGTCTTTGTATTCTGGTCACTGTATCTCTTGCGGTGCAGAAGCTTTTTAGTTTAATGTAGTCCCATTTGTTGATCTCTGTTTTTACTAGATTGCTTAGTTCCGCCCCAGCACCATTTTCTGAAGAGACTTTCTGTTATTCATTGCATAGCTTTGACTTCCTTTCATAGGTGAGATGTCCATAAGTGTATGTCCATTCGTGGGGGTTTACTGTTCCATATGAATTTATTTCTATGTTCTCTATTCTATTTCATTGATCTGTTGCTTGTCTTAGTTCAGTACCCTACTGTTTTAATTACCATTTTTTGGTAATACAGTTGAAAGTCAGGAAAAATGATGACGCCATTTTTCTTTTTTCCTCAGAATTGCTTTGCTATTCAGGATCCCTTTGTTTTGATAAAAATTTAAGAATTTTTTGTCCTATTTCCTGATATGTATTGTGTTGAATCTCTAGATTTTTTAGGCAAGATGGCTGTTCTCATAATACCTATCATTTGAACCCATAAGTACAGGATGTTGTTCATTTTTTTTGCAGTAAAGTCTTATCTTTTTCAGTGTACAGGCCTTTTATCTCTAACATAATCTCACCCTCTTTTTGTCTACAGGCTATATCTCTTTTGGTTGCAACTGTAGATAGAGTTATTTTCTTAATTTCCCTGTTCTTCAAATCATTGTGTACATATATAAGTATGCAATATTTATGTGAATTGATTTCATATCCTGCCACTTTACAGAACTCATTATTTCTAGTGGTTCTTTTTAGTGGAATCTTTAAGATTTTCTATGTATATTATCATGTCATCTGCAAATAGCAATAGTTTAATTTTATTTTCAATTTAGATTCCTTTTATATCTCTTTGTCCCATAATTACTTTGTCTAGACTTCTAAAACTTTGTTGAAAACTCATGCTAAGAATAGTTATCCTTGTTTTGTTCAAGACCTTAGGGGAAAAACCTTCAGTTTATCATTGTTAAATATAATGTTAGCAGTGGGCTTGTCTTGTATACACTATATCATGTTAACATGTATTTTAGTTCTAGTTTATTGGAATTTTTTGAAATTACAAACGGATAGTGAATCTTGTTGAACTTTTTTTTTCAGTATCTGTTGATACGGTCCATGAGAGTTATGTTCATGTGTTATATTACACTAATTGATCTGCATATGTTGAAACATTCTTGCATCCCTGGGATGAATCCCACTTGATCACGATGAATGATTCTTTTTATTTTATTTTAGGCACTTTATTTATAGTAATTATTGTAGCAGGCTTCCATGCACGAAACACTCTAACACTACACCCTCCACCAGAGTTTCAGCTTCCTTCCACCATGGTCCTAGTGTCCACCCTTCCTATCCAGCCCCCACAACCTTCCTTAGTGATAAGCTTACTGCTAAAGATCAGGTCATCCCATTTGTTTATGTTTGCTTCCACTTGCATGGTCAGTGCTGTTTCGTCCTTAAAAATGCTTTTAGCTTCAATGTCATGGAGAGTTCTGCCTACATTTTCTTCTATGAACCTTATAGATTCATGTCTGATATTGAGGTCTTTAATCCACTTTGATCTGACTTTTGTGCCTGGCATTAGACAGAGGTCAGAGTCCATTTTTTTTTGCAGGTAGCTATCCAGTTTTCCCAGCGCCACTTGTTGAAGAGGCTTTCCTTGTTCCACTTTGCATTCCTTGCTCCTTTGTCAAAGATTAAGTGGCCATATATTTGGGGGTCTGTGACAGGATATTCTGTTCCATTGGTCTGCAGGTCTGTTTTTATCCCAGTACCATGATGTTTTAATTACTACTGCTTTGTAGTAGAGTTTGAAGTTGGAGAAGGTGATGCCACCCATCTTCTTTTTTCCAAGGATTGCTTTAGCTATTCGTGGGGGTTTACTGTTCCATATGAATTTCAGGAGTGTTTTATCTATTTCTTTAAAAAATGTCACGGGTATCCTGATAGTGACTGCATTAAATTTGTATAGTGCTTTGGGCAGTATTGCCATTTTGATAATGTTAATTCTCCCTATCCATGAGCAGGGGATGTGTCTCCATTTCCTAGTGTCCTCCTTTATTTCTTGAAGTAGTGTTTTGCAATTTTCCTTGTGTAGGTCCTTCACCTCTTTGGTTAAGCTGACTCCAAGGTACTTGATTTTCTGAGGTACTATTGTGAATGGGATTTTTTTTTTTTGCTTTTTGGGTCACACCTGGCGATGCACAGGGGTTACTCCTGGCTCTGCACTCAGGAATTACCCCTGGCAGTGCTCAGGGGACCATATGGGATGCTGGGATTCGAACCCGGGTTGGCCGCGTGCAAGGCAAACGCCCTACCCGCTGTGCTATCACTCCAGCCCCGGGATTATTTTTTTAATGTCTCTTTCTTCTCTTTAATTATTTGTATATAAGAAAGCCATGGACTTTTGGGTGTTGATTTTGTAGCCTACCACTTTACTATATCGACTTACTGTTTTTAGGAGCTTTTCTGTAGAGTCCTTAGGGTTTTCCAGGTATAGTATCATATCATCTGCAAAAAGGGATAATTTGATCTCTTCCTTTCCTACATCAAACTAAAAAGCTTCTGCACTTCAAAAGAAACAGTGACCAAAATACAGAAAGAACACACAGAATGGGAAAGAATATTTACCCAATACCCATCTGATAAGGGATTAATATCCAGGATATACAAGACACTTGTAGAAGTGTATAAGAAAAAAACCTCCAACGCCATCAAAAAATGGGGAGAAGAAATGACCAGAAGTTTCCTCAATAAAGAAATACAAATGTCCCAAAGGCACATGAAAAAATGCTCCACATCCCTAGTCATCAGGGAGATGCATATCAAAACAACAATGAGATATCGCCTCACACCACAGAGACCAGCACACATTCAAAAGAACAAAAGAAACCAGTGCTGGAGTGGATGTGGGGAAAAAGGGATGCTCCTTCACTGTTGATGGGAATGCTGACTGGTCCATCCTTTCTGGAAAACAATATGGACAGTCCTTCCAAAACTAGAAATTGAGTTTCCATATGACCCTGCAATACCACTTCTGGGAATATATCCCGAGGATGCAAAAGAGCACAGTAGAAATGACATCTGTACCTATATATTCATTGCAGCACTGTTCACAAAAGGCAAAATTTGGAAACTACCTGAGTGCCCTAAAATAGATGACTGGTTAAAGAAACTTTAGTACATCTACACAGTGGGATACTATGCAGCTGTTAGGAGAGATGAAGTCATGAAATTTGCTTATAAATGGATAAACATGGAGAGTATCATGTTAAGTGAAATGAGTCAGAAAGAGAGGGACAGACATAGAGGGACTGCACTCATTTGTGGAGTATAGAATAACATCACATGAGGCTGACACCCAAGGACGGTAGATACAAGGGCCAGGGGGATTTCCCCATAGCTGGAAGACTGCTTCATGAGCAGAGGGGAGAAAGCAGATGGAATAGAGAAGGGATCACTAAGAAAATGATGGCTGGAGGAACCATTTGGGATGGGAGATGCATGCCAAAAGTAGATGATAATGAACCAAACATGATGAATTTTCAGTGTCTGTGTTGCAGGCTGTAATGCCCAAAAGTAGAGAGAGAGAGTATGGGGAATATTGTCTGCCTTAGAGGCAGGGGAAGGCGGGAAAGGGGGGGAGGTATACCCGGGATATTGGTGGTGGGGAATGTGCACTAGTGGAGGGATAGGTGTTTGGTCATTGTGAGATTGTAACCCAAACATGAAAGCTTGTAACTATCTCGTGGTCATTCAATAAAATTTAAAAAAAAATTGTGGAAGAAAAAACAATGTGTGTCTTAGAAGTATTTGTCTTTGGCTTGTTAGGTGTGAAGCTCTATGTATTTGTTTAGTTGAGCTTGCTAATTTTTTAATGAAATATTCCATATCTCTTCAATTTCATATCTGGCTATCATCTAATTGGTAAATTTATACATTTCTTCCAAGATTCCATCAACTTTGCTATGCTTTGAGGATATTTAACTTGGTGCATTTATTAACTATTTGAGAATTCGTTTATTTAGAAATTTTAGATACCTCTAAGAATAGTTACTTTATTATCTATATTTTAGGTTAATGTAGTTATTCAGATTTCTTTGGTTATTGCTCTCCTTATAGATCTTTATCCACATTCTACTCTCAAGCCTTTTCTATCCTTATGTCTTTTATAGAGTACGAGTCTTCTATTCTTTGTTTAACTTCCTCATTTTTACTTTTTTAAATGAGGGCCACATTGGCGATGGTTTGGAGGCCCCAGGCTTACAGCCGGTGCTGTTCCGTGTGGAGTCGGAGACCAAATTCAGACCTTCACATATGGTAGGCAGGTGCTCCCGCATTCAAGCCATCTCCTCTCATCCCCTCAGTTATACTTTTAATTTAATTGTCTTTCTTAAATTTTCATTATGAAATATCTTTTGTACAGAAAGATCTGTAAACATATTTGCATAATTTAGCAAGTAATTATAATACAAACAGATGGTTAACTGTGATGCAGTTTAAGGAACATATTGTTTTCAGTCCCTGGGAAGCCCTCCTGTTCCCCTCTCTCACTGCCATCTCCTCTCCCAAACGTCACCACTCTCCTCACTTTCCAGACAATTGTTCCCTTGCTTTTCTTTTTAATGATATCATCCTTCCCCAGTGATTAAAAATCAATTTATAATAAAAGCACTTAGGCCTCTTTTTTTAAGCACTTAAGCCTTTAAATTATCCTTTTAGTAGTCCTTTAGTAAAAACTACATATTTTAGAATAAAGGACCAATGAGATAGTTCAACACGCTGAGCACATGCTTTGTGCTCATGCCTAGAGTTGTCCCTGAGTTACCACCAGGTGTGACCCCAAAACCAAATGACAACAAACTTTTAGAATGAGTCTTTTAAGTTCTTTTTTAGTTCTAAATACGTTCCTTTCTTTTAAAAGTATATTATGTGTGTTCTGCTTGTTCACACTGTAGTCATATAGAAGTGCATTATAAATATTTGCAATTTATAAAATTTTTAAAAGACTTTTTTGCTGGTGGTGGTTTTATGGGCCACAACTGATGATACTCGGGTTATTTCTGTTTCTGTATTTTAGAATCACTCCTGGCAGTGCTCAGGGGACCATATGGGATGTGGGGGATTGACCCCAAGTCTGTTGCGTGCAAGGAAAGTGCATTACCTGCTGTACTATCTCTCCACACTGTTTCTCTCAACTGTCTCTAAAAAGGACATCCTAGTGATTTTTATAGTTGGGTAGTATTATGGGTCAGAAAATGCCATCCAGATAGTAGGTTATTGCTCATTCAATGAAATTACTTCAATAACTTAATATATGATCTCTTTTTTGCAGCTTCCCTTGAGTTTGAAAGAAAAAGGGCATGCTTAGTTTTACCTTTCTTTTCCCTTGCTATTTAAGTCAGGGTTCTACAAAGAACCAATAGGAAGTAGGTGTGTGTCTTTAAGTATGTATACATATATGATTGTATTGTATCTGTAAGTGTGTGCGTAGATAAAGAGAGGGAGGTTTATTTTGAGCAGTTAGCTCACACAGTTGTAGAAACTTGGCAAGTCTAAATTATGCAGGGAAGACCTGCAGTTTATAGTCCATGGAAAGAGTTGCAGTTCAAGTCCAAATATCATCAGCAGACAGAATTTTCTTTTGTGGGGAGATAAACTTTTTCTATTAAGGTCTTCAACTGATTGAATATGGCCCATCCACATTATGGAGGGTAACCTGTTTTACATGTTAATATTATTTTTAAAACTCTTTTATGGCAGACAGATTTGTGTTAGACAAATCAAGTTGAAACATAATACAACCATCACATCTGGTGTTTCATTTTTTATCCCTTTATTCTGCTTCTCTCATTTTATGCTTTAGGTTAAGTTTAATGTAAATAGCCCAAGGCTATATTCTGTTGTCTTTATTTTCTCTGTCTCTTATAAGTTTGTTTATTCTGTTTGAATTTATTATAATCATGTTTAGAGTTAGTTTGTTTATATATAATAGGCATTTCACTGTAGCACTGTTCTCCCGTTGTTTATTGATTTGCTCGAGCGGGCACCAGTAACATATCCATTATGAGACTTGTTGTTACTGTTTTTGGCATATCGAATACGCCACAGGTAGCTTCCCAGGCTCTGCCGTGCGGGCAGGATACTCTCGGTAGTTTGTCGGGCTCTCTGAGAGGAACGGAGGAATCGAACCCAGGTCGGCCACATGCAAGGCAAATATGCCCTACGTACTTTGCTATCACTCCAGCTCATATATAACATCATTTGTATCACTTGTCATCCCGTTGATCTTCGATTTGCTTGAGCAGGTGCCAGTAACATTGCCATTTGTCCCTGTCGTGTGCTAGTGCAGCCCAGTGTTATCTGCTTGCTCCAGGAACAGGAAGAGCCTTAAATCGTTCATTCAGGGATTTAATGAAGAAATCTGACCATCTAGTTGGTGGGCGGCCACAAGGTCTTCTGACATCCCATGGAATCCAGTCTGTAACAGCTCTAGTCCAGCAGTCGTCTCTGAATCACATTACATGACTGGCCCATCTGATTTTTGATGCCCTGGCAAATGAGACAGCATCCCTGATTCTTGACCATTGACGGAGATCAGAACCCTGGATTCCTTCTCTCACTTGAGTGAGACGTGATACTCCTAGCATAGCTCTTTGGATTCCTCTTTGGGATACCCGAATAGCGTTCTCATCCTGTTTGTGTAGAGCCCAGGTCTCTGAGGCATATGTTAGTGCAGGAAAAACAGTGGAATCGAAAAGATGTGCCCAGAGCCGAAGTTTCTTCGTCCTCTTAACCACTTCTTCAATGCTCTTGAAAGCATTCCACTCTGCTCTCTTCCTCCTGTGCAGTTCTGGCACCAAGTCGTTCCTCATGTTGATTTCTTGACCCAGGTACACATAGCTGCTGCATTCGGAGATGTTCATTCCATTGAGAACAAATGGAGCTTCAGGGACTAGTTTGTTTTTCATGAACATCATCTTGTTGAGATTCAGCTGCAATCAATATGCCAACAACAGTAACAACAATGGGCCTCATTCACCTGACACTGAAAGAGCCCCCAATATGGCAGCGTTAAGAAAGATGAGCAAGGAGAGGCTGAAAAAATCTCAGGGAAAAACTAGACTGCCAAAATAAAGAAAGACTAAAATGATTGTCTGTACTTTCAACGCACGTACGCTGGCATCAGAAGCATCCATCGAGGATCTGATGGTGCAGGTGCAGAAGATCAAGTACGACATCATTGGTCTGACCAAAACGAGAAGGCATCAATCACATCACGCCATTTTGCACTGGAGAATTGTTCCTCGGAACATGCGACAACAGAGGCATTGGTGGCATTGGTGTCCTTGTCAACACAAACTTGGCCATGAGCATTGATTCATTCGAATGCCTAACAACCTGAATCGGATGATTATGCTTGAATAGATGTGGCTCACTGCCTGCAGTGTCTATCTTTGTCGTCTACGCACCAACATCCAACTACAATAAAGAAGAAATTAAGAGGTTCTACATGGAACTGGAGAAGTTCCATAAAGAACACCACACCTTCTACAAGATCATTGTTGGTGATTTTAATGCCAAGATAGGTCCAAGAAGGTCACCCAAAGAACTCCACATTGGGACCCATGGCCTAGAATGGAACGATCAGGGTGAGAGACTGTCTGAATTCATCATGTCGACCAAGACCATCCATGGTAACTCACAGTTCCAGAATGCCAAATCTAAATGCTGAACCTGGGAGTCTTCCGGTGGACAGTTTCACAATGAAATTGACCACATCATATTCAATCGAAGGTTTTGCCTGACTGATGTCGCTGTTGTCCCAAAATTCTAAACGGGATCAGACCACTGTCTCCTTCATGCAAAATTCTACTTCACGGAGCGGGGACAAAGGTCTGAAAAATTTAGTCTAAGAAGGCAACTCCCAGAATGACCACCAATTGGGAGCTCTTTGGCACTATTGCAGCAATGTGGGAAGATGCCATCCTTGACAACATTGACGAGGAATATGATCAGCTGGTTCAGCACCTCCATGACTGTGCAAAGAATGCCAAGAGTGAGGTGCCACAAACAGATGCCTGTCTTCGGAAACTCTCGAACTCATTCGTTAACGTGGTTTGGCCTGAGCCTCAGGCAACCACAAGCTAACGTCCGAGTTCACAAAGCTGTGCAGAGAAGCAATAAAGGAAGATCTCAAAGAGAGAATAGGAGCAGTGTTGGCCAATTCAGCAGAAGCCAGGAAAAGTATTCGCACTGCTCACCTAGCCTTTGCCAACTACAAGACCAAGATGACTGCCCTTTGATGTCCTGATGGATCTATCACATCTTCCAGAAAGGCAATGGAGAGGATTATTCACGACTTCTACTCGGATCTCTTTGACAGCCATGTCCACCTGCCCACATACCAAATTCCGCAGGATGGATATGTCGTTCCCAACATCCTCCCTTCTGAAATCCAACATGCCATTTCGGCGGTAAAGATGCGTACAGCACCTGGTCTGAAACAAGGTCAGACCCGAACACCTGAAGAATCTGCCGCCACTACTCATCAATACACTGGTTCGGCTCTTTACACACTACCTGTCTGAATGCAAGGTTCCGTCTCAGTGGAAAACCAGCAGGACCGTTCTGTTGTACAAGAAGGGAGACATCCACGACATCATCGGCAACTATCGCCCAATATGCCTGCTGTCTGTCGTCTACAAGTTGTTCACTCGTATAATCCTGAATAGAATATAACATTAGACAAAGGACAACCATGTGAGCAAGCCAGGTTCCGAAGGGGATTCAGCACGATAGACCATATCCACACAGTGACCAAACTCATTGAAGTTTCACGAGAGCTCAAGATGCCGCTCTGTCTAATGTTCATGAACTTAAAGAAGGCCTTCAAATTTGTTGAGACTGAAGCGGTCATCAAAGCCCGAGCCAAACAGGGCGTTCAAACTCAGTATATCAAAATCCTCCGTGAGCTGTATTGTGGATTCACCACCAGGATCTTACCATTCTACAAGGAAGTAATCATTATGTAAAAAGAGGGGTGCAGCAGGGTGATACCACTTCACCGAAACTCTTCAGTGTCACCCTCGAGAACATCATGCAATGATTGGAATGGAAGAAATGGGAGTGAAGATAGACGGTCGGCAATTACACCACCTCCGCTTCGCTGATGACATCGTTCTCATAACGCCAAACATTAGCCAAAGCACAAATGCTGGCCAAAATATCCCTGATGAACACGGATGCAAAGATTCTCAACAAAATATTAGCAAACAGAATTCAACATCTCATCAAAAAGATCATACACCAAGTGGGATTCATCCCAGGGATGCAAGGATGGTTTAACATTCGGAAATCAATCAACATAATTCATCATATCAACAAAAGAAAAGATAAGAACCATTTGATCATATCAATAGATGCAGAGAAAGCATTTGACAAGATCTAGCACCCATTTATGATGAAAACTCTCGCCAAAATGGGTATAGAAGGGACTTTCCTCAATATAGTCAAAGCCATCTACTACAAGCCTACAGCAACATCATCCTCAATGGGAAAAAACTAAGAGTCTTCTCTCTGAGATCAGGGAAGAGACAAGGATGCCCACTCTCTCTCCTGTTCAACATAGTACTGGAAGTACTTGCAATAGTGATTAGGCAAGAAAAAGATATTAAGGGCATTCAGGTAGGAAAGGAAGAAATCAAACTCTCACTATTTGCAGACAATATGATACTATACTTAGAGAACCCTAAAACCTCTACCAAGAAACTCTTAGAAACAATAGACTTGTATAGTAAAGTTGCAGGCTATAAAATCAATACCCAAAAGTCCATGGCTTTCCTATATGCAAATAGTGAGAGAGAAGAACGCGACATGATAAAAGCAATCCCGTTCACAATTGTGCCTCAAAAGATCAAATACCTCGGAATCAACTTAACTAAGGAGGTAAAGGACTTGTATAATGAAAACTACAAAATGCTACTTCAGGAAATAAAAGAGGACACGAGGAAATGAAAAGATATTCCCTGCTCATGGATTTGAAGAAGTAATATTATCAAAATGGCAATACTCCCCAAAGCATTGTACAAATTCAATGCGATCCCTATAAGGATACCCTTGACATTCTTCAAAGAAATGGAGAAAGCACTCCTGAAATTCATATGGAACAATAAGCCCCCACGAATAGCTAAAGCAATTCTTGGGAAAAAGAATATGGGAGGAATCAAACTCCTCAACTTCAAACTCTACTACAAAGCAGTAGTAATTTAAACAGCATCGTACTGGAACAAAGGCAGAGCTGCAGACCAATGGAACAGGGTTGAATATCCTGACACACCACCCCAAATATATGATCATCTAATCTTTGATACGGGAGCAATAAATGTGAAATGTAGCAAGGAAAGCATGCTAAACAAATTGTGCTGGCAAAACTGGACAGCTATATGCAAAAAAAATGGACTCAGATCTCCACTTATCATCATGTACAAAGGTCAGATCAAAATGGATTAAAGACCTCAACATCAGACCAGAATCCCTAAGGTACATTGAAGACAAGGTTGGCAAAACCCTCCACGACATTGTAGCTAACAATATCTTCAAAGCTGACACGCCATTGGCCAAGCAAGTGAAAACAGAGATAAATAAATGGGACTCCTTAAACTAAGAAGCTTCTGCACCTCAAAAGATACAGTGACCAAAGTATAAAGACAGCCTACAGAATGGGAAAGGATATTTACCCAATACCCATCCGATAAGGGGTTGATATCAAGGATATACAAGGCACTGGCTGAACTCCACAAGAAGAAAACTGCTGACCTGATAAAAAAAATGGGGTGATAAAATGAACAGAAAATTCCCCAAAGAAGAAATCCGAATGGCTGAGAGGCACATGAGAAAATGCTCGACATCACTAATCATCAGGGAGATGCAGATCAAAACAACAAAGAGATACCATCTCACACCACAGAGACTGGCCACATCCAAAAAAACAAAAGCAGTTGGTGTTGGCGTGGATGTGGGGAGAAAGGGACTCTTCTTCACTGCTGGTGGGAATGCCGACTTGTTCAGCCCTTTTGGAAAACAATATGGACAATTCTCAAAAAATTAGAAATTGAGCTCCTGTTTGACCCAGCAATACCACTCCTGGGAATATACCCCGGAGAGGCAAAAATGTATAGTAGAAATAACATTTACATTTCTATGTTCATTACAGCACTGTTTACAATAGCCACAATCTGGAAAAAACCAGAGTGCCCAAAAACAGATGACTGGCTAAAGAAACTCTGGTACATCTACACAATGGAATACTATGCAACTGTTAGAAAACATGAAGTCATGATATTTGCATATAAGTGGATCAACATGGAAAGTATCATGTTGAGTGAAATGAGTCAGAAAGAAACAGACATAGAAATATTGCTCTCATATGTGGAATATAAAGTAGCAGAGAGGTACGAGCTAGCAATGATACAACTTCTGGCAGAAATTCCTCTGGACTTAGTTACTAAAATACAGAAATCCAAAACCTCATGGCCGCTATTGTGGCCACATGACCTCATATCTCTTCATTCTCAGCAATGGAAAACAAATTATCAAATGCTTCCTTTCCAGCAGGTCCAACTTGGGGGTGGAGGGGAAACTCCAAACAATAATAGTGAGTTTTTCATAAAGTGAAATTTATCAGCTGCACAGGCGGGGTGGGGGGTCTAGGGCGGTGGAGGGGTGGGGAGGGAGGTTTACTATGGTTCTTGGTGGTGGAATATGCGCACTTCTGAAGAGATGTTTGAGCATTGTGTAACTGAGACTTAAGCCTGAAAGCTTTGTAACTTTCCACATGGTGATTCAATTAAAAAAAAAATACTGGCTGACTTTGACCACGAGTGTGGAAAGGTTGTATATAACATATATTATAAAATTTTATTTCCACCCTACCCTTTTTTTTCAAATCTCCAAATGGGTCCCTTTTCTTATTTTCCAAATGCAAGAGGTTAACACCCATTATGCCAAAGCAAGACATGCAGCCCTCCTCCCGTGTATTTTTAAAAATTCTGGGGAGTGCTCAGAAAGCTTCCTGGTGTCCCTTCTCCCCTAGGTCAAGGTGTCTCAGAGTCAGTCAAAGACTCTTCTACAGGCAGCCAACCTCCCCAGCCTGGTGCACCTCAGGGCACAGGTGTAGCCACACAGCTTTTTACCTGAGTTACAGACTTGAACATGTCAGAAAGAACTCTCACACTCACTGCGGTCTTAGGATTGCACCTCTCTCTCAGGCCCAGAGAATGCCGTGTCTCTGAGATGGGTTCACAGAAACTCAACCTTCATCAGTGAATAACTGGTCTGGATTTTACTTTGGGAAGACGGGTAAGGCAAACTCAAGCTGAGACCTCCCTGACTCCGTGAAGACCTCTGTGACTGCGGGAGTTCTCTGAGGGAAAAGCAGTGGCACCCTCCCAGTCACCAGGTCTTCATTTTAATGACTTGTGCGGTGCTTGTCTGTGTTGGAGACGTGGTATTAATGCTCCAGCCTGAGCTAGACATGCTAAATGGTTAGCGGCCTCCCTTATGGTTTGCTTCTTTCAGAGCTTCACAGTGACCCTCCCTCCCTCTCTTGATTTCGACTGAGTAAATGAGCAGATTGTAGGCTGCTGAGCTGATGTTCTTCTAGAATGGGCAGGTCCTTGACCTTGAGATGAATCCGATGTCAAAATCAATTGAGTCAAACCATTGTTATCAGGGGCAATGCTGTAATTTTTTAAACTGTGATTTTTTTTTCTTTTGGGGTGGTGTTCATATTCCTGGCTCTGTGCTCCATGCTTGGGGGACCATGTAGTGCCAAGAAATGAAGCCAGGCCTTCTCCATGCAAAGCATGTGTTTCAGCCCATCAATGTCTCTTTGAACTCTACTTAATTATTATTATTTTAGAGTTTGCTCCTTTATATTTGATATTTAAATGAATTTTGAACTGAATGACTGTTTCTTCTGAGATAGGTATATAATTCTCATGTCTTTCAAATCACTTGCTACTGATATATATGAAACAAAGCATATTCCATTTTTTAAAAAAGTTTTCACTGGGGCCGGAGCGATAGCACAGCGGGTAGGGCATTTGCCTTGCACGCGGCCGACCCGGGTTCGATCCCCGGCATCCCATATGGTCCCCCAAGCACCACCAGGAGTAATTCCTGAGTGCAAAGCCAGGAGTAACCCCTGAGCATCGCTGGGTGTGACCCAAAAAGCAAAAAAAAAAAAAAAAAGTTTTCACTGATTTTTTAATATTATTAAATTTTCTAATGATGCTAAATTAAATTACAGCTAGTTTATTTTAATTTTTAGTATCCAATATGCAAAAATGGTAACGATAGGTCTCATTCCCCTGACCCTGAAAGAGCCTGCAATCATTGGGAAAGACGAGTAAGGAGAGGCTGCTAAAATCTCAGGGCTGACTGTAATAGAGACGTTACTGGTGCCCGCTCAAGTAAATCGAAGAAAAACAGGATGACAGTGATACAGTGATTTAGATAATATTTAGATATAGCGCAGCTGGTAGGGTGTTTGCCTTGCACATGGCCGACCTGGGTTCACTTCCTCTGTCTCTCCCAGATAGCGCGGCAAGCTACCAAGCTATCCCACCCACATGGCAGAGCCTGGCAAACTACCCGTGGCATATTCCATATGCTAAAAACATTAACAACAAGTTAAGTCTCACAATGGAAACGTTACTGTTGCCCACTTGAGCAAATTGATGAACAATGTGACAACAGTGCTACAGTGTAGTGCAATATGTAGATAAACATACATACATAGAGCCCTATAGGACTGTTTTGAAAATACAGGTCATGGTAATGTTGAAAATTTTCTTTTAAAATTTGGAATCAGAGCTCTTTAAAATTTTTCATTATTTGAAATTTATCTGTTCACTTTAAGTGATGGCTGCTTTGTAATTCAGAATGTGAATTTTGGGGAAAATAATTCTCGAATAAATAAACCTGTGCTATCCCTGAGAAATATTCTAAATATTTCAAGTCCTTGAAAGTAGTCTAAAAAATGGTTCATTACAACTTGCTGAGTTTTCATAAAACTACCTCTGTAGATAGAAAACTTGATTTTTCAGGCAATAATCCTTCATAGCTCTGTGCACATCAGCTATATGCTCTTTTGCATTCTTTCTTCAAATGGATTTCAGACATTTAATACCCAGAAAGATAGAGATTCCTCTTTTCTTCTTTCTAGATTCCAGAAATGTGAAAAACCTTAGTTACTAACTTGCTTAAATTATTTCCTTAAGTCTTGATTGTTTTAATTCAATAATGAGCTTTAAAAAAGTTCTATATATCTATTAGAAAAGTCAAATACATTTTTCACTGATTGTTAAAATCTTTTAAAATATCTGTTCTGTTCTCCATTAGCAAAAATTTTTTGGCACACCCATGGTGCTTAGGACTAACTCCTAACTCTGTGCTCAGCTATCACTTTTGGTCAAGGCTGGGAGTGTTCAAGGCAAGACCCCTATTTGCTGTATAATTGTGCCAGGCTATAGCCAAACATTCTTGATAGTGCATAATATGTACATAAGTCATTACCTGTGAAAGCATGTGTATGCCCATCTTCTTCATCCCTGAGATTTAAATGATTAAAATTCTCCAAGTCCTCCAACTCTGAAATCCTCACCATGAGCATTAATTATTCTTTAGGGCTCCAGTATCCCTCTTATAGATGATGTTAAATGTATTATTACTATTAAAATACAATCAAGGAGCTAGAGAGCATAGCAGACAAAGCACTTGCCTTGAACTAAGTTCAATCCTTGGCATCATGTATGGTTCCCAAACACTGCCAGGAGTGATCTCTGAGCACCGAACCAGTAAAGGTAAACACTTACCTCTGGGTGTCATTATTGCCCCCCAAAATGGAGACCCAAAATATTTGTAGTCAAGAAGCCAACACTACTTTAGAACTTTAAACTGAGTTTCACTGTAATCAACATCAAATAACTGCTTAAGAGTTCTTCTTTCAAAGATTACATTCATCATGGATTCATACAGACTTATTTTTCACATTGACATAAAGTCTTTGTCATTATAAGTACTCCAGTTGGGAGATCTATTAGTACCAATATATTTGGTAATGTGTATTAAATGATAACCAAATTCTAGACTATGTTTTATGTTTATTTGCATTGATTGGAAGTTAAGATAAAGTTACACTTACCCAGGTGCATTCTTTTGCAGAACTGAAGATGTAGCCCATCATAAAACCTGTTTTTTATAAAACATAGTGATCAGCCATTCTGCCCGACGCTTCTGCAATTGTCTAGTTGAAAGTTAAATGAATGAGGATTGGTGTGAAATCTTTTCAGCTGATGATGCACCATTAAATAACTTAGTGTTCACATGTTCTACCTGTTCCTGCTGTATAACTGGAGCTCATTAAAAGGTATCTTGGGTCCTGGGAAGACTCAGTCCATTGTATCCTGTCACTGTTTTGAAATGTACATTTCCCCCTCATCTTAAAAGATTGAATAGCATTTCATTTAAAAAAAAAAGAAATAAAATGCCAGCTGGTTAGAGGAGGGAAAAGAAACATAGTTAGTTTAATATTCTTTGCATCAACAGTACCGCCCCTGCAGGGTATTGATTTTGCTCCACGCTCAGTCCTGACTAATGAAGGCAGCAGGCAGTGTGGCTGATCCCCGGGCAATAAATGATTCAGAAATCACGCCTTTTCATTTTGGAATGAAACACCAGACTCCTCGAACCCTCTGGTTTCTGCTCCATTCACACGACTGACTCCTTCTTGGACAGGTCCCTGAGCCTGTGGAGGTCCCCCACACCAAAAATTCTTACCTGCTTATCCTCAAGGGGGGGCATATAGCTATTTCTAAGTTGTGGCTTCTAGTCTTAGGTGTAAAGTAGCCCCAAACTGGAAAATGATGACGACTTCATTATATTTGGTCCAAAAAGTGTTCAGTTTGTGTTGTGGCCTTTGAATGTACAAAATAATCTTGAGGGGGCCAAGACTGATTTATGCTTCTAGTTTCTCTCGAGTCCCACTGAGGCGGTGCACCTCTGTGCAAAGGACAGATGTTGATCACATGTTGTCAATCGTTTCACAGTTCTGTATTAACTAGATCTTGTTTTTGAGTCAAAAGTTTCAAAATGTTCCTCCTGATGTCTGATCCTGAGGTCTGCAGTAATGTGGGAAGGAAAGACTGCTCAAACTTATACCGGCTGGGACAGGAAATGGCTCCAAAGGTTGGAACACATGCTTTGCTTGTGGAAAACTGTGTACAGTCTCCAACACCCTGTGGTGATCAGTGCTACCAGTTCTGGCTCCCCAAAATAAATAAGCAAATGAATGTGCTAATTTAACTCCTTGGGCTGGAACGATAGCTTAGTGGGTAGGGCGTTCTCCTTGCACGTGGCTGACCCAGGTTCGATTCCTCTGCCCCTCATGGAGAGCCTGGGAAGCTACTGAGAGTATCTCGCCCGCACGGCAGAACCTGGCAAGCTCCCCATGTCGTATTCAATATGCCAAAAACAGTAACAGCAAGTCTCACGATGGAGACATTACTGGTGCCCGCTCAAGCAAATCGATGAGCAATGGGATAACAGTGACAGTGACAGTAAATTTAACTCCTTACTAGATTTTGTTCCAAAATATGAGACTGCCTCGGAGAAAGAATAAACACAAACCCCGCTTTGGGGTATTTACATTCCAGTGAGGGTAAGCAGAAAGTTCACCAAAAATACACTCCATGTGAATTATACAGTACTCACAAAGTATTGAGTGCTGGGGGAAATTAAAGAACAATGGGGCTGAAGAATTAAGGGGTGAAGAAATTTGGCTGCAGTTGAAAAGGTGACATATGTATAGATTTGAAAGAAGACAAAAGGTGAGCCATTTAGGTGACTGGGAGAAAAACATTCCAGGTAGAGGAAACAGTAGGAACAAAGATTTTGCAGTGAGGTGTATCTAATTGTTCAAAGTCTAGCAAGGCCCAGTGGATTCACAGAATATCAGGAAGGCCAGAACTAGTGAGGAAAGGTAGTGGAGAGCAATGATTGGTCGGGGGGGGGGGGGGGGGGTCCTTGGTCTGCAGTGTCAAGGAGAGTGACTTGGCCACGGATGTGATAGCCATGGAGCTGGTGGGTTTTAAGTATGTTTTGAAGACAGAGGTAGAGTTCCTATCAGATTGGATCTCATTCATGAGGGAAAGGAATCAAGCATGACTACAGGGTGAATAATTTTTGAGGACAACGTGTCCAGCTATCATATTCATTTTACGCCTTATTCTATTTGAAATGTCTATCGGAGTCACGTTCATCTCCCACCCAAGGTAGTTGTATGTTTCCTCTCAATTTTGATATTGACTTGGTCTTGGGTAGGCACATGCCAGGGTTCAGAACCTTCTGGAGTTTGCTTGCTATTCCACAAACTTGATACACTGCAAGTCAGGCCAGTTATTAGAGCAGTTGGTGTAAACTCTTAAAATGTGAGCCTCAGAAAAGAAAGCCTGCCGGAATGTAAGAAAAGGAGCAAGATATTCCTAGATGGAAATCGTGGATCCTTATTTTCTCAGAGAAGAAATAGAAAACCTGGAACTCTATAACAAGGTCCATGCTTTAGCTGCTGTTATCCAGCAGAAGGGTGTCACCCGCTCATTCTCCTAATGGGGACTGGAAGACACTCTATTACCACCAACTGGCATGCAGTGCCAGGCTGGCTGAGACTGTGTGATCACTGTCCTCTCCAGCATATCATTCAAGAAGTTTCTATAACCGCAGAATAATTTTAATACAGAGCTTCAGGAAAATAGATTGGAAAAAAATCCTGTATGGTTTATTTGTTGTCATTTTATCGCTGTGATTATGCTCAGCAAAGCCCATTAAGAACATTTTTAGAGCAAAGTTACACTTGGTTAAAGATGATATCGATCGTAATGAAGAGCCCTCCTCTAAAATCTCATTTTCAGAAAGTAAACTCCTGCCAATCTCCACAGTTTAGAGCTACCCTCAAGCTTCCAGAAATAAATATCTGAGTATCTTTTACCTCTTTCTTCGTCCTCTGCATTTCTAAAATTTCATGTCATCCTCATTTATCCAGTGGTATATAAATCAGACAGCTCTATGTTTGCCCCGGGCTTTCATCCAGTCAAACAAATGTAACCAAAGCTTTCATTTTTCAATTTTTCATCTCCTAAATTTGTACGTCCTAAAAATAAATCCAGTGCTGGCAAGCGTGTGATGGAACGGGTGCTTCTACCATGCTAGAGGTGTCCGTGCAAATATATCCAGCCCCTATGGAAAGTCTCTGATGCCATGTTTCAAGTGCTGTATGTTATTGTTAATGACCTTGACTCATTTCTTCTGTTCCTAAGATTTTATCCTAAAACAATCAAAAACATGGGAACCGTGCTGTGTATAAAATTATTTCTACGTTGTAGAGATTGCGGGCAGTTTAAAAGGCCATCAACAGGGGTATGATTAGGTAAATTATGTTTTACTCCTCCAGTGGAATATTTTATAGTCACTAGAAATTATTTTAATAGATGCATACTAGCAATTTGAAAGTATATGTGGGCTTTAATGGTTGGATGTGAAACAGCATAAAAATAGTATGTTCTCTGGGATTCCAACTTAATTATGTTGAGCAAAGGATCACAAAATGTGAGATTGTACCCATTCAGAACTCCAGGAGACTTTCAGTTGTAGCAAGTAAATATTCTGCATCACTCTTAAATAAATAGACTCGAATCAAGAGTCGCTTTCATAACTCATGAATCTGCAGGTCACCCACATCTGCTGAGAGCTACTTGCAATTCTCTTTCTTGTCCTGATTGGGCTTTCTCATACATCCCTGATGAGTTATAGGTCAGGGAGGTGACTGTACAGGTCCCCTGGGCTGTCTGGGACCCTGGTAGGAAAATTGGGTCAATTCTGTTCCATGTGGCCTCTTGTCCTTCACAGACCAGCCTGGGCTTGCTCTCATAAAGAGAGAGATTCAAGAGGGAGAACAAAGGTGTGCAGAGTCTCTTGAATCCCGGACACAGAACTAGTGCATCGTTTCCATCACATCCTGTTGGCTAAAGCCAGTCACACAGCCAACCTGACCTAGATGGGAAGGTGGGAAAGAGGCACTATCTCCATGACCAAAGCTGCAAGGTCACATGTCCGTGGTGTGACTACAGAAAGGAGAATCACTGCAGTCATTTTTGCAATGTTTATCCCACCAACTCCCATTGTGGAGGTTGCTTGTAACTTTGAAGGATTTTCTTTAAGAGTTTGGGTGTTCCTAACCAAATGCTTTACCTCAGAATGGCAACCAATCCACACACCTTAGTGGGGACCGTTTGGGTTTATCCGTGGTGCCTGTCCTCACTAATCAGCTTCATGTCAAGTTAGTTCTTATGTATACTTTTAAAATATCTCTTCTGCTCAGGGCCAGCATGATAGTATAGCAATGCTTCCTTTGCATGAAAACGATCTGGATTTGATCCCCCCACATCCCATATGGTCCCCCAAACCCCACCAGGAGAAAAGTCTGAGAACTACCAGATGTGACCCCCCCTCAAAAAAAAGAAATAAAAGAAATCTCTTCTGCTTTCACCTCTGTGATTGGACTGAAGTATTTCCAATATGCATATGCATTTACAACCTTTTCAAGGTTATACAGAGGGTAGAATCAGGGTTCTGCTACTTTCTCTTCAACAGAGGATGTAATATTGATAGCTGGGATGCTTATTTCTTTTAGATCATAATTTTTGTTTTTATTTAAAAGGGAAAATGTGAATAGGAAAATCTAAATATTTCCAACCAGGATTAATTTGCCCAATTTATTTTATTTGATGACTGGAAAATATGAGTGGACAGGGACAAAAATACAATTGTGTAGAAGTTATATCCCTCAGAGCACTGACTGGTATAGAATTAAATCAATTCTTAAACTCTTAACTATCTTTAAACTCTTATAAAAAGTTAACCCTTTGTCCTTTGAATCCCAGTATTCTCTCTCCTTATTGACAGAAAAAAATGAATCATTTGTCTGGAAACTCAAGAGCTCAAATTTTTTCAAAGCATTTTAGCATATTCAATAAGAGTTTGGGATACTTTTGTATGCCAAATATGATTTCCATTCAAGTGCATTTAAAGCTAAATGTCATTTACTGAGTATGATACCTACTGTTATGGATTCTGATTTTTAAAAATTTATTAGAAATACAAAGCAATGGACATAATATAATGATATAATGTACAGTAATTTGTCTGCTACAAACCCACAGTATTACGTCCTCTCCAGCCAGTTTTCTACAGAAGAAGGAGTGACTGGTGTTAGACCTTTGACCTGTGGGTGCTAAAACTGGGTGCCTGGTTGCCAGAAGAGCATCATTCATCTCCATTGTCCCCAGGATTCTGGACTGATACTTATATGCTCTTAAATATGATAATGTATCAGTCCATCCAAGAAAATCTGCCAGCCTCCCCTCCTCAGCTTTTCACAGTGAGGGAGACTGGCCAAGCTGTGCTCTCTTCAAAACAGCCATGCTTCTTCAGAAAGAACCACAAGTGTTGAAGAAAATAGACCAGCTAATAGTATGAATTCTGGTGGCCTTAGTATCCATTACACTTAATCTCTAGAATTTACACACACACATGCACATGCCTACACACACACACACACACACACACACACACACACACAAACACACACACAAATCCCCACCATTCCTCTTGTCCCAGTTCAATCTGGGTGTCTTCTCAAGGCCATTTGTACCCTCATCACCGTAGCTCCTTGCTCAAGGCCCTTCGCTGTTTTAGCACATTCCTTCTGTTGCTCCCTCTGCCCCTTCCCTGTCTCCCCCCTCTCCCCATCCCTCCCCCCTCCCCCTCCCCCCCATACAGGGCTCTTCCTCTGGCTCACCATGTGCTGCTCCCTTGAGGGCTCAGAGTTACTGTCAACCCACCCAAGGCCTCTACTATATTGGTCATTCAGGGCATCATTCATGGATCATTGGCACTAAGATCCAGCCTCTGGAGAGTAGTCGATTATACTTTCCTGCCTCTCACCCCCAGCCAGGATGCTCAGCTCTGGATTAAAAAGCCCGGGGCCTCCAGCCTCAAACCCCCACCAGGCAGGTGCTCCCATGAGCCCCAGCACTAGGCAGCCTGGTCAAATCCCCAGATGGATCAGCTTCAGCCCTGCTCTTCTTGCAGCCCAAGGATTGTTCCCCTTCCTTCTAGATAGAGTCATGTGGTTCCTTTTCATTTGGTGTCTGTGCTACTCAGTGTTTCCATGTGTTTGAACAAAACCAGACATTGGTCACATCCCAGCTGCAAGCCATGTTGACTTGAAGCCACATTATCATTATAAAAGAAATCTAAATTCTCCCTGATTGTAAACATTTATCATTTTCCCCTAGACAGAATATGGTGTGATGCCAACTCCTTAGCATGGCATACAAAGCATGTTACAGCTGACCCCGTGCATTCTCCCTACCTCCTTCCTTAGCATCTTCCACTGCAAATACTACCAGGCATGAGGCTGGGTCACCACATCCCCTTCCTGCTTTTTGGCCTTGTTCTCAGTGTCCTTGCAACAGGGAGCTATGTTGCCTCACCTCCATCTTGCAAAGGACACTTTATCTTTCCAGGTGCCGAGGAAATATCCCCTCCACCATGGAGCCAGGTCCACCTGCCTCACACTTGCCATCAACTATTCTCAGACCTGTGTGGCCTTATCTCTGTCTGCCTTACAGAGTTCCCATGATTGCTTCCACCAGTCAAATCTAATCTGATACCAACTTGATCCCAAAGATAAGAGATGATATTCAGGAACTGGAGAGATAGTACAGCTGGTAAGGCACTTGCCTTGCAAGTGGCTTACCCAGGTTTGATTCCTGAAACCACATATCACCTGAGCACTGCCAGAAGTGATTCCTGAGCACAGAGCCAGGAATAAGTTCTGAGTGCTGCCAGGTGTGACCAAAAACAAGCCGAGAAAGAGAGAGAGAGAGAGAGAGAGAGAGAGAGAGAGAGAGAGAGAGAGAATGTGGCCACAGGAGCTCATGACCTAGAGTAATTCTATTAGTTCTAGCAGTAGGTGGTACATGAGCTATAATGCCACTTCCTTGGTGTTCAATCCAATTGGGTGGGCTGCCTTGAGCTTGCTTGGTCACTAATGCAGACAGGGCCCCTTAAAGAGTGGGAACCAGGGGCCGGAGCGATAGCATAGCGGGTAGGGCATTCGCCTTGCACGCGGCCAACCAGGGTTCGATCCCCGGCATCCCATATGGTCCCCCAAGCACCGCCAGGAGTAATTCCTGAGTGCAGAGCCAGGAGTAACCCCTGAGCATCGCTGGGTGTGACCCAAAAAGCAAAAAAAAAAAAAAAAAAAGAGGAACCAGGGGCTGGAGCGATAGCACAGCTGGTAGGGCATTTGCCTTGCACGCAGCCAACCCGGGTTCGATTCTCAGCATCCCATATGTGTCCCCTGAGCACCGCTAGGGGTAATTCCTGAATGCAGATCCAGGAGTGACCCCTGAGCATAGCTGGGTGTGACCTAAAAAAAGAGAAAATAAAGAAGAGTGGGAGCCAGTTGATGACAAAAATTCTAGCAGAGTGCAAAGAGCCTAGGTGTAAGAGTTGAGACTTTGAACCCAAACTGAGGGTTCAAACCCCCGCTCCTCTACTGCCCAGTAGAAGGAAGTTACTTAGCCTCTGTTCAATCTGCCCATCTGTTAAATGAAGTCCTAAGAGTACTTTCTGAGTCGACTTCTTTTGCGACTTACATGAGTTAATATATCACAAAGTGCCTTGTATGTAGTGAATCTTAAATAATCTTGACTGTTACTACCATCTGTGTCCAGTCACCATTATCACTCTGGTACCCTTTGGTCAGGTTTGGTCTTGTGCTAAAATAAATTTGCTCCAATGGAGAAGGAGTCAGGGCACAGATTCTGGGCTTAGACCTACCCCCTTCCTGGGGCTCCCCTCCCCCAGTCCAGAGTGCCCAGTTTCCTCTGCCCAGTGCGGAGATGTTGGGTGAATGTGCCCCAAGACTCCACCTAGTCTCTTTTTTTTTTTTTTTTGGTTTTTGGGTCACACCTGGCGATCCTCAGGGATTACTCCTGGCTCATGCACTCAGGAATTACTCCTGGTGGTGCTCAGGGGACCACGTGGGATGCTGGGATTCAAACCTGGGTCGGCCGAGTGCAAGGCAAACGCCCTACCCGCTGTGCTATTGCTCCAGCCCCTCCACCTATTCTCTTGACATTGCTCTTTGCACCCCTCATCAATCTGAGTTCATCATCAGCTTTCATCATTGTGAAAGTTCGCCTCAGTCTTAACCTTTTAGTGTTTGTTGTTTTGTTTTTAATTTTAATTTTTTTAGACACCGTGACTCGAAAAGTTATCATAGTTTAGTTTTAGGCATTCTATGATGATCCTCATTCCCCTAACCCTGAAAAAGCTCCCAATATGCCATCAGGCTACACTAGCACATGACAGGGACAAATGGAGATGTTACTGGTGCCCACTTGAGCAAATCGATGAACAGGATGACACTGATACAGTGATACAGTGATGTTCCAGCACCAGTCCCACCACCAGCCTCAACTTCCCTCCACTGGTATCCTCAGGTTCCCTCCCACCCCATCTTCACCTCACAAGCCTGCCTCCTTGTCAGGCCCGGTTTTCAGTTCAGTGATTATGGTTTGAATTTCCTTCTTTCAGGGTTGTTGACTCTGTGGTGTGGATATTTAACTATATGTGTTAGACACCAAAAAATATTAAATGCCCCTTGTAGTTTGTGGATATTTTCAATAATGGGACCTTTCTGAGGGAAGTTCGTGACAGTATTTATGACCGTATGCTGGTGGGTGTTGGGTTAAAATGATTAATTAGATTCTTAATTGAAGAATCCAGAGTACAGAATCGCCCTTGGGGATTTAATCAATTATTCCAGTCATTTTATTGTGCTGTGTCTTCTCAAACTAATACCTGAAACAGTAAATCCGGGAGAAAATAGCCATGGTTCTGGAATGGTCTGTGCACACAGATAATTTTAAAATTAGACACATTTTAAGTGTGTGGTGTATGATTGCTATAGCCACAGTAGCAACAATAAAAGCCATTCAAGTAGATTAACTGAAATACATCAAGTGTTAGGGAGTTGTGGCCATCATCTACAAAGTGAAAAAGCCTCAGGAGCAGCCCAGATGCTTCACATGCTCCCGTGTCAGGTCAATCTGATACACATCACCACCACGAAACCCATGGGAAGGCAGGGGGCCCCCGCTCTGTTGTCACAGCATGAGAGCTAGAGGTCCACCATCTTTGACCATCAGAGCACTGCAGGGTGAGGACAGAGATGGCAGTCAACCATTCAGAAAGTCACATTTAGTTGGGTTCCTTCTCTGAGTAATTGCCACCACAGGCGGGGTCTCTCAGGGGGAGCTGGGGGATGATGTGTATTGGTTATACTACACACAAACGGCAGTGTCTCCCAGTCAACTTGCTTTAAGCAGTAAGTGACCTGCATCTCCCGGAGAGGAGTCCTGAGGGCTGGGTCAGTCTGAGGCTCTACTCACCCTCTGCCTCAAACTGCACTTAAAACAATTGTTTCGTCCTCCATTCTGTTGTTTTATATTCCGCAGATGAGTGCAATTCTTCTATGTCTGTCTCTCTCTTTCTGACTCATTTCACTTAGCGTGATACTTTTCATGTTGATCCACTTGTATGCAAAGTTCATGGGCAGCCCAGATAGAGAAGGGAATACCAAGCAAAACTGTGGTGGGAGGACCCGTTCGAGATGGGAGAGGCGTGCTCGGAGCAGACTATAGACCGAACACATTGGCCACCCAAGACCTCCATTACTAACTACAACGCCCAAAGGGAGAGAGGGAACAGAGGGGAATGCCCTGCCAAAGAGGTGGGGTGGGGAGGGGGATGGGGTGGAAGTGAGTGGGAGGGATGATGGGGTCATCAGCGGAGGACGGGCACTGGTGGAGGGATAGATACTCAAGCTGTATATGACTGAAACACAAGCACGAGAATATGTAAACCTGTATCCGTATCCCCACGGTGATTCATTAATAAAAAAAATTTTTAAAAATTATTTCGTTACCTTGAAATTACAAAGTTATATATGATTGGGTTTCAGGCATACAGTGTTCCAACACCAATCTTTTCACCAAAGTTCACTCCCTTCCATCAGTGTCTCCCCACCCGGTTTGCCTCCCAGCCACCAGTCTGCCTTTATAAAAGATGCTTTTTTTTTTTTTTTTGGTTTTTGGGTCACACCTGGCAATGCACAGGGGTTACTCCTGGCTCTGCACTCAGGAATTACTCCTGGCGGTGCTCAGGGGACCATATGGGATGCTGGGATTTGAACCCAGGTCGGCCACGTGCAAGGCAAACGCCCTACCCGCTATGCTATCACTCCAGCCCCCAAAAGATGCTTTTTTAAAACCATAAGTTTTTGCACTGAGGCTTACAGTAGTGTTACTGATAGGGTTTCATTCATAACACTTTACCAAAGCTTTCAAGCCCCTCTTCCTTCTGATTGAACACTTCCCACCACCCAGAGTTGTAAACCCTTCCTTGTACACCCCTCAGTCCCTCCACCCCACTCCCATACCCCCGTCGCCCCAGTAATATGTTTCCTACTGAGGACCAATTCTCATTTTGTTTCCATTGTCTTAGGGTATTTGTTATTCCAACATTATGTTTCTTTACATCCCACATATGAGAGAGATAATTCTGTGTCAGTCTCTTCCCCTCTAACTAACTTCTCTCAGCATGACACTCTCCAAATCCATCCATATAGCAGCAAACTCCATGATTTTATCTTATGGCAAGTGGTACTCCGGTGTGCATGTGTGCCACAGTTTTTTTTTTATCCAGTCATCTAGTTTTGGACACTTGGGCTGTTTCCAGATTTTCACTATTGTGAATATTGAGACACCACCTCATGGCACAGAGAGTGGCACACATCAAAAGAAAAAAGAACAACCACTGTTGATGTGCATACAGGGGAAAATAATATGGACATTCCTAAACTAGGAATTGAGATTTTTGTTTGTTCATTTGTTTGGATGGGGGGGGGGTCACACCATGCGTGGTGCTCAGGGCTGACTCCTGGCTCTGTGTTCAGGGGACCATATGGGTTTCTGGGGATCGAACCTGGGTTGGCCATGTGCAAGGCAAGTGCCTTAACTACTGTATCATCCATCACTCTGGGCCCCAGAACTGAGCTTTCATTTGATCCAGCAAGTCTACTTCTTGGAATATGCCCCAAGACCCAAAATCAATGGAGAAAAGGACACTTGCACCCCTGTGTTCCTTGCAGTACTATCCACAATTGCCCTCCTTTTCACATGAGCTTTCTTTTCTTTTTTATAATTTTGGGGTAACAGGGTTTGTGGCAGGGAAAGGTTACACCTGGTAATGCCCAGGGGTTAATCTGCACCCAGGAATCACTCCTCACCATGTTCAGTGGACCATATGGGATGCCAGGGATTGAACCCAGGTCGGTCGCATGCAAGGCAAGTGCCTTATCCACTGCACTATCTCTCTGGTCCCTGCATGAGCTTTCTTCTACTGCATGGACATTTCCTACAGCTCCCGACAGCTTACCCTGCCAAACCCTCCAGAGGGTACCCTCAGGCCACCGGAACCTTTACAAAGCCCCCAACACTTTCCCCTCAAGTCTCATTGACAAGATTAGGGGGGCTGCCTTGGCTTACCACGAATCTCTCAGCATCTTGGCACAAGGTGATCTTGTCATCCCGTAGGCAAGCTGTGTGAGGAGGAATGTGTATCTCCACAAAATTGGGGTTCAGGTGGGCAGGGGAAAGTGAGAGGTGGGTGTGGTCACAGAGAAGTCCCGTGGCTTTTTTTACTTGGGGGGGGGCAGGCAGGGATGCAGGGAAAGGCTTTATTCCTCATTGCTTGCTTTCTTTTCTGTTTGTGAGATAGCTGGAAGTTTATTCTGAGCCCGCAAAGCGCCATGCCCAAAGTAACTGGACTGAAACTAAGTTGTTTCTCATCTCATCCCAGTCTGAGGATTTGCTACGATCTCCTCAGGTGGGTCTTGTCACACCCACCGTGGGCTCAGGCAGCCTGAGAGCAGCACCAAGGACATCAGCCCAGGCCGTTACAGCCATACAGGCCCCTGGGACCAAGATCCAGAAGCACAAGTCTGGTCTGAGGAAAGAGCGTGTCTGGTTTGAGGAAATCAACCACACCCTCCCTGTCTTGTAAATGTCCAGCGTGTAACCCCACTGACTTAGCAAGTCACTGGACTCATTTCCGTCATCTGGCATGCTTCAGCTGCTGTGTAGACTTTTCCAGAGCCACTCTGGTGTCCCTATTGGGACACAGCCAAAGGTCATATTGTCCGAGGACTGCTCGAGGCCTTTCTTTGTGAGGATTTGGTGGGGAGGACAACCGCTTCCCCAAGGCCCAGATTTCTAGCTGGAAAGCCAAATCTGTCTGCAGAGCGCCCAACTCCCTCACCCTCCTGTCCCCCGGGCCTGCCTCCCATCCCGCCAGTCACCTCTGCCCTGGCCTTGGCAGAGGGAACATACACAACCCCACAGGGGCCCATTAGATCTTCTTTCTGAATTTTTGATCAAGAAAAATCAATATAGAGATAAGCATCATCGTCCATTCCCATTCTCCAGCCACATCCCAGGGGCAGGAGAAGAGGAAATTCTGTGGTTTGATTTTTGTGTTTTTCCTCTTTTCTCTTCACATTCATTTCCGTTGGAGAGCCAGCAGGAAATAGTTTCCCATCGCCACGTCCTCATCTCCCCCCCTACCACACACATACACACCTTGTCACATTGTCCAGGTGAGGCAGGAACGACGCATGTCCTCCTGCTGGTTGGGAGAGACAGTCCCCCTAGCCCTGCTCACCACCTGCCTGCTTGGTGGCTTTCCCCACTCAGCTCTGCTCCTGTGCCGCTCTCCACCTTCCCGCCAGGGTCAGCTCCTCCTGACCTTGCCATGGACCCTGGAGATTTAACCAGATTTTGCCACAAGCACCTGGAGTTAATGCCAGGTTCCGGGCCATACAGAGGTGCTGAGTATGGCCCTTCCCTGACTGCATGCGCCCGACTCTGACCAGCCCCAGTTCCCGGGACACGTTGACAGGAACTGAGCATCACGACATGGATATGGGCCAGCCTGAGGTCCCAGGCAGGGCTTGCATTCTCCCAGCCCCGGAGAAGAGCAGTACTGAGTGCCGTGCTGTGTGGCTGTCACTTGGATGTTGCAGAGAGACTGGGGTTAGAAGGAAGAAGGAAGGGCTGGTGTGGAGAGAGAAGAGGCCCCAAGTGTGAGATGACCAGGTTGTGACCTAGGAGAAAGGGGCCCCTGCTTTTCCAGCAAGAAGACAGGCCCCAAATCCATGTTCCTTGACCACTTCTGGGCCACCTGAAGCCTGAGGCCACCTCTTTACCTGGCTGCAGCCTCCCTTCCTCCTTAGCCTCCCTTTCTCCTTAGCTGTGATGTGGCCACAACCATGACTACTGATTGGGCCCAGGAGAAGCCCCGCAGACCTGCTGCTGGTCCCAGCTTCTCCCTGCCCTCACTCTCTCCCTGACCCACCTTTTTCCTGCCCTAGTCCTGGCCTGGGCAAGATCTAAAATGTAACCTCACAATGGCCATCACGTTGATTTGGTGCCAAGACCAGACTCGAGACTTGGCGCTCTGTCTGGCCCCCAAGGGCTCCTCTCCACGCCTCCCTTACTCCCTCCAGGAAAGAGAGCAGAGGGCTGCCCATTCCCTGAGTCTTGTCCCAGGATGCCAGCTGAGGGGCGAGAGCCCTGGCAGATGACAGTGTGCCAGCTGTCTCTCTCAAGGAGATCATTAGCTGTCCCTCTCTGCAAGCTCCTCACCTGTCATTCAGCTAGGCGTACAGCACCTCCATCAAAACCAGGCTCCACCTCTCAGTATCTATATTGCTACCCATAAGGCCCAAAAGGAGAGAGAGTAACGGGGGAAATTGTCTGCCATAGAGGCAGGGGGAGGGCTGAGAGGGGCAGGGGGGATACTGGGGACATTGATGGTAGAAAACATGCATTGGTGCATATACGATCATTGTATGACTGAAACTCATATATGAAAGCTTTATAACTGTATCTCACGGTGATTCAACTAAATATGTATATATATATGTATGTATAGAAAACATATATGGGCAAATGTATATGGGCAAAATGACTCCAGTTCATTTGAGTCTCAAACTGAGATCTCATAGTAAAAATATGGAGTGAACCATCACCCCTCCTGTCCTCTGGCTACCCAGTTCTCTCAGGGGAGATCTGGTAGGTACGACTACTGTTCTTAATGTCACCCCAGAGAGAGCATTGGTTCTCCCTTGCCATCCTTTCTCCAGGCCCTTCTTACATGAAATGCAGTGAACCCTCATGTTATGCCTCACCAACCCCCTTCCTCAGACCTTATTTCACTCTTACCAGATGTTGCACAATTTTCAGCCAAAATCCACAGGAGTTTCTTTTCTTGTGAACTGCATTTTTTAGTTTTGTTTTGTTCTTATTTTAAATCCCATTGTATTTTGGGTTATATGTGGCAGTGATAGGGCTTCCTCTGGCTTTGCACTCAGGAACCACTCCTGGTGAGCTCTAAAGGACCACATGGTAGGGCTGGAGCGATAGCACAGCAGGTAGGGTGTTTGTCTTGCATGCGGCCGGCCCGGGTTCGATTCCCAGCATCCCACATAATTCCCTGAGCACCGCCAGGGATGATTCCTGAGTGCAGAGCCAGGAGTGACCCCTGTGCATCTCCAGGTGTGACCCAAAAAGCAAAAAAATATATAAATAAATAAAAATTTGAAAAAATAAAAATAAAGGACCACATGGTGTGCTGGGGATCAAACCCAGATCAGCTGTGTGCAAGGCAAGTGCCATATCTATTATACTGTCACTGTGACTGAGCTGTGTTTCTGTATATTTTGCCCATTTCTTTTTTTTTAATTTATTGTACTTTATATGTATTGATTTGGTGGCACTCTTTATGAGTGAAACACACCTGTGTGATGTAGGTCATCTCCACCCCTGATGGATTCCCCTTGTGTTCTGTTGGAGTCGGTGGATTCCTTGCAGAATCAGCTCTTGTGGAATCAAATTCCTGCCACGTTCTTTGGAAGGACAGCAGGCCTGAGCCACCGAGCTCTGAGACCTGCCGTCCTCTTCCATTGCCTCTTGTCACCTTCTCATCTCCCCCCTCAGCTAGGCAGAGAGGCAAGGGCTGGGGTCATCCAGAGCAGGGAGGGAAAGCAGGCACCTTTGAGGCTTGTTAAGAAAACAAGTGAGATTTGAAGAGAAGGGCTGCGGTGGGAGGGGACGGGCAGAGAAGGTGAGGGAGGGTCGGTTTCCAGCTCCACAGTCCAGGCAGCCTGAACCTAGGGACTCTTCAGAGCTCAGGCAAAAGGATCGTCTGTTAAACTGGGGGAAGCGGGGGTGGGTCATGGGGGCCAAGCCTGCCCCACTTTGATCATCAGCAGAAAGCACAGCAAGCAAGGAGATGGAACCTGGGGGCAAAGGGTGCTGCTGGAGGTCACCCCTCGGGTAAGTCTCTCCCCTCCACACCCCTCAGCCACCATGTGTGTTGATTGGTGGCAGTCTCCAGGATCGCCTCTACTCTGGTGCCCTGGACTGGGGCCTGAGCTAACTTGGGGTCCTTTCTGCTTGAGGTTCCTTCTTTACTCCAGTGATAGCCAAGTACAGGCCCGGGAGGGCAGCTTACTACAGTGGCTCTGCCTGGGGCCCCTGGTGGGGGCTGGGTCCGGCTGGTTGAGGCCACGGCGAGCATCCTCCAGGCAGGTGCTTGGCCCTGGCCTCTGCAGATGTCAGGCGAGCCTCCATGCCACTTGCTTCGCCGCTGGGCGCGCTCTCGGGAGTGTTCGGGCACCAGCAGGTGCCTGTCTGGACTGGTAGGAGTTTTGCTCAGAATGGCAGCACTGCCCTTCCCCGCCCTGCCCCGCTCCACCCTTTGGCCATTCTCTTTCAGCCGGATCCTAATCTTGTCTTTGAGAAGACGGTTTCTCAGAAGCAGAGTTTTCTCTTTCTGTTAAGGCACTCCTGCAGCAAGAGAGGATGAACAAGAGGCTTTGATCTTGCAGGCGTTCTTTTTTAAGTTTGATCTTTTGATCTTCTGTTTTGTTTCTGCTTGTGCTTAATGGTTTGCTAGAAAATCACCTAAATACCAGGTGAAATAAGACAAATACTTTTCAAAAGCAAAACCCGTACCCCTGTTGTCGTGCAAACCCCAACCCCGGGCCACTAAACTGTTCTTTGTAACTAGCAAATTGTTTCTAACCTGGGGGCTGGAGTGACGAGGACTTCCCCAATCTCCCTATGACCAGGGGTGGCCTGCGTGCGTGCATAGTCTCTGAAGCCCAGAGAGCCAACAGCTTGTCAGGAACTCGGCTTGGTTGTGGCCTTCCTAGGAATTGCCAGAGAAGTTGCTTCGCCCAAGGCTGTCAGCACCTGTTTTTTTTTTTTTGTTTTTTTCCTGAGGCTGCAGGGAGACCTGATTTGCTCTATTTGGGCTACTCTGGACTATGATCCTTGGAGCTAGCTTAGCAGACAAAGCACCGCCATGTCCTGCAGTGCACACAGAACAGTAAGTGGCCAGCTCACGACATCATACCCACGTTATCTCCACTGGGTAGTGTGTGGTGGGGAGAGGCAGCAATCCCCGGCACTCCTCTCCCCTCTTGCAAAGGCATGAGACCCAAAGACATGAGGCCAGGAGGCAAATTCCAGCAAACTGGGCCCGTGTTTCAATCATCACCACCACTCCGTGGTGGGTAACTCCACATACTGCTTGCTGAGGTGTCGGAAATCCTCCGTGAGCTGTGGTGAGCACAGCCCGGGAGAACCTCTCCTGATTTCATGTAATTATAGTCATCCACACTGGGCTCAGGCCTATAATTAATTTGGCTACATCGATGCCAGCATATTCTTGTGAATAAGAATTTAAGATTCTGTGGTTGCCACCCATCTTTAAATCCATGAGTCAGTCCCTAGGCCTTAAAAAAAAAAAAAACGTGATACTGAGTTCTTGCTTTTTGAAGAAAAGTATTACGCTGAACATCACTGTGTGGTTGGCTGTGTTGCTGTGCAGCCTGAAAATAGACTGCAGACTGATGCAGTGCACAGACACGGAAAAGCTGGAAGCATGTCTCGAGGATCTAAGGGAAGAGAAATGGCTGCTAGATGTTTATGCGTGGAAGCATTACAGACGAAACCTGAGGACCTCTACCTCAGAGCAAAATGGGAGAATATCTGCCTGAAACCACCTGCACATACACTCACATCCCTATTACATGCGCCACATACTTGATATGTGCCCATAGCTGGCAAGACATCGGGCAAGGAAACGAAGGCAATCTCAGGGAGAAGCTGTACCCAAAGGTGGCCCTGCAGTTACCCACCACTTTCGGCATGAGAGTTTATAGATCATGGCCGGTGAGGGAAAACTGAGCTGGGTCCCTGAAGATTCCCTGAATTGAGGCAGCTGAGAGTATGGAGAGGCCAAGGCAGCAAGAGCTGGCAGGACACAACACCGGCTGGGGAAGTGCAAGGAGAGAGAGCCTGGGCGATGGGTGGATGGTCCCGGGGGCGGAGCTCAGCAGAGAACCGATCAACATGTGTGAGGCCAGGGAAAGAGCCACCCAGAGGGATCAAAGCAGGCAGGACTCGGTGCTCCGACAGCGCCAGCATCGTATCTGGTCCCAGCCACCTAACCCGAGAACCCCATGACTCACGCAGAAGGTATGGAACAGAGCACTCAGACAGGCCTTGCCAAAGAGTGGGGAATAACTAGCCCAGACGGACCCACCTCACAAATCCAAACGGCAGCCAGAAGAATGAGTGAGATTCGCCCGGAAAACAGTGATGAGCGTCACGGCCCCGTTGCTCGCACAAGCAATGCAAGTGAGAAGCCAGTTCCGACCTCTGAAAGGGGGCAACTCTCTCTCAGCAGACACATTGTACAAGCAGCTGTTGTGATGGGAGGAACGTGAGAGCAGATGGAAATTCTTAACTCCACAAAGGAAGGAAGGTGATCAGGAACAGCAGTGACGTCCCTGCCAGCTGTGGGTGGAGGATTCACGGGCACCTGGTTTGTGAGAACCCGAGCCTGGAAGCTGCCCCTGTGTCTTATCTGTAGGTGCTGGGATAAGCAAACCACGGGGCTCCCATCCACTGGAGTACTACTTGGCTGGCAAAAGGAAGACATTACTGATCTCTGCTACATGAGGACAGCATGAAGAGAAGCATACAATAGGCAAGATTCTGCCTCAGCAGGGAGCTGAGACACAGCCCAGGGCTTCTCAGGCTCAGGACCCCTGACAATTGAGACAGCAAATTTCTGGCAGTGGTGGCTGCCCGGTGCAGTATGGAGGTATAACTGCACTGCTGGCCTCCCCCCACTAGAGGCTCACAGTGCATTCCTTCTCACCTGTCTTAACGGTTAAAAGAGAGGGGTGGGGGAGAGGGAGAGAGAGAGAGAGAGACAGAGACAGAGAGAGAGAATGAGAGAATGCCTCTCGGCATTGCCATGTGTTCTCTGGCAGACAAAACCACCCCCCAAAAGGTGTAATGGTGGTGGGACTGGTGTTGTAATATTGATTGTAATAAATTATTGTGAGCAACTTTATAAAAATAAAATTTAAGATTAAAAAGCAAAACAACAACAACCCAAAATCACCCCCCGCTGAGAAACACTGATGTGAAGTAAGAAATGTAAGAAGCATCTTGATGGTGAAGCCCACCCTCATCTCACAGCACTCTGGATCCTGCCAGCATCCCCTCCCACGCTCCTGGCTTGAAGGGCCCTGCAGTCTCCTCCAAGTGTCACTTGATGGGAAGATCGTTGGCTTCACTCTTTCCCCCAGGTGTGGCACCTTCCCCCTCCGCAACAGTAGAGAGGCAGCAGGTCCCACCTCCTCCAGGGTCGACTGGGATGAAGCCAGTAAAGAACTTTTCACTCCTGCCTCTTACCTTGAAGGGCTTGTTGTTGTCCACAAAGACATCAAGTCCTGTGAAAGACCTGGGATCTCTCTATGCAGAGTATCTCCTCTTTGCCCTCTGCCACTGAGTTCCTCACTAAGTGAAGAGATCTTTGATACATTTTTCACTTGTTATGTATTTAGTCCACACCCAGTGGCACTCAGGGCTTACTCCTGGCTCTATGCTCAGAGATTCTTCCTAACAGGCTCGGGAACCATACGGGGTGCCAGGGATCCAACCCAGATAGGCCACGTGCCAGCAAGTTCCTACCTTCTGTACAGCCTCTCCAGCCCCCTCCTAGATGCTTTTGTAAATATCAGTGCACACATCCCACATGCACCTGCACCTCTCACCTTCACTCACACATAAGGGGTGGTGGCAAGAAGTGGTATCATCTCTATTTAGAAGATGTCCAGGCAGCCCCACCCGCCCATGGCCTGGTGTAAGTGACCCCATGGGTGGAGGGGTTTTAAAGAACCACATAAATAAGAGGCTATTTGGGGAGAAAGGAGAGTTCTTCCTTCTCCTCTCTAGGAAAATCCTTTTAGTCTCTATTTTCTTGCTTCTCTTGTACGGTGGAACCTTTTGAGAATACTTTTCCCTGCAGACTGGCATTCCTGGCGCTCTTGTTTGTTATTAAAGCGGTTTCTCCTCTGAAAGCACTTTAAAGGGTTTCTACACGGAGAATGCTCTTAGGCGCCCGAGAAGCCTGACCTTGTACTATGAACAGTAGCGGAGGGAAAGTGGAGAAGCTGGAGATAGAGTCTAGTTGTTTGTGGCCCAACCACCACCTGTCCCTGAGATTTCCCCCAGGGCAAGCTCACCCCTGAAGAGCTCTGGGACCTCAGTCCCACACGGCTCCCCCTTTGAGTCTCTGTGCTGCAAAGATGTGGAAGCAGTTTACAGCCAATCAGAGGTGGCCTGGGCCTCTAGTCTCACCCATCGGTGGCCCACTTGGGTCAGAGCTCTGGCATCCCAGTGTTCCCCAGGACATGAATGAATGCCATGTGGTGGCCACAGCTTTCTTCAGTCCTGCCACCCTTACTGTCCCCACCCCCACTGGGTCTCCATCAAGACGCGGGGCAGAAGGCTGCGGAGGTTGGTTCATTTTGCCTGCTAATGGCTTTTATAGAGGAACAGCCCGGCTCTTTGATGTTCCCCCGGAAGCCTCTGAGACCTTGCTTCAGTTCATTTTATCCTAAGGCCAATTTGACACTTGTCCAGGAAGTTGTTTCCTGTGCAAACTTATTCTACTCATCTCTGTGTGGTCCGCCGGCTTCCCCAAGAGCTGGGCTCGTTTGGGTCCAGCATACTTCTCCTGGGAGTGTTCCAAGCCCACCTGCCCTCCCCCCGCCACACACATCACCCAGCTGTGCATACTGGATGCTTTGGCGTCCGCAGACAGCTGACCTGTCTCACCAAGCTGAAAATGCAGAACCTTCACCATTTCCCTCCTCCTCGAGGAGCCAGCCTTGCCCAAAGGCCTCCCAGGCTATGCCCTCCGACTGTGGTCTGGCCTGAGGGAAGAGCCGCGGCTGTCTCATAGGGGTTGGTCGTTTTCTCAAAATGGTCATTACTAAAATGTTTCCAAATGCAGTCTTTCAGTACTCGATCAAGTCCCTCCGCAAAAATAGCAGCCACCATTGGGAATTTTCAGCTGTCCAGCACTACACATCTGGCCCACATTTTGACTAATTGGTGCCTGATGGCTTTCATCATGTAAACTAAATATGCTTTAATTTTCATTTCCATTTAATTTTTTCTTCTAAGTTTTATCAACTTGAGGAAATTTTGGCGGCCCCCATGTGTCACTGGAGAGTCCCTGAAGTTGAAGGTGAAGTTTGAGGGCAGAGCCAGCCAGAGAAGGCAGGGAGGAGATGCTGCTCAAGCGTCTCCCCCAGTTCTGGTTCATGATACTGCCTGTGTGTAGCAGTATTCTGACACTTTGAGGAAGCTCCCGAGGTGATGTTGAGTTTCATGGAGGGAGATACCTTCTCTGAGTTCCAGGAAGCATGTGAGTCACTCACAGAGCAGGCTGTCTCCCTGTGTCCCACTTTTTCTGGCTATGACTCCTTAGGACTGTGGATCTCTATATGGGATTCAAAGTCACCCTTCTCTTACATCTTGACTAGAAACATTGAGTCCAGCCCATGCCAAGGATTGTGAGATGTTGGTTCCAGTCTCCAGGGCCAGTCAGTCCATCCTCTTAATGTGTCTCCATCCCTGAGACCCTCTTCTCTCAACTTACAGTTCCAAACTTGACACCCTCGCAGTTCTTTGTTATGGATGCCCTGAGGACCAAATAGCGAGGCCTAAACCCCAGGAGATCTGCCAAGTCTCCCTTTCATACTTCAGAAAGTGGTGGATTCATGATGGTAATGGTTTCTGCTCCGTAGCGTATGCCTCTCTGAGCAGAACTAACAACCAGCCGTAGCGGACTTTCCCCACAACTGAACTGTGGGTTTGGAGAGGAGATTTGAAGACCTAAACTTAGTTAAGTAACAATTTCACCATGTTTTGAAAAACAATTCTTTTTCAAAAATCGTGGTGTTATTCATGACTGAATTTAAAAGTTATTAAGTTATTCATGATTGGGTTTCAGTCATACATTTCTCCAACACCAACCCCTTCACCATTGTCTACTTCTTCCAACAGTGTCCCCCGTTTTCCCCATTTTCCTGCCATCACACCCCCCCCCCCCACCGCCAGCCTGCCTCTATAGCAGGTACTTTTCTTCTCCCTCCCCGCCTTTTCAGTACTGTGGTTTACAATACTGTTAACTGATCAGGTATCATGCATATCAGTTTATCTCCTTTTAACATCTGGACTGGTCTATAGTGACCGCTTCCCTCTATCATTGCCATATCTCCCTCTGTCCTATCTCGCCCCTCCTCCCACCAATGGCAAGCTTCCTACTATGGACCAGATCTGCTCTTCATTTTTATTGCCTTTGGGCTTTACTTATTCCCCTGCTAAGTTTCTTTATATCCTGCCTATGAGTGGGATCATTCTGTGTCTGTCTTTCTCCCTCTGACTCCTTTCACTCAGCTTGATCCTCTCCAGAGCCAGCCATGTAGCAGCAAATTGCATGACTTCAGCATTTCTTATGGCTGAGTAGTATACCATTGTGATAGGCACCAAAGTTTCTATATCGTCATCTGTTCTTGGGCATTTTGGTTGGTTTCAGATTTTGCCTATTTCGAGTAGTGCTGCAGTGAACATATGAGTGCAAATGGCTTTTCGTCAATGTGTTTTTGGATCCTCAGGGCATATTCCCGTCAGTGGAATTGCTGGGTTGTATGAAAGCTCAATCCCTAGTATGTTTTTTTTTTAAATTTTTAAATTGAATCACTGTGAGATAGACCCTTACAAAGCTGTTCATGATTAGGTTTCACTCATACAGTGCTCAAACACCCATCCCTCCACCAGTGTACATTCCCAGCACCAGTGTCCCCAGTTTCCTTTCCTAGTTTTTAAAGAATGCCCATATTGTCTTTCAGAGTGGCTAGACCAGTCGACATTCCCACCAGCAGTGAAAGAGGCTCCCTTTTTCCCCTGCTCCCACACCAGCTCTGGCTGTTGTTCTTTTTTGATGAGTGCCAGTCTCTCTGCTGTGAGATATTTCATTGTTGTTTTGATTTGCATTTCCCTGGTGTTTAGTGACGTGTGGTGAAAAAAATAAGCAGTTTTTCACATGTCTTTTTTAGGGTGAGAGGCACACTCAAGGGTGCTCAGGGCTTATTCCTAGTTCACTGCACAGAAATCACTTCTAGCAGGGCTTGGGGAAACATATGGGATGCCAGGGATGAAACCCCTGTTGGCTGCACATAAGGCAAGAACCTTCCTGACGTGCTGTCGCTCAGCCACTGCGGGTGTCTTCTGGCTATTGGTGTAATAGACAGAAAAGAAAGATCTTTGAGGAAGCTTCTGTTCATCTCTTCTTCTATTTTTTGATGAGTTTGATGTATTTTATTGTAAAGTTCTACCACCCATACTTTCTATATCTTGAATATAAGTCCTTTATTGGATAAGTTGTAGGAAAATGATTTCTCCCAGATGTGGAATATCTTTGTATTCTGGTCATCATTTCCTTTATGGTGCAGAAGCTTCTTAATGTCATCCACTTGTTAACACTTGCTTCCTCTCCCTTGGTCAGAGGTGTTTCACCCTTAAGTTGCCTCTGGCATGGGCATCGTGAAGATTTCTGCCTCTGTTTTCCTCTATGTGCTTTATAGATTCAGGTCTGATATCAAGATCTTTCATTCGTTCTGATGTGGCCTCTGTGCGTGGCATTAGAAAGAGGCCTGAGTCCATTCATTCATTTATTTATTGTTTGTTTGTTTATTTATTTATTTTGCATGTGGTCAGCCAGTTTTCCCAGTACCAATCTGCATCTAAGGACAAGAGATAGAATACAACAGGTAAGGCATTTGTCTTGCACGCAGCTGACATGGAACTGATCATGGCGCTGTAGATTGTCCCTGAGTCCCACCAGAGGTGATCCCTGAGCACAGAGCCAAGAGGGTACTCCCTGAGCATCGCCAAACTCCTGCCCCCAAAATGTGCATCAGAGAAGTCTGTTGAAAGATAACTAGTCATTGTCAGTTTACTTTCCCTCATCTTGGAAGCAAATGGCATCTGGTGTCCCATTTTCAAATGGATGCTTTCAACGCCCTCCTTGTCCTCTTCTTTGAGAGTATTTGAGTGACTGTTTCTTTTTTTAATTTTTTTAGAGAGTCACAGTGATGTAGTTACAAACTTATGAACTTTTGTGTTTGCATTTCACTCATATAGTAATCGTTTGTTTACCCATCCCTCCACCAGTGCCCATTCACCTCCACCAATGATCCCAGTATCCCTCCCACCACCCCCACCCCATCCCCCACCACCACCCTGCCTCTGTGGTAGGGCATTCCCCTTTGTTCTCTCTCCTTTTGGGTGCTGTAGTTTGCAATAGAGATATTGAGTGGCCATCATGTTTGGTCTATAGTCTACTTTCAGCTCGCATCTTCCAACCCGAATGGGTCCTCCCGACACCATTTACTTGGCGTTCCCTTCTCTATCTGAGCTGCCTTTTCCCCCAGCATGTGTGTCCAGTTTCCAAGCTGTGGGGCAGTTTCTGAGAGAAACATCAAGGGTTATATCTCCATAGTAGAGAGCCTAGAATGCACACCTGTCTCTCCTCTGCACCTACAAAGGGACTATTTAGACACTTTGCCTTACAAGAAAGGGATAATGCTTGGCTTGACACCCCCACCTCAGCAGTCATGGGGATAAAGGTCCGAGTAGTGTCTTGGTGGGGCCAGATTGAAGGCACAGTCAAAGGTGGACAAAATGGAGCAGGCAGGGTGCAAGTTCCAATTGCTTCCACCTGGGCCCTTTCCTCCATCACCCCTCTGACTGCCTGCAATGGCCAGGCTGCTCCTGCTGCCTCCATATCTCCATCAGGTTCTCCCCCACCTCAGCACCTGCCAAGCTGCTGCTCTTGCCCCCTGCAGACTACAGGTCCCCTGTCTACCATCATAGCTCATTCTTTGACCACCCCTCCCTCAGGGAGACTGTTTGGCCACCCCACCTCCCACTTACGGCCACACTCTGTCTGCTCTGATTCCTTCATGACACCTGTTGTGGTCTTCATTCCTCTGTGTGCTTTGGGCCCTTGAGTTTCTCACAGCAGAAGCTCTGACTTGACACTCCTATCCTGTCCCCAGAATCTAAACATTTAGGGTTCATGCTTAGCAGGTGCTCAGTATACCTCGCCTTCCTGACCGCAGAATCACTTAATATTGTAGGCCCCTAACAGCTATCAAAAAGCACTTCTTGCTTTTTCTATTTCATAAACTGACTTTACATCAGTGTATAATACGCTGGTATTGGTTCAGGATGTGGTTCAGGCATATCACTCCGCACTTTGAGACGGGCACATACCTCACCATGTCCGTCGCCACATTCACCACGATCACACTCAGCCCCTTTACCCAGTCCCTCTGCCTCCTTCCCCCTTTCCCTTTGGCAACTCTGCGTCATGTTTTCCTCAGATTATTCTTTTTTTCCGTTTTTCTAGGGTGCCTTGGTTATTTATATTCCACACCGGAGAAAAATTATCCTGCAGTTGTGTTTCACTTTCTGCCTTATTTCCCACAGCACAATCACCTCACTTTCCAGTCATGTTATATTGTTAGGAGCTAATTTGTATTTCATTGACTGTACATATCAGAGCTTTTCAATCCATTTAGCCATTGATGGGTATTAACATTGTTTTCATTTCTTTGATATTATGAATAATGCTATTATTCACTATTACAAGTGCGCATATCTTTTTGAATTGATGTTTGTATACTTCAGATAAGGGCATATGACTTGTATTGCTGGATTAGATGGCAGCTCTATTTTTAATTTTTCAAGGGATTTTTTTTTGTTCTATTCCCTATTGAAGCTTCACGAATTTGAATTCCCGCCAACAGGATATGAAAATTCTCTTTTCTCTTCATGTTTCCAGACTTTGGATTCCTAGTTTTGGGGGTCTTCTCAAGCATTACTGAGCAGGAGGCAGGCTGGAGACCACTCCAAGTAGTACATGATTCTATGCTCAGGCTTGATTGTGGGATACTCCTTGGGCCCATCAGTGCTAGAGGCCCCTGGGGTTATACCCAGTAGAGCTTAGGGGACCGTGTGCTGACAGAGATCTAGCGCCAGACCTCCACAGACCAAGTATTCACTCCATCCCTTTGTGCTTTCTCCCAGCCCTGTCTGCAATGCTTTTGATGTAGACCATTCTCATTCATGCGAGGTGAGATGATAGCTCATTTTCATTTTGATGTGCACTTCCGTATTGAGTGATGTCTTTCCATGTGCCTACTGGCCATCTGTATGAAGATGTGTCTATTCATAATGTCTGCCATTTTTTAATTTTTTATAAGTTCTATACCTATTTTGGTTATTAGTCCCTTAAGGAATGTATGATGTACTAACAACTCCCAATCAAAATGATTTTGCTGTACAAAATTCTTCTATGTACTCCCATTTGATTTTTCTTTTAGGTTTTTTTTTTTTTTGGTTAGTTTTGTTTCCTTTGCCAGTGAAGTAAAATCCTCAGTGACATTTCTGAGGTTGATGTTATGAGCACCTCCTCTGTGTATTTTTCAGAAGTATATTCTGAGAATATTTCAGGCATAAAATTAAGGTTATTAATCCATTTTTAATTAATGTTTGTGTGTGGTGTTAGTCACCTAGTTTTATTAATTCTTTGCATATGACTATCCATTTTCCCCAAATACACTTTGCTAATAGTGTCTTCTCTTTCTCATTTATTTGCTCTTGACTTGTCATAAATTAACTTTCCATATATGTGTAGATTTTTTTCTTTGCTCTGTGTTATATCCTATTGACTTGTGTATACATTTTTTCTTCTAATACCATTTTTGTTCTAGTGATTACTGTCATTTCATAGTGCAGTTTGAAGTTGGAGAGCATGATACGTCCATTCTCCTTTCCCCTGCCTCTGACTATTCTGGGTGGTCTTTTGTGTTTTAATACAAATTGCAGAACTGTTTGTTCTCAAACAAGCTTTTATGGGCTGGAGAGATAGTAGAGAGGTACTTACCTTGCATGTAACTGACACCAGTTTGATCCCCAGCTCGGCATAGTTCCCCCAAGAATCACCAGGAATTATCCCTGAACACAGAGCCAGGAGTAACCCCTGAGCACTGCCAGGTGTGCCCCTGGGCTCACCAGAAAGAAAAACAACAAAAAGAATGTCTATGTGTATTCATCTCATGAAGGAATGACTTCTCTTCTGCTCACTGGTATTTCACTAGAGTGAGGGCCTCAGGAGTGAAAGCTGGGTGTAAATTTTTAATAATACCAGAAGCTTCAAACTTAGGTTGCTTCTATATACATTATATATCAGAGTAATCATAATCCATATGTTTTTTTGTTTTCATGTTCTTTTAACCTAATATTATAAATTATAAGTATACCTTGGTTTAGATCACTTCACACTCTTGTGCTTCATAGCTAAAGGTTTTAGTACCTCTGCATTGAATTAAAGTATGCACATTTTGAAGGGCATAATGCTAATGCACACTTAATAGACAACAGATTAGTGTAAACATAACTTTTATATATACTGGGAAACAAAAATATGTACAGTGCATTAAAAAATGCTCTACATAGCTAATCATCAGGGAGATGCAAATAAAAACAACAATGAGAGATCATTCTTACACCACAGAGGCTGGCACACATCAAAAAGAACAAGAACAACCAGTGCTGGCATGGATGTGGAGAGAAAGGGACTATTATTTATTGTTGGTGGCAATGCTGACTGGTCCAGCCTTTTTGGAAAACAATATAGGCATTTCTCAAAAAGCTAGAAATTGGGCTTCCATTTGACTTGCAATACCACTTCTGGGAATATATTCCAGGAGTACAAAGATACACAACAGAAATGCCATCCTCACTTCTGTGTTCATTGCAGCACTATTCACAATAGCCCGAATCTGGAAACAACCCCAGTGCCTGAGAACAGACGACTGGTTAAAGAAACTATGGACTACTTTGTAGCTGATAGAAAAACTGAAGTCATGAAATTTGCTTACAAATGGGTGGACATGGAGAGTGTCATGCTGAGTGAAATGAGTCGGGAGAGGGACAGACATGGAATGATTGCACTCATTTGTGAGATTAATAAAACAGGCAAACTATAGTATGAGACTAATACCCAAGGTCAGTAGGTACAAGGGCCAGAAGGATTGGTCCAAGGTTGGAAGCCTGCCTCAGGTACTGGGGGAGAAGGTACTTGGAAATTATCTCTCTAGATTAAAGAACTTCATGCTGAAAGTAGGTAAAGGAAAGAACATGATAACTTCTCAGTACCTGTATTACAAACCATAATGCTCAAAAGGAAGGAGAGAGAGAAAGAAGAGTGTGAGAGAGTATGACAGGAGGGAAACTGGGGACATTGGTGGTGGGAAATATACACTGGTGGTGGGATGGATGATGGAACATTGTGTGACTACATCCTGATCATGAACAGCTTTGTAACTGTGTATCTCACAGTGGTTCAATTTTTTTAAAAAGGAGGGAGGGAAGGAAGGAAGGGAGGGAGGGAAGGAGGGAGGGAGGGAGGAAGGAAGGAAGGAAGGAAGGAAGGAAGGAAGGAAGGAAGGAAGGAAGGAAGGAAGGAAGGAAGGAAGGAAGGAAGGAAGGAAGGAAGGAAAGAAGGAAAGAAGGAAGGGAGGGAGGGAGGGAGGGAGGGAGGGAGGGAGGGAGGGAGGGAGGGAGGGAGGGAGGGAGGGAGGGAGGGAGGGAGGGAGGGAAGAAAGAAAGAAAGAAAGAAAGAAAGAAAGAAAGAAAGAAAGAAAGAAAGAAAGAAAGAAAGAAAGGAAGGAAGGAAGGAAGGAAGGAAGGAAGGAAGAAAGAAAGAAAGAAAGAAAGAAAGAGAGAGAAAGAGAGAAAGAAAGAGAAAGAGAAAGAATGAAGAAAGAAAGAAAGAAAGAAAGAAAGAGAGAGAGAGAGAGAGAAAGAAAAAGAGAAAGAAAGAATGAAGAAAGAAAGAAAGAAAGAAAGAAAAGAAAGAAAGAAAGAAAGAAAGAAAGAGAAAGAAAGAAGAAAGGAAGGAAGGAAGGAAGGAAGAATCAGTGAACACATAGGTTTTTTTAAAAAAAAAAAAAAACAACAGTGTAGGACTCTGTTGCCCTAACTGCTATTTTCTGGAACAGAACCTGCCTTCTCTCCTAGGTGTGGCCCGAACACAATGAACATGCTCCCGTTTGCTAATCGATAGGGCCCAATCATGGTAGAGTGGCCGACAGAGTCCTCACTAGGTAGAGTGAGGATTTGAGGAGAGAAGGAAATCTAATTTGACGTATCATCACCCAGCTTTGCTTTTCCTCATTCGACAAAGTTCCTAGAAAGCACCAGAAGCAAAAACTGTTGAGGCACTTCCTATCTAATACTTTCCTATTTGCTCCTCTCTCTCTCTCTCTCTCTCTCTCTCTCTCTCTCTCTCTCTCATACATGCACACATACACACACACAGATACACACACATGCAGTGATTTTCCTGTCAGAGACACCTCTGTCGGACCTCCCATTCTGTTGCTAAGGATTGACTGACGTTTGTTTGGATCACGGTTGCCTTGTATCTGCTCACACAGCTCCTCACTCCTGTGATCAAGGTTCTCACACCTAACCAAGTCCCATGTTGGTTATTACCGTGAATATTTTCCCTTGTGAGGAAAGATTCCAGTCACATCCTATGATTGACATTCTTGTGCCACTGCCTGGGGAATTTATTCTCTCGTGTTTCTAAGCATTTGGCTCAGTTCCTCTGGGAAACAGTATGGCCTGATCTTGCATTTCACCGGAACTTTTTCTGGGCCAACTTCTAGCTGATTCTTCTAGCCACAAGAAGTCCACAGTCATAGTTCCTTGCCAATTAAAACTGTTTATTCCTCATTTATTTTGGTCCTGGCAGTTGCAGTTAGTCAGTTGGATACGGCCTTCAGGATTTCCCAAACCGTCTATATTATATTCAACATTTCAAACTGACTGGATTTAATGGCCAGAAACTGTTGTAATTACAAACAGTTTCAAAGCAATAAGGGCATTTTTACTACCCTGGAGAGAGCTGAGAGAATTGACTGACCTAAAATGAAGACAGTAAAGATGGATCGTTTCCTTCTAGAGAATAATCATGTCTTTATGAAAAGAAAAACATTCAAATCCTCAGCATGTCATTTCCACAGCCACTGAATTGAGTGGATGTCCAACAGCACAGCCGGGAGCTTGGACAATCAAGAAGGAAGGTATCAGCAGCGCCGAGGAGCAAATCAGACCCAGACCCCAGGAGGACATGCAAGAAAGGTCAAAAGCAGCAATATGGCCCTTCACAGGGGTGTGTCTTGGTGACGTCCCTTCACTTAAACCATTTGATCTTTTGCCTTCCCTTCATCTCCCTTTGCTGGATGCTTGTCCTGTTCTGGAAACTCTCAGACTCTCAGCTCTTTCTACGCCTGTGGGGAGCATCTGTTTCCACCTATTCCAGTCAGACACTGGCCCTGTCTAAGTTCTATAGCCAGAAGGCCACTGGAGAGGCAAAGAGCCTGGTGGCTGGGCGTGAGGGGAGAGCAGTGGAAGGAATCTGTAGATTTGGGGTCTCCTCTCACCTTCCTGCTGACCCACAGTCTCACTCCTTCTCTAAGTGGGAGCATAGAGGACTTTCCCCCTAGGGTCACAGTGAAGAGAACAGGCCATGATGGCCAACAGTGGTTCCCTGCAAACTCTTGGCTCACTTCCCTTCACCAGGAGGTGGTGCACACAGACTGTGGGAGAAGGTGCCAAATGAAATGAATGGGGTTCCCCACATCAGGGACTGCTATTCACTGGGCTGTCTGTCTGTTTGCATGGCCTTGTTCAGTGGATACCTAGAATGCTCGGGCTCTGTGTCGGGGGCCTTTTCCCCACTGGAAGGGAGAAGGATCAATACCAGCAGTGATGGGAGAAGAGTGGGAGCAGCCCACAGCTGCACAGCATGGCTGAGCCTCCACACAAGCTCCCCAGCACAGGAGCAGCAGTGAAATACCGTGTTGTGGAACCACCCATCGGCCAGCAGCTGGGCAGGGGGTGCTTCTCGGGGTGTCTTGGGGTCCTTGGCTCCTGGAGTTCAGTGGCTGCGTCCAATCTCACACTTCTGTCATGCACTTTCTGCTGAGTTGGGAGGCTGTGGGCAAGTCTCATGAGCTACTCTAAGCCTCCATTTCCTCTTCTGTGAAATGGGCCTAGTGATACTTATTTCCAAAGATTGTCAACAAATAAGATGATATGTTTGAAAACTCTGAGTTCTTCCTGAACATAAGAGGCATACTGAAATGTTCAGTTCCTTTCTTGACCCAAATGCCAACTTTTGGCTTTTTTTTTTTTTCCCAAGGCCCTTTGGCTCAGTCACCTAGAAAAAGTTAAATCCCAACAGTTTCTACCCGAGATCTGTTTTTTCCCCTAATTTGTGTGGAGGTGCCATGATGATTCTTTTAAAGTTTTATACATACCATGTTTGAGCAGCAGACCACCCTCATCAGAGCACCCAAAGCCCTCCACGGATGTTCCACGATTCCCCCCAACACATACATATTTCATCAGCTCTGTTCTGTGGGCCAACTCGCAGGCCCTGCTACCTTTGTCCACTGGTTCTTCCTTTTCTATATTTCTTTATATCACACATAGGAGAGAGACCATTCTTTGTCTGTCCCTCTCCTTCAGACTTCACTCAGAAAGACACTCTCTTAGTACCACTCACGTAACCTGTTTTTAAGTTCTGTCCACACATTCTTCTTGTCTTCTCCCTCCCCACAAGTTCATGAGTGACAAGTCCTTCTTGAGTGCCTGTGGACAGTCACTGGCATCCTTGAACAAGAGGTGCTCAGCCATTTCTCTTTCTCTTCTGTCTCAAGTTTCTCCAAGTTGAGTCCCTATGTTCCGGATATCACCACTTCCAAAGGCCTCGTTGCTGCCGTAGTGAATTAAAACAAATTTACTTAGTGAGTTAAAGCTAACCCGGGAGTTAAAGCTAGCCTGCGCTTCAGGGGACATGGTAGAATTCCTCCATTGCGGTCTATCTGGAACTAAAAACGGTGCAGCCTGTGTCTCCGTTCCATTCAGGGAGTTCAGTGTGTGATCTCCGTCCCCCCTGCTCAGGACCTGAGTTCATGGGAATCGGGGCCAAATCTCAGTGATCGTGGCTTTGTGTCTGGAGATGCCCCAGTTTGGGCTCTGACCAGAACCTCTCTCACTTACATCAGATCTACCATCAGATCTACCTATTGATCTATTACTTTCCATCAGATCTACCTATTGGTCCTCTGGGATCCCTCTGGATTTCTCTCTCCCAGCCAATAGCCCCAATCAGAAGGATCCTCACTTTCCTGGGGAACATGAAGTTTCTAAATGGACTCCAGAGAGGGTAGAGGTACCACAAGGCAGTGGGAGGTTATGCATGAGAATGTCTTCTTTCCACCCCAGATACCCTCAGGACGAGCAGAGGCAGGGCAGGGGGTGATCAGAGTCCTGCTTTATCATGTGTAAAAGGAGAAGGCAACTCAAGTTTCTGGAGAGACTCAGACTGAGCCATGGCAGAAGGTAGTGGTGAAGGACCAGGGAATGGTGCCAGGATTCCATCTTGTTGACCAGATGTTCCTCCCAGTTCCATCCTGGCACTGGAGGTACGGGATGAGCATGTCTCGATGTGCAATTGGTAGCGGCAGCTTTGAAGTAACCTAAAAAAAAACTGGGCTGAAGAAAAGACAAAATATACAAGTTTAAGAGAACCAAATAAAGGGGTTGGGCAAGCTAGGTTTATTTTTGAAATTTCAAATCTACTTTTAACTCTCTGAAGTAGAGTCGTCATGGTTACCTGCTTGTTTCCACTTGCACTTAGGAGATCTGAGGGCCCAGGAATTAAGCTAATCCACCTCTGTGTGGAGTGTGTGTCTGCAACAACGCAGTGAGGAGCACCTGGGCCATGTGCACTGCTGTCAGCAACGGCTCCGGGTGGTTTGGTCTTGTTTGTTTTTGTTTTTTTTTTTCTGGGCTGTCACTGTTGCCTGGGCCTGTCCAGAGGAACTCACTTGACTCACTTGGTTTCGTTTTGCCACACACATTAAGGCTCCCAAAAGATAGAAGGAGGTGACAGTCTTTATGTGCTTGTAAACCAAGTTTCACGACCTGCCAGTCCCTGACTCGTCACAGCCACCGTCCCAGGCCCGGCTCTGAATAGAGATGGTCACACCAGAGCGTTTTACGAGCTGCCTGGGGAGGACGCTGAGAGTAAATTCATGATGTGCCACGTGATTGAAACTAAAGTACCATCCCGTGCGCTCACTTTTCAGGCCTTTGGGGAGGAGTTGTGAGTATGAGGCCTGGCTCTGTCCCCCAGTGGCCACTCGGCCTGGGGCCAGCCATGTCCTTTCTGTTCCCACAGCTTCACCCACGAGCTGAGGAGGCAGTTAGTTTATGGTTCCTGCTCTCTACGTGGGGGCACTTGATGGCTTCTCTTGTTGGTGGGCAGCTGAAATCCAAGGAGAAGCCAACCCGGATAGTGGAGTGTGGTAGACAAAGGCACCCTGCAGTTAGATGATGAGCCTGATGGGGAGTATGAGATCTGGTTAACGCCAGCCTTACCTTTCAGTGTTTGGACGATCCCAAGTGATGTGTGAATGATGAGTGATACCATGCCCTTGGTAAAGCAGCTGTAGCATTAAGTAGAAGAGAGAGTGTGTGCATTTCCCCAAAGTATGTTATTTATTTTTGATATGTGGCAACAGATGAACAGAAGAGGAGAAATTACCTTTGCAAGTTCATCTTAGTTCTATATGCTAATCCTCCATTTTTTGGTTTGGCTTTCGGTTTGGGGCCACACCCAGCCATGTTTAGTGGCTACTACTCCTGGCACAGTGCTTGGGGGTCATAACGCAGGGCACTCTGCAGTGCTGGGGATTGTACCTGAATGCAAAGCATGGTTTCAAGCCCTCTGATCATTTCCCCAGCCAAATTCCCTCAATTCTTATGTGATTATTCCCTCAAAGGCTCCCATGTTTTGAAAAGTTCTTGTCTCCCAGGTGAGTGTCACATATTTAGATAACTCCTGTTTCTATTTTGATTGATTTCATCCATCCATCTACCAGTCAGCTGTCTTAGCAGCACGATATCATGACTGGCACTCACATTCAGTTGATGTATTTTTATCATAAAACAGAGAAATGTGAGCAAGGCACGACTCTGTTTGCAGGAAATGGACACCTGCCATGTGATATTTTGAAATAATGAAACACACTTATGGACTCTTAGAGGCACAAGAAGCTCTACTACAGTACATTATTGGAAAATAAAATTGAGTTTGCTTGTCTTCAACTACCAGAATGAACTACTGGCAAAGAACATCGTGACTCCAGGAAGAACACACTGTGTTTATAACCTCGTGGCCAGCCTCGTATCATTTATTTCCTGAGCATCTGTGGAGTGCTCCTTTTTGACTGTAATCATAGCCATGAGTAGTTCTCCAACAGTTACTTAGCCATGTGGATCCTGATCCAAGTGAACAAATATCACTGTTACTTTCCCCTAGTTCAGAATAGTAAGGAGGTTGTCTTTGCATGTCTGTTTAGCTTTGGGGGCCACATGTTTTGATGCTCAGGGGCTACTCCTGATTTCGTGCTTGGGACTCACTCCTGGCTGGGCTTGGGGTACCAGAAGGGATAAGTACCAGGAGGATTACTCCACAGCTTAGAAGCCGGCCTTGCATGCTGGGAGAAAAGGCAGCTCAAATAGAGAAGGGACTACGAAGTAAAGGGTGCTAGGAGGGCCCGCTCGGGATGGGAGATGCGGGCTGAAAATAGAACATGAACATGATGGCCACTTAATACCTCTATTGCAAACCACAACATGCAAAAGGAGAGAGCGAACAAAAGGGAATCCCCTGCCAGAGAGGCGGGGTGGGGTAGAGGGGACGGGGTAGGGGTGGTGGGAGGGATACTGAGACCATTGGTGGTGGAGAATGGGCACTGGTGGAGGATGGGTACTTGACCATTGTATGACTGAAATTCAAGCACAAAAGTTTGTAAGTCTGTAACTGTACCTCACGGTGATTCATTCATAAAAAATTAAAAATAAAATAAGAAAGACTTAAACCCAAACTCAGAGCACCTGCATATGAAACTCACAATCTGGTTTGTTGAGCCATCTCTCAGGCCTTGGGAAGGAGAGCTTCCCAGGGGAGCCATACATCCATCTCTGCCTGGGTAGCTCAAAGGTGGCATAGATAGGCTTCCCCCTCAAGCTCCTGTTCTCCCTTGAACATACATCTCACTTTCATCTCTGTTTCTTTGCTTCTCGTATCCTCTTCTTACACATTTCCTATCTTTCTTTCCTCTGACATCTTTCTAAATAACTTTGAATTAAAAAAATATTGTGCCACAAAAAAACTAAGAAGAAGAAATGGAATGGCTGTGTGAGCAGATCCAGTTTGATTTTTAGGTTCATGTACAAGGTATAGAAGGTCTTAAGAGCACTTTGGAAGGCTGTGGGATGTTTCTAAAAGAAGGTGGATTCCCAGCACCATTTATAACCTTCAGTGACCTCCTCAAGGAGAAAATGCGATATTTTGAAATAATGAAACTCACTGCTGGATTATTAGAGGCACTAGAACCTCTATTACGGTACATTATGGGGAAATGAGAAGGCCTGTTCATTGTAGTCCATTGAAATCCTAATATTGAAAGCGTGACGAATTATAGATTGGCATCATTTGCTTTGGTTGGGGGTTTGGGGCCACACTTGGCAGTGTTTAGGACCTACTCTTGGCTCTGTTTTGGGGTTATTCCTGATGGTACTCAGAAAAACTATATATGGTGCCAGGGATCAAGCCTGGTTCAGGCACCTGCAAGGCAAGTGCCCTATCCACTGTACTATCGCTCTGGCCCATAAGAAGAATGGCATCGTGACCAAAAAACATTAGCTTATAAATTAAAGCTTTTGTTTGTGGGGTCTAGTTTAAAAGACCAGAGTGCAAACACTGCATGTGGGATTCCCCAGGGAACCCCACACCCAAAGTTCTTTCAGGACTAACTTCAGAGGAGCCCCTGAGTATTGTGGGTATGGCCCAAAAACCAAAAATAAGTTGGGGGGAGAAACCCTTATCCAAAATTTCCCAGATTTTTCTTTACTGATATTATACTCTGAAAATACAATCAGACCTATATAATAAGTCATGTAGGAGCACTGGCTTCGTTTTTCCTTTTTTCAGGATGAAGAAATCTTGGTTCCTTTTTCTCAGGATTGTGATTTAAGGCCTTTTGTTTGTTTGAGGACCACACCCCGCAATCCTCTGGGCCTATTTCTCACTATGTTTAGGTTAGGAATTAGTCCTGATGGTACTCAGGGAACCACAAGGTGCTGGGGATTGAACCTGAGCCTCTTGCATGGAAAACATGCCCGCAGACCTTTGGACCATTTCTCTATGTTAAACTTTTGATACAGGGTTTTGTGCTTTTTTTTTTTAATGTGGACTTGGTTGGGTTTTTTTTTTTTTTAATTTGCATGGGTAAATAGGTTGGCATGCTATTGCTGAATCCTATGTTTAACTGTACAGGGAACTGCCAAAATATCTTGTCAAGTGATGACTGTACCATGTGGCACAGCAACCAGTAATGTAAGTGTTATTTCTAGTCTGCATCCTGGCCAGAACTTATTGTTGTTGTCAGTTTTGTGAATTTTAGCCCTTCTAGTTGGTATCTAGCAGTTTGCCTTATAATTTTAATTTGTATTTCCCTAATGACCACGATACTAAGTTTGTTTTCATGGGTATATTTGCCACTCAAATACCTTCTTTGGTGAAGTGTCTTTAGATTTCCTCCATATCTTAAAATATGGTTCGGTGGGGTTGGGATATAAGACCAGGAGCAAGGTGCTTGCCTTGCATATGACCTCTATAATATTTATTTTTTATATATTTATCACTTGTATCACTTGTAGTCCCATTGATCTTCGATTTGCTTGAGCGGGCGCCAGTAACATCTCCATTTGTCCCTGTCACGAGCTAGTGTAGCCCAATGATACCTGCTTGCTCCAGGAACAGAAGGAGCCTCAAATCGTTCATTCAGAGATTTGATGAAGAAATCTGACCATCTAGTTGGAGGGCGGCCACAAGGTCTTCTGACATCCCATGGAATCCAGTCTAACAGCTCTAGTCCAATGGTCGTCTCTGAATCACATTACATGACCGGCCCATCTGATTTTTGATGCTTGGCAAACGAGACAGCATCCCTGATTTTTGACTGTCGACGGAGGTCAGAACTCCGGATTCCTTCTCTCACTTGAGTGAAACATGATATTCTCATGATATTAGCAGGATGAAAATGCTATTAGGGTATCCCAAAGAGGAATCGAAAGAGCTATGCTGGGAATATATTTATACTTTATATATATTTATATTTTACATATATTTATATTTTATATAAATAAAAGTTCTCTATCAGCTATGTGATTTATATATATTTTTAACCAGTCCCTGACTTACCTTATTCTATTATCAGTACTTTACACAGTCATGTTTTTGTTACTGATACAGTTCAGTGTGTCCAGTTTTTTTATATAGAAATGTGCCCCAAGGTCACAGATTATTTTTATACATTCTATAGATTTAACACTTAGGTTAGTGATCTAGTTTGAATTACGGTTTACATAAGGTATGAGATATGTGTCTGGGTTCATGTTTTACATTTGGGCATCTAGTCTAGTGCCATTTGTTCTTTCCCTCAGTTACCTTTTTTATATCTATCAAAACTTGACATGTTTACCTGGTCAATTCTGTACCATAATCTACGTGTTTTTCTCTCTGTCAATCACATTCTTGTTGTTACTTAGCAACACAGGGATCTTAATAGTATGGTTTTTTCTTTTCCAAAATAGCTTAGCTGTTCTAGTTCTTTTGCCTTTCCTTAATTATTTTATCTGGGGAAGTGGGTTTGGGGACCACTTAGGTTACTCTAAGCACAGTGCTTGGAGGTTGCGGCTACCCATGTTCAAGTGACCATGACCCAGGCCTCCTGCATGCAAAGCATACACTCGGCTCATTGAGCTGTTTCCCTGGCCATCCATAAGTAGTTCAGAATCAACTATTCCATATCTACCCAAAAAGAATCCTGCTGGGATTTCAATGGGTATTGTATTAAACATACGTTTGGGAGAATAGTAAAGAAAATAGGCTACTCTTATATTTATTATAGGGTATTCCAATTCATAAACATAATACATCCATTAATTTAATTTTTCCCCTTCATTGTCACTTTGTAGTTTTTAGCATTCAGACCCCAAGGACTTTTTTTTAGATCGAAACTTGTAACGTTTGCCATAACTTGCTTTACACCCCAACCATGTGGTATATTTTGAAATGTTTTCACTTGTAATGGAAGAGAATATACACACATATTCTCAGTGGCTAGGTGAATGTCAAGTAGGTTAACTTTGTTAACTTTTGTGTCCCTTCTGATTGTTGTATTAATATTACTAAAATAAATTAAAAATTATACCACTATAATTAATGATTTTTTCTAGATTCAGTGCTGTCACTTGATACATTTAAAATTTAGAATATTTTCCTGGGCAAATGATCTTTTTATAAAAATAATTTTTGGGGAGGGGGCCACATCTGGTGGTGCTCAGGGATTATTCCTCCCTCTGAGTTCAGGGTCAGTCCAGACAGACTTAGGGGATCACATGGGTGCCAGGGAGCAAATCTGGGTCATTCTCATGCAAGGCAGAAGTCCTACTCACTGTACTTTCACTCAACCCCCATAAATACTAATTTTTTTAATCTATTTGTCTCTAATTAGTATGCTGGCTTTATATCTACTTTATATCAGCAGTACCAACTTTCTTTGGTCACTGCTTACCTTTTTCTATTCTTTATCCTTTTGTGGTTTCATGACTCTATGTTTAAAGTATACCTCTTTAAGAGATATACTTGAACACCTTAGTTCTGATATACTTGGGCCTACATTTACCACATTACATTGTTTTGGCGGTTGGGTTTGGGCTCTCTGCTCATCATATAGTCCTGGCTGTGCTTGGGGGACTAGATAGTGGTGCTGGGGATTGAACTAGGGTCAGCCACATACAAGGCAATTGCTTTCCTCTGGGCTAATTTTCTGACACAACTTCGTTGTTATTGATTTTTTCCTTTTGTTCTGGGGTTGGGGGGGGACAAGCAGGGATTCACTGGTGTGCAGGGCGTACGCCTGGCTCCTACTCCTGGCTCTGTGCTCAGGAATTACTACTGGCAGTGCTTAGGGGGTCATGTAAGGTGCTAGGGATTATACCCAGGTGGGCCACATACAAGACAAGCATTTTACCTGCTGTACTATTGCTCAGGCTGCTCCTTTTGATAATTTGTTTCCCTGTTTGGGTTTCAGTTTGCTGTGTTAGTTTTCTAGGTTTTTCTTTCTTTTTTTAACATAGAGGATTGGATGGCTAGTTTGGCACCTTGCTCTTTTACTATATTTGTGCTATAAGTTTTCCTCCAAGAGCTACTATAGCTATACCCCACAGATTTTGATTTGGTATAGCACTGTAGCACTGTCTTCCCATTGTTCATCGATTTGCTCAAGCGGGCACCAGTAATGTCTCCATAGTGAGACTTGTTGTTACTGTTTTTGGCATATCGAATACGCCACATGTAGCTTGTCAGGCTCTGCCATGCAGGCAGGATACTCTCGGTAGCTTGCTGGACTCTCCGAGAGGGATGGAGAAACAGAACCTGGGTCGGCCACGTGCAAGGCAAACACCCTACCCACTGTGCTATCGCTTCATCCCATGATTTGGTATATTATCACTTAACAGTATTTTGTAATTTTCTCTGAAATTCATGCACTCTTTGTCTTTAGGATTGGGTGAGAATGTATTATTTAGTGTCAAACTGGAGCTGTCTTTATTGTCTTTTTTGGTTTCTAATTTTATTCCATCATGATAAGAATATATTCATATGACTTACGTTCTTTCATATTAATTGAATATGTTTTATGATCTAAAATACTGTATACATTGGTAGATGACTATTTGTATGCTATTTCTATTCTTGAGAGTAAATGTTTTCTATATGGTTCTTCATACCATATAGACTCTCAAAGTAATCTCTGATGATCTTTTGAATTTCTGTGATTTCCATTGTGATGTCTGTGACCTTTCAGCAATTATTTGGTGGAGGCTATTATTTTTGGTTTTAGGGCCACATTCAGTGGCGCTCAGGACTCACTCCTGTTTTTGTGCTCAGAGATCAATCTTGGTGGTACATAGGGACCCTCTGGAAGGTAGGGATTGAACCTGGCTTATCTGTGTACAAAGCAAGTCCCTTGCCTACTATACTATATCTCTGACCCCTATTATATTTTCAGTTGAAATCCTTTCATTTAGTTATATATATATATTTTGTTGTTGTTGTTGTATTGTATTACTTCATGTTATTTTCATATTTGTTCCATTTTGATTTTGATTTTTGGGTCACACCTTGTGTGCTCAGGGCTTATGCCTGGCTTGTGCTCAGGTATCACTCCTGCTTAGCACTATATGCAGTGCCAGGGATCTAACCAGAGTTGGCTACATACAAGGTAAGCACTATAACCCCTCTACTATCTCTCTGGCCCCTTTAATAGTCTATTTTAATACTGCCTTCAAGCATCATTGCTTGCTTCAGTGATTGCTTTGTGGGAAGCTGATTTCGGTTCAGTCCCTGACATCTCATGGCCCTCTGAGCAGTGTAGCAAGCAACCTCTGAGCATTACCCAGGTAAAGCCCAAAATGCCACCTCCAAATAATATTACATCATGAGAGACTGCACTTTGTCAAAACTCTAAATCTTGACACATTATCTGGGCTCTTTGGATCAGACGTGTGTGTCCATCCATTCTGGATCAGTCTGGGAACTGGGTCCAGGTTAGTTTGGTTCTGTAAGTTGGAGGTGGACCATTTGAATCAGTTCTATGTGAATGTAGGCTGAAGATAAACCCAGGAGTTCAAATACAATTGTACATGCTTGTTTTCTCAAGGTTTTCCAGATTCATTTTCTCCCAGTATGCTCTGGTTTCCCATTTTCTAACCACCAACCACTTTATTTAAACACTATGGTATAAAAAGTTGTTCACGATGATATTACAGGCATGCAGTATTCCAATACCAATCCCACCACCATCATCTTCCTCCATCATTGTCTCCAATTTCCCAACCACCCCCTTCAGCCTGCTCCCCTATCAAGCCCACGATATATTTTATATTGCTTGTTACCAATAAATGGCTCATGAAATGATCAAAATATACTTCAGTAAAAGAAATTTATGAAAATTGTTGTATCTCATTGATTTTTTTGAGCGGTCTCAATAATGTCTCCATTCGTCCTAGCCCTGAGATTTTAGAAGCCTCTCTTTACTCGTCCTTCCCAACGGTGCCACATTGGAGGCTCTTTCCGGGTCAGGGGAATGAGATCCATCATTGTTACTAGTTCTGGCATATGAATATGCCACGGGGAGCTTGCCAGGCTCTCCCATACAGGCAGGAAACTCTTGGTAGCTCGCCAGGTTCTCCAAGAGGGATAACTAGGCTATAAGATGTCCAGGAGCTTGGTTTTATAGTTTCTGGATGTTGGCCGTTGATGAGATTACACAGAGCCGGGGGCAGTTTCTGGGTGTGACTGCCTAGCTACTGGAAAATGGGGGATCTGGGCAGAAGAGGCCCAGTACCAATCTGAGCAGGCTTGGAGATCTTAACCCCGGATCCCGCACACCTGGGTTCCCCTGCCAGTTCCTTCATGTGTGAGGCTCGTCCAACCGTGTGGAGAGGGACCTTGAGCATGTATCTCACCTTGTATCTCACCATGGGGCATTCAGTCATTGTCTAAGGATTTACTAAACTGTTTTTGCAAGATAAGCTTTCTTTGTTGTTTTTATTAGTCAAGATTGCCCCTGCGCCTGGCTGTCTTCCCTGGGCCCTTTGAAGGGGTGGGCTTCAGTTTCCCTCCCCACCCCGAGCAGAGCTTCTGCAGCCGAAGACCTCTGGAGCCTAGCCACAGCCATGCTCAAGGCCCCTCTCCACACATTCAGACGAGCCTCACGCATGAAGGTACCGGCAGAGGAACCCAGGTGTGTGGGACCCAGAGCTGAGACCTCCAAGCCTGCTCGGATCGGAACTGGGCCTCTTCCGTCCAGATTCCCCATCTTCCAGTAGCTAGGAGGTCACACCCAGGGACTGCCCCCAGTGCCGTGTAATCCTACCAATGGCCAACATCCAGAGACTTTAAAACCAAGCTCCCGGAAGCAGGCCGTGCAACATCTTATGGCCTAGTTCTCCCTCTGGGAGAGCCTGGCAAGCTACTGAGAGTTTCCTGCCCACATGGGAGAGCCTCACAAACTTCCCATGGCGCATTCATATGCCAAAACCAGTAACAATGCTGGGTTTCATTCCCCTGACCCTGAAAGAGCCTCCAATGTGACACCATTGGAGTAAAAAGAGGCTTCTAAAGTCTCAGGGCTAGGAAGAATGGAGATGTTACTGAGACTGCTCGAGAAATTCGACGATCAATGGGATGATGATGATGATGATTAGTCAAGATTAGTTGGCTTCTCTGTCATATTTGCATCCAATCTGGTATGCTCCTACTGGGATGTTAATATCGCAAAGTTTGGAGACGTCACTTCAGAAAATCCCGAATATTTAACTGGGCAGTCTAGCCAGAGGCATGGTGGCAACTGATACTGTATGAGTGGAGCTGCTGGGGCTTTGGTAGGGTGGGAACTTGGATTAACCTCCTCCTGAGATGGCCCCAGAGGTCTCAGTTGGGACTGGGCATCCAAGAAATTTTTGCAGCTCGTTAAGCTCTTTCTAGATTTATGAGTCTTTGGAACAGGACCAATAGATGAGCTTACATGCAGTGGCAGTGATGGGATACGGGTGTGGCTGCTGAGTACAGGGAGGTGGTGGTCTCCTATTTCCTGTAGGGTCTTACTGCTCAATTCTACTCTGGTCCTGACTGGGTGACACTCTGGAAGAACAAGTGAAAGACGAGTTTTGGCTACAGACTCCCAGTGTTGGCTGTACTTTTGCCAATGTAGTCACTGGCCTCCCCGCATTACCTAAGGCCTGTGGCAAGAGGAAATCTGGGAACATTGGTGATGGAGAATGAGCACTGGTGGAGGGATGGGTACTCAGTCATTGAATGACTGAACGTAAGCATGAAAGTTTGTAAGTCTGTAACTGTACCTCACAGTGATTCACTAAAAAATAATATTAATAATAATAATAAGGTGTGGGCTGGAATGATAGCACAGCAGGTAGGGCGTTTGCCTTGCACACAGCCAACCCGGGTTTGATTCCCAGCATCCCATATGGTCGAGCGCCGCCAGGGGTAATTCCTGAGTGCAGAGCCAGGAGTAACCCCTGTGCATCACCGGGTGTGACCCCAAAAGCAATAATAATAATAATAATGGACATCTGAAAAGGACCTGGGGAGGATTCCTCTGCTCTGAGATTTAGGGAGTTGCTGTTCCCATTCCTAATACCTGGGGCTCCTGTTTCTGCCCTGCAGTGCCTGACTCTGGGATGTGGGTTTATTGAATTCAAGTTGGGAAACAAGTGGTCAACTCGTCTCCAGTTTGGTGGTGCTTTCAAGTCAGTGTCCTTTTCTTTTTTTTTATTTTTAAGAATTTTATTTTATTGAATCACCATGTGGAAAATTACAATGCTTTCAGGCTTAAGTCTCAGTAATACAATGCTGAAACAACCATCCCTTCACCAGTGCCCATATCCCACCACCAAACAAAAAAAAAACAAAAACAAAAAACACAGTACACCTCCCATCCTGCCCCCCGCACCCCCCGCCCCGCCATGTAACTGATAAATTTCACTTTACTTTCTATCTACTTTGGTTACATTCAATATTTCAACACAAACCTCACTATTATTGTTAGGAGTACCCCACTAGTCAGACCTGTTGTGAAGAGAAATGAGGTTGTGCGGCCGCAGTAGTGGCCGCGCGGTTTTGGATTTGTACTTTAGCAACTAAATCCAGGGAGATTTCTTCCAGATATTGGATCATTGCAAGCTTGTAAACCCCATCTGTGGTCATCATAATATGGCGGTCACCACGCCCTTCACCCCCAGCAAGGAAGAGGCGAGAGAGAGAAATACCTTTCCCCTCCTGGGCAGGCATCAGGCCAAGGCTTAGTTCTCAGTCTGGAGACATTCTGCAAGGAGCTGCCCATGCCGAAAAATTTAGCTGGCGTCTGGAGTCAGCTGTGCAGCTGTGGAGGGGCCGCACATCTTGGTGGCAGGAGGGGCCAGTGCCACCCCAAGTCAGTGTCCTTTTCTAATCTGCCTGTTGCTGTGTGCTTTTCAGCCTTCTCAAAGAGTTGCACTGTTCTTCAGTCAGATTTTATAAGAAGAGAGAAGCTGACATGTAGTTTCTCTGTCTTAACCTCTGACAAATCTTATTTTAAAATTTCATTTTCTAATCAACTCATCTTCGTATGCAAGAACAGAGTTTATGTTGTTTGTTAATAGGAGTTCAGCTTAGTGGTCAAATTGCATCATTCTCAATTAATTCTTTTTGACCTTGTCTATGTGTGCATTTATGTCAGATCCTCTTAAAGCTACTTTGCTCTCTTCTTTTGATCACATAATTCTCACTGCATTTTCCTATTTATACCTAACTAACCTTGTGAGTGAACACAATTGTGATTTCTTTGCATCTTGAAGGATACCCTGGTCTAGGCCGGGGTGGTCAGGACAGTAAATCTGGGTGTGACTAAACGGAACAATCTAAAACACAATTTTGAGGAAAAACCAGGAGGAACTCCTCCCTACAGACCACATCAGAGTAAATTTGTGGTTTCAGATATAATTGGAGAGTAGCCAATATTCTCAAATAAGCAATCTTTTGAACTCATCAGCTTGGGTTGTCATTCCAGAACAAAGTTTAGGAAGTTCCTCCAAGATGCAAATCTTTGTCAAAGTCCCACCTGAGGTAGGTGAGCTGGCAGTGGTCTCTGGAAGTATGGTGGCAACTCAGTGTAGGGGCAGTCTCCTCCCTATGTAACTCAGAATCCATGCGCAGATACAACTACTCCTGTGATCTGACACCCAACCATCAAGTTGACTGGCAAGGAAGAGTCAGTCTTTCCTTGGGAATCAGGGTGGTGACAATCCAGCACTGGTCACTGGGATCAAGTAGGAAGACAGCGTACACTCGAGCAATGGAGCCAGGCTTCCTGGGTGTGACTGAGATGCCCCTTCATCCTGTGACCTCTTCTGTCCTCATGCTACTTGCTCCCATTGAAATGAAGGAGCAACCTATAGTAAAGTATAGCTTTCTGTGAAGTGTCACACACGTGTTGCTCCCAAATAGTCTTTAAGTAAGTAACAAATTAAAACAGAACATGGAAAAGAATAAAGAACTAGAATACGAATGATGAATTAAGAGGCGCCAACCCATCTCTTTCTAGAATGAGAAACCAACCTCCCACCTCACTGGACGTGAATTCATCTTTTGGAGGAGACTAGTAAGGGCTTTGCAAGCCCAATATGAGCCTAGTTCCCACCTAACTCCCCTTTTGCCCCAAGAGTTTACGGTTCTGCACTCAGGGGTTGCCCAAGTGTTTCTCTTACTTCCAGAATCATGGCAATTAGCAAGGACCCATTTACCAGGGTCCCCAAGAAGTTTAGTTCGTAGTTCCTCTTCTGTCAAGCCTGCAGATCTCATGTACCCAAAGGCACGGTCCCTCCCTCCACGTGGAAGGTTCTTTTGCACTCAAGTACGCAAGGTCTTGCTGACAGCAGGGAAGTTCACTCCCGTGTAAGTTCACTTCCTGAGTGAGCCATGGGGGGTGAGCACCTCACTGACCTGGACATCTCCAGCCCAAATGGACTCCCTCCCTCTTACTCACCCACCATGACCACCACTGTCCACCTCCAACCTACGAGCAGCAGAGGTGGGGCTCAGGGCAATCACTGTCCAGTGCCACAGGTAGCCTGAGACTGAAGATGCCCATCCGACAGGAGTCCAGGATGGGCCAGCTAACCGCTCTGCTCTTTCCCGCCAGATAACCTCCAACCAGAAGCACCTGGAGAGCCTCAAGCACGCAGGTGGGCTCCTGCAGGCTCTAGAGTGGCTGGCCCCGGCTGGTGGGTGAGTAGGCCCAAGAAACTGACGTGGCATCATCTGCTCAGGTCCCAGCTTTCATCCTCCCCTTGCTCCTTGTTCCCAGTCCCCTCCACTGCAGGGACCCCCCCCCCCCACACACACACACACACGCAGCCTGAGATTCCTTCTAGCCTGGGAAAGGTGCTGTTTCATGGCAACACCCAGGCTGTGCAAACATCAGCACCGGGTGCACATTAGTACCAATAAGAGGCCTGGCGGAGTGAGGGTCAGAAACAGCAGCTCAGGGCAGGGCTCAGCGCTTCCCTGCAGGCACAGCACAGTGTGGTCAGAGCTGGCCGGTGTGTGCTGGCCCCACAACCAAGCTGATGCTGGGTGGAGGAAAATGAGCCTCCCATTGATCATTGATGGCACTGCAACTCCCCCCCGCCCCGCCATCTCTCTCTCCTCTCTCTCTCTCTCTCTCTCTCTCTCTCTCTCTCTCTCTCTCACACACACACACACACACACACACACACACACACACACACACACACACTTTGAACAGTTCTCATGCGGTTAGATGAGGGGGGTGGAGAAGCTGTTCTAGTCCTGCTGAAGGACAATCTGGCTGACGGGAAAGGTTGCTTCGTGCCCTGCAGGCCCCGGGCTGTCTGATGTGGACACTGACTCCCTAGTCATGGCCTTCTGCTAGGCTGCTCTGAGCGCCCGTTCCTACAGACAGCAGTGTTGGGCAGAAGTTACTAGGGCAGATATGGGTGTGGGAGGCTGGGGGTGGGGGAGAGGGGCTGAAGAGTGGCACATAGAAGGCAGCTCCCGAGAGCCCTTCCTCGTTCGTGCTGGGTTTTATGGGATTCCTCGCCCGGCAGGGTCCCACCTGACACTCAGTCAAAGCCAGCAACAGGCCTGTACTGCACCCATTTGGGAAAGCAGGACCCCAGTTTGGACCAAGGATGTCCCAAATCTTCTGTGTCCTATGAGGCTGATGACTGCTCCAGCACCACAGTCAACACCCCAGCAAGTGCGACATCTATGCCAGATCTGGTGTGGCCCAAGGAGGGTGCCACCAGGAAATGTCTCGTTTGGTCTGTTCAAATGGCCCCACCAGGCTTCTTACCTCCACCAATGCATGGTCCTCCGTGCGGTCCACTGGGATTCTGGCGCTGCTCTGGCCAGTAAGACGGGCAGTGAACCCCACCAGACTAGCCCGGACCCAGCCAAGAACAGGCTGAGTTCAAACGAATTCCACTGCCCCTCGGGACCTTTGATGCCCAGAGCAGGAATGTGTGCTACTGTCCTCCGGCTGCAGGCCCGTCCACGGTGACCCACCTCTCTTATGCAGCCTGCCCTCCGCCTCGCCCCCACCTATTTGGCAAAAATTCTGCTTGTGTGCAATCAAGGGCATGCCAGGAGCTCATTTTATAATTCAAGGTTCACTGCTCTGTGTCATTCTTTTCTTCTCGAGCAGTTGTTAAAGCACAGGTTCAAATGTGTCCTGAGTTTGCTCCAGCCACCAGGTTTCTATCTTAACCACTTAATCACACATCCACACCTATGAGAATCAGAATCCCATGGGTTCCTGGCTGACTGGCCAGGAAGAGGCACTCTGGAGCTGGGAGAACTGGCGTTTCTTGGACGCCTGGAATCTTCGCTGCTTTGTACCAGTCAACTGTAGGCAGGCTCTGGGTTGGCCCGTTGAGCCTGGCAGGGTCCGGCTGCCATCTGCCAGACACTGTTTGCCGTATTAACAGTTGTTAATACTCTTGACCAAGGTGGTTCAGACGCGTGGTGGTGGGTCTGGGTAGCTCAGGCCTCACATAGGGGTACTGCCATGGCCAGTCCCCAGCACCACTGAGTCTGCACTGAGAGGCATTTGCCTCTGGGTCCAGAGTCTTGGAACCTTGGTGCTGCATGATGGCAGCTCTAAGTAGTTGATCTAGCTGGTGCAAAACAGGCCCGCTCCTTTGGCTGAGGGGCACTTCACTTGAAAGATGCCTAAGTGTTTCTACTCTGGTTTTTTTCCTTAGTTCATCTACTGACAATGCAGTGGCCTCACTGGCCCTGGAGATCCTCCAAGCTGTCGGACACTAAACAAGAAGGCACTTAACAAAGTTGATGCTGCAGCACCGAGTCTCCACCGCACACATCCACCACATCACCAGCTATAGTTGTCTTTGTACCTAATAAAGTCAGCTGAGCCCAGCAGCTCCCTGCTGAGATCTATCTAGACTCAAGAACGGACCTCCTTAGTCCCTGTGACATGCTGCAGTTCCCTGAGTATATCCACCCCCAGCCCCCGCACACCTGCTGTCTGTGGAAGTAGGTAACTGAGTGGAGAAGTGCAACCCATAGCCTGCTGGTGGCCGTAGCCATCTCTGGAGATTTTAAAAGGCAGGACTGGGCATGTTTACCCAGTTGCAGCCCCAGAACAAACCCTTGGCAGACTTTATCTCAGGGACAACTGCTTACACATTAACAGGGACACTAGATTTGCCTAAAGCAGAGCTTTCCGAAGTAGCCTGTGCCACCCTGCAGGGGGTCATTTTCTAGAATGGGGTGGTGGTAAATAGCCTTGGATGCAAATAGGGGCAGTGGGGATGGTTTCTAGTCTCTTAAAATCTAATTCCAGGGGGTTACTGGGTGACTTTTTTTGTCTCAAAATGAGGTGGTTGGCCAAGTAAATTTGGGGACCTCTGGCTTAAATACAAAATATTCAAGGACTGATTTCTTCCTTGAGATTGGGATGTTATGATGGCATCAAGAAAACTGTACCCACTACCTACTACTATATGCCCTTAATCAGCTTCTAATATGCTTTGGAAGTGCCTATCATGAAATTATTTGGACATGCAGGAAGATACTGACACTATTGTACTGAGGAAGAGCCATTCTAATCTGGGCTTGTCTAGACGTAGGGATGAGCCATTCCTTGGCTTTTCTGGGGCCTGAAGGGTTAGCAGCTGCTGCACCGCGCCAGGCTCCAACGCTGTGCTTCCTGGCTTCTCAATGAACGCTACCCCAAACCATCTGACACCCTGTCTAGGGTGGGACAGGCAGACAGAGTAGCACACAGGTGACCCATATGCCCCCCTGGCAGTCACCTGTAGCCACCCCAGTGATCATCTTCCATTTGGCTTTGTTTTGGCCTTCACCCAACCCCATTAAAGGTGGTTATTTTATTCCCAGCATAGTGAGCAAATCAGGCAGGCCTTTGCTTAATGTCAGAAAACGATGCTCAGGAATCAGCCCACCAGCAACTCCAGCTCAAGTTACTGCTCAGCCTTTCCCCGCCTCCATGTCCTGCCCCTCCCGCACGGGGTATCCAGTTCCTGAGTTCTAGCCAGGGTCTAAGAGGGCATCTCACCCAGGGCTGGGCTGTTTCATTTGCTCCCGCACAGCCCACTTCCTATATAATGACACAGTGTGGGGTCCTGTGCAACAGAGTGCCTGATGCCACATTTTGTGCCCTCATAGCCCTGGTCTGGCTGCTGTGCCTCTGCTCCTGGGGCCAGGGGGCTTGCTGGAGCAGCCTGAGGTATGTCTGGTCTTCAGCTCCAGTTTCTTTGTCTGCTGGGTCTGGGAACAGGCAGCCTCATTTTCCCCCTTCACTCAGTTCTTGGGAAAACCATCCTGGAGTTCAGGGCTTGGAATTTCAGAGCAGTTGAAGAGTCCTCCTTCATTTCCCTTTTCAGGAGAACAGTTGTCTTCGCTGTTTTAACATGAAATGGGACGGTTTTAACATCCCAAAACTATCTCTAGGGAGTGGACTGGTCCTGGTCCTGGGCACCAGTGTTGGTTGTTTGAGCAAAGGTCTATCCGTGTGGGTAAGGAGCTAGGAGAGGATGGTTCCAGCAGGGCTACCCAACCAAGGATGCTCAGCCCCAGGCCAGGGCAATGAAGGTAGCACCTGCACACAAGACTTCGCATCCAGGAGTTATGGAATCTTTATATTCCCACATATAAAGACTTAAAAGCAAGCTCTCAGAAGAGAGTGATGCAGTCTCTTGCCCGCACGCCCGGCTGTCTTCCCCGGGGACCCTTGGAGGGGATGGGCTCCAGCTTCCCTCCCCACCCCGAGCAGAGCTCCCGGCGGCCGAAGACAACCGGAACCTAGCCACAGCCATGCTGGAGGCCCCTCTCCACACGTTCAGACAGGCCTCAAGCATGAAGGTACCGGCAGAGGAACCCAGGTGTGTGTAATCCCATCAACGGCCAACATCCAGAGAGACTTAAAAGCAAGCTCTCAGAAGCGCTCGGCCTCGCGCTATCTTTATCTTTAGCCTACTTCTCCCTCTGGGAGAAACTGGCAATCTTCTGAGAGTTTCCTGCCCACATGGGACAGCCTTGCAAGCTTCCCATGGTGTATTCATATGCAAAATCCAGTAACAAGCTGGATCTCATTCCCCTGACCCTGAAGAGCCCCCAGTGTGACATCATTTGGGAGGGCCGAGTCCCAGTCAAGAAAAGACTTCTAAGAGATCTCAGGGAAAGGACGAAATGAGATGTTACTGAGCTGCCAGAGAAATCGGTGATTAACGGGATTTCGTGATTCGTGCTTCTATTCCCACACAAGTGCTTTATAAATGGAAAGCAATTGCCTCAGTGCCACTGAGCTCTGCAGTCGAGTGTGAAGAAGTTGACTGCCTGGGTAGGAGACTGAGGCTGGGAAGTCCTTTCCTAGCCATCCAATGTGAAGAGGACCACACCCTACGGGCATCCCAGGCTGGCTCCAATTCTAGGAGCTGCCTCACTCCCCACCGCCATCAAAGATCTACTTTAACCGTATTAAGGGGCAGAAATTCAGGTACCTAGTGGCCCTCCCTTTCCCCCTACCTTCAAGCCTAAGCTACATGCGCTTTCTGGTACAACCCATTGTCCAAGTCTTTCTAGGGATACAACAAAGGAGATGGCAAGGGTATTAGGCAGCAGAGAACACCGGGTGAGCTTATAGAACTAGCCCTGTGGAAAGACAAATCCTGAAAGGAAGCGGGAAGTTATCTAGGGCCAAATTATGGGGTTGCATAAATTTTGGGGGTGTGGAGTAAGAGCAACACCTGTCAGCACTTTGGGAGCCATCTCCAGGGGTTGCATACCATTAAAAAGATTTCAAGAAATGGAGAGGTTAGAGACTGTAGGGCTAAGGCACTTACCTTGCACAGCTGACCCTGCTTTGATCTCACTGCCAGGAGTAATTCCTAGGCAAAGATCCAGGTAAGTGAGCACCACCTGGTATGGCCTCCACTCCCGCCCCCCAAATATATGTGATTGTCAGTAAACGATCTGTAGATCTATTCAAATACCTACACCCCCAGGTGTAGGGTAACTGAGGTGGTAGGTATGAACACTCCAACATTTATATGCTATTTTATTGTTCTTTCACTTGTCTAGCTTTTCATGTTTTATGAAGTCATTGAGATTCTCCCGTCTGATCTTAAGTTTTCAGGTCTGTGAACTAGGTCAGACATTATCACTCTATAATTGTCCAGAAATAGGGTGGTAGCTAAGGTTCTGTCCAAGGTGAGAGGAGAAGAGAGGAACTAGCTGTTCCTGCCTCTAAGATAGCAGGATACCTTTTACTCCTCCCTCTCCTTACCACATAAATATATGATGTAGAAATAAGTATGATACATGCAGGGGATGAGGAAGAAGGCCCAGACAGGAACTAGGGAAGGAAAGAAAAAGCAACAAAAACCTTTAAAGGGAAAGTTGTCTAGAGTAAGGCAGTCGCAGGACTAGGCAAAGTTTACCAGGTGCCAAAGTGGAGGAGGTCCCCAAATCCTCTACTCAAAAGATCAGGGTCTAATTTTACACTACAAAGGACTCAAAGAAATACTAACTTTTTTAGTCCCATCCTATTCCCTCCACCTTGTAACTGAGTTCGGTGGGTTTTCAATCAAAGCAAAGCAGTTAGGTCCTGCTACTAGACTCAACTATTCTTGGCCCTCTGTTTGCAATAAATCCAAAAGCAATTTTTTTTTATTATAGTAATCAAAACAAGAAGGGCAGAAGTATCTCAAGATCTTTCCAAGTCAAAGATTCACATCATCAAAGTCTTGTGTCTGAGACAGCTGCTCCAACATTGAAAAGCTTCATTCTTTAGCTTAAGGGTTGATCACTGCAAGGGGATCAAATGTCCTTTGCACTTGCCTCCTCAGGTAACCATTACTCTGATTTCTGCAGAACTCTAATCAATCTTCACGTTTCAGTTTTACTATCCATGGATGAATTCTGTATGAGTCTGTCACCCTGCCCCTTTTGAAATGCAAGTCTACGAAATCCGATTTCATGTACTTGTCACTAGAGATACCCACACTGTATGTGAAGCTATGGTTCTCTATTTCCAAATAACCATTCTTATATATGGATTTATCAATTACAGATGGCTTAAATTTCTCATTTTTTTGTTGGACATGGATTTTTCCCCCCTGCATTTTTTGTCCTAGATGATTACCCAATTGCCCAACGTTTTTACTCCAACGCTACTTCAAAAGTGCTGGTCTTTACCTTATTCTCTTTATAATCCGTATTTGATCCCAGTGTCAATAGCAGTGTTAACTAGCTTTAGTAAGGACTTGGCAGCTGGCTAAGCAAGTCTCTCTTGGCCTTTTATAAGCACACTGAAGAATCATCTTGCTGTATTAGATTTCACACTCATTTAAACAGAACTTAAATGATAATTTTAGGCAAAGCTCTAAGCTTCCTGGAATACACTATTTGCAAACACTTTACCACCTCAAAGGTAAGCCCATACTTCCTCTCCAATCCCAATTACATTTTATATAATGAAGAATCTGAGGCTTTCATAGCTCTATCCAAATAAAGCCGATTTTCAACAAAAAACAAAGGGCATGTTTTTAAGTAAGTAAGTTAGAAACACTGTGTCCAAAACATGTCTACTCTTTTGAAAGACCAAAATACAGGTCCCAACAAGTCTACTGATTCTGCCCGCAGGAATCTTTAAGTTTGTCAGACCTACCACCAAGATGGCAGGATTCATCTGACAGCACGGAGGAAAGCTAGTCTATTCAGATAAACATCTATGCTTAAATATCTTAATTATCAGTTCAAAGTGGAATAGAAGGAATTCCCCTCTTCAAGTGAGTCACACTAACGTGAAGGTGCCTGAAGGCTCAAATCCAGGTATTTAATTCTTCATTATTACCTTAATGGAATAAAACCACCTGATGTTGTTTTTGGTGAGGGATCCCTAAATGGATTTCAACTTTGGTTCTCTGTAGCCTCAAAACCTGGTCATGATGTGTGTTTGGTCTTGGCCATAAATGCTAAATGTTGGGAACTCATCTTTTATACAGCTAAAATCACATTCAAGTCTAGAACACTTTTTGACCCAAAAGTAGGAAAAACACCTGGAGGTAAAATCATTAGAACTAATTTCACCAAGCTTTCCCCAGAATAGGAACTCAGTTTCATAAATTTATGCTCACAAGCCATTTAATGACAAGGAAAAAAAAAAAGAATGACACAATCGAATGAATTAAAAGTTTAATTCTGAACCATTTTTATAACCGCATTTTCTCTCGAAGCATTGTATCACAGCAGGTTACAACAACTTTGGGATAAAAGGCAACTGGTAAACTGTTCAAAACAAGGTTCCAAATAACACCTCTTACTGATTTACCCTACCCATACATATCCCAAATAAAGTTTTTGATCAAAAACATGAAATAGATCCACCTGCTTATTTTAAGCATATTAAAAAGGAAACTAATTGGACCATTTCTATTTGTCTATTTTATACAAAAGGCTACACATGTTACACTTTATTCAGATTACAATTAGAGTGATTATGAATTAGTGTTCTACACCATTACTCAATTCTTAAAAATTAGAAATTGCTGTAGCAGTATTCACTATAACTTAATACTACAAGAGACTTAAAAAACTAACAGTTACTGGAAAAAAATTAAAGAGCTACTTCAAAGCAAGCAAAGTCAGTACCATTACAGATATTTAAAAAAAAAAATTTAACAAGCAAGGCTAGAGTTTGATAAATTCCATCCTGTGATCCATTCTTGTGCATTCTTCACTTCTTGAGTCACTCCCAAAATCCATTTGTATTGTTACTCCTCGACCAAAAAGGACCAGAACAAAAAGTTTACTTCAATTGTTCCCATAGGAAACTCAGCTTGGTTAGTGTGTCAGGCACTTTCTGAGATACCAGCCCACCCCTCGAGCCCTCTCAGCAATTCTACAGGCCAATCACAATGCAAGTTCAGACAATACAGCTGTATAAAGAGAGAAAGGCTGCTATTAATGTTTAAAACAGCAAATGTTACTCAATTGAGTTTTAAGCTGCAAAAGCTGTGGCAAAAAACAAAAACAAAAAAAACAAAAAACAACATTTAAGTCAATAACTTCCACACATGACCACGTATAACAACCAGATCTGAGAACATTCAAATGTTCCAAGACATCTCCTTTCAAAGTATGTATCTGTTTTTGTGGCAGATTTACAAACAGGCCTAAACCACTCCCACCCTACCAAGTCTTTCTGAAGTTCTGTAGGCAGAGTAAAAGTATTTTTACTTTTAAACTTCTTTTAAACTGGCAGATTTACAAACAGGCCTAAACCACTCCCACCCTACCAAGTCTTTCTGAAGTTCTGTAGGCAGAGTAAAAGTATTTTTACTTTTAAACTGGCTTTTAAACTTCTTACCTAAAGGATGATTTACAGGTCAGTATCAAACCAGGCCAGCTGATTGCTGTCGCCCGGAGGCAGCCCATCCATGAGGTCCTGGGCATGGCCTAGATCTGGCAGCCCATCAACTGGATAGTCAGCACCAGGGTGATGGCCACCCATCTCATGCTCCATCATGGGGTCCATACCCAAGGCATCCTGGCCATATCCACCAGAGTGAAAAGAGCGGTAGCTGGGATCTAGAAGAGTTAGGGATGGCAACAAAATAGACAAGAAAGGCGATGTGAGGCTGAGACACCTTATGACGGCAAGTTTGTCAGAAAGTACTGCTTGTTTCAGCCTAACTGCCCAGGTCCAGGGTATATTATTCTACAAAGTTTGTTTTTACCAGAGGCAGACCAGCAGGTACTAGTAAGGTGCAATATACAATCACTTAGGACATTTAGAAAGTCACAGGATGTAATCTTTATATTTTTTAAAGTCCAATATTTAACTCAGAGAGTCCCAAACTGATTTGGCTTACTGCTCTCTTTTCAGAGAAAAAAAAAAAAAATCAATGCCACCCTGGATCATTCTACTGCCTCTCTGGGAAACACTGCTCTATCTTGTAAGAAGCTTAAGAGTTTTACTGACTTATGAAATGTGAAACTATGAAATTACTATTGATACAGTTATGGTCCACCCCCTGCTTTATCACTAAGATCTGAATTGGTTTTCAGCTAGACCTGCAACTAGGTGAACAACAGAGACTAGAGCTTGGAGACAGGCTCTCATTTGCTAGGTGGGTTGCAAATATGTTTTGAGCTTCTCTGGCAAAAAAAAAATAATAATAATAATAAGTCAAGCAATGTAGAGCTTTCTAAACGACAAAAGCCTGGAGTAGTAAGTAACAGGCCTGCACTGGTGTTGTCTCCATGCTCCATTAAAATATACTGTTGCTGATGCTGGATCTAAAAACTGCCTTTGATTGCTGTCACCACTTTCCTGCCAATAGCAGTTTCCCAGATGAGCAAGCCGACTCTTGATCAAGAGCTGGCAGTTTAGTTTAATCTGCAGTTAATAAAAAGGTGAGCCATACATACCATCCTGGCGATATCCTAGAGGTTCTCCCTGGGCACCAATATCTAGTCCTAGATCAGCAGTCTAGATAAGGATACAAAGCAAGGAAGCAAAATAAAAATTTGATTTTAAAATATAAAGAAATTAAGTATTACAGAATTACTTCAAACTCTATACCGAGTAAACCCTAGAGAAACTTGTTTTCTCAGCAGACACGGTAGCTATTAACAACGATTTACTCTTCAACAAACACATGCCTGGCACTGTTCTGGATGCTAGAGACACAACAGTAAATAAAATGGGCAAAGTTTCCCTCCAGACAGTAGCACTGTCATCCCATTGTTCATCGATTTGCACAAGCGGGCACCAGTAACGTCTCCATTGTGAGACTTATTGTTACTGTTTTTGGCATATCAAATACGCCACGGGTAGCTTGCCAGGCTCTGCTGTACTGGCAGGATACTCTCGGTAGCTTGCCGGGCTCTCCAAGAGGGACAGAGGAATCAAACCCAGGTCGGCCGTGTGCAAGGCAAATGCCCTACCCGCTGTGCTATCACTCCAGTCCCTCCAGATAGTAGCTGCTGATAAACAGAATTAAGAGAGTTTTAGCTTAAGAAGCTTAGGACAAGACTGCCTATTAACTGAACACCTTAACATTTAACCCAACAATATATAAAACTACTTTTTCAGTCTGTTGTATGGCTATACAACAAAAACTATAAGATACTGTTAGAGGAGTTCTTAATGCACAATGGTATATGAAGAAAACATTCATACTAGAATTTAAGTTAAAAAGTAGACCATTTTTTAGAGCCAGGAACACGACAGTAAGTTCATGCCTCTTCTGTAAGGCCCTTAATTCAATCCTAGAACCATTAAAAAAAAAAATCTTAAATATTGCAAATTAATCTCCAATTTTCCAAGTATCTTCCTTTTTAAAAGTCTGTTAAGTTTTTCATCTATCTACCTTGTAAATTCAAATGTTAAATAGAATAACTTGTTCCAAACAGGTTTTCAAAACCATAACTCTTTACTCTTCGTAAGTAAAGGTCATGAATATGCAGCAGCGTTTGAGAAATTATAAAATGCCTTACCTGCCCATTACCAAATAAATACGTTACTACTGCTTACCTCATTCCAAGCCATTGGCTCTGTTCTGAAGAGAGAACTAGTCAGCTCAACTGAAAGTCTTTTCTTGTAATCCTGTGGCTTGTCCTCAGACATTCGGAAGAGAACAGCAGCTGCATATGTTGCTGGACAAGAAGCAGGGAAAAGGCGCTTATGTCTCAAGGTTGAGGCTTCACTGTACACAGCAGCTAAAGGCTCTGGCTCTACTCACCAACACCTTCATTCCTCGAGTGAAGTAATTCTGTCAGTGGTGCTGTGGCTCCCTCAGCTTCAATAGCTTCTGCAGCCTCCTTGTCCTGAGCAAGTTCACAGAGGACCCCTGCAGCTACTCTTTGGATATTTTCAATGGGAGAATAAAGGAGCTTAGGAGGAAAGAAAACAAAACAACAAAAAGCCCTAATTAATTTGAAAGTTAAAACCTAAGGACCCCACTGTGCAGTTCAAAATTCCAATTCACACAGTAAGTGGCATTCACACTTGTATTAAAGCATATGCTCTGGAGCCTTGCTTTTTCTAGAGTATTTTTTGCTGTTAAGTCCTTTCTTCAGAGAATTCCAGTTGATCTAGGGTTCAATAAATTCAGAACTTGAAGGACTTGTGCTCTGCAGCCCACAATGATTCTACTACCTCCCAAAATAAGCACCCTTGAGAGTGAAGTACAAAGTCTCCCTACTTGGGGCTTGAAATCCTATTATCTCTTCTATTACATGCAAAACACTGGAAGCAATTTTCATAAGATTAAATGTATTCAATGTATATTCACTACACCAAATAAAATTCACTACAAAAATATAATATTAGGGGACAGGTGCTGTAATTTTAAAAATGCTAATATGAAATGGTAGAACAAAACTTTAATGTCAAAATATATAAACTGGCCCTCCAGTTTTAAACAGCTAGGATCTAGAAAACTTCCATTGAAATCAACATACCTGCACAAACAATGGAATGGTATTTAATCCTCTGATTACAATTCGGTTGTGAACATCCCGAGCTAGGATGTGAAGGGCTCCAGTGCAACCTTCAACTATTTCTTCCATGCGGACTCCCTCCTATCAAAAGAAAACGTGTAATTTTAAACAAGTAGTATTGGGATATTCCTCTCTTCAGAGAACTTGGAAAGTTTTGTTTTGTTCCAAGTAACAATAATTCAAATGCATTTATACACATTATGTAAACTTCCCATAATTTGGAATCTGTTCAAATGAAGGTTTCCATGAACTTAAAATTATTGTGTGCCACATGACAGCACTAATCACAAGTCCAACTCCCACCCACAATACACAGTGCTGAGTGCAGCAAAGTACAGCTTGTACAGACTTCTGAATTTTAAGGAAAACAGAAGGGGGTGGGGGGCTACATCCAGCTGTGTTCAGGACTTACTTCTGGCTTTGTGCTCAGTGATCAATGCGGGCAAGCCTGGATGTGTTGGGGTTACTACACAAGTTGGCTGTATGCAAGCCTTACCCACTGTACTATCTTTACAGCCCTAGAACTTTTTTATAGTAAGGATGTCATTCATTTTGGATAAATAAAAGGGCACACATAAAGATGGGAACGTAATCTCAAAATTCAATATTTTTCTTTCACAAGTTCCCTCCTGTAGGATAACATTGGGTTTGTCCTTTCAGCCTTGCCGCAGGGAACTTAGTTTACCTTAAAGCAATGTCCTTTCTGTATGAACACAGGAAGACAGTTAATATTATGCTTTGTAACTTGGGAGCTGATTGACTCCAATAATACTTACTCCTGGGCATCTGCTTTCTGAACTCAGCTGCCCTTAGTTCCTAGCACCCCAAAAGCAGGGTCCCAACGAGGGACAGAATGGACCCAGGGCAAGCTGTGAGATACCCTGGCATGGAAATGGGTCAGGCCAAAGCACCACAATAAGTTGAGAGCATGATCATTGACAAATGCTGTCATGATCCAAAAGTAACGACGAGACTAGGACCCTGCTGGGTTTAGGAAGACTAACCAGGCCTGAGGATTGTGGTCTAGAAAATATAGTGAGATGTCCTCAGGAAGAACCAAACTTTAAGTATGATATATCTCTTACTGTGCTCATACAGAATGACATTGCTAGAAATAATAGAAGTAAATTTACTATAACTAATTAAGTGGATTACTAGCTGAAGAAAGCAGAAAGTGACACACCCTGGATGGGATACCGCCCTTGAGCAGATCTGCTAGTAATCTGGAGTAATCTCCTTAGATGAGATTTTGTTAATCTCCTGGAGTAATCTCCTGGAGGAGGGGTCTTACCCCTCTTTGCTGATTTGTTAATGTTTAACCCACCTTTGTGTCACCACCCTATGTGATTGTTATATAAACTAAAACTGTAAGAGAAGTAGGGGAGAAGACACAGAAGTGGGAGAGAAGACACAGAAGCAAGAGAAAAGACAGAAGCAGAGACAAAGAGGTGGAGAGAGAGAGAGAGAGAGAGAGAGAGAGAGAGAGAGACCATATGAGAGCCCGTGAACACATCACATCACCCGCTCTGTGCAGCCTTTGTATTTTTTACACCCTCTCTTTTTGTACATCTAAGTGTATTCTGGTAAAAACTAGTATTAGCAAAATTTTATCACAGACAGCTAAAATTCTGAGCTGCCAAAAAAAAAAATTTATTCTTCGCCTCCTCCAATTATTAAACTGTTATGATTATGATAGCCTTCAAGGAAAAAGAAAATTATGGTAATCTTCAACCATATTGAAAAAAAATTTTTTTTTAAATGCTGATTCTGCTACTTTTATGAAGAACTTTATTTTTATAAGGAGACAAGGAAACTCCTTTCTTCCTAAAGAGGTTTAAAATATAAGGTACCTGTTGTATTTTATTAAGCCACCTAATAGAAAATGGTCAGTTTAATAAAAAGTAATGAATTAAGAACACCGAAGCTACTACGTAACAAGCATATACGCAATTATAAAACAGAACAATTAGCAGAAAGATTACTAAAATCTTTTCTAGGAGTATGTAATTTTTGTTTTCTAGTATGACCTACTTCCCTGACATCTGAATTTTAAATTCTGAGGAAATCATAAGTGTTTTTATATATTTCAAATAAATTAATTTTTTAGGACTGAAACTGGCAGGGCACTTGTCTTGTACACAACTGCCCTAGGTTCAGTTCCCAGCATCCCCTGTGCCTGCCAAGAGCAATTCCTGACCGATGAGTGTGGTGTGGGCTCCCATATTTAAAGAAAACATAAGTTTATGTGTGTGCACACACATATACAACTAAATATATACACACTGCTAAAATTCTAGAGCTGCTAGGAGAAAAACTCATCTTCTCCTTGCCACCTCCAATTATATTAAACTGTTATGATTATGATATATATAATTATGTGTGTCTGTATACACACACATATTTTTTTCTTTATGTAGAGAAAGAGAAATGAGAACCTGCGAACTAGTTAGAAGTAGTTTTAAAAAGGTGTATTAAACAGTTATAGGCAAAATTCATGTTGCAGTGGAGGACGGGAAGCTCTGGGTTCAAATCATGGCTTTATTATGGCGACCTTCATATGGATTAAATTGGAGCACCTTATGAAGTGCCTAACCTACAGCTTTTAATTACAACCAAATACAATTCAGTGATGATGCAAAGGACATGTCAGTAAAGACTAAATCAATGCTATCTTCTTTGCAGCCACACAAATCGCAGGTTTTTAAGTCACTAACAATTAGAAAGCAGGAGCAAAGAAATCAATAACCAAAACAGTTCAGAGTCTTACGGATTTATGTGCTACATTCTGTCAGTCAAGGTTTACCTACCACAAACTGCTGTTGGGTTCCACCCATGGATGTGCGGCGCTGGGTATCCTGATGTGCACGGACCAGCAACTGAACTAGTCGTGGAATGGCACCCTGCTCACGCAAAGGTGCATGATTTGCTGGACAAAGGGCAAGATTCCGAATCAATCCAACAGTAGCCTAAAGAAATAAAATAAGGATAAAGTACAGGCATAATTACAACAGAGTAATTACAGAAAATTACAACAGTGTAATTTTCTTAGCCTAAAACTTTCACCACATTAAATCTACTGGAATCACTTTAGAATTACACTGACTGCACAAATACTTTACAACTTCATTCCTACTTCAGCCATATTAATTCCTTCTCATCAATTCCTTGTGTCTATGCAACCTTCCTATACTATAGTTAAAGATGGTTCATTTTCAACTCTATAATCATCTACAACTTTCACAAGTTACCTTGATCAGAGGCCAATGGGATGGTGGATGTAGAAGCTTAACCACAACTGGTAGTCCATAGTGAAGACGAACAGCATTTTGAGCCATCTCTGCTTCCTGGTGTCGGCTGGTCAAATGACGAAGAGCACAAATGGCAGGTTCAGTGATGTCCTCTCTATCACCCGCACGAAGGACAGTACGCACAAGAGCCTCTATACCACCCACTTGGCACACCATCATCTTATTCTTGTAATTATTGCAAGTGAGATTAGAAAGAATTCCAGCTGCACAGGTCACCACATTTATATCATCTGAGCCCAGAAGCTGCACAAGGGTCCCAAGAAGACCTTCCATTCCTTCCTATTGGGACAGAAACAGGTGCTTAGTATATGCTCGTCTTTACTATCTTTACCTCATCTTTATGCTCATTTTTACCAAGACACTGGTCTTTCTCAGAATTTTACCTGTTTAGTTGCTGCATCTGAAAGATTCCTAAGAGTCCAAAGACAGTTTTGAACAAGACGCTGACTTGGATCCGTCAGGTGAAGTCCTAAAGCCTGCATTCCACCTACAAGATTAAAAAAGGGTCCATGGCAATGGTCATTATTAGCTCATTAGCCGGTCATTTCTATCAGAATTGTTTTTTCAAGTGTCTAAGGGTCTCTATTTCCAAAGTATATCCCTCCATCTAAATACTTTCCAGCCTTCTTTCTTTCATTTTCTAGGGTGTTAGTGATCAGATTCCCTCTTTTCTCCAGTTCTCCTCACTAGTAAAAAAGCTTGTCAAATATCTAACTGTTCCTTTCCTATATGGAAAAAGCATTCATTATCCTCACTCTTTCCTCTAATCCATTCATGCATTCCAAAAATATATATTTAGTACCAGGCCATTTTGAATTAGTTAGATCGAGTTTCTTTCTAGTAGAAGAAAGAAAATAAATACGTAACTAAAAGTATATAGTTGACTGCCATAAAAAAAAAAAAGAGACAAAAGCTATGTTTTTAAGTAATTATGTCATTTCAGTGTGAAGGTGACTTCTGAGCAAAATCCTAGAACTATGAGAGTTCCTGTGCTAAGAATTACTCAAAATGCCAGCACAGATGTAGTACTAAAAACTGATTCCAATCTGCTCCAAAGATTTCACTCTTCCATTTATCATTTAGGATGCTAGTAAGAGACACTTTTACTGCCAGGAGTCTCAACTGGAAGCTGAATTCTCTGCTTACTGGCTTAACAACACTAATCTCTCAAACTGAAATCACTTCTGAATGTAGTGAGATATTTTGCCTTGTTCCTCATTCATTCTTAGTTTGGTTAGGTCTATTTGCAATATGACTCATGATACCCTGTCCTTTTTTGTTTTTCGGCCACACCCAGCTGTTCTCAGAAAGCACTACTGGCAGGCTTAGGGGACCACATGGGGTGCCAGGGATCAAACCCAGGTTGGCTTTGTGCAAGGCAAATAATGCTGGTTATTGCTCCTGCCTCTGTACCTTTCCTTCTTAAGTAGACCACAATCTTAAGGCTCCCTCTTCCAATAGACAACAAACATCTCTATCTGGTTCCCTCTACATACAGGGCAACTCTAGCTTGTAAGACAGTGACCTACATGAGACTCATAACTAGTCTAAATAGAGCTACTTTCACCCTTTCTCTTTCCACTTTACTAATTAGCTGCTTTAATTAGCTTTAAAAACTTAAATCTAATTCAGAATGCTTGGGTAAAAATTCTAGGCGGAGGACTTGAAAGGTACCTTCCCAACTCTCTTCCCTGCAATCCTCACCTCTATAGAGGAGAAAAAATATTTTCACATTTCTAGCCCCATCTTCCCCTGTGCTTCAGTATCAGAGATTTGTAGCCACTACCAATATTCTGGTTATCAGCTTCCTAAATTATCCTCAGGTTATCCAGCTACCTAACTGACCCAAATTTTAACACTCCCAGATTCTAATAAACAAGTCTGAAAATCCGTATTTTTCATAAACATCCCAGGTTTTTAATGGAGTAACTAGCAGAACTCACATCCTCTTTCTATACAATCTCCTGTTTATGTGCCCATTGCTTCATCGCCAGCAACTGCACTGGGCAATATAACTGTCCTCTCTTCCATAGATTCTTGGGTAAAATTATTCTCAACAAGCAGGAAAAAATAGGTGTTATCAACCATACATCTTACTCCCAATGTTTTCTTCTATAAAATGTCTCAATATTTTTCCTCTTCCAATTTTAAAGCTTGGTTTGAAAGTTCATGTATTATTAGGTGGGTGGGTATAAAGGAAAATAATACTGGGTAAAGAGTAACTATAGTAACACAAAGGATCCTGGTATAGGCGTTTCATTCCTTTTTTCTGCCACTAACAAGTACATGACAAACTGACACATAGAGGTTGTTTCACTGAAAATATTTAAATGGAACATAATACCATATATACACTAAAAATAGAAAGTATTAGGACAAAGCACTATTTCTGAGCATTCATTAAAGAGCCAGGAAACTCCCTTGCTAGCTATACTGTACTTAGATCTGGTTATAATGTAATTTCATATATATCTCAGAAGTGTGTTTGCATAGCAAATCTTGAATTTGTCCAAAAACAAAACATATACTTGCTTGAAAGAGATTTTGTTTAAAACTAATTAAGGCGATCTACTTTCATCCTGTGAGATGACATCCTTTTCCTAAGAGAGGCAATCTAATTAGATCTGTAGATGCTGCACTCAAGGAAACAGAACAAACAGAAACTTACCAGCCTCTACAATAGCGGGCTTATTACTAGAGCAGACTGACAGCACCTTCAGGACTCTGCTTGTGGTCCACAGTAGTTTCTCGTAAGTGTATGTCCTCATTATATTTACTAAAGCTTGAGGTCCACCACTGGCGAGAATGATGAGCTAGAAAGATGAATATATAGAGAGTTAGTCTTGGAATCTTGACCTAAGAAAAGCTGTGTTACAAACTATACAAATTTCAGCCAGCTTGCTATTGACTTAAATGTATTTCTCCACCTCTACCCATAGGATCCTCCTTCCTTCAAACCCCCAAATATGGGAGCTCTTTTGTTTTTGGGGGGGAGGTGAAGAGGGGAGTGGGGCTTTTAATATCTTTCTTTAATATTCTACTCAAATTCAGGCATACCAGTTATCCCAAGAATATATCACAACTCTGGTCTCAATTTTCCTTCCCATCCTGACTATAGGAAAAGAAGAACAATGAGTTATTTGGTAAACAACAGTGACACTCAGATATGAAGTTACATGAAAACTGATGTGTTGAAAACTGAACCAGAACGAGCACTTCAAGTTCCTAATGGCTTGACTCCTATTTTCTTAGAGAGGCCAGGGATATATGTCAATCATTTCGAGTCCATGCTTTGCACATAGAAGACCAGCCAGGTTCAGTATCTGTCACTAAATGGTCCCCTGAGCATAATCAGAAATAGCCCCTGAGCACATCAGGTGAAACCCCACCTCCCAAAAAGAGAGCATGAAATAATCACGTTTGCCCTTCCTCAACATAATCACCTCCCAACTCCACCCAGATTTTCTAAAATTTTAACTATCACTTCATACCAGCCTTTGACTGTTCTAACATGTCTTACATGTTCTACCCAAAGTCCTTCAAGGACCTGCCCTGCCTGTCTCACTCTCTCAGTTTCAAGTCTCACCTCAAAACTTCCTCCCCCGCTCATTTTTAATACTACTTAAATTTCCAACATTTACTATGTTCTTCTCCTCCTGCTGCAGAGCTTTCAAAGATGCTATTTCCTCACCGATCACTTTCTCGTCAATCCCTTCTCAACCTTGATATGAACTCAACTATTACTTCCTCCAAAAGGTCTCCCCATAAACCTTCAAAATAAATGGTTCAATGAGAGAAGAGTGCAGACAGCACTGTGTTTTATATGCAAATAAAGATGTTCATTTTTTTTTCTAAGATAGACATTAGAGATATATTAAATTTCTAAGAGTTCACAGAATGACATGACATTGGAGATTACCAACATTCCATGACCACCACCTGCAAACAATGAATGCTTTTACCTTGCTTTCTTGATTGCCGTAAGCTAAAATCTGAAGGCAGTCTGTTGTAATAGCCAGGAACTTAACATTTGTTTTGTTGAGCAAGGCAACCATTTTCTGCAGCCCACCAGCTAAGCGTACTGCCATTTTAGCCCCTTCTTGGTGTAATAAAAGGTTGTGCAGAGTTGTAATGGCATAAAATAATACTGAATCCACTGGTGAACTAAGAAGAAGAAAAAGAGCTAATCAGAAATGTTGAAATTGTACTCTACTTCTTTGCTTTGAGCATTGTGACCATGTTTCCTTACCCAAGCATCTTCACGAGGGCAGGAATACCTCCAGACTTAAAGATGGCCAACAAGCCCTCACGATGATGAGAAAGGTTGTGCAAGGTCCCAGCAGTGCAGCGAGCTGTTTCCACATCATTTGTATTCTGCATGGTGCGTACGATAGCAGACACCATCTGAGGAGAACGCATGATGGCGTGTCTGGAAGCCTCCTTTTTAGAAAGCTGATGGACCATAACTGCAGCCTTATTAACAACCACCTATAATGTAAAAGAATTAAGAGACATCATTAGTTTTCAAATATTGATGCTAGGCAGACATTCTGAAATTATTTCCCTGAGAGATTGCTTACACAGCAAACTTAAAAGCTAGCCATGCCACTGCTTACCTGGTCCTCATCGTTTAGCAGTTTTGTCAGTTCAGGGATTGCTCGTGTGGCAAGTTCTGCATCATCCTGATAATTAATCAAATTTACAACAGCATGTTTGAGCATCTGTGATGGTTCAGCCAATCGCTGGACATTAGTAGGATGAGCAGCATCAAACTGTGTTGAGGGGATCTGCATGCCCTCATCTAGCGTCTCAGGGAACATGGCAGCTCGGACTCTCTGAGCTCGAGTCATTGCATACTGTCCATCAATATCTGGGGAGAAAAAAAAAAATCATCATTAACCTTAATACTATTAATCGTAAAGGTTATAGTGCCATCACTAACTACACCATTTTATATGAGCTATTATACACAAATTATTATGAAAATAACTACTTAATTCTTCAAACTGTATTTTCACTTACCAGCTACTTGTTCTTGAGTGAAGGACTGAGAAAACCCCTGTTCCCACTCGTACAGCACCTGGGTGGTATCCACATCTTCTTCTTCAGGATTGCCTTTCCCACTGAGAGAAGGCGCTGTGGTGGTAGCACCAGAATGGATTCCAGAGTCCAAGTAAGACTGCTGCTGCCAGTGACTCACAGCTGCTTTTCTGTCTGGCTCCATGGCCATGTCCAGCTCCATCAAATCAGCTATAAAAATCAAACAGCATTTAGCATTACTACCATGGAAACATTACCTTAATTTTTAAAAAGTCTGTGATTATGACCTACTGGGATATTTTTAGAAGTCAAATCTGGAAGAGAGCCAAGAATAATAGAATGTAATTAGGATGAGCTTTGTCATGAGGTATCAGCTATACTCTTAGGGGACTACCTAAGTTACCCACTGACTCAGTGGAAGAATGGTACAACATTCAGGCTTTAGAAGCAGTCTCCTAGACTAGATTCCTGTAGGTGGATTAATTGTTATTTTACCAAATCATTAGGCGAAGTAAGCAGAAAATGAAGCAAAAAGGGAGCAGGGAGACAGGACAGCCAGAGGATCTGAGCTGGACTGGATTAATGGCAATTAAGCAGAGTCCCTATTTGGTAACATAAGACTTAATGAAACAAACCTTGAGTAGCCATTGTCCACGCAAAATTTTCAGAACAGTTGTATGGTAAACTTCAAATATCCTAAAACAGTGAATCAAATCATTAGAATTTAAACTTATTTTGATTTTATATATATACAATATTTGAATGGCTTTAAATAAACACCACAGAATGCACAAAAAGCCCCACAGGCTACCATATATTATATAATTTTTAAAAAAACCTAACAAACTTCCAGACCAAATCACCAAAGCTTCTCAAGGGTAAAATTCTAAGGAAAACTCCCTTAAAGCAATATCTAATGTTAAGTTATAGGTATCTAAGGTGTTAAAAAGAATTATGAAGGCAAAAAAGCTGAAACCATTCTACTAATAAATGCATTCCAGCGGGGTGGAGAGACTCCCCTTAGTGCAGAAAGGTGCTTTCCCCCTTTTTAAGTTCCACTGAAAAACTCATAGATCATGTTTGGACAGTAGAGATTCCACGTGATTTTTTTAAAACACCAAATTTTTATTATACTAGTCAACCAATGTCATTTAAAGGCCAGAGAACTAGTTCAATGGACTAGCGCACCATTCTTTGCATGCAAGAGACCCAGGTTTAATCCCCAGCACCATATGGTCCCTAAGCACTACCAGAAGTGGCCTCCAAGAACAGATCTAGGAGTAGCCCTGAGCACTGCTAGATGCAGTCCAAAAACAAAACAGAAAAACATTAACAGATACCAGTGACAGGATCAGACAATACATTTAAAGTTATTTTAAATAAGAAACAAAATTATCTTTTAAATAAAATTTGCAGCACAAATTAAAAGCAATTTTTAAAGTGACCTTCCATCACAATTCAAGGCATTCCTAACTAGATTATGCTCTAGGCAATATAAAAATTTTAACCCCATTAAATTATCTTAAGCATTTTATTTTGTCTACTTTTTGGATTTACCGTGTAAAATCCAGAAAAATACTGGATCCTACAATGAATTATCTGCAAATGATTACAGTGTAAGGGTTCACAGCCTCCAGATAGTCCTACTAAATTTTACCTGGCACTACAAATAAGCATACAAGGTTTGCCAATATCAAGAACATAGTTGATAACATTTAGGTGTGCGTTTGATTTCTATCTATACAGAAAGGAATGTAAATACGTTTAATTAAGCTGGAAAACAATTCTAAAGTCCTGCCCTAAAAGCTCACTTGACACCTAAAGTTGACTAGGTTATGGATATATAAAGTTGACTAGTCAACAATATTATAAGACAAAATTATGTGTAATGCAAAGTGGGGGAAAGTATTTCTGGCAATAAGGCAAGATTATGTGTTTGCTGGGATCCAGCCCAAAGCTGCACTCACTCATGAAAAGCTTATGTCTCTAACAATAAGCCACATGACCCTGGCCCAAATTTGCATTTTTAATGAATATTCTATGATATAGCAAATAGTACACAGGCCACACTTTGAGAAATATACTAGGAAGAAACCCAGTCCCCCAATCCAGCTGTCACCTTAACCATGTTTTCACCGCACAAACAACAAAGTATTTTTAAATGCAAGAATTTCAAAGTATATACTGTATAGGCTTCATCAACAAAGCCACTTTTTTAAAAAAATAACTTCTGAACATACTCTACCAAAGTTAAAAATAAAACCACTTCATATTGCTTAGGTAAGTCAAAGTATGAAGAATACATATCAGCAGCCGCTAAAGGGCAAAAGGAATAAAATGATAAAGCCTATTAAAGATGACTTCAAGTCATTAATGTATTTGTGTGGTTTTTAAAAAAAAGCAATTACATAAAAATTCCATCTGTTGGGTTCAGAGAGACAGTACAGCGGACAGTGTTTGCCTTGCATGTCAGCATCCCATATGGTCCCCCAAACCCCACCAGGAGAGATCCCAAAACACAATGTTTAAGAATTCCATCTTTTGATCTGCTTAGTTAACTACAAGGATTCTTGCTACCCTATTACATATACTTCTACAGTGAAAAAAATTTTTCACTTAAAAAGTAAAATAAAAAAAGAACTGAGCCCAAGGATGTCTGACGGGGGTGTGTGGGATGACAATGAGACAACAGTGAAGAGAAGGGACACTCCAGTAGAGTGTAGTACTGGAACACTGTATGCATAAAATCGTATCATCACTATTGTTACTCATGATGTCTCAAATAAAAATTAGCTAGATTTGAGCATTTCTGGAAAAAAAAAAGTTCTAAAACTTTAACTGAAGACAATCTTTGTATGCTTAAAGCAAATAAAATGAAGATACCTCCCGAAGTTCTTGTTTTGTGCAAACTGGGTCAAATTTGAGAAAATATTCCCATCTTCTTGAAAAGACTTAACCAAGGTCTACTTAAGAGAACAAAAAAATATGTAACAATATCAGAAACTGTGTTTCCATTATTTATTGACACTGAAAACCTGTTTCTCCGAATTCACAAAATAACTATCAGCTAAATGTTTTCAAACTGGAAACAAACTTCTGAGATTCTAGAAACACTTTTACACCCATTTTTAAAGGAACTTACAGTTTCATAAGGTTTTTTGTCATAGATTAATGAAGTTTTAAACATTACCATTAAAATACATATAAATGTATTACTAAAGAGACTAAAAAATATAACCATAGGGATCTTTCCTAATAGCAATACAACACAAAATTAAGTGGAGATTTTTTTAAAAAATTGGTTTTTGGCTACCCTATGTCAGGGAACTATATGGGGTTATCAGGGATAGTATCAGGGTTTCCACTTACAAGACAAATGCCCCAGTCTGCTGTACTACTGCTTCAGCCCATATGTTTTACCCTTGAGTAGAAAGTTTTGTATTGTATAAAGATACCAGTCGGTTATAAACGCAAAAGAACTATATTATTGGAGTAGAAATAAGAGAGTAATAATTATAATGCATCCTTACACAATTTAGACAAGGGTGACACTTCAATTACTAGAAAAAGTTAAACTGCTTAACAGAATTAGGAGATACTAAAATATTTTTCATCCTTTACTGTATTAGGATTAAACTTGTATTTGTCAAATATTCATCTGCAAAAATAAAAAAACAGACATTATAAGTTTATCTTATAAAACCACGCAAGATAGTCCAATGTGGGGCTGGACCGATAATTCAGTGGATAGGGTGTTCGCCTTGCATGTGGCCGACCAGGGTTCGATTCTTCCGTCTCTCTTGGAGAGCCCAGCAAGCTACCTGTGGCATATTCAATATGCCAAAACCAGTAACACCAAGTCTTACAATGGAGACGTTACTGGTGCCCGCACGAGCAAATCCATGAGCAACGGGATGACAGTGACAGTGACAGTAACTATAAGTTTATCTTATAAAACCATGAAGATAGTCCAATGTGGGGCTGGAGCGACAGCACAGAGGGTAGGGCATTTGCCTTGCATGTGGCCAACTCGGGCTCGATTCCCAGCACCTCATATGTTCCCCTGAGCACCGTCAGGAGTGATTTCTGACTGCAGAGCCAGGAGCAACCCCTGAGCATAGCCGGGTGTGACCCAAAAAGGGAAAAAAAAAAAATAGTTCAATGTAAGTAATAGTTGAAAGTGTAAAAACAGAAAGAAAAACTTCAGATGTAATTTGTCCATATAAAACTTAATTCCACATGTATAAAATATTTTTACAAGAAATATGAGGTATATTATTTATTATGAAAGGATTACAGTCACAAAAGAACTGAAGAAAACAGCAGGGGAATCACTAACCATCATTTTAGAAAAAGCTAGAAAGTAAGCATAAATACGTGTCTAAACTCTTGGTTTTTTTTTTTTTTGCATATCAAACAAGATTAAAAACAGACTAATAAATAGATACTGCCTCCAAGGACATAGTTAAGCTAGAAGAAACTTTTTGAAGGTAAAGTTGGCACTGTCTAATAAATGTAAGAATAAATTCTCTTTGACTTAAAAACCTCTCTTATAAAAGAATTTTGCAGTCATAGTCACAGAAGGAGTCAAGATGCCTCCACTTGGTAAAGTATCTGTAGAGAAAAAGCTAGAAATTACCTGAATATCCATCAGCATGAACTGAATTTTTTAAAAACATCCATTAACTGGAAAATATGTTCATCCAATGAACAAATATCTAAACCCCCTTTCTGTTTGTTTTTGAGCAACATCCTGGCTTTGTGCTCAGTGATCACTCCGAGACCATGAGGTGCGATGGACTGAACAGGGGGCTCCCAGGTACAAAGCATGCACCCAGTCCTTTCAGCAATCTTCCCTGATCCAGCACCTATAATACCAGCACCTGGTATCACAGTAACACTGGAAGAGTCAAGGTTATATCTAATTATGACTACATTCTACTGCAAGGGAATTTTTTAAAATGGGATGTCATGGTTTACAACACTAATAGTAACACTAATACTAATACTAATAATAAGTACAATGGAAGGGATGAGTTGTTTGGTAAAGGTCACCAGTGAAACCAAGAAGTCAGGAACCATAGAGGTGGGCACCAGACCAGGAAGGGTGCAATATAAAACTCAAAGTGCAATGGCAAGCCACTAGTGTAACTGGAGCTATGATTTAAGCTGTAAATTCAATCCTAATGTCTGTATGAAAAAGGGAACCATGAAAGGCAAGGCAAGAGTACAGCAGGAAGAACTGAGAGGAAACCAAGGCAAATCACTGGGAGGCGGTGCCAGTAGGTTACTGTGTACCTATTTGAAAAGAATAAAAATAGGTACCCGCCTAAATCTGTAACTGTACCCTCATGGTGATTCAATTTAAAAAAAAAAAAAAGGTACCCCCCCCCAAAAAAATTCCACAGATATGTGAAGTATCTAAATACTTTTAAAGATGCTGTATATATACACAAAATGTATATAAAAATTTATCATTCATATACCACTGTCACTGTCATCCCATTGCTCATCGATTTGTTCGAGCGGGCACCAGTAACGTCTCTCGTTGAGAGATTTATTGTCACTGTTTTTGGCATATCCAATTTGGCCGACCCGAGTTCGATTCCTCCGCCCCTCTCGAGAGCCCGGCAAGCTACCTAGAGTATCGAGCCTGCTTGGCAGAGCCTGGCAAGCTACCCGTGCATACTGGATATGGATATGCCATTCATATATAAGAAAATGAATCATTTAGCCCTACTATAAAAGTCAAATTGATAAACAGTTGTGAAAAACTGTTTTAAACATTTAAGTCAACCGGTCTATGAAACGAAAAGAAACCTGGAAAATACTCAGCTATTCAATACTTCAAGGCTAAAAATACTTTTAAAAGGGGAATGTATTCTTTGAAAATAGACCACATGTTTATTTTAAAAGCAAGGAAATCATATTTATATAAATATGAAAAATGTAGTATTACTTAACTTTACTAATAAATTTCCTATTTTAGTAACATAATCAACATTATCATTAAATTGTTATTCTATTAAGGTGGCAGTGACCTATGAATTAACTGTATCACAAAGTAATGCAAGATTTCTGATTAAATCACTTCTATTGTCTTCAATGATTTTTTTTTTCTTTTTGGGTCATACCCGGCAATGCACAGGGGTTACTCCTGGCTCTGCACTCAGGAATCACCCCTGGCAGTGCTCAGAGAACCATATGGGATGCTGGTAATCGAACCCAGGTTGGCCGCATGCAATGCAAACGCCCTTCCTGCTGTGCTACTGCTCCAACCCCCTTAAATGACACTTTTTACAACCATTTGCCTTGAATGTATGAGGCCCTTCGTTCAATCCCTGGCACTACACACAAAAATATTAAATGATCAAAATGATCATCTGCAAGGCAGGTGTGTTACCTTCTACACTATCTCAAAGGTCTCTTTACAGGACTTTAGAACTTATCCAGCAATCTCTTAGATAACATTCTCCTGAATTATTAGATAAAAAAAAAATGACTAGAATAAGTTAAGAAGTCTACAGCTAATAAACTGCTCTGCTAAAACTCAAACCTCTGTTTAACTCTAGTCACATACCCTTTCAAATCAAACTTACCACCCACCACAGGTAAAAACAATTTCACAGTCAATGCTACAAATAATGCAAGAGAAGGGTTAGCAATTTTTAGAAATGCTATCAAAAATGACCAAAAAGCTGCTCTCCTGAACAGTTATCATAGTAAAGTAATTTTTTAAATATTTCTAAGATTCTAATGATGACATACTCCATTATTTTCTATACACCTAACTAGTGCTAGTAGTGACAAGATGCCTAATTTTCAAAGATAGGTTAATACTATGGTATTAAATCTAGGCAATGGAGCAAAACATTAAATCTGTATATGAGAAAACCAGAAACAAAAAGGGTTTAAGTATGTGTTTCTCGTGGTGAAGGCTGGGTAGTAGCCTCAGATATAACTGGGGAGACACTTTGTTCACTTAAAGCAGATTTCTAGGAGGGCTATGAGTGTTTGGGTTGTTGCCTCTCCCCATCCTCTCACCCCCCCCCCCACATCCCTGGAAAAGGAAAGGCAGGTCATATAATTTGGGGAACCCTTGAAGTAGATTAACAAACTATTGAGGTAATACACCCACATCCGCATCTTCAAAAACAGATTCTGTGAAAAATGAAGCTAAATATGTGAAAATAAATTACTTGAGGAAAATACCATCTACAAAGAACAACCAGGTATATACTAAACCAAACTGTAGCACTGTAGTCCCATCAATTTGCTTGAGTGGGCATCAGTAATGTCTCTGTTGTGAAGCTTGTTGTTACTGGTTTTGGCATATTGAATATGCCACAGGTAGCTTGCCAGGCTCTGCCTCGGGGGTGGGATACTCTCGGTAGCTTGCCTGGCTCTCCAAGAGGGATGGAGGAAATCGAACCTGGGTCGGCTGCATGCAAGGCAAACGCCCCACCCGCTGTGCTATCACTCCAGCCCAAACCAAAATGTAGTCTCATTATATGTATGTCTTTTAAAACATATTTAACTACAAAGATTTCCAATCTTGTAACAAGGATCCTTAAAACTGGTAACTAGAGCATTCCAATGACTCTGATCTAAAATTTAAAAAAAAAAAAACACTAATGACTAAGCTCTCTCCCCAGGGTTTTCTATCACCTAGAACTGGAAGATAAATTAATGACAATAGCTAGGAGGTGGCTGGCTTCAGCAATTAGACAATGTTAATAAGTTTACTGCAATATAAGAAGGCACACATTTCTAGAACTGTACTATCCAACATGGTAGCTATTAACTAACAATATGGTAGTCACATGCAATTGGTGCTTGCCATACTGGATGGCACAGGTGAAAAACATTTCTATCATCACAAAAGTTCTACTCCAGTTTTAGAAGGAAGAAGACACTAAAAATGTACTGAATGACCAATGATTCAGGAAGGCTAAAAGTACCCATCATAGTATAGGTCTACATGGAAATATAGTTCTCAGATAGAACAGAAATAAAGAAATCAGAATAAGGTAAATAAAAAGTGTTCACCATTTTGCACAGCATTTCTCTTTCAGGTATCATCCCTTAAGGGGGTAGAGAAATAAGTTAGATGGAGGGAAACAAAGGCAGTTCAACTGTAGAACATTCATTCACTCAACAAATTTTTATTAGGCACCTCTATTTTCTAGATATGGTTCTGGGTGAATTAAAAATAAAATACAGTGACACAAAATACAAAAATCAGGACAGGAGGGAGGGAGGGAAACAGCAATCAAGTAAACAAATGTTACTTTAGACAATAATTACATGCCAAACACCGAGTAAAAAAAGTTTAGAAAAATATCACAATGTAGAAATGTTTACTAACAGGAGTCACAAATGAATCTATCTCTGCTATAGTCTAAAATAGTATTTTAAGCATTTTAATCGTAGAAAACAGTATGCCTTTACTGAAAATGATCTACATGAACTAGTAAGACTGAAAGGCATCAACGCAACAAACTATGTTGCTATCAACCCACTATGTACTATGCTTCTGCGCAATAGGGAAAATAAACAGTGAAGGAAACAGGCAAAAATTCCCATTGCTCTAAAGACACATTCCAGGTAATCATGAAAAAGAAGGGGGAAAATGCGAGTATAATGTTAAGTGATAACAAAGACTAATCCTTAAGTCTAAGGCAACCAACAAAGGATTTTAGTTAGGGGAGTAGGATCGGAATTTGAGAAAATGATGTCTTAAGTCTAAAGGAGGTTAAAAAATGTATTTAAGTACAAACTGTGCTAAAAGAAAAAAAGCCTGAACAAACGGAGGAAAAAATTAAAAAGTAAGCATGGATAAATAGATGAGTAAGCAAAGTAGTAGGTTGTAAAAGGAAAGATCCAAACAAGTAGGGGATGTACTTTTAATTAAAAAGTAAACACCAAGTGGAAAATAAGTTACAAGATACACTGCATCAGTAAGATTGTGTGGGTATTATACTGATAATAAGTTTTAAGGGGAACAATGGTGTGAACAGGAGGATCAGCTCAAAGACTTTACAGTAGTATCCAGGAAAAAAGACTCAGAATGGTATGGCTATAGTGAGGAATGATTATGTTTGGGGTTATTATTTTCAAGGGCGAGCGGACATAATTTGTAGGCAGTATTTGACTATGAGAAGATAAAACAGCAAGGTTTTTCAGTATGAATAATTAGAGAATGTGTATTTAGGAAAACTTAAAAGAAGTAAAATTAGGGAGGCCTCAGGTCTAAACTTTCAATTACTCCAAAGGTCACAGAGATGACAGAAAAATTCAAGGAGAAAAACAGAATAGCCAGTGAGATATGTAGAAAGCCTGCTACCTACATGGTATCCTAAAAGTGAAGTGAAAAAACTGTTTTAGCAACTGTGCCAAAAGCTACTTAGTGGTCGAGACAAGGACTAGAAATTTATAAATAGTGGTTCTAAGGGGTTCAAAAGAAAAGGAGGAAAATAATACACAGAAACAGTTATTGTAGGTCCGTCAGCCGTACAGAGAAACAAACTGGTTGGTAGGAGGGTAAGAGGAAGTTTTTATTTTTTTTCAAGTCGGGAAAAATGTCTGCAGCTTATGAAAGATTCTGTAAAAAGGGAAAAACAATGCAACATCAAGAATGACTAGTATTATTCTTGGAAGTAAAAGGGAATAATATCTAAGTGAATAAATGAACCAGCTGAAATTATCTTAGAATACCAGAATTCATTCGAAGGAGAAGGTAAAAAAACACAGGCATATTGAAAAATATTCTCCCTTTCTATCATCAGATTTCTTAACTTTCTTTGGCCTACTCCTCACCCATTACGGAGGAAAGGGGGGAAAAAATAACCCTTACTCATTGCTCCCATGTAAACCTACATTCTTTAAGCAAAAAGAAAATGCCCACCACCTCAACTGCAGGGAGGCTTCTACCTAAGGATTGTTCCAGTACTCCCAGAGCGCAGTATCACCCACTTAAGAGAAATACAGCTCTATAGGAAGGTTAGTCAATATGGCAGACCACATCACCACAAGAGATTATGCCAAGTTATAAATCAGCATACCATTCCCTTCATCAAATACCTTGTTACAAAAAACCCCAGTAAGCTAAATAGAGAACCTAATGATACAGGTGATTTACGTTCTGGCACAAAATCCTTACTGCAAATCATACTAGTAACAAACATCACTGAACCAGACAACACACGTGAGCAACACTGCACTACATGGTCATCGAAACCACCAAGAACCATTACAGGAGTACAAATAACAAACCAGGAGCTAAGACTGTTAAGAGGAAGGATGACTCAGTCAAGTTGGTTGGGTAGATGACTGAAATAAAGAGGGATAGAAGGTGGTACAATTCAACAATATGAGAGCTTAATTTTGAAATTCTGGAAAGAATGGTTAAAACAATAAGGAACACAGACAGGTACCACTCTCAGTTCAGCAGTGGAAAGTGCAATGCAGAGAAACATCACTTAAGAGAGCTGCACAGAAGGGAACATTGTCAGGGAAAAGACAGAATACAGTAAGTAAGCACAAAGAAGAAAAAGTAACATACCCAGTATACACTAAGAATAATAAATTCCAAAAGGAATTCATAAATTCTAAATGGATGTTACAAAGCTGATGAAAGCTGAGAGATCAAAACAAAACAAAGCAATGGAATTGGAAACTAGACAAATAAAAGCAATAAAGATAACGCTATAACTAAAGGAACAAAGTCTTTGGAAAGGCTTGTGTCAGGAATGGTCTATGACCAGAATATAATACTTCCTTAATTATAAAGGACACTCAGAGCAGAATGTTAAGGTGAAAGTGATCCTGCTGCTGCAGAGAAAGAGTGTACTAGGTTTGAGAGGCAAAGAGAAGGCTACAGAGAACTTTCTAGAGAAATTTGGAGCACAATGGCCCTAAAGATTAAAAGAATAAAGAAAAGAAAAAAAAACCCAAGGCTTTAGTTTAGGTTAGGGTAAGCCAAGGCTTTTCCAAGCAAATATTCTTACCTGAAAGACTCAATCAATTTTAGTATTTCCTGGCTTCCACTTACCAGCAATACCATTTTATTTATAATCACTGCACCTCATGAGTAACTCCTGATCTAAATAGATACTTTAGACTAGACATCTATTCTCAAGCTATTTCTCATTCTGTCGGGAAAGACTCACCAGTACTCTAATCAGAATCCAGGCAAGTTTATAGAAGAATTAAGGTTAAGAATACTGACTTACAGAGGACAAATGTAAGATACAAAATTAGTGACAGTTTTTTATTACTTTTACTAAGATCACAGATAGTATAAATAGAAGTTAGAATAACATAAATCTGCATTCTGCTACCATCTAAAAAATTAATAGTTGGAATTAAATACTAAACAAACCTTAAGGAAAAAGATGACGGCAGAATGACAATACAGTGGTAGGGTATTTGTCTTGCATATGTCAAACTGGAGTTTAAAATTTGGCACCCAGTATGGTTCCCTGAACCTAGCCAGGAGTGATCCCTAAGCATAGAATCAGTAAAACTTCTAGAACCACTGGGCACGACCCAAAAACAAAACAAACAAAAAACTAAAACATGCAAAGTGACAGAAAAAAAATGATTGAATTTATGAATCTAAAGAGTGCAATGTTTTCTATGTAACATTTAGTATCTACTTTTGTAGACAAAACTAATGTTTGACACTGATATACTTTCAGTAGCTCAGATAAGAATTTCTATGTCAGCACTTTGTGCACAGAGAAATGAAAACTCCAATTGGAAACCTCCACAGTTGATCTAAAAAATATCCCCAACCAACTGGTTCCTCACTTCTACATGTGGTATTCATCTAGTGTATGAAAAACTTCAAAGACAGACTCACTCCCTATACCCTTATCCCCAAACCACTTAATTATACTTTTACAAAAACACTGGGAGCAGTTTACAACCACCAGCCCTAAATACAGCAAATTACTACAAGCATTTAAAATCATCTTCAAATTGCATTCCCCAAGAAACTGCCACAAATCTAACTTCTCACATCTATGTAAAAATGTACATAGTATGCAAATATGTACATGTCAATTATTTCATTTATCATAAAGCCCTGCTAATAAAAACTTACTAACTTTTCAACTTCTATACATCTTTTGCTTCCAAGTCAGGTCAGGTAACAGCATTTAAGATTCTAACCATAGATTAGACATGTGGAAAAACTTGATAGAACCAGTAGCAGGTTAAAAAAGAAAACATCTCCCTACCACAACTTTTCAACTACTGTTCCAGGCAAGCAAAGTCTGTTACAAACCAATTTAAAAGAAATCTGTCAGTCCAGTAACATCACGATTAAAAAAATTTTTGCACAGCCAGCAAAAGATTTAAAGAAAAATCTACTTTCCTGAATAAATTTATCCTGGCCAAAAAGCAGTGTACCACTAAGTAGATTGCATTCAATTAATTGTTCATTAAGAAAACAGCCCTTCCCAAAATGGGTGATACCACCATAGGGGGCATTAGAATGATCCTTAAAAGTAGCTGGGGAGGAATGAGACTCTTAAAAAAAAATTTTTTTTTAATTTAAAAAAAGTTGTAGGCCTGCCAAAAGTTTGGAAACCTCTTATCTAAACTTCAGTTTTTAAGTTTTGGATCCAGTTGTTATAATTAATCTTACAAATAATGACTTCAACTAAAAACCAGGGTATGACTTACAAAAAGATAACAGTAAAATTTTTAGGCTGACTTGACTATCAACGCCAATTATTTGTCCAGCATTTTTAGGTGACTACACATATTAAATTTTGAAACCACTTCTTAAAAGACACTTTAAAAAAACACTTGAAAAAAATTTTATGAACAAGATGGTAACTACATTCCTTGACCCAAATTATCTTATTTCTTTAACTTAAAAGTACAGATTTCGGGGGCTGGAGAGATAGCACAGCGGGTAGGGCGTTTGCCTTGCACGCGGCCGACCCGGGTTCAAATCCCAGCATCCCATATGGTCCCCTGAGCACTGCCAGGGTGATTCCTGAGTGCAGAGCCAGGAGTGACCCCTGTGCATCGCCAGGTGTGACCCAAAAAGCAAAAAAAAAAAAAAAAAAAAAAAAAAAAAGTACAGATTTCACAAGCAAACGAAAAGGAAACTTACAATTCCTAATCTATAATCAATTATCAAGTTATTTTATTTACACACTTGGAAAACTGCTAAACAATCATATCCTAAATCTATAGAACTACATTACCCTTATTTAATGGAAATATTATTTTAAAAGTGTACTCCAAAACATGCAAGCACAACCAAGTGTGCGTGACCACGGGCAATCAGTAATGACAAAGGGAGAAAATAAAAGAGTGGTGGTGGGGGGGATCAAATTTAACTCGAACTGGAAACACTACAGATATTACAAACTGGTAGTACTCTGCCAAAAGATAGTTTAATTTGTGAATAGTACATTAAAACTAATTTTCATGCACCAACATGGGCAAATCAAGGAGTGCATATCAATTTGAATTGTTTCCCTTAGGGGGGAAAATATCCAGTTGATGTGGCAGCATGATAATATATTATATATATAAATTATACATAATTATATAATATAAAATCACTGTCACTGTCACCCCCTTGCTCATCGATTTGTTCGAGCGGGCACCAGTAACGTCTCTCATTGAGAGACTTATTGTTACTGTTTTTGGCATATCCAATACGCACGGGTAGCTTGCCAGGCTCTGCCTCGAGGGCTCGATACTCTCGGTAGCTTGCCGGGCTCTCCGAGAGGGGCAGAGGAATCGAACTCGGGTTGGCCGTGTGAAAGGCGAATGCCCAAGCGCTGTGCTATCGCTAATATACCTACACACAATGGCTAAGCCTGCCAGGAATTGGTTTTTCAATGGGATATGTATTCTTCAAATATAGTCCACTTATTCCCTCAGTACCTGGTCCTGGAGACAGTGAGTAGCCATTTCCACTATAATGTGAAATCAGTCTTAAGTCATAGAACTTGAAAATCAAACTATTATACGTACTATTAATAAAGTCAACCTCAACAGAGAATTAAGTCCCTTAGTAGAAACATTTTTTAGTAAGCTATATGTACACATTATTTAAAAAGACCTTTATCTCAGGACTAAAAAAGAAAAAAGGACAATATACTATTAAGAGAACCCAAAAGCAACCTACCAATCATACCAAACAGGACCTTTTAGATAGTGGGAAAACCCTGTAATCTCCAGGTCAATATATTCTTATAGTCTAGAATTCACACATACTAACTCAACTAGCTTATTTCATCTGTCTAATTCCTAACACAGACATATTTATTCCTTGTTAATATAACTGAGTTCAGCACTTACTTATGCTTTCTAGTATAACTGTATTTAGACAAATTGATAATTCATTCTATTATCTTCTGAAAAATTTAGTTTAGTTCACTGATATGGCTAAACATTGTAATCTTTTAGCTTCAAATTACAAATCTCAATTCTTGGTCTTTCATTACAACTATCATTACATAAGAAAATCTATCTCATATATTTAAGAGAACTTACTTCAAATGATTCCTAAATTTAACTGGCACCCTTTAGTTGGCAATACTGGTTGAGATGGCATTTTCTCATACTAACATTACTCTAAAACTCAAGTTTACAGTTTGGTGCTTCTTATCAGAACTTTTCAATAAATATATTCTGCATAACCCTGTTATAATATTAAAAATCACAAGCATTACATTACTTCCACTGGAGGGCACTCAACATGACAAAAACATCCAATGAAAACATGCCCTCACCACATTCTCTGCAGCATCAGGCTTGAGAGAAACTTAACAGGAGATGCCCAGAATTAATCTAGTCAAAAAATAAATTCAACTAAAAATGGATTAATAATATGTTGACTTTGTCTTTCTTCCTCAGGGAGAAAAGAGATTATATGCTTACTTCAAGGAGAGCAAGTTTCAGGCCTCAACGGATGGATCTAGGTTTCAAACAGTCAAGCTCAGTCTTGTATGGAACACAAAAGCAGCATTCTTAAGTAAACAGGACAAATAAAGAACTGTCTCATGAGTTCTCAAGTAAAGAAAAACTATACATTAACCACACTACTCATGTTCATGTACATTTAAATAATATATTTTCCTTTCATGGAACCTGACAAATACATATTTTAGCCTATTAGCTTAGTTATCATGCTCAAAACTAGAATAATAAAATAGCTCATTAAAGAATGAGAATTGATTTAGAAAATGAATACCTTCTCAAGAAGTCAACACCCAATAGTTACATGCTCTAGACTAAGAGCAGCTCCTACCCTTACCTTTTGTATTTACTTTTATAGTATAAAAATGTTTTAACCAGTGGTCTGAACAAAAGACACTGTATTCCCAGTAAGAAGGCTACACGGAAACTAAGTTAATACAACCTAGGAGCTCCAAAACAACTGTTGTTACAAGTCACCACATAAAGCACTGTAAGAACAGAGCGGCCAATACTTTTGATGAGAGGTTTGTTACTCTTATACTATTCATCCTTCTCCCCCTGGGTTAGCAGTCAAGCATGCTACCCACCACGCTCAAAGTACTAATGTAAAATTTACCACCTACTCGCCACCAATTATTGATTATTAGCCATCAGTAAACCAGGAAAGAAAATCATGAAATTGGACAGGATTGTCTCATTTCAACACAAAAGTGTTACGTGGTTAAATATATTTTACATACTTCATTTCTGGGATTTTAATTTTACAGCTATTTGTAAGCATAATATTAAAAATGTTAAAAATCTTCCATGTTCCTATTTCCAACGTATTTATGTCCCCTAATTACAACTCCCTTCAATAAAAAGTATCTGCAGATAGTATTCCTAAGCATCACATCTCAAAATATAGAAAAATCTGCCTATTGGTTTTTTCTTCCTATGGGGTACGAGAGGATTCTATTAAATAAAAAAAGCCATACTTAACTTTCTATTCATCACTGAAACACAATTAACATTCAAGCTTTGGAACATATTTAGTGTTTTTCTACAAAATAATCTTGGTAAAGGAAGAAGTTGGGTAACAATTAGTTCTTGACACTTGAACACCATGTTAATGCCCTTTTTAAAAAATGGCCACCTTTTTAATTCTTGGTTTTTTTTTCCCTGAAAGCCCTTTAAAATGACTGTTCAAGGGGCCACACACATGCTTTGCTTGCAGAAGGCCCATGTACCATCCTGGCACTGGGAGTACACCCTGAGCATTGCAGTAAAGTGGCACAAAACCACCTCCCCCACCCCCATTGAAGCACTGGCTGTTCTGGCCTCTGAGAGAATCTCAGGCCCAGGACTCCATTAAGGGTGCTTCAGTTACACGCTACACTAAACTTTCTGCTGCAGTTCTTTTCCCCTCAAGGAAAAGAGGTCTCAAGTCTCGAGGACTTCAGCATTCCTTGAAGCCTATAGAAAGTTTTCAAAATTTTTAAGTTAATATTGCAATCGCTTTAAGACCTTGTCTTTATTAGGCTTCAAAACAAAAAACAGGTCAAAACAACGAATGTTAAGAACAAATTACTCAAATTTTGCAAGAATATTCTCATGCCCTATAGAAGTACTTTTTAATAGGCAGTTTTGCGTATTTAAATGTAAAGTAAAACAAATGTAGCAGCAACTTAAGTTCAGAACTACCATTCCCCCACCCTCCACCCCCAATCCCTAAAGTACTTTTGTTACAAATTTAAGCAAAAAACCGAAAGTGCCATTGGGTACTAAAAATAACACCTCTAAGACGTCTTAACGTGGAAGACAAGTCTATCGTTCAGCTACCTGAAAAAGTATACCCAAAAAATGAAATGGCTTCCTAGAGTCGGGCCCAAACAGGCTGCAACTCAGAGACCTGAAAAACATACGACTCCACCAAAGGGGCCCCATCTCTCCACCGGGCTGTCTAGCCTCGGCCACCGCTCTCCGTGCCACAAAGCTCCCGTTTCACTAAAACCACTCCTCGATTTCCTCTGGCCGACCTCTGCATTCCAGCAGGCCCAACTCTCCCCCATTCACGGCGCACCGACCCGAGGGGGAGGGGACACCGCAGACGTCTGGAAGATACAAAGTAGCAGACAATGCGCGCACCCCCCTCCCGCCCCTCCCCGGGAGGGGGGAGGCGGCAGGGACAAAAAAACCCAGGCGACAACTCCACTGGCGGCCAACGCCTCCTGCACTTCCAGAAGCAGCAGGCTTTCCAAACTCAACTTCCAAAGTCGCGGCTCCAAGTCCTCTGGTCCAGACTAGACCCGGGCGCGGGAAGGGGGGTTGGGGGGCGATGCTGCCCACCCCCCCGCCGGGCCAGGGGGCCACATACCCTCCCCGCGGCTGAAAGATCCCGGCTCAGAGTTGCCCGAAGCCCGGCGAGCGGCCGTGGGAACGAACACATACATACATAATAAATAAATCAACAAAACTCTCGGAAATAAAAACTATTTGCGCAAAGGGAAATTTTCGCAGGCAGAATCTGTCCCACGGCAGCGCGCTGCTCAGCTGGCAACGACGGGACGGTCCCCCCCTTCCTCGATGTTCTAGCAAGTTTCCCCCACCCACCCACCCCCTCCCAAGCGTCGCCGCCACGAATGCACCAACTCTCGAGACCACCCCGTACCCCGGGCTTTGGCTTTCGCTCACCATCACGGCCCGAGGGGAGGTTGGTGGGGGGGGGAAGAGGTGCAGGCGAGCGAAGGTTCCTAACGTGCAAAGCCCACTGTCGCATCGCCGTCTGCGCGCCTTAGTTTTAAGACTGTTCTTTAGGATTTAAAGTTGCTCCCATGCAAAACCAGCGCCAAAAGTCACACAAGGCAAAGCGTTAACCGACGACCCCCCCCCCACCCGCAAGGAAGAAAAAAAAAAATCATCAACATTAATTCGAACCAGCTATCTCTCCCTACCCAAATTCTCTTCCTTCTCCGTCCTGAATGAACCCAAGTGGGAAGCCGGAGAGAAAAGTCCACGGGCCCTAGCCCGCAAGGCAGCCGGGAACCGAGGGGTGGTGTCCCAAGTCCGGCGGCCGAACCCCAACTCCCCGCCGGGGCTGGGGAGGCGGAGTCGCTCCCCCCCCCCATCTCTCCCCGGCTCCACCCCGCCCCCCACCCCGGGCCCCGGCGCATCCCCAGGCGCAGGGTCCCTCCCCACCCCCCCCCAAACTCGGCTGCGGCGGGAGCCCAGGACGGAAACCCCAGCCCCCCCTCGCGGCGCCGAGCCCCTCAGCTCCAGGACGCCCCCTCCCCGCAAGTGGCGTCCCCGGGCCCCAACCCCCCCAAGGGGCAGCGCGACCGGAACCCGGACCCGGCCGCCGCCCTGCGCCCCCACCCGGCGCGGCCGGCCCACACACACACCCCCCGCCCAGCCGGCGCCCCCCACTCTCCGGCGCGGGGCCTGGGGGCCGCGCCGGGCCCGACTCGCAGTCGGCCGGCAGGACCGCGCGCCCGAAGTTTGGCTCCCCCGGCGGGAGCGGCAGCAGCCCCGGAAGGGTCAGGGAGAGGAGCACCCGCGCACCTCAGGGGGAACAGGCTCCTCCCGCCGCGGGGGACTCCGAGCGGCCTCGCCCTGCGGTGGCGGCTCGGCGGGGACTGGAGCGGCTCCTCGGACCTTCCTCCGTCTCCGCCTCCCCCTCGCGCTGCGCTCCCGGAGCCCGGCGAACGCGGCTGCCACAGAGCGAGAAGCTTAAAATGGCGCCGCACAAGGAGCTCTTATAAGTCGCGGCGGGGCCGCTGTATCCTGCCGCCGCCAGCGGTGCAGCGGCCCAGCGCCGAGCGGAGCGTTGCTGCGCGCGAGAACAAGGGGCGGGGCGCGGGCGCGCGGCGGAAAGTAGTCCCCGCGCTGCCGAGAGCCCGCCCCGACTCAGGGCGGGGCGCCGGCGCTCCGAGGAGGCTCCCGCGGGCCAGACGCCGAGCCGCTGCCCCGCCGCCGCGGGGGGACCCGAGGGCGGCCAGCGCGGAGCCTGGGAAGCCGGGGCACGCTTGACCCCAGGCGCCTTCACCGGGTCGGGACCCGACGATACCCCCCCGTCCCCCAAAACCCCTCCACGGCGCCCCCCGAATGGTGAGCGCGGACTCCCCGGACCGGCCAGCGCGCTTCCCGCCGCTCGCCGGCCCCTCGGGGGGCCGCGCGCCGGGCCAGGCTACACAGGTCCTGGGAGGGTGGAAGTTTGGGGGCGCGGGGCGGCGACGGTGGGAGCGTCCGAGTGATAGTCCTCCCGTGCACTCCGCGCTGCTGGTGGCACCGCCGCCGACACCCGCTTTGGGGACCACTCGGGCGAGTTAGGCTTCTGCCGTGCTTAAGATAAGGTCTGGGCCACACACTCTCCCTGCAGGACCTGGCTGGGAGCCGAGCGGCGCACCGCCCCCCCCAGCCCCTAGCCTAAGCTCTCCGCGGTCGGGATGGTGGATTCCCGCATCTCCGCCGGCTGCTCAGCCTGGATCTGGAAGTGAACTCCCGGGCCCGAGCTGCCGCCTCTCTGCTTCCGAAAGCTGTGAACTCCAGGATGGGCGTCTCGCCCACGATTCAACAAGTCTTTAGGTGTATCTAAAAATCACTGATGAATAGGAATTAGCGAGGGGCTCTGTTAGGTTCATACTCCTGTGGTCCTTTTGGAGGGGGGTCGAAGGGGAGGATGGCTCTATCTCAGCTGCTGAGTGGCAAAAGATTTTATTTGTGGAATTCTTTGGAGGGAGTGCATTTCTCTGCATTAACTACTGGGAAATCTACCTATGTTGTTTATGGAAGAAGCTATTGATGAGGCAGCATCTAATTTTTTTTCTTTTGCTCAGCTGATTTTTCTGAACCTTAAAAATACTTTCTAAATTGGTTTGTTATGCTGGTGTTGCTTATTTCATTTCCCCTGGAAATGTCTCCATTGTAATCCACCAAGATTACGGTTTGTCAAAGTTGAGACAGTTATGATCATTCACTTTCTCTATATTATGTATTTTGCCCCTCCAAAACAATGGGGAGAATACAAAAAGCAACAATGAAAGTTATCTGGAGGCTTTTATTCTAGGGTTATAATTAAGGTATGCAAACAATAGATCTTTATACATAGGTACAAGGCAAGAAACCTACATATTCAATGGTGAAAGTAGATGTAGTTTCAGTCATAGCTACTACTTTAGGGCTAACATGATAATTCTATTCCTACCCTGTCTTAAAGACATTTTACTATATACAGTGGTTATGCCAACTGCTATTGCCAGAGTACATATGGGTCCCTGTGCTGAAAAAGTCCACACCCTGAGATGATGTTCAGCGAGATTCATTGTTTAGAACGACTTTCTTGTTTGTATCTTTGCTAGTAATTTTGTATAATTAAGTGTAGCTAATGGTTTTGGTTAACACTGCTCATTTTAATGCAGAAATGGATGGATTAGAAAGGGTATTTAATTAAAGCAGTTTTTCTAATCTAAACTCAAAAATAAAATTTCCAGGTCCTGATCTCCAGTTTTATTTCTATAGTACAAAATAATGCTGCTTTGATTAAAATCATACACTTAAAATCAAATGATTGATAATGTTGGAGGGTTTTTTTAAATTATGGCTTCCTCCTATGTTTAGGTATTGCTTTTTTTTTTCTAAATAGGATGCAGTGTTAAAGCTGATTATGAAACACTTCACCATTAAAACATCCGAAGGGTTAAAACAGTCCTATATTTGTTTGTCTCTACTCAGATGCCAGAATAATTGAAAGATTTTTGTATAGTTTAGATATTTTAACTTAAATGTAGAATTATGGTATTAAAATCCTAGTAATAATTTGAGCAAGCCTGATATTAATGGAAATATAAAATTTGCAACAGTGTAGCAAGCTTCTCATCATTTCAGCACACCTATGTGTATTGAAGATTTATTGGGTTGCAAACATTAAGATAAGTTAGTTGAATTTGTTAAAAGAAAATTTTCCAATTGTTCCACAAAAAAATAAAATGAACAACTCCTATGAAATGAACACAAATACTACCAGCCACCAAGAAATGAAGACATCAAAATACATGATGGCTTGGAGAAATAAGTAATTTTGTTTTCTTTTTGAAAAAGTACACCTTAAATCATTCACCTTAGGCAATAAGTTTTATTTATTAAAAACAAAAACAAAAAAAAAGACACACCTTTGGTTCATTTACACCATTTCTATCCAGAGTCAGTCACTTGTATTTGACATAAATTGATCCATTTGTGAATCTACAAAAGAAAAATGATTCAAATTTCAGACAGTTTTCCCAAAACCAGGTGTCTCCTCCAGCTAGTTTAACAGAGGAGGCAATACTTGTAGTATCAAACCTTTCGTCTCCTGAGCCGCGGCTCTGTGGAACCTGAATAGATGCAATGCTTTACCAAGACACATGCTTTTGAATCACTGTTAGCCCCTCAAAATTCATGCCCAGGTTGCTTTTGCACTTCCGATGGAAACATTAATCAAGTGACGATTATAAAGAAGGCCCATTCACTGTTTGAATAGTTAACTTTATGAAATCCATTAATTAAACAGTTGTTGAGCAACTAGGACAATGAGCTTCCTTGAGAGAGGGGGAAATGGATGACTGGCTCCTTTTGAATTGATGTATAATTATAATTATTAATCAGTTCTGCTCGAAAATAAACAGAAATGGTTACCCAAAAAAGATCTGTAAAACTAGGGTGTGGTCTCCTCCAGACTCTGTGAGTCGCCCCTAGAAAAATCCTCCTACCGCCAAAAGATAAGACTAAATAATAATTCTAGGCATCCATGAACAATAAATCCCAACTCTGTGAAGACCTGTTAAAAAAACATTTCAACTGCCCGCAAACAGTGGACAGTAATCAGGATCCGCTTTTCATTTAGCAGTTCATCAAGTGGGCTATTTATGGATTGAGACTTTTGATTTGCAATACATCATCTCAGGATTCAGTGTTATCTTTTGATTTCTTTCCAGCTGAACAGGCTAAGTAAATACCTCTTGTAAATACCTCTTGTCAGACTACATGGTTGGCTATTCTCGCACACAGAAGTAATCTAGGAACCCACTGGGCAAATTCGGGGGAGAGCCACGGTGGAAAGCGCACATCTGGTGTGCACTGCAGGGCCAGGGAGGGGCAGTGATGATGGAGAGAGGGAAGGCCATAGTGGTGGCGGAGATGGTGGGAGTTAGGCTCGTGGCCGCTACTATTATGCTCAGGTACACCCTTCATGCTTGTGGAGTTATGTGTTCTGGAGACCTTCACTGGTGTGACACAAAGTCCTTGCCATTGTAAGGAAAAGCACATTTTGATGGCTGCCATAGGAAATGTGAAGAAAAGCAACAGATACATTTCTAATAGCCAATGAACACAAAGGTATAGATTTCTCAGCATTTCTAAAACGAAGACAATTATCGCTGCTCTGCTACGAAATCGGGCTTTGGAAACATACCACCCAACATACACACGCACACACACACACACAAACACACACCAATACACACATACGCACACGCACACACCTCTCTATTACCTCTCTATTAAAATTTTCAAAATGGTTGCAGGTATTTTATTCACAAGAAGGTTAAAGGCGTTTCCCATCCCAAGAAGGATTAACTTACCGGAGGATTCTGGGACTGCAGATGGATACTGCGGCAAAATCCTAAATTCATCGAAAAAAATCATTTCTTGGACTCCAGCTGCTGAAAATAATAGAATTATAGGAAAATCACGGATAAGATTAAAAACAAGCTACTTTTACATCCCAAGGTGTTCAGGGGAAAAAAAATGATTCTTTTAAATCATTTTTTTTAAACAATGCAAAATTTAAAGTAGCTTTCCTTTCCAGAGCACACAGCGCCATGAAATCGATAATTTTTGATCTTTCGGTTAGTAGGCAACATGGTGAGCTATTGCAGGGACTGCAGGCAAGCAGACATGTTCTTGTCTGCTCAAAATTTTCATATTGTCTTTGAATCCATTGATATTTGTCGTTGTGGTATCACCAATTTTTTGTTTTAGCTTGTAATATAGACCATAGGGACGCACACCCTTAGTTTATCGACATATCCAGGTCTATTGCTTTATATATATTAAAAACAGAGAGTCTTACTGGATCTTAAACAAAAAATTATGTAAAAGGAGTGGCTGGTGTGATTATAATCCCATCATGCAGGGTCCACGGTTCCCATTTAGTGAAATTTCGCAGAGGGCAACTTCTTAAGAACATCCCTGCTGTGCAGAGTGAAAAGCATGAACAAACCAAAGACAGAATTCATCTGTGTTTATATTTTGCAAACAATGAAAAACCTACTCTTTGTATGCCTTTTTTCCCCCCACCTTATTATTTCATGAAAACTGCAGCATGTCCCCCGCCCCCATCCCAACACTCACCACCCCAGCACTGCAGTATTCTGTCCCTCTTTTGCTGCTCCTTCGTCTTCTTTTTCGCTTTCACAAATTCTGCACGCGCCATCTTTGTGTGGGGTGATTCTTTGCTAATTTCAGTCACCCATTCTCTTACAAATCAGTTCAGAAACAGAAAATTATAGTGTGCTTTGGGGCTTAATTTGCCTAAATTTCTTTCAGTCTTCCCTTCAGACAGAAAAAAATGGAAGCGAGGGGGGGTGCGTGGAGGTGGGGGGGGGGACAAAAATAGAGATATTTCAATTCTTGCCATAACCTGTTGTATACAGTGGTGATAAAAAATATTATTAACATAATAGCAACAGCTGCAGCCCAAATAGAAAGCCATGAGATAATTAATGTGCTACAACAAATTAATTTGCTGCAGGTGCCTCAGCTGTGAACTGAGTAACCCATGCCATATAAAGTCTAAATACGATTATGATTCCCCCCCCCCCGTGCTAGGATAAAATACAGAGCAAAATGTCTTGTTCAGTAAATATGCATGCCTATTTTTTAAAAATATAGATATATCCTCCTGGGCTCTTTTCCCTGATCTCCCATCAACCCTTTTCAAATGGTTTAGTTACTAGGTGCTAAGTGTGGAGAGTTGGGGTGTATATGTACATAAGTGTGTAGATGCAATGGTGGAGATGTTACATTTGTTAAACATAGGGAGGTTTCCTGGTATATTTTGGTGGGAAAAATTGTACCAACCAGTTACAGATTTCTTTTAAAGCATCGGAGGTAGTCTATGGTATTTAAGAGCTCTATTGCTTTTGAAACAAAAATTAGATATTTCCATTTGTGTAGCTAGAAAAAATAGAACAGTATTGAGCCATTACCCATTCGAATTAATCTTTTTTTGAAAAATCATCCACTTACAAAAGAAGGAAATGTGTTTGTAGTGCAGTACTCTTCATTGATGCAAAGAGAGATGTTTTTACTCCCACTTGCTGTCAAGTTGAGTGTGGAAAATGGTTTCTAGCTATATTACAAGTGTGTGCCAGAAATACACTGCATAGGGCAGTGTGACCAGGGGCCTGGAGAAGGTCACAGTGCCAGAAGCGAATGCCCAATTTCTGTTTTCCACCACTCAGCAAAATACAATTCTGTGCCTGGGAAAGTGAAAGAAAGTACAGATGGAATGTTTTTAACTACTTGGCTTAAAAAATTTTTTTTCTTCAAGTTAGAATATATTCATTTTCCCCTATTTTTAATTTTTTCTCTCTGTAATGACACTGAAAAGCAAAATAGTGGTTTTTTTTTTTTTTTTGCAGCCTTCAATTGTTTGTTTAAAAGCCAAGAAGAAAAATTAAATTTTGCCCAAGTTTAATTTTAAAGGATTTTGGTCATTACAAAATCATTACAAAATGTATTTAATTGGATCTGCTTACATTTTAATGCTAAATCTTACAGTAAATTTGGCTAATTATTTAATACATAAGGGTTTGTGGGGGTTTTTGCAGCATTTTAACTTTACAGAAATTTAATTCTAGAAGTTATAGAATTTTTCAGCAGTACAGTCCCCCTGCCCTACCGAGAAGGAACATTGTATTTGCATGGGATTTCTTTACAATAGATTCAATTTCACATAGTATTTTCAAGGGCATAAGCAATGCTTGTCACCGTCATTCTATACAGAGATGCAGTATGTTAGTGTCTTTCCATTTCTCATGTAGTGATGGACATGCATTTTACTCCATCTTTCTTTTGTTTATATTAAGACCTTTTCTTTATATTTTATTTTCATATCTGCTCACACTTGCAATTTACAATGAAAGATTTTAACTCTGGGACTGAGAGAGGGTCAAAAACCATATTTTTTGTAATGGAAAAAATAATTAGTTGATTCCTTGATTTAAAAAAAATTTTAAAGTTAATGTATATGAAATTTCCTGTAGAATTTTCCAATAATTTTAAAGTCAGCCAGTTATGTCATTGCACAAATGAAACTCTCATAATTGCAATTCTTTAATTATGAAATAAACTAGAGAAAAGAAAAATGCTTTAATTTTTGTTGCTTCAAGGGACATTTTTTCTCCATAAAAATTTAGATAATATGTATCTCGCATGCATATTCCTCTTTTCTCTTAAGTTTCTCTTTTGGTAGCATAACAATCCCCATTCTTTCAACCCTCTTCATATGACTTTGTTTTCAGAACCCTTATTCTTAAATTTCACTACAGATTACACCTTGAATTACAAAGAAATAAAAATAGTATTATAGGCTAACCTATTCTACAGTGGTTTATTACATAGAAAAAGGTAGCATTGCTGAGTCCATTTGGACTTCTTTTCAATAATCACATTATATTGCAGATACATCTTGAGCTGCATAGCTTTTGAAACTAAAATTTCTAAAGATTTTAAATTGAGTCTCAGAAAAAATAATTTTAAGCATGCTCCCTCTAGATCAGTATTTATTTCAGTACTGCTGCCAATGGATATAGAACATATCAGTGCATATATTGAATAACATATTAAGTATCAATGACTTGATTTTTAAAATCTTGACTTTTTAAAGATTATAAAGCAAATATAGGTATGATAGTATTTTTACTTTCTCATCCCCAAAGATGCCTGACTCCACTCTGGACCATTCTTTTAAAACTGAAATATTTCACCTAACCTGCTTTATAGCATCATTTCACCTATTCTGAATTTGTGCAATTTTTAACATTTTTAACTTAGGCCTTTATTTATTATAGTTGATGGTTATTGATAAATCCTTTTAGGAATCACTCATTGATATTTTTCCCTACTAACTGACTTAAATTATAAAAAACACCACTTATATTTCTAATAGACTATTTATTGGCTTATGGTGTCTCTTGCATCACCATTTTCTCAATTTTTAAATTGAGAAACTTAATTTAAATTTTGTATCTGTGTTTATCTTTTTTTTAAAGATGTTGACATTTTTAACAAAGGATGACAATGCCTTATGGTATAGAGATTCATGTGAGAAATTGTCCTTTTTATGTCTGTTGATTGAGAAGCTATATAGCAACACAAAGCTGCTATAAAATAAGCAATGCTTTTAGGTAAATTTATGTCTTATTAATCCCAGTGGAATTAGCATGGATTTGAATACTAGTCACCAACATGTGCAAGACGTTTTTCAGTGCAGATAATTCTTGGTGCTTGTATGAAGCCCTTGCTTCGCTTGCTTAATGAAAAAGCCTTGCCTGTAATGAAATCGAACAGAGGTGAAAATCCTCCGCTGCTCTGTACTTGGCTTGTGACCTGTTCACTCTCTTACCTCTTGGTTTGACTTTTCCTCTATGGCGGCGGTAGAGACTGGGAGTGGGAAGGGGTGAGTGTACCCCAAAGGGTGGCTTTCAGTAGTTGAGCTGCTGCCGGGCAGGAAAATTTGCCTTTCACTACGCAGTGGACTTCACTTTTCACGAATCAGATCTCTTTTAATCAAGGCCAGTGAAACAGAGGAACATTATTGCCTTGTTTGAGAAATAAAGGAGTTTGTTCAGGTTATAAGCTCAATAGACAGAACTGGAATTTGAACTATAGACATGTCCTACTTGGTCCAGTGGCTATGTCCTGTGTGTGGCTATTGAAATTGAAATGAATTAAAATTAAAATTCAATTTCTTGATTGCGTAACATTTCAAGCATCAGCTGCCTAAGGTGGATGCCTTATTACACAGTCCAAACAAAGAGTCATTATCATAGTCAGTTCCCAGTTCCATTGGGCAATACTAAACTGAACTCAACTGCAAAGCTTAAACCTCTACCTGTATCACTGTATCACTGTTATTCCGTTGTTCATCAGTTTACTCAACCAGGTGCCAATAACGTCTCCATTCGTCCCAACCCTGAGATTTTAGCAGCCTCTCCTGACTAATTTTTCCCAACAATTGGAGGCTCTTTTCAGGGTCAGGGGAATGAGACCTGTTATTGTTAATGTATTTGGCATGTGGATTATACCATGGGAGCTTACCAGGCTCTTCCGTGATCTTCCCTAGTACTACCAGGAGTAATCCCTGAGCACCACCCAAAATCCAAAACACACAGCTGGAACGATTATTACAGCAGGTAGGCCATCTGCCTTGCACATGGCTGACTGAGATTCAATTCCTGGCATTGCATGATTCCTGTGGTCTGGACCTGGCACGTGATAAGGCTTTTCATTGCCTATACTGTGCAACCTGCAAATGTTATAAATATCCAAATGAGGGAGCTTTCAAGATAGCACAGCAGGCAATGCCCTTGCCTTGTACGCAGTCAATGCAAATTAAATCCCAACACCCCATAAGGTCCCATAAGTCCCCAGGAGTGAACCCTAAGCGCAAATCCAAGAGAAAGCTCTGAGTATAGACAGGTGTGACCCAAAATCAAAACAGAAAAATGTAGAGAAAGCATACACATTCTTGAGTCTTTAAACTTGTTTTGGGGTAACTCCTATTAATAGTGGGTGTCCATGAGGTGCCAGGGGTTGAACAGAGGATTCCCCATGCAAAGTACAGGCTCCAGCCCTTAGAGTCATCTCCCAGGTCAAAATTTCTTAGTCTTTTATTGAGAAACCATTAGAAACCATACCTCTAATACTGGATTTAATTCTCCCTTACCTATTTATTTCTTATTCCTTTGTCCACTGATCATTAATTGAATACCTACTAAGAACAAGAACTGGAGGATTCTCTCACTGTGTTGTCAAGAACAAATGAAATTAATACTAAAGAAAGCCGTAAGGTTTAGTGTGTTAGGTGTTAGAATACTATATATCTAAAACTCAACTATCAATAACTTTGTAAATCAATTCTTTAATACAATAAAAAATTAAATAAGATTTGTTTAATTAAAAAAACGCTGTGAGATTCAGGAGTAAAGGGCCTAGAGGATATTCCAGCTGGCTGACCCAGCTTCAATCCCCAGCACCATATATTGTATCCCCATGCATCATCAGGAGTGTTCCCTGAGTATAGAGCCAGGAGTAAGCCCTGAGCACCATTGGGTATGGCACAAGACTTTTTTAAAAAATCAAGATTAAGTAAGAACTTGTTATGTTGTGGTTGCTATAATGTAGTGGAACTTCACTTCTCTATGGAAAAAGAGTGAATGCTTTACCTTTCTCTTCTTCCAGCCCCACCCCAACCCAGTAGGTTGCAGTCACTGACACTGTCACTGTCATCCAGTTGCTCACCGATTTGCTTGAGCAGGTACCAGTAACGTCTCCATTGTGAGACTTGTTGTTACTGTTTTTGGCATATCGGATATTCCACGGATAGCTTTCCAGGCGCTGCTGAGCGGGCGAGATATTCTCGGTAGGTTTCCGGCCCTCTGAGAGCAGTGGAGGAATCAAACCCAGATCAGCCGCGTGCAAGGCGATGCCATACCCTGTTGTAGTACCCATCAAAAATGAATGCAGAGCATCAGTGTGGGTTTTTTTCTGTCCATCTTCTGAAGCCTTTTCCTAAAGGTAGTGAATTTCACCTGAAGATTTCTGGGGGCAACATGGTTCTTGGAGCTGAAATATGGCATGTGGTCCCAGCTCAGCAACCCGAAACTTAGACTTGAGACTGAAACAGATGACAAGAAAAATCTATAGCAGATTTAAGGATTGCATGATTTTTCAGTAGCATCTTCTTGCTCAGTAGTAGTGTTCACTGGATTTTTGATGAATCGCCTTAAAAAGCAACAAACTCTCTTCCCCATTCTAGGTAAGGCTCCTCATCATCCCACTCCAATTTCTCCACTTCCCGTTGGTTTTTGACCCCTTCTGAAGCTGAAACCAAGGGGAAAGGTCAAAGGAAGCAGGCATTTCTTAGCAGAGTGAATACTGTCAAAAACTGGCTTTTCCTCTCTGAATGTTTCGATGGGTATTTTGGTGGGTATTTGGCAGTTCCTGTGCTAGAGTGTTCAGACAGTAAGCCCCCTGGTATGGGATCTCTGCTGCATATCTTCAATCTCTTCTCTCCTCACAGTTCCTGACTCCAGGTCGTCTCTGATTTTACTTCCAGATCACCTGCCCCTACTTTGTCATTAAAACGCTGCCTTTATCTCGATGCCCAAGATAGAACTTCTGCTCCCTCTGTGGTTGGAGGGAAAAGAACCAGGGGTGTGGGCAGGGCATGACAGCAGTGTTCCCCTCAGATAGGCACATGGGTACTATTCCCTTACTTCCTTGGGTTTCTTTTTTTATTCTTTTTTATTCTGAGCCTGTTGCTTCTGCCATCCTGGTGATGCTGTGAATTTTTCAATATCCTTCCAATAAATCAGCTCTAGCCAACTAGCTGGTTTTTTTTCTATTCCCTAGAGCATAACACCTGGTCTGATAAAAATTTTCCATTTGGGCTGGTTTTGACGGTTGTCTATCTACCTCCCTACTTTGAATTTATTTTGTCATTTTTATCTCTTCCATTTTTTCATACTGTGAAGTAATAAATACATCTACCATGTATAAAAATTCAAGCAACTCAGAAATAAGAAAAAAAAACAGAATGAAAAATTGCTGCATAACCCATGCCCCCAGATAGTCATCAACATTTTAACATAATTTTGAGTGAAATAATGTAGTGACCTTCCTTATACTTGTCTGTTTCATCCTCTCCACCAGTTACCATCACCATGACCCTCACCTTTTCCTTATTAATTTTTGATTCTCTGTTTCCTGTCATTTTCTCTTTGCAAATATCAGCAAACACGAGTTGTGTTACTTCTACTTCCAATCATCCCCTCTCCGTTTGTTTGTTTGTTTGTTTTAGGTCTACATCTGATGGTGCTCAGTGCTTACTCTTGGCTCTGTGCTCAGGGATCACTCCTAGTGGAGCTTAGGGAACCATATATAGTGCCAGGGATTGAACCCAAGTCAGCCACATGCAACACAAACACGCAAACCACTGAACTATAGCTCTGACCCCATTCCATTCCATTTTAACACACTGTCATCCCCTTGTTCATCGTTTTGCTCCAGTAACGTCTCCATTGTGAGACTTGTTACTGTTTTTGGCATATTGGATATGCCATGGGTAGCTTGCCAGGCTTTGCCCTGTGGGCAGGATACTCTCTGTAGCTTGCCGGGCTCTCCGAGAGGAACGGAGGAATCAAACCCAGGTCAGCTGCATGTAAGGCAAACGCCCTACCCACTGTGCTATCGCTCCAATCCATTTTAACACAAAAGATAACATAATTGTCTTACCTTTTATTTTCATCACATGATAGCTTTGAAACTCTTGCTACATCTGTACCCAACACATACCTCATTTGTTTTTATAGCTGTACAGGGTTCCATGGCACCTTCATTTATTTAGTTAGCATAGATGGACATTAAGCTGTTTCCAAGGGTTAATCATTACAAATGATGTTACATGAATAAACTTGCCCATGTGTCATCATTTACTCCATGTGCCAGTCTTACTTGTAGAATAAATTTCCAGATGTGGGACTGCTAAATTAAAGGTATAGGCACCAATAGAGGAGATTTACTGTAGTTGTTGTCAGATTGCCAATAAGTAATTATTCCTACTGATTAACATTGCAGAGTAACAATTTTCATTCTCACTAGCAAGGTCTGAGTCTCTGATCCCTAGCAGCTTTGGGAATGGAGGACATGGTGGAAATGCTGCTATTTCCCAACAGGACCTCATCGTCATTTCTCCTAAAGTTGAACTGTCTACCCAAGGCTTCTTTCTGGCATCAGAAACAGGCTTGGGTTGAGTATGAGTGTCGGATAGGATAGAAACAGCTGAGAATTCATTCCTCACAAACAGCCATCAACCAGCCCTGGGGAGGGAGTTGGTGGATTCATATCTGCACTTTCTCATCCTTGTCTATCTTTAAAATGTGTCACACACAGTTCTTCAGTAGGACTCAGATACCCCTCCACTAACTTGACCCTTTATAGCTTCTTTCCTGTTCCTTCTCTCTACAGGATTGTTGCTTCCCGTGATCGTCTCCCAAATAGAGTACTTAGATGAAAATATTTGTCTCAGGATTAGCTTCTGGAGAAATCCAATTTCACCACGCTGTCATCAAAGTTTTGGAGTTTTGTAAGGGACATCTCAGTGTAATTTGCATTTCTCTTATGAAATTGAACATATTTTTTGTACCTCAGAGCTATTTGAGTTTCAGCTTCTGTGAACTGGTAGTCATTTCTTTACCAACTGGATTTTTCAATATCTATACAATGTCATTGTTAATATTAGTTTTCATCTGTGAGATGACTGTATTTTTCAGTTGTTTGTTTGTTTTGTAGTGTTTCCATGGTTCTCTGTTTTCTCCTCTACTTTCCTCCTTCTCTTTTTTTGTCTAACAGAACTTTTTCTTTTTATGGTGAAAACTCATCTTTTCTTCAGTCTTTTCGGCATTTTGAATCATGGTAAGGAAATTTATAGAAGAATTCCAGTTTACTAATAACTAAGAATTCCTGTTTACTAATAACAGAGTTACTTTACAATTTTATCTCTTTAAACTGTTTGGAATTTATCTATCCTAGTATAAGAGCATTAATTGTTTTGGGATGACTGAGATTTCTCCCAGAATCACTACCATCCTTGAATTACTGTGGGCATGTTTTTGTATTTTACTGACTCATCATTTTGCCACTTGCAAATGATTCTAGATTTTTTTGACTTTCCGATCATCCTATTAGAGGAGTGTTTTTTTTTTTTTTGGTACACCCAGCGATGCTCAGGGGTTACTCCTGGCTTTGCACTCAGGAATTACTCCTGGCAGTGCTTGGGGAACCATATGGGATGCCGGGGATCGAACCCGGGTCGGCCGCATGCAAGGAAGGCAAACGCCCTACCTGCTGTGCTATCACTCCGGCCCCTAGAGGAGTTTTCTTATGTAGCATTTCTCTACCAGGAATAACCTCCCTGAGTCTCTCATATTTATCTTAAAATAATTTGCAATATCAAAAAATATTTCCCATAATTCTCATTTTCAGTTTTTCTTCTGTTCAAAGTGGCATAGGCACTTGGGAGCCATTTTTACATGGCAGTGAATAAACCCTCTTCTATGATTGTCACATGCTTTGAATCACAGGCTGAGAAAGGAATTGAAATGATTGTGAGAGCCACTGACAATTTTATCTGTCAGTGGGGACATCCCGCTACTCAGGGCTTTGCTGTGTATATCTTATATTTATGTTCATCATAATGGCTCTTCACCCTTTGGGTGAAAAGCACCAAGATGAGAGAGAGAGTGAGAGAGAGAGAAAGAGAGAGAGAGAGAGAGGCTGAGGCCTAATATCTGTTCAGCTACAGAATATTAAACGAGGTCACCCTGCACCCATGAACTTGATACATTTTGTTGTTTTGACTAAAGCAGACAAATGAGAAGCCGCAAAGCTTTTCTGGTTTATAGTTGCTCATCTGTTCAGTCATTCCATAGGTGTGCTTCAAAAAAGATCGTTCTTACATTTCAGGGGCCTTCTTATGGCATCCCAGGCTAATTCCAACCTTCACTGTGGGTGCATCTTTAACCTTTTTTTTTAATTGAATAACCCATGGAGGCTCTAGTGTCTCCTTCAAGAAAAGAACCCCATCATGATCCTGGTTTATTCTTCTATACAGCCAGAGACCATTTGGAATGTGACAAAAATGAGGCAGCTATTCTCCCATGGGGGTATTACAAGCTCCATATTTTACACACTGGCTATAAGGAGAGCCCATACCACTGCTGTCTGGGCATTCAATTGCCACTGTGCATACCTGGGAAGAGAGTATTCCCGTTCTCTCACCTAGACTCTACCAAAATTCACTGTCCTGCACCTCCCCAGTGCCATTTTGGCTTCTTGCATGAGAAACTAAAGGAGTAAAATTGATGACAAAATGCCCATCCCACTCCTGTCTTCCCTTTTCCCCATCAGTCCTCTATAGTTCTCAGTGCAGCCTCTGGAAACTCTTGGCACAAATGTGTCTCCTGGACACCCCCTCCCCCCTCATCAGAATACTCCTCCCTCAAGTGTCACAAGCTGTGGGATTTGGAGTCTTCATTATGATAAAGGGGACAATGACAGATCTCAAGAAACTAGGGCGGGACCTCAGAGAGAACTGGCTCCGGGAGTCTGATAATGAGCACAGTGAGGACTTTCTCTACTGATGGGTGAAACAGAAACAGACAGGGAGGTCTCTGAAGACAACGCACATGATAACGTTGTCGCAGAACCCTCAAAATGGGGCTGCTGTGACTTTCAAGAACTGTGTTCTTTGCACTGCCTCTCCTGAGGTTGCCAGGGACTGTCCATCAAATGAATGCTTTGGGGATGCACCTACATGTTGTCTGACTGATGGTAACACGCTCCACCCATGATACATACAGGAACATGGATGTATTTTCACGATGGAATCGCTTTGGGTCTCCTAAAAGGGTGTTTTCTAGAGTCTGTGCTTCAGTTAGAAAAATAATTTTTCTTTTTTTAAATTTTTTTTATTTTTAATTAGTGAATCACCGTGAGGGTACAGTTAAAGATTTATACAATTTTGTGCTCATGTTTCCCTCATACAAGGTTCGAGAACCCATCCCTTTACCAGTGCCCATTCTCCACCACCCGTAAACCCATCATCCCTCCCACCCTCCCCAAACCCATCTCTCCCCACCCCACCCTGCCACTGTGGCAGGGCATTCCCTTCTGTCAGGCTTACAAACCCAAGGAAATTTGTTGGTGTATTTCAGAAGGATTTCCTAACAGGTGCAGTTGGGGGCTCCCTCCTTTTCCTTCTCAGAGGTAGAGTAGCTTTTGAAAAAAATATCGTTGAAAAAAGTGGTTCAGCCAGCACTGGTAGCTTCTGATGTAAGGAATGACCTCATTTCTTCCCACAAGTTTGAATTTGGAGGTTCAGGACCTTGGCAGGGATCATGAAGGAATGCCTACTCTCCACTGTGGGTTCCAGAAGGGAAAAGGCTGGTCCTATGTAGGCGACACATGTGCCTGCTTTTTCCATGGACACTCATGTGGCATCTGGTTAGACCCCCGGGCTCATTCACCGACTGCCCTCATTGGGCTGCTGCAGGATTTCACTTTCTTACTGTCCTTGATTTGCAGTCAGTGAGCCTAAAGGACACTCCAAAACCAAGACTCCCAGTTTCATGTAGCTACAATGGGACCCCAGATAAAATTGTTCTGTCCCTGTGGACTTTCTGAGTGGTTCCTAAAATGAGGAACAGGGAGACTGTTTACCAAACCTATGCACTGTTTTTCTGTTTTGAACCAGGGGTTAGAATGGGGGTGCAGGATATGAGGAATATGCTAATGAATATGGGGTTTCTTTTTGTAGTGATGCAAATCTTTTAAAGTGCTAGTGCTGGGGTCAGAGTGACAGTACAGCAGGCAGAGTGCTTGCCTTGCACATGGCCAACCCACATTCAATCCCCAATATGGTTCCCTGAGCCCTACCAGGAGTGATCCCTTGGCTCAGAGCCAGGAGTAACCCCTGGGTATCACCAGGTGTGGCCCCCAAATAAAAATAAATTACTTCAAGGGGTGATACTGATGGTTACACAGCATTCTGACTGATCAACAGTCAACTGTGCACTCTCAATAGGGAAAGTGTGTGGTATATGGCTAAGAATTCAACACAGTAGTTAAAAAGATTTTATTCATATCATTCATGGCTAATAATTAACCCTATTCTCCCAGGATCCCATGTTTCATCAACCAACTGATAGATGTCTCTCACAAGAGTAGCTGCCACTCACTAAATGCAGATGCCAGAACATAGGAGCCAGGCTTTGTGCCAAGTTTATTCCTGTGACAAACTCAGAAATGGATACTGTCTTACAGACATTGCTGTGCAATATTTTTCTTTTCTTTCCTTCCTTCCATTTTTTTAGGGGGGGGGGCCATACTCAACAGTGCTCAGGGCTTACACCTGCCTCTGTGCTCAAAGATTTCTTCTGGTGGTTCTCAGGCAACTATATGTGGTGCCAAGGATCAAACCTTGATTGTCTGCGTGTAAGGTGAATTCCTTACTGATTGTAATACCTCTCCAGCACATTGCAATTTATTCCTTTTGAAATAAAAAATCTGCTCTGTGTTTCTTAAAGAGTCTAAAATTAATTTCTAATACGTTAGGTAAATAAGTTCTGGACAAACAGAATCTCATAGAAACTCCCTGCCCAATCACCTGTTGCTTTCAGAGCCAGTACCTGGGGGCTCACTCTGGGGCATTCTTGATTGACCTTTGGGGTACCGCTCAGACTTCAGCATCTTCTGAGGGCTGCTGTAGGCAGTCAGTGTAATGGGATGTTACTGAGTCCAAGACGTGTGATCTGTTCACATATTAGATCACTTGGACCTTTTAGGGTCTTTCCCTTCCTTCCCCCTACCCCTGTCCATTCTGTCTCTGTCTCTGTCTCTGTCTCTGTCTCTGTCTCTCTCTCTCTCTCTCTTTCTCTTTCTTGCACACACACACAAACACACACACTTTGGTATCATCCTTAAGAGCTAATGCTGCCAGTTGTTTTTGATTTTTTTTTTTGGTAGAAGATTGTCTGCAGTTTGGTGGGCCCATATGGGCACAAAGTGCCAGAGTTCCCAGAGATTAGCATGCACACCTTCACAGGGTCTGACCCTGAATCAGTGACAGAGGCTGTGCACAGAGAGATCAGGACTGCAAGCTTCCTTGTCTTGTGTCTAGACAATTCTGAAGTATAATTGGCACTCCTGGACTTCTCAGGGAGAGGATGGCCTCCCTGCGTTCTGTCTGGAATCGGAAACTCTGAAAACTGTCCTCCTTCTGTTTCCTCATAGCTTTCCAGAGGAACACATCTCTTAGGGACCACGTGTGCAGAGCACAGGTGTGGCTTAGTCGTAGAGCACCTGTCTTGCAGGCATGAGGTCATAAGTTCGATTCCTGGCAACGCCTATATTGCTGATCACCATACCAGAAGTACAAGTATGCAAGCAAGTGTGCAAATTACAGCCACTATCATCAAATGTGCAAGAACAATAAACAAATGTATTGACTGTTCAGAAAACACAGTCAAATGTGTGACAACTTCTTCCCCACCCCCTCAACCCCAGACATCACTACAACAACCAACTGTGGCAGGGCAGGTGGGTGGCAGGGAGAGCGACGATGTTTTTAAAAAAGAAATCAGTAGCATACAAACCCTTATCTCAGATTTGCTTTGAGGGGCTGACCTAAGACCACAATCCAGATACTGCGATAGGATCAGAGAGAGTGCTCAAAGGGCTGGACTGCATGCTTTGCATGCTGGAGGCATAGGTCTGATCCCTGACACTGTGCCATATCCTGAGCACTGCCAAGAATAACTCCTGAGCACTGAGCTGGGAGGAGCCCCTAGAACCATGGCTTTGTCCTCAAGACTAAAAACAAACAAACAAAAAAGGAAAACAATAGAAAAATAAAGAGGAAAGAAAAGGGGTCAGAGTGATAGTACAGTGGATAAGACACTTGTCTTCCAACTGGCTGATCCAGGTACAAATCCCTGACACTGCCTCTGGCCCCTGGAGCACTGTCAGGAGTGCCCCCTCAGTGCAGAACCAGGAGGAGTAAGCCTTGAGCACAGTCGGGTATGCCCTCCCAAAACAGAAAAGGGAAATGAAAATACCGCGGTAATCGGCATGTTTGTGATTGTCATGCCCAGGCATGCCGTGGGGCCAGCTAGTCTAGGAGTCTCATGAGATGATCTGTGTGAATCCAGACAGGCCTTTCTCCCTGGAGTGTTGGCGCGTGTGTGCAGACATGCGATGCAGTAAGTCTGGAGAGCCAAGCGGGAGAGTGAGAGACTTAGACCCAGGACTCCTGGTGACAGTGTGTCCTGTCAGGGCCAGTTTATAAATCTGCACTCTGTACAGGGTGCTGTGCCTAAGAAAACCCAGGATTTGGTTTCATTCACTGACATTATCAATTCTTAAGTTCTTAATTTAATTCTTAATTTCTTAATTTAATTCTTAATTCTTAAAATTCTTAATTTAAAAAAAATGGTATTTTTTTGGTAAGAATCCTGCACTTCTATTTTCTACTGGGCTCTGAAAATGGTAGAGCTAGGCCTAACCACACCTGCTCCGAGGTAATTTTGGTCTCACAATCCAATCCGGAACATTTCCTTGAAGTTTCTGTTATTTGCAGCATACAGAGCTGTATGCAGTCCCAATCTGGGTTGTCAGTTGCAACCTTCAGAAATTCGTCATAGGAGGGTCTGGGAGATGGAATGGAATGCCTGCTTTTGCATGTGGGTGTCCTGGGTTTGAGTCCCGACTTCATATTGGTTGCTCTAGCACTGCTGAGAGTCACCCCCTCACCGCTATAATCCAGCACAGAGCCGGCAGTAACATCTGGGTAAACATCAGCCCCTACAAGAAATGACCAGCAACAAAATTGAAAAAAACAAAACAAAACAGAAGAAACTCATGTTAACCAGTTTAAATAGAAAAAAAAAACATTTGCTCACAGATGTTCAGAGATTCACCCTGAAGGCCTGGTGACCAGGAATGTGGCTGGAGCCTGTCACACGTAGAACCATCCTCTGAGCACTACCCTGCGTGTGGGGCCTGGGTGTTCCTGGGACCCAGTCACTGGGAGCTGGTCCTCAGCTGCTGTTCCCAGAACAGAATCCATATGCCCAAATTGTGTCATGAGCTCGCCCAACGTCTCCTGGCTGTGTGAACTCAACCCTAATCCTCGCGCACCTTGCTCTGTGGCACAGGGGTGACAAGAGTCTCACATGCTGGTCACTTGTGCCCCTTGGAAGGAAGCAGCTGCATTCTCAGAGGTAGCTCCCAAATAACTCGAGCACTGTGTTTTCACTGAGCTTAAAACTAAGAACAAAATAGATGAACAGCCACAGGATGAGCAAAGCTGCTTGAGAGATTCACATGAAAAAAAAAAAAGAAGAAAAAGGAAAAAGAAAAGTAAAGAAAAGAAAATGTCAGGCATCTGAGAAATCTTATCTCTACCCCCAAGTGCAGGGCCCTGCAGCTAAGGCAACTCATCTGACATAGCTCCGCCTAAGACCCACCTGGTCCCGTCTCAGCTCCCGTACAAGGTGGTTAAGACTTTCTCCACATCTGAGCAGAGACAGAAATGCACCCCCTTGCCAGACTCTGCTGTCATCTTTGGGATGCCAGAACCAACCCTGCCAGGGGTATAAATTCACACTCAGGAATGGGGAGAAAGCTTAAAGGGTGTGGCACATGCGCCTACCTGACAGAAGGTCCCAAGTTCAACCCTCTTAAATCTCCCAAACATTGCCAGGTATACATCTCTGGGAAGTTGGGGAAAAAATAAATAAAATTAAAAAGTATTCACACTCAAATTCATTTCTGGATAGGCAAGTTCCTTTCTCAACCTTCAGTCCCCATGATCGTGATCATAATGGCCCAAAAGACTACTTAGTTATAACTCACTCCTTTTCTCTCCAAATCCAGCTAAGACATATTCTCCCAGGTTCAATAGACCAACCTACAACTCAGCAGTGAGATAAATCTTTTTCTATTAAACAGGAAGCATAAATCCTCATGGGTGCAAACACATCTTTTCAAAAGAGATTCCAAATCAGCTGCTGTGAACAGGTGCAGCAAATAGACACACATAAATGATCAATGAGCCTTGCTTTGAGTGTCTTCCTCTTTCTGAACCGGAAAGTCTCTTTGGTTTCTTGATTCTAAGGAGCAGTATGGCCTAGTGGTGTTGGGCAGCTTTTCTCAATTGGGGGGCCAGATGGTCCCCCATGAGTCCCTAGGTTATTCCAAGGGGGTTACAGGTGAAAATTGTATAAATGGGAATTGGATCAAGGCAACAGATTGGGGAGTCAACCGGTATAATGATGGGGTGGGGTATCAACCAGAAGGAAACAAGGTGGAAAGGATGCCATGGTCAGTAAAAGGTTAAGAAACACTGGTATAGAGCATGTCTATACTTTTCAGTCCTGATTCTGCCATTCTCTCTGTGTGATTTTGGACCCCTAACCTTAAGTTGGTCTGCAAAATGGGGCTAATAATTGTACTGCCTCATAGTGACATATTGTGAAAATTAAATGAGACAGGACACAGGAGGGAAGACATGGTGCCTGGAACTTAGGGGAGGAGCTCTCAATACTAATCATTGTCCCATTGTTCAGCTGTGGTTGGAGAGGAGCCATAGGAGCCTTCCAGGAGTCTGACCTGCTGAAGATGCCCCCGAGAGTGCAGGAGCACATTCTGGGGCAGCTGCTGTTGCCTTGGAGAGCTGGATCCAGAACTTTCCAGTGTGACCAGCCTCTCCAACATGGATGACTGGTTCCTTTGGCCTGTATGGCCTTGAGAATGAGCCAAGTCCTGGACCAGAGGGTTTGTCCTCTCTGGGATTGGCTAAGCTAGTCATCATGCTCCCTGGCATTTGACTGGTCCATAATGAGCTCACAAGAAAGGTAGAGTTAGATTTCAGGAGCATTTTGTGTACGATACTAAGGAATTTGGAGTTTTTGGAAAGTTGAGCAAAGCTTCCAAGGATTTTCAGTGGAAAGTGGTAGGGTCAGAATTGCATTTCTCAGCTTAGATAGAGAAGGGGCCACCAAGCAAAGGGTGCTAGGTGGGCCCTCTAGGGATGGGAGATATGGACTGAAATAGACTATAGACTGAACATGATGCCTACTTAATACCTCTATAGCAAACCAAAAAACCCAAAAGGAGAGAGAGAGCTAAAGGGAATGCCCTGCCACAGAGGCAGGGTGGGGTAGAGGGGACAGAGTGGGGGTGATGGGAGGGACGCTGGGACCTTTGGAGGTGGAAAATGGGCACTGGTGGAGGAGTGGGTACTCGACCATTGTATGGCTGAAATGCAAGCATGAAAGTTTGTAAGTCTGTAACTATATCAGAGTTAAAATTACAGTTTAATGATTCACTAATAAATTTTTTTTTAAGTTGAAAAAAAGAAAAAGAATTGCATTTCTGAAATCATCAGGGAAGACATACACCCACAGATACCCATAAAGAGTCATATAGTCAGCAGGACTAGTTAGGAGGTTAGAAGGCAGACCAGGAAGAAATCCACAATCATTCAAGTAAGAGATGCCCCACCTAGGTCAAGTTGGACAGTGGCATGAGGGTGGGGGCACAATAAATAAGAAACAGAGGTTCCTGAGTGGCACAGGGGCACAATCAGATGGGCTAAGAAACTGGTTTTCTTTAGGCATGGGATCCATGCAGAGTGACTTTCAAGTCTGGTTTTGAAAAATAACATAGCCTGGGGCAGGATAGCAAGCATCCTTTTCAGGAGGATGAGATGAGGTTCATGCTGAATTTGAGGTACTTGAGGAAACATTTCTGCCCCTCACTCCACCCTCCATTCTTCCCATCATTGTCATCCAGGTTGGGTGTGGTATGCGTGATGACAATGCTTTGCTCCAACTGTACTTGCCCTGGGAGTATAGCCATGGCTTTGACACTAATCTAGCCCTTAACCAAGCAACAGTAGAGTGACCAGTCAGCATGACCATAGCATAGATCTTCCCTGGGTCCAGACTAGACCTTCCAAGGATGTTGCTTTGGAAAAATTTGGAAGAAAAGAAATAGGGAGATTCTGTGTGGAATTGGGAGTGGACAGGGAGATCAGCAGTCACAGAGAAGTGTCAACTCTAATGTCTGAACCCCCGAGGCCTTGCCTTGACTTGTGCTCTCCATTCCCATTTTCCTGAGCACGTGGAAGGAAGCCTGGCCCCAGAGAGCATTTCCTGCCTCCCTTCCCTCCGCAGGGATGCCTTCCAGAGATCCCTGGCCCAAGGGGAGCTTTGCTTTCCTGTCCTTGAGCTGGAGAGAGCCTTGGTTGCCAGAGAAGCCAGAGGGCACTTCCCTGAGGCTTGACAACACTCTAGAGCTGGGTCCTTGTCCCAGGGGCCTCCACTCCAGCAAAGGAGAAGGTGAGAGTAGCGGTCAGCAGGTAAGTAATGTGATCTGTAGCTACTAAGGACAAAGAGAAACACAGCATACTGTGACCTGCACCACCAAAGGACAAAGCGAAGCAAAGATGAGTAGAGTTCCTTAGTCTAAGAACCCACTAGGGACAGAGGACAGGGCCAAGTGCTCTGTCTGGAAATGTCTTTTATTTAACCGTCCCATGACTGTGGGCATACCAAGTCCAAATGGCATTTCTTAATCATATCACCCTATTTTTATAGTTCTTTCTCTCTGGTATTTGATGTTAGGTAAGATCTTTAAAAAGATTTTTTTTTAAACTTTGTTTCTGGGATTTTCAACTTTGGATCAAGGTTTTTTTTCTCTGTTCTATAACTCATTCCCTTAACTCTGACAAGATATGTGGGGTTCATGATGCAACTGATATTAGTTCTCGGAGGTGAGACCAAAAAGGTTTCCTCCAAAGTAGAGCTCAGGTCAGCTACCTTCATGCTGTCCTCTTTCTTCCTCTTACTTTCTACAAACTAAAGTCTCCAGTTTGGTAGTATGAATAGTTATGCCTTAAAGCAGAGTTTCTCAAACTTGGCACTATTGGCCATGGAACAGGATAATTGTTGTTTTCTACTGTCCTGTGCATTGTAGGATGTTGAGCAACTTCTCCAGAATCTGAATCCAGTAGCAATCCTTCTGCCAAATTGTGACAATCAAAAACATCTCCAGAAATTGCCAAATACCCTTTGGCAGGCAAAAATCACCCTAATTTGAGAACTTCCAGTTAGACGAGAGACTTCTGCATAGCAAAGGTGACTAGCTCTTTTTTTTAAAAAAATATTTATTTTTAATTAGTGAATCACCGTGAGGGTACATTTACAGATTTATACATTTTTGTGCTCATGTTTCCCTCATACAAAGTTTGAGAACCCATCCCTTCACCTGTGCCCATTCTCCACCACCAGTAAACCCAGCATCCCTCCTACCCTCCCCAATCCCATCTTCCCCCACCCCACCCTGCCACTGTGGCAGGGTATTCCCTTTTGTTCTCTCTCTCTAATTAGGTGTTGTGGTTTGCATTAAAGGTGTTGAGTGGCCATTGAAAGGTGACTAGCTCTTTAATAGACAAAATGTAGAGTCCAATTTTGGTTTTCAATCCAATGTGAAAAGTCTGGAGAGTATGAACACTGGATTCTAGGCACCATTTCTAATAATGGCATAACTTCCTTGTCAGCTATTGGGTAAACCAGATTTCCAGGCCTGGTATCTTTGTTGGGATAAGAGGAGATTTCAGATGGGTAACGAATACAGTCTTAGAAAAGAGAGCTCAAAACATAAAGAATTTTATTATTAAAAATAAGAGATTTGCTTTTAATTTTACTTATTATTTTTTTAATTGATGTACTTTTGATCGACATGGCGGGTAACATGGCTGCATATGTTTTAGGGGCATAATTGAGTGTTATGTTAGCAGTGGATATATCATCCAGTGAAGCAAATTTATATTACAATGAGTGGGACTATATTTCATGACCATTACTGCAGGGATGCATGAATAGTTCAACCTATTTAAATCAATTAGATAACATACTGCATCAGGAAAAGAGAAGATTAAAATGATATGATCTTGTCAATAATGCAGAGATAGCTTTTGACAAGACTCTACATCTATTTGTGATAAAAACTCTCAACATAACGAGTCTAGAAAGAACATATCTCAGCACAAGCTCAGTGATTATTTTATTTTCAAGCATCTTTCAGACCCAATCTTAGACGAGCTTTTTTTGTCCTTTGGTAACACATCCTGCTAATGTTCTTCCTCCTACCATTTTATATTCTATATTGACATTGTCTATTATCCCCCTTAGTATCATTTTTTCAGTGATTACTCTAGAAGTTCCCAGATGTATCCTGAGCTTATTTTACTGTATATTAAATTGATACTTTTACCTCACTCTAAATAATGTAAGACACTTGAAATGCTTTATATCTATTTAGCTCTCTGCTACCTTTTTGTCCTTCCTACACGTTTTGCTTTTGCAAATATAGAAGTAAAAAGTGTAGACTATGTCCATAAACAGTATCACTGCTATCCCATTGCGCATCGATTTGCTCAAGCAGTCAAGAGTAATGGCTCCATTGTAAGACTTGTTGTTACTGTTTATGGCATATCGAATACGCCACAGGTAGCTTGCCTGGCTCTGCTATGCGGGCGAGATACTCTTGGTAGCTTGCCAGGCTCTCTGAGAGGGGTGAAGGAATTGAACCCGGGTCGGCCACATGCAAGGCAAATGCCCTACCCACTGTGCTATCACTTCAGCCCCCATAAACAGCAACCAGTTATATATATATATATATGTATATATATATATGCATATGTGTATACACACATATATATAACTCTGCTTGCCCGCATGCCTGGCTGTCCTCCCTGGGCCCCTTGGAGTGGATGAGCTCCAGCTTCCCTCCCCACCCCAAGCAGAGCTTCTGGCGGCCGAAGACCACCGGAACCTAGCAATAGCCATACTCAAGTCCCTCTCCACACGTTTGGAAAGGCCTCACGCATGAAGGTACCGGCAGAGGAACGCAGGTGTGTGTAATCCCATCAATGGCCAACATCCAGAGATTTAAAAGCAAGCTCCCAGAAGTGCAATATCTTATAGCCTACTTCTCCCTCTGGGAGAAACTAGCAAGCTACTGAGAGTTTCCTGCCCACATGGGACAGCCTTGCAAGCTTTCCATGCTGTATTCATATGCTAAAGCCAGTAACAAGCTAGATCTCATTCCCCTGACCCTGAAAAAGCCTCCAATGAGGCATCGTTGGGAGGGCTGAGTGGAGAGAGGCTTCTAAAATGCCAGGGATAGGTTACTGAGCCCGCTCGAGAAATCTAATGGAGAGGTTACTGAGCCTGCTCGAGAAATCGACGATCAATGGGATTTCGTGATTCATACATATACACACATATATAGATACATATACACAAGTGTGCATGTGTATGTGTATACATGAGAAGTATTTAGTATTTCTTCTATTTTAACTCATAGAGGGCAGGCCTCAGGCAAGAACATTTTTCAGATATTCCTATCTGAATCTTTCAAATATTTTTGTTTTCATTGTGTTGGTTGCATTTTTCTGCTAATTTCAAAAATGTGATAGGGTTCTTCCCACTACCCAAAGAACACATTGGGTTGAGTAAGACAAAAATATTGAGCAAACAACCATTGAGGTGACACAGAAAAGAAAACTGTGAGAAGAGGCCATGGAGACTGTCAAGTTTGGTGGGAGCATATCTTGAGAGGTGAGGTGTTGCAGGGCGTAGGAGGAGGAAGTCAGGCCTCTCCATCTGCTTCTGCCAAGAGGCGGCTGGATCCTGGGGACCAGTTTGCACGATACTAGACAAATCACTTCACTTTTATGACCCCAAAATGGGGATGATCATTCCAGCTTTGGAAGTAGAACTTCAGTAACTTGTATAGGGACAGCAGCCCGTTAATGTATAAGCACCAAAGTAGGTGAAACACTAAGAAAAACAAACTGTTATTTTCAGGCTATTTATTTTCTCATTTTCCCTTTGGTACAAGATAGCTCATACCTGTCAATTTTATTCACTTACTCATTTGGCACATGGCTCTTGGGTATCTTTCTCCCAGTCCTGGCTTTGGTGCTGATGCAGAGGCCCTGCTCTTCTGTAGCCTGTGCTTAGCATAGAAGGCAGGCATCCTTCAACTCATCAAAAGAAATGTGTCCCTGAAAGGGAGCTGGGGGCTAGGATGGCTTCTGCCCCCACACAGGGCAGCAGTAGGGACCCTGGTACAGTCTGGAGGCATAGGGGAAGCTTTCTCGTGCCATGACTAAGGAGTTCCACTTGAAAGGAACCTTCTTCCTGCCCTTAATCGTGCCTGCTCTCTCTCACCCATCAACTAACTTCTCCCAGGCCTTCTCTAACCCCTGCATTCATTTTGATGGTTAGCCCCTTGACTTGTACTTTGTAGACTTTTAATTTTTTATTGTTAAACAACTATAGTATATAGTTATTTTATTATGTATATTATATTATATATATATATATGCGTGTGTGTGGTGTGGGCACCAGTCATGTCTCTATTACACTGAGCCCTGAGATTTTAGCAGCCTCTCCTTACTCGTCTTTCCCAACGATTGGAGGCTCTTTCAGAGTCAGGGGAATGAGACCTATTGTTACTGTTTTTGGCATATCGAATACACCACGGGTAGCTTGCCAGGCTCTGCCATGCAGGTGGGATACTCTCGGTAGCTTGCTAGACTCTCTGAGAGGTATGTATATATCATATATATATAGTGCTTTAGATTGAACCCAGGGCCTCAGACATGCAAGAAAAGTGCTCCACCACTGAGACACAACCTAGACCCCTCATTAAATGACCATCTGGGTGGTGATTTGTTCAGTAGCCAACAGCTGTCCCTGGGCTGTTCACTTCACAGAGGCTGAGATGCCTACCTACAGTGACCACTGTGTATAACCTCTTCCCACCACACAGATATCAGCTCTCAGCTATGTAGATGAATCTAAATGAAATTTAGCTGGCTTCAGTTTCCTCAGCTGTGAAGTGAGCATGATGATAGTGAATTCATTAGTGCTTGTGGCTCTTTGGGGGCAAAATAAAAATAGCAATATGTAAAGAATTTATTTCACTGTATCACTGTATCACTGTTATCCCGTTGCTCATCGATTTGCTCGAGTGGGTGTCAGTAATGTTTATTTGTCCCTGTCGTGTTCAGGGTCAGAGGACTGAGGCCCATTATTGTTACTGTTTTTTGGCACACAAGTATACCATGGGTAGCTTGCCAAGCTCTAGCATGCAAGATTCTGCATCGCTCTCTTCTTGTTTTATAGTCTCTGGATCTTCGCTGTTGGTGAAATTATACAAGGTGACGGGGGTGGTTTGTGGGTGTGGCTGCCAAGCTACTGGAAAATGGAAAATGGGTGGAGGAGGCCCAGTCTCAATTCAAGCAGGCTTGGAGATCTCAGTCACGGGTCCCCGCATACCTGGCTTCCTCTGTTGGTTCCTTCATGGGTGAGGCTCGTTGGAGTGTGTGGAGAGTGGTCTTGAGCATGGCTGTGACTGGGTTCTGGAGTTTTATAGAACTAATTTCTGTATTATAAATGTGAAGGACCAAATTGATAGTTTTACACATTATTTTATATATGTGTAAAACTATATTTCTGAAGGCAGAACAGAGACTATAGTGTTCTGAGAATAGGCCTCTACAACAGGCTACAGAACTACAGTCAGGAAATTAAAAAGCAAAGAACAACAATGAAATGGGTACTTTCCAGAAATATAATGCCCAGATAGGCCTCTAGCTTTCCTTGGGGTGAGGGAAACTCTCCCTCCACCCAGTGCTCACTGACCAATGTTTGCATAATCATGAAACAGTTTTACAGCTGAGTCACAAGTCACTTTACTTGGTCCTGGAACTTACCTTTAATGGGGGAGTGGATGACAAAAAGGTTCATTAAACTTCTTTTTTAAAAAAAATACTTATTTTAAATTTTATTGAATCACTGTGAGATAGTTACAAGCTTTCATGTTTGGGTAACAATCACACAATGATCAAACACCCATTCCTCCATCAATGCACATTCCTCACCGCCAATATCCCCAGTATACTCACCCTTTCCCACCCTCCCCCTGCCTCCATGGCAGACAATATTCCCCATACTTTCTCTCTGAGATTGGGCACGTTCAGGGGGTATGGCCGTAGACAAAAAATATGGAACCCTTCATGAATTCTGGACTGGAGCGATAGTGCAGCGGGTAGGGCATTGGCTTTGCACGCGGCTGACCCGTGTTCGATTCCTCCGCCCCTCTCAGAAAGACCGGCAAGCTATCGAGAACACTCGCTTGCATAGCAGAGCCTGGCAAGCTATCTGTGGCATATTCAATGTGCCAAAAACATTAACAACAAGCTTCACGATGGAGATGTTACTGGTGCCCGTTCGAGCAAATCGATGAGCAATGGAATGACAGTGACAGTGATACAGTGATACTCTCTCTTTACTTTTGGGCATTATGGCTTGCAACACAGACACTGAGAGGTCATCATTATCTACTTTGGGCACAAAAATATGGAACGTTTCACTAATTTGCATGTTATCCTTGCACAGGGACCATGCTAATCTTCTCTGTATTGTTCCAATTTTAATATATGTGCTGCCAAAGTGAGCACTCATTAAACTTCTTAACAAATTCCTCAATCCTCATCGAAGAGAAAGCAGAAATCTTATTATTTAAATATTGCTGATTTCAGAATTATTTCTGATGAACATTTAGGGGGAAACTAATCCCTGTTCTCCATCAAAGGAGGAAGAGCCAAGTTGTCACCACACAGAATTTTAAAATTGGGCAAGCCATGAAACTCATCAGATCTAACTCCTCCTTTTTGTGGGTCAGAAAAGCAAGGCCCAAGGTGCTCAGGTGTTATTTGCAGAGCTTAACCCAGTGTCGGACGCAAATGTGAGGTGCTTGCTGTGACAGACACTGATTTTAATGGTATGTCTTGAGACACATTTTCCGCTCTCCTTACCCACGTTTAGTAGATACAGATTTTCCTGGGCAACTCTACTTCATAGCACTGTCAGGGAGCAGTTAATGAATCCCACAGCATTTTCTGGACTGGATTGGGTTGGGGACTAGGTAAACAGAGATGAGTAGGACTACCTGGTGTAGCCTCCTCACAAGGATGATTGGCTCTGAGTCCATCTCATATAAAGCATAGTGTGAGTCAGCAAAGCTCCTTCTAAGCACTGACTTTCTTGGCTTTATTCTGCTAAGAACATTGATAAAGATGGGAGGAGACAGGGAAGCTCTTAAGCAAAATACCCAGAAAGAAAAGCTTAAATGACTTTCCTTTTCCTTCTCCCTTGTCAACTTTGGACCCCCAAGAAGGAAAAGGAGTGTAGAAGGCACATCTATTTCATTATTTTTACTTTGGGGACTCATACTATGCAATGCACAGGGGTTACTCCTAGCTCTGCACTCAGGAATTACTCCTGGTGGTGCTTGGGAGACCATGTGGAATACTGGGGATTGAACTCTGGTCAACCACATGCAAGGCAAACGTCCTACCCACTGCACTAGCATTTAGGCCCTGAGGGAAAATCTAGTCTTAAATAATTTTTTTTCATAATGGTTCAGTGCTCAAGGACCACCAGAGTCTACGTGATGGTGCCGGGAGGAGGTACAGATGTTACCAGAAATTGAATTCAGGGCTTCCAACATGCTAGGCCTATCTTGACCACTTGAGTTAACTCTGGCCCTCACGTCTGTTCTATCCTTTAGCTGCTGTGCTCCTCGCTCCCGCTTCCCTCCTTTGACTGTCCTGACTTTCATTCTTGCCAAAAGGAGCAAACAGCCCAGAAGGGACTGAAATATCACTCCCAAACTGGAGCCACACTATCTTCTGGAAATTTATCTTAGAAACCCTGATCTCTGCTTACTGGCCTTATGGTTTGGCATTTGGTTCTTTCTAGTCCTTACTTGCCATCCCCTGTTCACTAATATGTTTTTGCTTTAGTCTACTTGAGTTTCTGGCCTCAAAGTCAAAGCAGCTGCCCAATGGAACTTTCTGTGCTGACAGAAACGTTGCTTTGTTGGTGTTGTTCAAATAGTAACTGCTAATCTTGTCTGTCTTTTGAATTCTTGAAGTGTGACTGTGATGACTGAAGAATCAAGACTTAATTTTGTTTAATTCATTTAGATTTAAACAGTCAGCTATCACTAGTAGGTGCCTTAACTGGACAGTTTAACTCTCAATGGAGACTCTGCCTGGCACAGGTCAAAAGCAAATCTTTGGTCTTTTGCATTCATGAACCATTTACACCCTTGGCACTAGAGGAAATTTATCACAATTCATTCATTCATCAATTCATCAATCCATCCACTCCAGAGATTGCCATTTGTGCCATATTCTCAGCTGAACATTGAGAACAAAGAGGTGGATTAGACACAAATTTACCCTTAAGAAATTCACAGCAGCTGGAGAGATAGTTCAGCAGCAAAGAAACTTGCCTTGTATGAAGCTGTCACTGTCACTGTCATTGTCATCCCATTGCTCATCGATTTGTTCGAGCTGGCACCAGTAACGTCTCTCATTGAGGGACTTATTGTTACTGTTTTTGGCATATCCAATATGCACGGGTAGCTTGCCAGGCTCTGCTGTGTGGACGCAATACTCTTGGTAGCTTGCTGGGCTCTCTGAGAGGGGCAGAGGAATTGAACTCAGGTCGGCCGCGTGAAAGGCGAACGCCCAACCGCTGTGCTATCACTCCTGCAGCTGACCTGAGTTTAATCTCTGGAACCTCATATGGCCCTCCCAAACCCTGCTAGGAGTGATCCCTGAGCACAACCATAGCCAAAGAAACAAAAGCAAACAAAAAAGTAAATCCATAGACTGGAGGAGGCAGAGAAAGGAAGAAGTATGAGCACTAGTAACCCCAACATTAAAACTTTCTTATTGTGATCAATAAATTCCAGAATAATGGTAGAGACACCAAAGTGGTTATAATCAGCTACATTTAGGTTGAGATTGGTGTCTGGCTAGAGAGGACACTTTGAGAATGGTCTTGAAAAAAGTAAGAGGGATATTTGGCAATGTGCTATTTGTGTATCTCTACCACTTACCTAAACATTTAATAGTTAAACTTTTGTGCCTTGAACTAAAGACCAAACTAGAGGTCTATGGTGAGTAGGGAGGGGATGGCGGTAGAAGACAAAAAATTGGTTTTTTATAATATCATGCTTAGATATTATTTAAATTTAACCTTTGTTTCAAAATACAAGTATGTGAACTAATTTTAACTGAAAAGGAAAGCCAGTCTTTTCTGAAAGCATTGATTATTGTCCAAAGAAAGAAAGAAAAAGGATGAACCAAGAAAATCAATGGGTCTTTCTAACTTTTAGGGAAGAAAAACCTAAATAATGGAAATTGCATTCATTCATTATTTATTCTTCCCATAAATACTGCTAAAAGAAGAAAAAGACAATTCAAATTCCCCTGTTGATTTTAACTAGCTTTTAAAAATGGATGGAGACAAGAATTTGAAGATGTCAGAAGAGCACAATCTCCTACAGATACGTTTATATTGCATGAGCCATCCACCACATTTTGTCTGTTTTGGCACTCCCTACATTTGCTCTGTGGAAATGCACATTCCCAGCCTTAAGCATACGGAGGAGGGTGAGGTACTGGCACTCGTCCCAACACACTGACCCATTACAAAGAAAGTTATGTGACCAATCACGAACAATCAGGCTCCTGCCCTAAAATTTTTCTTCTGGATTTAGATCAGATAGGGTTTGAAGGCTATAGATAACTGTGGTTATGAATCAGATAGGATTTGGAAATGGAGAAGCTGGTGGCCTTGTTTTCTTATTATTTCCCAGAGAAAACCTGTCTTCTCTGGAAGATAATAAGACAAACATATATAAACAAGAAGAGAAAGAAACAGAGAGCACTGCTCTTATTTCTCATCCCTAAAAGGACACATTTAAAATGAGTTCTGAATGGCCCAAAAGGATTTGAGAAAATAGGTCAATTAAGAGATTCTAAATGTAAGTGGTTCGTTGAGAACACTCAATGTGGTAAAGACATAAACATGAGACACTTTGTTTGACTCATTATTGTGCTCTGTCGCATCTGCCTTTCTTGATCTTTAATTTATTTTGGCAGTTTCCATAATTTCTGACCACTTCCAATTATTAAACACAGCCAGTTTCTGTTAATAACACCAATCTTCTCTCCAGTGCCATGATTTTGCTTCGACGGCTGCTGCCGAGTCTTGTGGCTCAGGAAACTTATGTGGAGAAAAGCAATATATGTTTTTTCTTTCCTTTATTCTTACTACTTCTTGTTTTTAGCTTGTTTACACAAGGAAAGTGGAGAAGAAATGGGAACAAATGGTCAGTTGTGACTATCAGGGGATAGAGTGACCTTGTTTTCTCTCAGGTTCAACCTAGTTCTGTTTGAAGCCTGATATGTTTTCTGATGTGGACATCTTCATAGACAATGTCTGTGGTTTTCCTGGAACCAATGTTCATTTTTGTTCTATCTCATTCCATGGCTGAAAACTCTTCAGGGATATCCATGTCTCCTTTCTCTAGCTAGAGACGCTCTTCTTTTGTTCTTCCTGTGCACTTGTCACCTGAGTCTCTTCTAGATCTCCTACATTCTTTCAGGTAAGATGAGGGTTTTCACACATGCCTCTTACCTTTAAGAGATATAAACTAATTCTCTGAGGTGCTACAATGGTGCTACAATGGTTCCCGCCTCCTGTTGCTGGCGATTCAGGGAAGAACTACAATCTCTTCTTCTATAGACCTCCCCAATTTCCATGAGTGATTTTCCTCAAGCATTGGCATGAAATGGAGAAAGCACTCCTATATCCCTACTTTTCTTGAGGTTGCTAAGAAATATCATCCTCCTAGGAACCCCACACAAAGCACAGAGTCATGACAAACTTTTCACTGATCCCCACCCACTAACCTTCCTTTCCCCTAAACTCTTCTTATAAGACTCTCTCAGGGACTGATTATAGAAAGGTCACTCTTCCTCTTAATAAGCCCTGAAAAAGGTAGCATCATTTTTGAATGTAGAATCATTAAGACTATGTCACTGGCTCTAAGGGTTCCATTTGTCAGTTTCATATCAGCTAGTAGATGAAGTCAATGTCTGTTGCAATTAATCATTTGTAAAGACCAAACCCTAGCTGAAAAGACACAAAGAAGGAGCTCATCATTCAATGCCTTGGACCATTTTTTTCCTGATGGGTTTGAATTCCAGACAGACTGTGGCTGTCTGTGAATAGACATATGACTTAGCTGGGCATGCAGGCAGGCAGGAGCAGAAGGGATACAAAGTGAATAAGAGTTTTTCATGGAATTTATAATAGTTTCTCTGGGTGCACAGCCCATATAACTCAGATTTTCCCTAGAGCATGGGGTCCCAGCTGCCAATTGGCTATGCACAAAACCGGGGGCTTCCTCCCCAAAGTGTGAAATTAGGTCAGAAGTGCTGGAGAGTTCACACGCTAGGAACGGCCCTTAGCCAAATAAAACAAATTTTATTTATTTTTATTTTTAATTTTATTTAATGTATAAATAAAATTCATATTTATTGATTTGAAATATAAATTTTATTTAATAAATATAAACTTTACTTAAAATATAAAATTAAAAATATTTTTAAAATTTATTTTGGTGAACCTTCTATCCACCAGAAGTTGGGGGAATAAAGACACCAATGTAGAATAATTTGGGGGGGGGGTGAATTCCATACTATTTGCCTACATCCCCAAGGAGATTGGCTCTCCATAATCCATAAGTGGTAGTCAGTTCAACAGTGAATTTTATTTCAGGATCTCAGAAAGGCTAGGGGTTCTTCCTGGTGATAATTTATCAACTGAGTCAGTGGTTCAATGTGTATGCCCAAGAAAGCAATACTGCTCAGGTGCTGTAATTCTGGGGATTCATGAACTGCCCTAGTGGTATCCAAGGCCACTTGCAGTGCTCAGGGAACCATGTGGTGCCAGAGATCTAACAGGTTGGTTGCATGCAAAATATGCCCATTAGCCCCTAGGCTATCTCTCCGGCCCCTGATAATGAATTCTTTATTAACTTTCTCCCTTCCCCATTTCCTTAGCAGTGTTTCCTGAATCCCCTCCAAAACAAAGCATTGCCTCCGGGATCCTTGATTAGGCCTACTTCTGTCTTACACATATAGGATTATCTTGGTCTCAGAAGTAGTGAAAACATGGACATAGGGGATTGGACTGTGCCAGATTAGAGAAAAACCTTGAACTATGGACAGCCTGCAGCTTGATTGCAAGATGTTTCTAAACATGAGGTTGAAAAGTACCAAGATTATGCTGATAAGCTCAGCTTGGTGCCAGCATTTCCTCCTTCCATGGCCACATCTTTAAGTTGCTGCTTTAGACAATTTGTTGTTCAACATTCTATTTGCTGCCCTTTAATTCTGGAGTTTTCCTTCCATCTCAATAAAGAGAGAGGAGAAAAAGAAATTATATTCCTGCTAAGAGGGCTGAGCCTATCTCATGTGGGGTGGGTCTTAGAAATACCAGTGATGCTGCTCATTGGGTAGAAAAATGCACAACACAGGAATGACACGTAGGCAATTCATACTTATTAATGGGCTGGAAGAGAAGACTGGGTGGTGAGTGCCTTTAAATCTAGTGTTATTGCCAAATGTCATGTATGAAGACAGGTATGACAGTGGGCTATCAAGGCAAAATGAAGGAAGAAAGGCACTGGAAATGGGAAATGGTATACCACTATTTGTTCTCTTAGAGTCACCTGTTCAAAGCAAACACCATCGTCATTTCAGTGGAGTCTCCTGAGTTAGTGGCGAGTTGTTCTGTGAGATAATTAAATAGTGCCCAAAACAAGGGCGATCAATACCAAGGTTGCTTTAGAATGGAGATAACAAAAGTCACGAATGTTTTGAGATATAAATACGTTCCCATGGGGGCTTTAAATCTTACCCAGAGAAGGATGTAGAGACTCATGGTGTAGCTTCTAATGGTTCCCAATATGCTTTCCCTAGATAAGTGACCAGTGAACCTTTCGTCTTATCCTTAGGCTGAGAGGAAATTGAGCTGCCAAGCCATATGAAGTTCCTGTGAGAGATTTGGAAAAAGATGAATGGTACTTAAGTAACAAGAGGACCGTGAAATCAAACCATTAAAAAACAATTTCAAGAAGAGTCAACTTCCCTTACTTTCTTTGCACTCTGATAAAACCCGCAAACGTGATTGGATGGCTCCTTTGATCTTGTTCAAGTTGGTGTGTTGACTTTCTCCTCCCTTTCTATCAGGCTGGAGAGGTGCTCCCAACATCAGGGAAAGTTGCCCCTGGGGGAGAATGGGGAAAAGGTGCCATGCCCATGCCTGTATCCTCCAGTTCTTATCAGCTTTGGGGGCAAAACTAAATTTCTTGGTGCTATACCTACCAAGCTTGCCTACAGATGTACCTGTGAGAAATAGTCTCAATTGCTTACTTTTCTCTGAGTGAAGGAATGATCTTTCATCTAATTGGAAGTCATTAGTTATTTCCTGGCCCCTAGAACTGAGGTCAGAACAGCCATGCGTAGGTCTTGTGGCCCATGGAAAAGGGAACCTTTAAATCTAGTGATGGTTGTGCTGAAGGTCACCTAGGGTCACATAAATTTCTCCTTCTGCACGAAAGATGTATCTTTCTGTTTGTTTTCATTTTAAATTGAACTTAAACTATAGAACTCATAGTCAAGCATATGAAAAATTAAATCAAAAATACTTTGGGTAAGATTAAAGACCACTTTGATCAATCAACACTGTTCCTTCACTTTCCAACCAAGCAACACCTATTGCAGGAGACTTTGCAGCTCAGAAGTCCTTTTCCTAGAGGGAAATATGTATATTATGCTTGCTTGTGCCTGTAGAAAATGTAAAGAATGTATATTTTAGGGTTGCTAAGGCCATCTGGTTCTCTATATCATCCTGCAACTTGATTTTTTCATTCAGCACATTCCTTCAGATTGGTAGATTTGAACTCAGAGCTGCTGGGAAGAAAGGATGGAGGCTGAAACTGTCCATCTCTGCTACCTTTGTCCAGAGAAAAGGCTGTCTTTCTCTAGTTGGTTTACTTGGTTAACCATCTTCTTAAAACTTGCACAAAGATAAGATCTGTGTTGTGGTAGCTCTGGATGCATTGTCTTTGCTCTATTTAATTGTTTTGTAGTATTACTTAGCACTGTAGCTCTGTAGCACTGTCCTCCCGTTGTTCACAGATTTGCTCGAGCAGACACCAGTAACATCTCCATTGTTACAGTTACTGTTTTTGAGATATCGAATACGCCACGGGTAGCTTGCCTGGCTCTGCCATGCGGGCAGGATACTCTAGGTAGCTTGCTGGGCTCTCCAAGAGGGACGGAGGAATCGAACCCAGCTCGGCCGCATGCGAGGCTAACACCCTACCCGCTGTGCTATTGCTCCAGCCCAGTATTACTTAGTGCCAATATATTGTGTTTCCTATCCCAGCCTCTTGTTTGATTTTCAGTCATTTTTCACGATGATAGGCAACATTTCCATGGGGAGTCCTGTGTCTCTGTGCCCATGTACAGGTTGTGGAGCTGCTGCTCCCAGACTGCACATTTTAAATTGCACAAAGCTCAGTTGCCCTCTGAAGCGCATATATTTTCACCAGTGGCATACAAGAGTGTGGTCTTTCTATCGTCCTCACCAACACTCAATGCTTCCAGACTTAATTTTTTCCTAGTTGCCAGCTCCTATTGGAAGTGGGTCTGGTCAATCTTTTGGCTTTGGGATTGTTGCTTTGGTCTCTGGCCTGAACTTTCTGCACCTTGATTCCTCTCCTTTGACAAGGAGTGACTACTCTTTTTCAGTTCTGTATTCTAGATGATAAATGGGCAGGTAGACAGCTTTACCTCTACTGATCCTTTGTCTGGGCTTCATTTATTCCTCTGTGTACCAAAAAAGGAGCTGGGTCACAGGGAGTCCAGAATCCAGGTCTCAATTTCTAGCCTGAATAGAACTAAAAAAATTCACTTAAAAAAAGTGAACTTGTTTGTAACAACTTTTATTACCATTACCCCTCATTGCTATTTAGTTTGGTTGAAAAACATTACTGCAAGTGTACATAGTCAGGTATGATTCATTTGAAGGGGTAATGAGTAGGTATGGATTTTATTGCTTCAATAAATTGTGTCACCATTCATTTCTGTGAGTGCCTGGGTGGGGAGGGGTGACAAATCTTTCTGGCCTGCCCAAGCTTTCAACTAGGTTTCGAACACTTCTCAAATCAATCAGTCTCACTTACACTTCTGCAGCCACATCCGTTTTTGCTTTTCAAGCTACACCTTCCTCAACCATTTGGCAAATATTTATTGAGCACCTGCAATATGCCCTGCTCCAGAGTCACTTTTTTGAAGGTGAGAGTGAAAGATAAGGGTGGTGGAAAAGTTGGTGAGCTGCCAAATCTCATGGTATAATTCATAGCTTTTTAATGTCCAAGACAACAAGAATGTTCTGTAAAATGTGTGCTCTCCAATATGGACAAATTCCAAGTGCCTTGGGACACTTGCTACAGATGGTGTAGCTGGAATCCCTTTGTAGACAGACTAGGAAGGAAAAATATAGAGTGTGTATGTATGTGTGTGTGTGTGTGTGTGAGTGTGTGTTGGGGGGGAGGTAGTTTGCAGAACTCAGTCTTCTTCTCTTTTAAGTCTTGATCTCCTATCTGTCAGAACTGTTTGAGGATCAAAGGGCCCAGAGGATACAGTTCTTGGCATAGTGTCTAACCTCCTGAAAATTGGATGTTCTCTTTCCTTCTGTTGTGCCATGTTGATGCTCAGGATGCCCCTGTGCCTCTGAAATGTCAAAGCATCTACCTGGAGGAGGTGGACTCGGGGAGCAGAGCCAGGGCCTCTGGAAGGGGCCCAAGAAGTAGTAACTTCCCCATTTAAGGGCCTTTGGGGTTCAGCCTCTGAAGCATTCCAGCATGTTGCACAACTTTATGATCACCACAAATTGTATCACTCTCTTTGTCAGGGTTTCACCAACGGTGGGACTTTGCCCCTCCCACCTTCCTCCCCCCCCCCCCCCCGCCCCGCCAGCTGCCACCTCCCTAGACAGGTGCTAAAACAGAGCAGGTGCTCAAGAAATCACCATGATGACTGTATGACCCAGTGGAGGGGAAGCCAAAGGCCAGGAGGCTTAGACACCCTTCCTCCGTCAGCTCTGTCGCTCCTCAGGGAAATACAAATTACAAAGACTTTGGGGTCTCAGACTCGATGTTGACTCTCAGGTATACTCTTCCTGGCCCTAGAAATGTGACGGTGCTGCCTCTACCTCAGTTTCTCCACCTGGTCCCTGGTGCTTTCAAATTCTGTGACCTGGATGTCTGGTTCTTCTGCTGCTTTTGCTAGGCAGGTCCTGAGACCAGCACAGGCCATCATAACACCTTTCTTCTACAGCTAGGGCTTGTTGGGGCTGGTCAGACATTCCCCCTACTCCTTCCACACAGCAGGCGCTTGCAGTTGGCTTCCTATGACTCCAACAACAGGGGGTGGGAGGCGGGCGGGTGTTCTCCTTCCCTTCCCTGACCTCACCCAGCAAGAACTCCAGAGGCAGTCAAAGCAAACAGGACTTGCGCGCCCTAGCCAGGAAATCCAAAACAAAGGAGGACTGCTTTTGTCAGCTGTTTCCTTTGGTCAGAAGATAAATTGTGAGAGGAATAATCTCAGAAAAAAAAAACACCTGGAAACAAAGAAAAATAATAAAACAAGTTATATAATAGTTGGATGAAATGGAGGCATTTATTTTTTTTTTATTTAATAAGTGTGTGATTACAGCTGAGCCTGTGAGTGGGGTTCAAGACAGGGAGTTTGACCTAGAGGGTTCAGAGTTTAGTGGAGATTAGAAATAAAAAAGTCAGGTAGATAATAGCATGTATGTATGACGAGCTTTCACTGACTTTCATTATCTAGACTCTCTAACTTAGATTTTGACAGGCATTCAGGTGGTGTTTAATAATTATTTGTTGGATAGATGGATGAGTAAATGGGGATAGGATATGTAAACGTATAGAAGAAGAACCTAAGACCTGTGCTAGTATTCAAGGATACTTGAAAGAAATGAAAAAGACCAGAATACTTGGGTGAAGGGTAGTAGTTAGAGAAGGAGAAGGAATGGCGTGTTAGGAAGGAGCCTAGAAGAAAGACGGGGATTCCAAAGGGTTGAGTTTTGCAAGCTAAGGAGCAGCCATAGTTGAGATTCAGATTCAAGGTCTTGGGTATGTGAAACTGTCTAAAGTTACTGATTTCCAAACAGCCACTTTGAATTAAGAAAAACAAAATTTTTTTATTGTTTCATCAAATACTTATGTGCTACCCAATAGTCAAGTACAGAATCATGAGGAAACCTGTAAACCAAAAACGGGATTATCTTCCAAGGTCACGTAGAAACAAGAATGTTTTCTTGGGTGGGGGTGTGTTTGGGCCACACTTTGAGGTGTTCAGTGCTTGCTCTTGGCTCTGTGCTCAGGGACACTCCAGGTGGTGCTTGGGGAACCATATATGGTGCTGGATATCAGTCCTGGGCTAGGCTAGTGCCTTGCAAGCTGTACTTTCTCTCCAACTCTATCCTTTTATCCCCTCTAAAATAAAATTAACTTTTGTATAATTATATAACTAAAACAGGTTATTATGAAATGTGTTAAACAAAAGGACAATAATTCCAGTGGAGCTCACTCCCCAAATACTCATCCTCAGATCGCACTAATGTGGAAGTTCTGTTTGGCCACATTTACATTTTAAGTACAAAGGAGCTAGGTAGAAGGCCACTGCTTGAAAGTCGCAATGTTCTTGATGTCTAACCGAAGAAAAGTTTGTTTTTGTTTTGTGAGCAATCAGGATGAAGAGAATGGTGCAGTAAGATTCAGGGGTGCATAGTTGCTGCCTCTCTTCATCCATGACTCAAATGAGGTTGCCAGGTAAGCCCACTGTTTACAAGGTGAAAGCATAGTTACAACAGGGTAGCACAGCTGCACAAGACTCAACCCCACGGTGCCCCCGCAAGGAGACAGGGCTTTGATATATAACATTTTCTCTAAAACATGAAGTCCATACTGTGAACATTTAAAAACGGATTTTTAACCTCTATTTCTAAATTTATTAAAGCACATTAAATAGGGCATATTGAAAATTGTACAACTGATGTTTGAAATAAGTATGTACCTGTGAAGTCATCACCACCCTGAAGATAATGAAAGGAAATACTGGCTTTAATTACCCGTCAGTTTGTCAATCCTACACGAAAATAAAGAAAATTTTAAGAAGAAAATGATTCCCTAGAAAAGTGCTAAATTGCATTGATTAATTCAACGATATTTGTTTTTTTGTATTTATACCTCTGAGTATATATGTAGCTGTATATTTGTGTATATAAATTTATATGCATATATATACATGCATATATATATGAGTTTACCCATGTTACCTATAAAAAATAACATAAAGAGACACTTGTGTCCCTTTCCCTTTTGCTTTTGAATTCCATCTTGGAAATTTCTGAAAGGATTTTCTTCCGAAAGTATCTTTCCACAACTCTTTGACTTTATGTTCTTAGCTCCAAGAAATTAAACTTGGTGAGTTGAAACCACCTTTATTGTTGCTTTAGAGCCCTCACTATGTCATGGCATTACATTTTTAACCTCTCTTGCCAAGGGTAGGCATTGGTCAACTACCAAGTCAATCACCAAAGTTCTTAAAAATAGTAGGTGGATCCCAGACAGCTCCTCCCTGCCCCTGCTTTATATAAGGCAGTCTATGGAGACTGAGTAAATGGCTGAGTGCTGGCCCATTGCCCATGCTCATCACCTAGAGTAAAGAATGAACACCTGAAACCCACCAAGTGGGTCCTGTGGATCCATAACCCCTGCATCCCTCCAGTGCAGGTCCACCACTGACTCTCTTCTTTGAGTCCTCTTGTCCTCTTTCAGGAGTTCCTCCTGTCTGATGGCCTCTTCCTAATGTGGGGGAAGCCTCACTCATCAGACCAGGCCAATTCTGGGTGGGATTTAGGGCTGGCTGTGAAAAGGTATAGAGACTGGCCACATTTCACTGATGCACTGAGCACCATATCCATTCTGTATTTGTTCCCCTATTTCTCTAGGGGCAAATTTTACCTATTGGGACTCTTCCAAAGCAAGACAGAGAGACAGATAGAATTTTCAAATCTCTTCTTTATCTTCTGACTTTTAAAAGGTGACTATAACTTTTGAAAGTCTACAAAAGATCTCTCCTTTTGAACATTCTCATTTAATTTGTATTAAGATACCTGCTTACTGTCTCTGAGGCCCCAGGACTGCAGGCAGGGGTTATACCTTCATACCAATGGACAAGGACTCACCTTCCCAATGATCTAGTGAGTTTCCTTGTAATTTCCTCAGTGGTTATGCATAATTTTTTGTTGCCTTCTTTTTGGGCTGTTGAACTCTCCCTCTGTGTCTTGATTTATTAATTTTATTAACCAGAAGAAATGAGCTCTTGTCATCAGAACTTGAGCCTTGACAGCAACACCTTCCTTACCATTCACGTATTTTTTTCTCTACTACTTTCCACTGTGAAGTATTTAGCACCACAATCAAAGGCCATCCATAATAACATACATTTATTGAGCACTTATTATGCACCAGGTGGTTTCATGGGCATTACGTGTATATAATCTCCTCTGACCCTGATAATAATCTTGGTGCTATACATGAGAGTAGTTAGGCACAGAAGATTTTAAATAACTTATGAAGCATTAGCACCAATGTATGTACCCAGTTAGTACCCCACATGAAGAGCTGCTGGTATACACTGTGCTTTAAAGGACCTTCGTATTCCTGTTGGTCATTTCCAAAGTCCATTTGATAGGTCTTAGGCATGTAGATATTCCTACCAAATACAATTTGTCTTGAGGCTATGGATGATTTCGTGTATCCTCTTGAAAGCCCAATATCAAGATTCCTGTTTTTTTGATGAGTGCCATCTACATTGGAGGTGGCTGCTCTTGTAGGGTTTAAGGGGATTTGTGGTCATTCAGATGTCCTTTCCCTAGCCCTAAGCAGTAAGCCTGACAATAGTAACTCAAATTGTGTTCCTAGTGCTCAGGAACTGTTCTATATGTGAGCCATGGCATACTCAGGGGTGGGACTGGAGGAAGGAACCTGCGAACATCAGCCAGGGCCTGACCTTGATTCTGAGGCACACCTAGGAGGCTAGTAGAGCCATCCGCCCACAATTACCTGGGGCAGTTAAAACATTCCTCAGGGTCTTGGCTCTGCTGGTGTACTGTGCCTCCAGTACCTTTACCCAGGTGCTCCCTTGAGTCAGTCTCAAAGTAATATTTTCAAACTTGCAGAGAATTCAGATGATGCATACTTAGAGTCTCAACCCCTTTCATTCTTCCCTCTCTCCTTTGTTTGAGCTGTCTCATAAGTATCTAGTGGGTGTTGGTTCTTTCTAGACCTTTGTCTCTGTAATGCATAAAAAAAATGAAATTTTTTAATTTTCCATTCATGGAGTCACATCATGCATATTGTTCTGTATTTTTGTCTTTTTCCTCACTCTCAGTAACTTCTTTCCCTTCCACAAATGTATTCCTTAATTTATTGAAGCCTTTCTATGTAGTTGGACATTGTTAAGTAATTTCTATTTTTTTATTATCTCACATAATACTCTGAAGGCAGTTTTGTGTGTCTGAAGACAGCCTTTGTGGATATGTGCACAAATTCATATATAAGAGTTGTTAGTTTTCTCTTTACAAGGAAAAAATAAAATATTAATAAACTTATTAAAAAAATTCCACTAGACAGTCTCTAATTCCCTGAAGTCACTCTGTTCTCCTCACACCCCCACTCAGGATAAATGAGCTATTCACTAGCACCACCTTACAAATAAACACCACAGTTTGGGGGGCCACACATGATGTTGTACAGATTCATTCTCCTAAGCAGTTCCAGTGAAGTAGACAGGAATGAAGCTGCCCACCAAGGAGGGTGATTGAGGTTGCCAAAACCTTGAGGGGAAAGATGAGCAGACTGTCCTTGGATGGCTGTGAATGCTCACTTTCACAAACCATATGACTTATTCTTGGTTGGTGGTTGCCTCTAGGATCTCGGGGTACTGGCCTGTAGAGCAGGGGTTGCTTCTCTGAAACTCGAGTCTAATGAGTTATCTGGAGCAGCAAACTCCTAGAACAAGACGGGCAAGCAGAATGCATACTGGTTCTGGGTCCAGGCTGCCTTTCTCTTCCCTTCGTTCTTGTGAAATTGGTAACACATTCACTCCATTTCCAGATACCCAGTTTCCCTTGTCACAATAATGCTCCTGAAATGAGAAGTGGACGTTTAGTGTTGGCAGACTGCTTTCCGCTCTCACCCTCACATTCTTGCTGAAGTCTATGATAAAAGAAGGGGTATAGTATAGTTGGAGAGTCCTGGTGTCAAGGACCTAAGATGCTCTTCTTTAATTGCCTTTTGTCCCCGGCCCCATTGTACACAAATGCCAGTTGGAACCCCAGACAAGAAGTTAATAAACCCTACCCCTTGTGTATGGAGGCAGAAAGAAAGAGTTGTCAAAATTTTCTCTGAAATTCAGACGAGACTAAAGTGCAAAGCAAATGTCAAGCTCATCATTCCTTTCCCTGACTCTTGGTGCCCATCCCTTCTAATAATGCTGCTGGAACCCTTCTGTGTAATTAGTGGGGGGCATAATTAATACATGAGAGGAGTCTCTCCAACAGATCTGAGGCAGAGTGTTCTCTTAAAATGGGACGGGAGGCAAAATCTTACAAGCTTCTACATGTCAACTCCAAACGTCCAGTCTGCCAATCATGGAGACAACCCTAGTTGCATATATGTGTCTTTTATTTTATTTTTATTTTTTGGATGGATGGCCCAGTAAGAATGAGCTTTGCTAATCAAAAGAGTTAAGAAGAGCTCTGAGTGCCTGAAATTGGCATTGGAGAGGATGAGTTTAAAAACTTGGGAAAATCACAAGTGGCATTTAAGACTACCTCCAAACATCTCTGGAAGTTGGGTTCATTGACTGGGTAGTGAGAGTGATAGGGCACACACACACACACACACACACACACAGACACACACACACACAGAGTGAATGTTTCTGATGGACCTACTCTATGCCAGGCACTAAATGCTGTTTTAATTAGCTCCTGAGATAAATATCAAACCTCCCCCATTCACAGGTAGCACCAGAGTCCTCCCAACTTGTGATGTGACCTGCTGAAGGTTACAGTTAGGGACTCAGTACCATCTATGTCTCTAGGATGAGGGGAAAATCATTATTACCATTACATAAACCATCCTTGAAGTTTCCTTTGGTCTTTTTCCATCTTTATAACTAGACTACCATTGTTGGGATCAATTTTCCCAGCACCTGATTTAGATCATCTCCTTTGGGACAAGGCTCATCCATACCTCTGCATCCTCAGAAAATGGAGATGTGCATGTAAATGTGCTCCACCTCAAGATCTTGCTCAGGAATCAAGAAGATGTTGGCCTCAACAACTCTGCTAGTCTCTCTCCCAGGACTAGTGACGCTGATACTGTGGTTTTACAGCTGTAGAGCCAACTTCTCCCCAGATACTCTTCTAATTAATTTTATAAGCTTCTGACTTCCCATAAGCACGATGTAAGACTCTTGACCCTAATCAAACTTGCTTTTCTTCTTTTTTCTTTTGCTTCTCTGGTTGTCCTTTCTTCACTCAAGGCTAGGGCCCTGATGCTCTCTTTTCCTTTGCTTTACCTTACTCACCCAGATCATTAACACTACCTAAATGTTCTGGAATCTACCCTTGTCTTTATAGTCACAGGGTTACAACTATTGCTTGGGATTGTTTCCTATCTGTCTTCCTTCCCCTATTTTTACTCTCTACCTCTTCCAACAAATCATTCTTAACATTGCAGCCAAATGATCTTCCTAGAATATAAAGCTAACCATGTCATCCTTCTATTTTAAACCCCTTCCACGGCTCCCTCCTCCCCTCAAACTCTGTAACAGAATTTACAAGGACCTTGTCATCTGGACCCTGGTATCTCTCCAGCTTTGTTTCCAACACAACCTCCTTTCCCACCCCACCCCCCAGCTATGTGAAACACCTACATTTACACAAAAATGTGTGGAGGAGGAGAATTGAAATAGTCACTTAACAAAGCTGTAGAAAAATGAAAATGTACTTTTCTATAATTGAATCAAATGATTGCCCACACCCCTGCTCCCACTCAGTAATTAGGGATGTGGGGGGTGAGGAAATGAGCTAATTCAAGATAATTTGATCAATTCTGGTTTAGGCATTTTGTTGATGTTGTGGTAGTGGTAAAATATCCATAACCTAAAGTTTACCATGGTCACATTTCCCTGTGCATAGTTTGGTGACCTGGAGGCATTCTCAAGTGCCCTGTGTTCATTACCATTACTCATCTCCAGAACTTTCTTGATCATCATAAACAGATATGGCCACACAGAGAACTCGCCCCTCCCTCAGGCCCTGCCAACACCACCTTTCTGTCTCTGAGTTTGATTGCAAATATTGTTTGAGCCTCAGGGTTCCCTCAAGGGTGCCTAGAGAGTTCCAGATGAACACCTATTTTTTTTAACCCACCCCCACTTCAGGGCCAGGTACAGGTGCCTGCACCTCTCGGGAGGCACCTATCTTCAACCCTGAGGTGAGAATCATCTCACCCCTCAACACCTTTCTCCTTTGGAGGAGTCTACTTCCATTCGCACATGTACGTTTTTTTTTTTTTTTATGATGCTTCTGGGTCACACTTGGGGCCTTTCAGGGTCTACTCCTGGAGTGGTGTTTGAATTCAATTTCTGGTCATATTTGAGGAGGGCGTATGGAATCAGGAATGAATCTGGGGCTCTCCCATGCGAAGCATTGAGCCATCTTCTTGGTTCAATTACTGAAGCTTCCCCAGAACTCAACTAGCAGTTGATTTATGGTTCCCACACTCCTCACTCGCTTCCTTCTTACTGCTTCTCAATTCTCTGTTTGGGTAGAAGATTCATCATACTTTCTTTTCCAACCTAAGGCATCAATTTACTCTTTCCCTGTCAGGGAATCTTAACTGTGTGGAACTTGGGATTATTTTTTCTTGTGTCCTTGCAGTGGAATTTTTCTGCTCTCAAGACTTTACTCCCTACTCTGTATGGGTTTGTATGTTTATTAAATTTTAAGGCAAAAAGGATTAGTATCACTATATATATTTAAATTATATTAATTTCTTTTTTGTGGGAGGGTACACCCAGTGGTACTTAGGGCTTATTCCTGGCTTTGTGCTTAGGGATCACTCCTGGCAAGCTCAGAGGATCATATGGGGTGCCAGGAATTGAACCTGGGTTGACCATGTGCAAGGCAAATGCCCTACTCACTGTACTATCGCTCTGGCTTCAGATTAGCATCATTATGTTCAGGGAACCATTCTAGTCACAGAGAATGACTTATCTATGACAGTGAAGAGAATGAAAAATCTGGTTTTAGTACACGAAAGGCAGTTGGTGACAAATACCTTGGAGAAAATCAAGTGAATGAGGAACTGGAGGAATAGTACAGTGGGTAGGACACTTGTCTTTCACGCAGCCAACCTGGGTTCAATCCCCAGCATCTCTCCCTGGTCCCCTGAGCATCACCAGGAGTGATCCCTAAGTGCAGAGTACAGAGTTATTCTTAAGCACTGCTTGGTGTGGTTCAAAAGTGGAAAAATAAAGGAAAAATGAAAGAAAGACAGACAGAAAGAAAGAAAGAAAGAAGGAAAGAAGGAAAGAAAGAAGGAAGGAAAGAAAGAAGGAAGGAAAGAAGGAAGGAAGGAAGGAAGGAAGGAAGAAGGAAGGAAGGAAAGAAAGAGAGAAAGAAAGAAAAAAGAAAGAGAGAAAGAAAGAAAGAAAGAAAGAAAGAAAGAAAGAAAGAAAGAAAGAAGGGAAGAGAGAAAGAAAGGGAGGGAGGGAGGAGACAGTAAAAGAAAGCAGGAAAGAGAAAGTAAGAAAGAAAAAAAGAAAGAAAGTAAGAAAGAAAGAAGGAAAGAAAGAAGGAAGGAAGGAAAGAAAGAAGGAAGGAAGGAAGGAAGGAAGGAAGGAAGAAGGAAGGAAGGAAAGAAAGAGAGAAAGAAAGAAAGAAAGAAAGAAAGAAGGAAGAAAAGAAAGAAAGAAAGAAGGAAGGAAGGGAAGAGAGAAAGAAAGGGAGGGAGGGAGGAGACAGTAAAAGAAAGCAGGAAAGAGAAAGTAAGAAAGAAAAGAAAGAAAGAAAGAAAGAAAGAAAGAAAGAAAGAAAGAAAGAATGGAAGGAAGGAAGGAAGGAAAGAAGGAAGGAAAGAAGGGAGGAAGGGAGGGTGGGAGGGAGGAGAGAGTAAAAGTAAGCAGGAAAGAGAAAGAAAGAAAAGAAAGAAAGAAAGAAAGAAAGAAGGAAGGAAAGAAAGAAAGAAAGAAAGAAAGAGAAAGGAAGGAAGGAAGGAAAGAAGGGAGGAAGGGAGGGAGGGAGGGAGGAGAGAGTAAAAGAAAGCAGGAAAGAGAAAGTAAGAAAGAAAAGAAAGAAAGAAAGAAAGAAAGAAAGAAAGAAAGAAAGAAAGAAAGAAAGAAAGAAAGAAAGAAAGAACAAAGAAACAAAGAAAGAAAGAGACAAAGAGACAGAAGAAAGAAAATCAAGCAGAGAAGAGAGACCGTGAGTCCTGCATTGAGTTGTGATTTGGGAGCAGACCTTGCTGAGAATGGGTACGTGGGTGAAGAAGGGAGAGGCTGAGGGAAGTTGCCATGCAGACTTGGGGGACGAGCCCTTCAGACTCAGAACACAGGAAGTGCCAAAGACCTTGAGGCAAGATTGGGGTTATTGTGTTTGGGGTACACGGGTAACGTTGGTGGGTTTGCTGTAGTGTCAGAAAATAGAAGGTACAGTCCAGGGAGCAGGGAAGGCTGGGGGGGGTGGGGAGTGGGGAGCATCAGGGAGGTTCAGGGATTAGGGTCTGACTCAGCATGAGATGTGAAGCATTCGGAGACTATTGGGAAGAGGTAGCATGTGGTCTAACTAGTTTGAACAGGATCTGGCCACTCAGGGAAGTAAGAGAACGGTGAAGGAGCTATTGGAATCAGCCAGGCACGCGGTAATGGTAACAGTCCGTTCTGATCCACTTAAGAGAGGGAACTAGTAGGATTTGCTGACCCATGAGGTGGAATGAGAGATAAAGAGAGGAGGGAAGGGCTCAGAGAAGAAGCCTGCACCAATGGCACTGGTTGAGGTGCGGAGTGGTGGTTGCGTATCCAGAGCGGGGAAGACAAAGAGAGGGCCTGACTCAGCCGGGCTGCTTGGCCTATGATGCCTGGGGAAAATCCTGCTGGAGGGGGTGGGGGGCTCAGAGTGTATGTGAAGTCCCTGTGTGAAGCCAGAAGCAGCGAGCAGCCCTGGGAAACAGAAGCAAAGGCTACCAGGTCCCCGAGGCCCTGGGGGAGCAGCCTCCTCCTGAGGGTAGTGCGGGACCTGGTGGTAGGAAAGCTGAGACGTGCTGCATGCCGGGCACGCGCGTTCACGCTCTCCCTTACGGCCACACGGCTGCTTCTCAGGGCCTTGAACTCTCCCTTTCTTGGCTGCTGAGCTCCTACTCATCTTTCACAGGTTTCTCCTGGTTCAGGTGTGTTGGAGACCTTTTATCCCGGGGATTGGGAGATCTTCAGATGCCTTCCTGAGTTTACAGAGAGCTGAAAGTGATTTTATGTTTTTATCTTTTATTTTTATTTTATCTTTGTTTAATTGGCTTTGGGGTCACACCCGGTGCTGCTCAGGGGTTACTCCTGGTTTTGCACTCAGGCATCACTTTTGGGGGTACTCAGGGGGACCATATAGGATGCCGGGGATTGAACCTGTGTTGGCCGTGTGCAAGGCAAACGCCCTACCTGCTGTACTATCACTCCAGCCCTTGAAGGTGATTTTAAACTATAAAGTGTCGTTCAAGCTATCACTCCTTTGTTAATTCCCAGCCCCACTCCCTTTTATTGGCAGAGCCAAGGATCCAAACCCAGGGCTTCAATGCATGCAAAACAAGTGCTTTACTGCTGAGTCAAGGGCCCTGTCCTGTCCCCTTTTTAATTTATTTTTTCTCTTATTCCTGATGCATATCCTCCTATTCCTGATGCGCACTTCCTTCCTCCTCTTTGTGCAGTGGAGGTCCTTTATTTGAGGACTAGGGGACGAATAGACAAGGCTTCCCATTTGGGAGAATGTGTGTTTGTTCCTGGTGACAGAGTCCAAAGATTTCCCCCTATGTCTCAGGTGTGTTTAATGACCACCCCACCCCCCAATTATTAATCACTATATATGTTCTTGAAACAAAAGCTGAGTAAGATGAAGTAGTACTGTAGCACTGTTGTAGCACTGTTGTCCTGTTGTTCATCAATTTTCTCGAGCGGGCATCAGTAATGTCTCCATTGTGAGACTTGTTGTTACTGATTTTGGCAAACTGAATATGCCACAGGGAGCTTGCCAGACTCTGCTGTGTGGGCAGGATACACTCAGTAGCTTGCCGGGCTCTCTGAGAGGGGCAGAGGAATCAAACCCGGGTCAGCTACGTGCAAGGCAAATGCCCTACCCACTGTGCTATCGCTCCAGTCTAAGATGAAGTAGTATTTTTAATCTTGAAGCCTCTCATCACTCTCTCTGTCATGCTTTGTCTCTCTGGATCCACTTGTAGATACAGAATGGCAAGTTAAACTTTAAAAAAAAAACGTACAGGGTGTTCGTGGAGTGGAGTGGTAGTATAGTGGGTAGGGCACTTGTCTTGCATGTGCATCAGTCAATCCAATTTCAATCCCCCCATATCCAGTATGTCTGCTGAGTCCCACCAGGAGTGAGCCCTGAGTGCAGAGGCAGGAGTAAGCCGTGAGCACTGCTGGGTGTGCCCCGACCCTCCAAAAAATAAAACCCAAATCAAAATCCTCACCAAATACATATTGGGACAAGAGTCCAAGTACTTACATTCAACCTCAAAGCAATTTCTTGCTCGAAATTGATTGTCCCTTAAAAAGCAACTCTAAAAAATGTGTTCCCTCCAATTATAGAGAAGGGCCTGGGAGATATCTCCAAGTTGCAGAATACATGTCTAGCATGTACAAGTCCCTAATTTGATCCCTGGCACCAATGGTCCCCCAAGAATGCCCAAATGCAGACTTGGTGGTCCCTGAACACCAAAGGAGGCCCCTATAAGAACAAAATAAGCAATACCTCCATGCAGGGGTGAGGGGTGAGTTAAAGGCTCAGCTGCTTTCTGTCTTGTTCGTGGGTCACTCTGCTCGGCATTGACCATGGCTTTCTCCCCGTGAGCCCCCAACTTCCCGTGAGGGCAATCACTATTACTCAGTTTAATTCCCATTTAATAAAGTGTCAAGATAAAGACTGAGGATTCATGGGCTTGGCCTGTGAGGGCGCAGTGCAAACGGGTGAGGATAAACCATCTCCAGCATCGCTCTCACAGACACAAACTATTTATTTTCTCTGGAGTGTTATATCTGCTAGGGTTTCTTGTATTCTTCCTTTTCCTTTCACCTTTACCGGGGATTGTTGTTGTAGATCAGTGGGGCATTAAATTGAGGGTGCAGTCTGATCTGTCATAGGTAGAGCCGGGAGGAGTGACGATGGTATGACCAGGACACATGGGCCCTGAGTTTTGTCATAAATCCCCGCCTGCAGCTGAACCCTTGAGCCAGTGTGCAGTCACCTGAACAGCATCGAAACAGCACATCCAAGTGCTTTTGGGAGCCTCGTCTTAGTTTGTGGTTCCCTTGAATCAGATCCCAGGAAGTGCTTGGAAGGGCTTTGAGGATGTGAGACTGGGCCCCACTAGGGACCCTTGAGAGGCTGCCCTATAAAGGTGGCAGTGGGGCGTTGATTCACAATCTCCTGTCAGGCTGATGAAGAGCTTCTCCTGGTGTGAGAGTGGCTTGTGTGACGTGCTACTGCATCTCCCTTGGCTCTCAATAACATTGTGGGCTCTTTCAACCCCATTCATCACAAAGCTTCAGGGTATTCTAGAGTCTGCTTTCATCCCCACTTCCTTAGGTGCACTAGGCTTACACCATTTCACCTGTTTCCTTGACTCTCATTACATGCATAGACACATAAGCCCAGCTGAAGTAACAGCAATTATTGTTACCCCAGATCTGTTCTTTTTGGGGGATGTGTGTGTTTTGGGGAACCCAAGGAAATACATGTCTTATTCCTGGCTCTGTACTCAGGAATTACTCCCCAGAAAGTGCTCAGGGAACCATATGGGATGCTAAGTATCAAACCCAGGTAGGCTACATGCAAGGCAAGCGTCCCACCTGCTGTACTAGTGCTCTGGCTCCAACACAGATCAGTTCTTTTCTTCAATATCACTACAACTGCAGTCAGATCCTGAACATCCCATGCCCTGACATTCCCAGTCTTTCCAGGGGCTCGGTAAGGTCAGGAATGGAGGGTTGGTTAGCTGCTCGAGCCAATTGGATGCAAGCAGAAGGGCTGTGTGCAACTTGTGGTTAGTTGCATCTTAAAGACGCCACGCTTGCCTTTGGAGCCCAGCTTTCTCTCCGTTCAACAGTGTCCTAACCTAACCTTGCCAATCCTAGTGCAGATGCACTCTCGGCCACGGCCGAGGAAAAGAGATGAAAGAAGTCTGGGAGTTGCCCCATGGAATAGAGTCTTACCACAGTAAAACGGAACTTTATTAAGCATTTGTGTTTGGAACATTGCTACATTATAGCAGTTTTGCTGTTAATTAAGTCATAAACTGGACCAGACCTCTTTACTGAGGTCCTGACCCTTTTATCCAAATCCAGTTCCACATTTCTACATGGATGACCTCCAGGTCCTCAATTAAAACTGAACTCTTAATTTCTACCCCCTCTCCTAATAAAATCCTTCTATAATGTCCTCCTTTTGCATACACAGTGTATGAGCTGGATCTCTCTATTACCTAGAAATTGGGATTCACTTTTGAATCCCCATTTTATCTTCAATCTACTCTCAAGATGTAGGGCACGCCCACCTATTTCATCGTTTTATTTGCAATCTCTAGAATAAGTGAGGTTCCTCACATACTTCTGCACTTATAAGTTTAGATAAGGTTCATATTATATGTGTTTTATTTTATTGTCTTCTTATTCTTCACTTTTCCTGACTTCATTCTTTATGCCTGCTCTCCTATCCTCCTGCCTGAAGGCACCCATCCTGATGTGTTTGCTCTATGTCTGAAAGATACACCGCATTTGTACATGCTGATGTTTGAGTTTACAGCCTATGAGTTTACAGCCTAGTATTTGTAGGCATTTTATTCTAATTTTTGTAATCAACATTATGTTTTATCTTCGCCTATGTTACTAGATGAACCTCTCAGTCATTGCATCTACTTGTTTCCATATGCTTCATAGCACTGTAGCACTGTCGTCTCGTTGTTCATCGATTTGCTCGAGCAGGCACCAGTAATGTCTCATTGTGAGACTTACTATTACTGGTTTTGGCATATCAAATATGCTACGGGTAGCTTGCCAGGCTCTGTTGTGTGGGCGTGATCCTCTTGGTAGCTTGCCGGACTCTCCGAGAGGGATAGAGGAATCGAACCCAGGTCGGCGGCGTGCAAGGCAAACGTGCTACCCGCTGTGCTATCACTCCAGCCCAATGTGCTTCATATTGTTCTGTAATTCTATTTTGCTTATCTTGATGGGTCTCTGGATTAACACTTATCACCAAAAAATGTATTGGGGAAAAATAAAACGAAATACTCTTATACACTTATTTCATGGACCTGGGTCTGAGATTTTGGATTTTTACCAAAGTGGGATTTGACTCATAGACACACTCAGTTTCACTAAGCATAATGAGATTGCTTTCTAGTATGAGAGGTCCCATGTCTTCTCTTTCATTATTAGGGCACCAAAGTTCTTTAGTCCCCAAATGCCTTTCTATTATGATCAGAGTATTGGTAGTCCATGACTTCTTAATTTTGCCAATTTTGTAGATTGTAAAGTGGTGCCTTGCAATTATGAATGAAAAATTAAATAAAAAGACTGGAATGAAAATACAGCTTGCCTTGCACACAGCTTATCCAGGTTTGATTCCCAGCACCCCATACAGTACCCTGAGCACTGCCAGGAGTGATCCCTGAGTGCAGAGGCCGAAGTAAGCCCTGAGCACTACTGAAATAAATAAAGATTGAATGAGTTGTGTCAGAGTAAGCATCAATCTGATGGTTCATTCTCAACTTCTTTAGATTGCCTGTATCCACAGGCATATTCTTTGTATTCTTTTTCATTTGTTTCTTGTTCTGTGCCTATTGATTTTCAGGGAGGAGTTCCTTTTTATTATAGGAATTGTCCTAACCAAGTATTGTCCTATTTGTGGCCATGTTGTTGCCAAGTAAAGCTCAAACAAACCCACAGGAGCAAAGAATCTATAGCAGTTCCCATACAGCCAGAGAGAAAGGAGGTAGAAGGAATGAGTCATTGCCCCATCCTTTCAGTAGAGGTATGAAAAATTCAAAGAAACCTGCATCGTGACCATTAAATCCACATCCAGAGCATATGGATCACTGCTTTGTACAAACTAACCTTCAACAGTTCATTAGCAATAAGGGTATTAGTAATTATGCACTGAAGAAATTTTCATGAAATGGTGCCTTAAGATTTTCAGCACTCTATTTGGAATGCACCATTAGATTGATTGACCCACTAAAAATCAGTGGTTAAAAAATGAGTTCATTGCTAAAAAGGAAAAATAATGATAATTATATTGACAGGGGCTGAAACTATGGACCATGCTGCTCAAAGTCAAAGGAATCAGGGCATTAACATGTGAAATGTAAAACACGCAAGTGAATTTTCCTACTTATTAGATCCAATACTGGTGATTTGCTTTGAACAAAACAATATCATTAATCATGCTAACGAAGGAAATGTCTATTTGAATTTAATTTGTTTTAGAATTTTTGTATTTAATTTGAAAATTGTTTTATAGTTTTTAAAATGGTTGTAACTAAGAGAATTTTAAAGCTATTTTTATATTTATTCATTTTGCATAAGATTGTGTCAAATAAATGTTTACAAATAATGTAGCTTTATAATAATTCCTTCATTACAATTTGAGAAATATTGATTTATTGTACTGAAATGTAGCTTTTTGGTGAGTGGAGTGAGTGGTAGTCAACAAAACAAATTAGGAAAGTCTCAGGAAGTACAGATAATTCAAATATGAGATAATAAGAAGGTTTAATGTATATCAAGATTGATGGCATTATGGGCTAACACACCAAAATGATTCTGATTCCACACCACCTGCTCCCCAAACCCTAGCATTTTACCTTCCTGCAGAGGCTGGAAAACAGGAACTACATTTTCAAGTTCCCTTGTGGGTTGTGCTCTGGATGGGATTCAGATTGTTCAGCCTTTCCGTTGCCCTCACCTGAATGTGGAGAGACTGATGGAAATCAATATCTAGCTTTAGCTCTTATGGTTGTTGGGCATACCTGTGGAGCCACTTGTATTGTTTTAAGGTCCAGCCACTATCTTTGAGGACAACAAAAAGCAAGGTGTTGGTGAGGTATGATTCTGATGGTATGGCTTAGGGAAGACCATGTGGTAGTCTTCTGGCTGTGACTCTGATGATATCTCTAAGGCTCCTCATTGTTGGAGAGGCAGGAGGTTTAGAGCATGGGTGATTGGTTTGAAAATTTCACCTGTTGGCTGAGATCTTTTGTGATTCTAGAATCTATGAATGCCCTATAATAATTCACCACTAGATTGCCTGACTAGATTATTCTTTGCATAAGAAATCTGAGATGGAATCAGATTTTTGTAGAGTGAGACTTTTTGACTGTCAGAAGCAACTTTTGTATGAGATTTAATTGTATTATATATTCAGGGCTCTTGCTAAGACCATGCAGGGGTAATTTTTTTTTTTTGCCAACACAAAGCTGGAGACTAGACTGTGGTGTAGACAGGGATGGATGAAATATTTGGGGGAATAAGATACCACTGGATGGGGAAGATCAGGGGAACCTCTTGGAAAAGGTGTACTTCCTGATTGAACTTTATTTAGCTGAGATTTAAAAGAAGAAATGGAGGAGAAAAGACACAAGAGGTAGAGAGAATAGCTAAGATAGAGGAAGAAGTGGAGGAACAAGTTTTGGCTGTATCCTGGAAATCCTGTTTTTTTTGTTTTTTGTTTCTTTTTGAGTCACACCCGGTGATGCTCAGGGATTACTCCTGGCTCTGCACTCAGGAATTACTTCTGGCGGTGCTTGGGGGACCATATGGGATGCTGGGAATCAAACCTGGGTCGGCTGCGTGCTAGACAAGCACCCTACCCACTGTGCTATCCTGGAAATCCTTGAAAGCTAAAAGGTTGTGATCATACCCCATTGTCCAAGCTTTGGAGAGATATTTCACATTTTAGATAATGTGATTAAAATGACCTTCTTTTCCTCCTTCTTTCTCATCCCTTCCTCCTACTCCACTCCCATACTAGTAGAATTTTTACATGATAATCCTGGTGATAAGAGTGAATACTGAATAGTACTATTGTGTGAGATTGGGGCTGAGATATTCTTCGGTGGTGCCAGGTATTAAACCCAGAGCCTCGCATATTCAAGGCAAGGTAGAATTCATAATCTACCACTTAGCTATTACAAATATTCAGAAACTAATATATTTTTATGTGGAATATGGAGCTTCAGAAAGTGGGACCCATTTTACTTAGCAGTAAATAAATTTTGCCTGGAAGACATTGGAAGAGTCACATCAGTTCTAGTAAGGAACCAGCACTCCTTGTAACCATGGAGAAGAAACTGAAGCAGGAGCATGATTCCATCCTGGTTCCTGAGAATCATTTCTTTGCTTAGGGCTATGCAAAATAAAAACTTTTAAAAGAATATTATACAACATTTATTTCTTTAAGAGCTAAAGTGGGAGGGTGGATTTGAATTTAGGACTTTACTTTCTCTGAGACAATGGAGGACCAAATTGAATTCTTGGAAACCATATTCTTCATGGAAACCATAGTTGTTGTCACTGATGGGATGCCTGAGTGTTGGCATAGCTGACAACCTTCTCTGTGGGGCATCCACAGAGAAAGTTGTCACAGAGAAGGTTGTCTGAGGCAACAGCACATGCTCTCTTTGGCATGTATTGCCCATACAGGTCAGAACTGGTGTTGGTGTTGAGCTTATGTAGAGCAGATGCTCAAACACAGAACTGAGAAGCTCACGGAAGCCTCCAGGCTCTCTCCAAGACTGCTGGATGATCCCTTTATTTAGAGACTAAAGGTTAGATTGACTTTAGCTTTAAATATGTTCTCATTGTTTCTATATCTTATTGCTTGTAAAATATTTTGAAATATTGCCTCTGATTGAATTAATCTGCTCATAGGTTTGTCCCTTCTCCCCAGATCAGCATGACTTTTGACAAAGACATGTATACATTTTTATATTCCCATCAACTTGGTGTGACACATAATAGTAACTCAATGCTAGAAATCTCAGCATTATCAACATTTTGAGTTGATAGCGGTGTATTGTAGAACGTTTAGCGATCTCTTTGGCCTCCATTTACTAGACACACCCTCACTCCCAAATTTAGTGATAATTGTTTAGAGATAATCCAAAATGTCATGAGTCAGAGGTAAATGTCCTTCTGCAACCTCTCTCTCTACCCAGGTAGAGAACCCCTGCTTTAAACGCAGGACAAGTCACTCAGCTCCACTCTGAGAAAATCACAATGTAATAACTTGGCTAGAGACTCTGCCCTAGGGTGGATAATTCTGTAAAGAGTGTGGCTTTGTGAGCTGCTGGGAGACCACCCAGGCCTTCGTACTCGTACTCTCAGGCCACTCCAAGCCTGACTCTGGGAAGAGGCAGCTGAAGTGGAATTGGCAATTGGCAGTGTGGTTTAAGAAGGGTTTGCAGATGGCTTTGGGCTCAGCTCTTGCTCTGTGGATAAGTTATCTCACCCTTTCTAGTGTGGGTTTCCGTGGAATTAAATGAAGATTACAGAATCCACCTCATGGAGTGACTGTGAGGGGAAAGGACATAATGCATGAGACATGCTAATGACAAATCCCAACTTCCCCATCTTCTCTTAAAATTGCTCCAGTTTATGGCAGCAGACCTAGTTAGGCCTCTGGGTGAGACCCCTGGAGTCCCATTTACATATCCATGTACCCCTTCACTAGAAACTGTGAGCTGTCTCTTTTCAAGGCAACACCAGTGACTACTCAGGGAAGAGTTCCTGGGGTGCTGGAACCACCTTGTTCAGTGGAGACTGGGAAGTGTCCAGGTGTCCTATTGTGACCACTAGCTCATTGTGCTGGCAGGTGTGGAAATATAGAGGCTCACTGCCTTCTCTAAAGTTGGGTCAAATTTGAAGTCATCATTGATACTCCAGCACTCATCTGAACTCAGGTAGAGGCTGGAACTTTTTCGAGAATCCTCCCACCTCTTTGACTTTTTTCTGCTGTTCCCTGACCACCTTCCCTATTCTTTTTCAGTTTCCCCCGGGAGTACTTCCTTCATTAGTCACCAATCTATGAATCATTCTCTCCAGGCCTGCTTCTGGGGAACTATGTCATCTCCAAAAATAATGACCTCCACCAATTTCCTCCTTCATCACACAAGTTCATGTTGTGGCTCACATTAAGAGGTGATCAGCCCCTGTCCAATTCCAGGTCTCATAGTTTGGAGTAGTACCTCTCAAGTTTATCTCCACTCCCCTGAATCCACACTGGATATTGTGAGCTATAGGTAAAATGCTGCAGAAAGATATTTTGACACTGGTGGAACTCTGTGGTTGGAAGTCAATAACTTCTGCCTGGGTCTCTTGATCCCTCTTGGAACCCAGTTATCATGCTGTGAAAAGCCCAAGCCACCAGAGAGGACACTTAAAGGTGTCCCATTCCATTGCCCCAACTGAGCTCCCAACCTACATCCACTCCTGACTGCTAGCCAGGTGGGTGTTCTGTCCAGCAGAACCTGCTGATAATCCCAGCTGCTATCTGACTGATGATGCCACATCAGAGATGCCAAGTTTCAACCTCCTGGTTATCCTAGCTAACCCACAGACCAACAAACTACCAAAGTATAGTGTCTCGAGCCATCCTATCTAGGGGCATTTTGTTTCAATAGATACTTAAAGTAGGAGTGAGAAGTAAGACTCCAGTTTTCAGAAGATTGTCCTGGAGGACAGAAGGCAGAGCAGAGATGTCAACACCCACTGGCTTTACTAAAACTGTTCTCAGAGCAGTGCAGCAGTGAGTGATAGTGGAAAAGTTGTCAGCTGAGGGGTATAGTGACTTGCAGGCAGGTTGGGACCCCATCTGCCGGTCTATCCCTCAACCCTGCAGAGAGGCTTGCAGAGTGAATTGTTCTGTTCCAATAGAAAACTCTCTATTGCTTTCCCAGATAGATTGTTATATTTTTCTCCTTCACAACACAACTAATTATCTAGTAAGTCTGATTAACTGCTTGCCTTTTGAAATTGGGTTTGTGAGAATGACGTTTGCCTGTTCAAGAGCTTTATTAGCTTTCTGTGAGATGCTGGCACTGCATCGCAAGCTCAGGTCCCAGCTGCAATGATTTAAAGAGAAATAATTCCTGTATCCCCAAAAGCAGGTTTTGCTGGGCATTTTGGGGCTATCACTTCAGACAAGACACTCGCTTAAGCTGCTATTTTTCTACTTGTGTCCTGGACTAATGCAAAGTGAGATAAATGTTGTGTTATTGTTTAAAATGTCAGGGAAAATTTGATTAGAAAGAGCAAGGATGCAGTATGGAGAGATTCGGTATGAGTGAGGTACAAGATAAAATTTTGGGAGTCAGGGGAAAAGTAATCATAGATCGATATATGCCTTACTGGAGCCTTAATTGACAAATCTCCAGTTTTTCTGTATGCAGGGTGTGTGATAGGGTAGGGAATGTGTTAATATGTGGCTAAAGTGATAATATGTAATGGAAGGAAATTATAACATAAAGAGCTCTAGTGTTTGATTCCCCTTCTTTTGGTATCTATCTCAAAAGCACAAAAACATTAATTTAAAAAATACAGACACATTCTTAGTTCATTGCAGTGCTAAGTACAATAGCCAGAATATGTGAATAACACAAGTGTTCAACAATGAATAAATAAACTTGTGGTATATATAAACAGTGGAATACTATGAAACTACAAGAAAAGATAAAATTTTATAGCTTGATACAATTTAGTTGGAACTGAAGGGCATCGTGTTAAATAAGTTACAGAGAAAACAATTAGTGGATGATCTCACTCGTCTGTGGTATTTATAGACATAAAACAAGGGACTAGACAATATTGAATGATGACAAAGTCTTGGCCTTTGCTGCAGAACTGAGATTACCAAGCAGTCATGACAGGGAGGTTGGGATGAAAAGGCAGACTAGAAAACCATGAACATTAACACTACTGTAATCATGTTAGCTGAAGAACAATTAAAATACATTAAATAAAGAGCCTACTGGGGAAAAACAAGTCTATTCTTTCATATTATTTAGTATCAGGAAATATGCAAAGCTTTGGATGTTTGGATGTTTGAATGTGAAGGAGGAGGAATAGGATGTCAGTACTTCTCTGTCAAGTTCCAGGTTATGGTCACTCATTTTAGAGACTTGTCATTGGTAGAGGGGGGACTGAATCATGTCTTCCTCCTCTGGCTTCTGAAATCATAGGTCTTGGGAAGAAGATGAAAGTTGATGGGATCTGTAGATTAGGATGCACTTCTCCCATTACCTCAGTTTCTCTATCAAAGTGCAGTCCAGTTCTTAAACCAACCTTATCACCAATTCTTATCACCAAGCATGAAGGTGCCAGCAGAAGAACCCAGGTGTATGGGAATCTGAGGCCTCCAAGCCTGCTTGGATTGGGACTGGGCCTCTACAGCCCAAATTTCCCATTTTCCAGTAACCAGGCAGTCACACCCAGGGACTGCCCCCAGCGCTGTGTAATCCCACCAAAGGCCAACATCTTGAGACTTAAAACTAAGCTCCCGGAAGAGAGCGATGCAGAGAGTCTCTTGCCCTTGCACCCGGCTGTCTTTCCCAGGTCCCCTCAGAGAGGGTTGGCTCTAGCTTCTGTCCCCGCTCCGAGCAGAGCTCCAGTGGCCAAAGACCTCCGGAGCCTAGCCACAGCCATGCTCAAGGCCCCTCTCCACACATTCTGACGGGCCTCATGCATGAAGGTACCGGCAGAGGAACACAGGTGTGTGGGACCCGGGGCTGAGACCTCCAAGCCTGCTCGGATTGGGACTGGGCCTCTTTTTTTTTTTTTTTTTTGCTTTTTAGACATTGTAGATTTTATTTATTTATTTATTTTTTGACATTTTACATTTTACTTTATTTTTTTTTAATAAGAATTTTATTTTATTGAATCACCATGTGGAAAATTACAATGCTTTCAGGCTTAAGTCTCAGTTATACAATGCTGAAACAACCATCCCTTCACCAGTGCCCATATCCCACCACAAAAAAAAAACAACCCCGCACAGTACACCTCCCATCCCGCACCCTCCGCACCCCCCCACCTTGTAACTGATAAGTTTCACTTTACTTTCTGTTTACTTTGGTTACATTCAATATTTCAACATAAACCTCACTATTATTGTTAGGAGTACCCCACTAGAGTCAGATCCGTTGTGAAGAGAAATAAGGTTTTGGTTTTCTGTACTTTAACAACTAAGTCCAGGGAGATTTCTTCCAGATATTGGATCATTGCAAGCTTGTAAACCCCATCTGTGGTCGTCATAATATGGCAGTCACCACGCCCTTCATCCCTGGAAAGGAAGAGGTGAGAGAGAGAAATATCTTTCCCCTCCTGGGCGGGCATGGGGCCGCAGCTTAGTTCTCAGGCTGGAGACATTCTGCAAGGAGCTGCCCATGCCGAAAGTAGTTTAGCTGGGTCTGGATTCACGCTCGTGCAGCTGTGGAGAGGCCGCACACATGTGCGGCCCCTGGGATCACATCTTGGCGGCCAGAACTGGGCCTCTTCCACCCAGATTTCCCATTTTCTAGTAGCTAGGCGGTCACACCCAGGGACTGCCCCCAGCGCCGTGTAATCCGTAATCCCACCAATGGCCAACATTCAGAGACTATAAAACCAAGCTCCCGCTTTGCGGCCACAAGACATGTTTTAGCATACTTCTTCCTCTGGGAGAACCTGGCAAGCTACCGAGAGTTTCTTGCCCACATGGGAGAGCCTCGCAAACTCCACATGGTGTATTCATATGCCCAAACCAGTAACAATGATGGGTCTCATTCCCCTGACCCTGAGAGAGCCTCCAATGTCGCATCGTTGGGAAAAACGAGTAAAGAGAGGCTTCTAAAATCTCAGGGCTAGGACGAATTGAGACGTTACTGAAGTTATTTGAGAAAATTCGACGATCAACGGGATGATGATGATGATGATGATGATGATGATGATGATGATGAGCAATCCAAGAAGGATATGAGACCATAGTCTCCAGAGGACTGGGATAGAAAATCCTGACCTTTACCCATACACATTATAATGAGGTTAAACCTAAATGTACATCCAGGGATGAGGGTGGCAATATAACCACTGTTCTTACTATTGAAGATATTCTTTCCCAGTCTGTGTGAGCTGGAGTTGACCAGTATCCAACCTGAACATCTGGGCTCAGTGACCCTAGTGGAAATGATGCAGAAGAAGTTCTGTAAATATACTTAGCAAGGGCCTAGAAGATGGTTTTTAATTCTCCTCAAAACCTGTTAATGCCTCTTTATTGCTCAATAACTTCTTTATGAATGACTTTAATATCACTCACTTTATAATGGAACAAATATCAAGGGCTGGTACCAAATGTGTAGAGTATTTATTTCTTGTAATAGAGCTGTGATTTGCTTGCACCTCATTCATGGAAAAGGGAATTCCCATTTTGTTTTCCATGCCAGGAATTGAATCTAGGGTCCGATAGATGCAAAAACAATGTGCTCTTTGCTGAGTTATGTCCATGGCCCTTCTAAGGAGGGCTTCTGAATCACATGGGCAGGAAACCTATAAAAATGTTTATATGATTTGACATCTCTAGTTTTTTCTAACAAGCCCTATCTGTGTTGTTTATATTACATTGGCTTGTGGTCAGACATGCCAAATAAGCCCTGCCTATTCCCTATGTATCTTTTAGTATTCTCAATGTTAAGTAGAAGAAACCAGCATTTGTTAATTTAAGAAATAATTTACTGGATGTTTTATAGTTGATAGAATTGTAGCAAAAGCATTTCCAGACCATGAACACCATGGGAGCCATGAAAATTGATCAGAAACAAGTAAGATTTTTTATTAGGGTTCTTTTAACCCAATATCACATATGTTTCTCTCCCTTCAAGATGATAAATTCCCAAAGAATATCACTGGCTCCAGCTGAACCATATTTCTATTTCTTGGCTGAATGGGTACTGAAGCATCCTGACCCACCAGGACATCTAAGGGAAAACAGTTTTATTTGCAAAGAAAGAGGGGAAAATGATATAGGGCAGGTGTAGAAAACAGCATCATTTACTACACTCTGGGAGGATATTTCAGATGCAACTAAATCAGTACAACTGCTTCCCTGTGGGCTTGTTTTAGGAATGCAGGTTGGAGGCCTGGTTCCCTCTTGGCAGATGAGAACCTGAGTCTAACAGATGTCAGGACACACTCCAAGTTTCAGGGGTGTCCTGGCTGATACTGTGATGGAACATAAGTTTCCTGACTCTTTAGGACTTTGGAACTGATTTTGTGGTAGCACAGGGGGAAAGTACCTGTCATTCCATTTGGAAGATCCAGATCCATCTGAGTTGTTTTGACACTCAGAGAATTTTTTATTTTGAGCCTAACCATGATTCTCAGTGCATGTTCTAAACAAATTGTAGCATCATCAAAATTGGATCCACCAGTCAATACTGGCAGACCTATATGATTCCTGAGAGGGACCAGTTTATAAAAGGTACTTCTGGGATGAGAAAATGGAGCTAAGTTTTTCTTTTCAAGGGTAGTTTTGCCTATAATGCTAGATGTAGACTTTGAGTCATCATTTACATTAAAACTTTGTGACTAATCTGGTTTCTGTAGACTGCCAGGGTATCTTGTATTATAGCAACCATGCAAGACTTTGTTGAGATTTTTCTCTTCTTTAGTCCATATATTCTATTCCAATTTCTGTGTTTCCCCTGTTTTTACTGTTTATTGCACTCTTTTATTATATGCATTTATTATTATCAGCCTCATTGCCTTTATGGAGAAAAGCTGGCTAGAAATAACATGGCTTCTTCTTTAATAGTATTGGCTGGGTGTTTTCAGGAAAGACACTCAAATTCCCTGTTCCTCATTTTTCTCTAAAATGCCCTGCCAACTCAGCTGGGTAGTGTTAAGGGTCAAGTGAATTTATGTGCACAAGGAAGATTTGGACAGCACTCTAATCCTACAAAGTATTATTATACTTTATTATTATCTTGTAGCAGCAGCATGGTTAAGAGTAATATAGGGATGAGCAGATGCAGATTTTATATTAGTTCTGAAATTCAGCCAAGCAAAAGGAGAGGAAAATCCAGGAGGCAGAGGTGATATTTCCAAGATTCAAAGACAGGAGCCTGCAGCTTTGGACCTTTCTGGATTCATGTCACCTTCAGTTGACCCTGGCTTCTGCAAGCTAGTTGGGATCAGCCTTTCTCTGTGAGTGTCAGGGAGCTTCTGCCCTTGAGCTGAGGAATGAGACTTTTTTCAGCAACACACACACACACACACACACACACACACACGCACACACACATACATGCACTCTTCTGGCCTGGGCACTCAGAGAAGATGAGTCCTGCAGAGTGAACCCCAGAGTTTCGACACTGCAGGTCAAAACCGAGGGACATGAGTCATGGATTTGGGAGTGGATCTGACTCAGCACTCCTTGGTCACTCTCCTCCTGCCCTGTAGGAAACCTGAAATCCTACACAAAGAAAGAAGTGATATTTTAGGGATTTTTTTGCAAATATAGAATCTATACCGTTTCATCTAAGAAAGGCTATTATCTTACCCCATAATGCAACTCCAGAGAGAGGCATTTCTCTGTCTGTAAAAATGAGTTAAAATGTAATTCAAAGCGGTTTAAAGACCTCAAGATTAGACCAAAATTCTAAAACATATTGAGAAAAATGTAGGCAAAAATATCCAGGATATTGATCTCAGAGGTATCTTCAATGATTTGACTCCACTGGCAAAGATAATATAACAAAATCAATAAATAGGACCAATATTAAATTAAAAAGGTTTTGCATGGCAAAGGAAACTTAGGCTAAAATAAAGACATCCTACTGAATGAGAGAAAATATTTGGACAGCATATATTAGGTAAAGGTCTAATATCCAAGATAAAATGATACTCTCATAAAACTCAATAACAAAACCCCTATAGTCCTATCAAAAATGGAGAAAGGAGATGAACAGATACTTTTCCAAAGAGGAGATGTGGTTGACAAGTAGGCATATGAAAAAGTATTAATTCTCACTTATTATCAGAGGAACACAAGTCAAAAAGATAATGAGATACGATTTTAATCCACTGAGTGTCATATATAAAAAAAATGGAAAAAACAATCAATATGGTTGTTTTATAGCAAGGGTGTGGTGAAAAAAGAAGCCTAATTCACTGTTGGTGGAAATGTCTTTTGGTTAAATCCCTTTGGAAAATAGTATGAAAGCTTTTCAAAATAGTTCAGTGGGAGCTTCCATATGACTCAGTGATTCCACTTCTTGCCATCTACCACAAGTACACAAAAACATTCTTTCAAATGATATAGGCACACCTATGTTTAGTGACATGCTAATTACAATAGAAAGTGAAGTAACCCAAATGTCCACTGACAGATAAACAGATAAAGTTATGCTATACACACACAATAGAATTCTATTATTATAAGTTATAAGACAGGATGAAATCTTGGCAGTTTGCTGCAACTTGGATAGAGCTGGAAGGCATCATGTTAAATGAAATAACTCAGAAAGGAGGACAAATACCAGATAACCTCACTCATCTGTGGAATAGAGAAGCATTAGACAAAAGAATAGATTGTATCAAATGATGACAAACCATTGGCCTTGGATTATAAACGGAGATTACAGAGTAACGAGGAAAGGCTGTAGGGGTGAGAACGGTCATGAAGAGGCAGACAAGAAGTGACACAAGGAAAGCAGGGGAAAGTCTTGGACATTTTGGTGATGGTGAAGATGCAGTAACTTGATACATCAAAAACATTAAGTGTTAGCACCATTATAACCACGTCACCTAAGATAGAATAAAAAAAAGTTAATTATTAGAATCATATTTGTCTTTCAAAGGAGATGTATCTTCCTTTCTTGAGTGTGGCAACGTTAACACCTCCTATAACAATCTCTTCCTGTCTATGCTGATCTTAGAGATATTCTCCTACCCAACTGGACTGTCCCACAGACCTCACTGGGTCCCTGCCCATCACCACAAATCTAAAGGATGAGGCAAGTTACAAAATATTCTTGACAAACTGGTTGAGGGAAGCAGCAGAGAGACCAAGAAAAACACAGTTTATTCCCAAGGATAAACCACAATTATTCATAATCTTTACTTAATATCTCCACCTTCTCTTCAGGCAAAGTAAGTCTTTGCTGGCATAGTGGAATATGACTGTGAGAGTCCTGTCCTGGCCATATATATTCCACTGGCCCTAAACTAGCATCCTTTAGGAATTGTTTGATGCTTACATAGCAAGTGCAGGGAAAGATTCACTGTCATCCTGTTGCTCATTGATTTGTTCGAGTGGGCACCAGTAACGTCTCTCATTGAGAGACTTATTGTTACTGTGTTTGGCATATCCAATACGATCGGGTATTGGATATGCCAGGCTCTGCCGCGAGGGCTCGATACTCTCAGTAGCTTGCCGGGCTCTCCCAGAGGGGCGGAGGAATCGAACTCAGGTTGGCCGCGTGAAAGGCGAAAGCCCAACCGCTGTGCTATCTCTCCAGCCCAGGGAAAGATTAACTTCCTAATAATGGAAAGTTAATATAAAAATGAGCTTACTTATTCATTTCCACAGCATCAGAGTTCAAAGAAATTCAGAAAAAAAATTCACATGTTTTGGCAGTTTTTCTTTTTAAAGAAATTATTTTCTTTCAAGTGAATCCTGCTTATTGGAAAAACCAAATAGGACTTTAAGACTTAAAATACAAAATAGGAATTTCCTCCTTGATACCTTGCCCTGCCCCCAAAGTTAACCACTTTCTTGTTTCTTCTTAGAAATAAAATAGACTATTGGGTCCCTGCCAGCACTTGGGGAAGTGAAAATTGGCTGTGCTCAGGACTTACTCCTGGCTCTGTGCTCAGGGATCCCTCTTGGTGGTACTTGGGGGATTGAACCTGGGTTAATTGCATGCAAGACAAGCACCCTACCTATTACCACTCTATCCTCTATACTATCTCTCTGACCCCAGGAAACTGTTTTCACCTCTTCCCTGTGTCTCTCTCTACTAATATATCTATAATTTGATGAAGATTATTATTATATCATTTACTTATATACCAACTTGTATGCTATTTATTCATGTTTTTATGATTATTGAGAATTTAATAGTCTACTACCATACACATCTTCTCTATCAGTCTCAGTATAATAGCTACATCAGTCCTTGATTAATCACATATTTTGTTGTCGTTGTTTTGGGGGGCCCTGGCCAGCAGTGCTCGAGGCTTACTCTTGGCTCTGTGCTCAGGGATTATTTTTGGTGGTGTCAGGAACTGAACCTGGGTTGACTGCACACAAGGCAAGCATCCTGCTCACTGTACTATTATCTCCCCAGCCCCTAATCAGATTTTTAAAGTTATCTTTATTTATTTATTTATATATTTATTTATTTAATGCTGCCGTATTGGGGGCTCTTTCGGTGACAGGTGAATGAGGCCAATTGTTGTTACTGTTGCTGGCATATTCAATACGCCACGGGTAACTTGCTAGGCTCTGCCGTGTGGGCGGGATACTCACGGTATCTTGCTGGGCTCTCGGAGAGGGACGAAGGCTTTTAGGGTGGCCTCCAATCACCCTTAGAGTTGTTACCATGGTTCACACCAAATTTAAACCTATCAAATATGGTGTGGGAATAATGGATATTAAGTGTCTTATGGTGTGTCTCGCAGCCGCGAGGTCCAGAGAGCAGCCTGGAGCGTGGTGGTGGCTGGGTAATGGATGTAGTCGGGGTCGGCCAGTGAGGTATTATCTGGCTTGGGTAGGGTGGGGCATCAGGACTTGACTCCTCCCTCAGATGCTGGAGATTGGAGGAGGCAGACAGAGGATCTTGTTTCCAGGTCTCCTTGAACCTAGAGTTCAAGGTCGCAAAGCTCTGCTTACCTGGTTTTGCAGGGCTTCACTCGTGCATGAGGTTCAGCCCAAGTGTCTGGAGAGCGGCCTGGAGCATGGTGGTGGCTGGGTAGTGAATGACTCTTCACAGGCTACCTGTCTGAATGCAAGGTTCTGTCTCAGTGGAAGACCAGTAGGACCTTTCTATTGTACAAGAAGGGAGACATCCACAACATCGGCTACTATCGCCCAATCTGCCTGTTGTCCGTCATCTACAAGTTGTTCACTCGTGTCATCCTGAATAGAATAGGCAGAGCACTAGACGAAGGAGTAAGCCAGGTTCTGAAGGGGATTCAGCATGATAGACCATATCCACACAGTGACCAAACTCATTGAAGTTTCGAGAGAGTTCAAGATGCTGCTGTGTCTGACATTCATTGACCTAAAAGGCCTTCGATTCTGTTGAGACTGAGGCAGTCATCGAAGCCCTGGCCAAACAGGGCATTCAAACTCAGTATATCAAAATCATCCGTGAGCTGTATTGTGGATTCACCACCAAGATCTCACCATTCTACAAGGAAGTGATCATTGATGTAAAGAGAGGGGTGCAGCAGGGTGATATCATTTTACCGAAACTCGTTAGTGCCACCCTCAAGAACATCATGCGACGACTGGAATGGGAAGGAATGGGAGTGAAGATAGATGGTCGGCAATTACACCACCTCTGCTTTGCTGATGACATCGTTCTCATAACACCAAACATTAGCCAAGCAGCACAAATGCTGACCGACTTGAACCATGAGTGTGGAAAAGTCGGATTGCAGCTGAATCTCAACAAGACGATGTTCATGAAAAACGAACTAGTCCCTGAAGCTCCATTTGCTCTCAATGGAACGAACATCTCCAAATGCAGCAGCTATGTGTAATTGGGTTGAGAAATCAAAATCAACATGAGGAACGACTTGGTGCCAGAACTGCACAGGAGGAAGAGAGCAGCGTGGAATGCCTTCAAGAGCGTCGAAGAAGTGGTTAAGAGAACGAAGAACCTTTGACTCTGGGCACATCTTTTCGATTCCACCGTTCTTCCTGCACTAACATATGCCTCAGAGACCTGGGCCCTACGCAAACAGAATGAGAATGCTATTAGGGTATCCCAAAGAGGAATCAAATAAGCTATGCTAGGAGTATCACGTCTCACTCAAGTGAGAGAAGGAATCCGGAGTTCTGACCTCTGTTGACGGTCAAGAATCAGGGATGCTATCTTGTTTGCCAAGGCATCAAAAGTCAGATGGGCCAGTCATGTAATGCGATTCAGAGACAACCGCTGGACTAGAGCTGTTACCGACTGGATTCCATGGGACGTCAGAAGACCTTGTGGCCACCCACCAACTAGATGGTCATATTTCTTCATCAAGTCCCTGAATGAATGATTTGAGGCTCTTCATGTGCCTGGAGCAAGCAGATATCATTGGGCTGCACTAGCATGCGACAGGGACAAATGGAGACGTTACTGGCGCCCGCTCGAGCAAATTGAAGAGCAACAGGATGACAAGTGATACAAGTGATATTTATTTTTTTGTTTTGCTTTTGGGGTCACACTTGAAGTGCTAAGGGTTTACTTCTGGCTCTGTGCTTACCCTGGCACAGTTCAGGGAACCATGTGTGGTTATCAGGGATTCCATCTTGAGTCTACCACATGCAAGGGAAGCACCTGCTGTACTCTTGCTGGCCCATTAACATGTTTTAATTTATGTTATTAAGGTGACAAAAATACTCACTAATAAGTCAAATATATTGTAGAACCATGTTTTTGTGCTTGATGAAGAATTTCACTCCTTTCCTTTGCTTAATTCGGTTTCCTACACAATCCTCCACACCTCCTGCCAGTTCTTCTATAGATCTGATGATATCTTATCAAAATTTCTTTCAAATATATTAGAAATCATAATTCCTTCCATCACCACCTGAGATCCCATCTTATTCGCTTTTTCCTTTGCAGACCTGGTCCTTGTTTTCTTTCTAAGACTGGGAAGACTTGTTGCTTGATTTTTTTTTTTTTTTGCCTGTCTTTTGACTAATCTGCTCTATTTCTTTGTGGGGTTGTTTTTACTGGACTAAACTACATCCTCTAGGGGCTAGGGATGGAGCACATGCCTTGCAGGCACAAAGCTCCAAGCTCGATCCTCAGAACCACCTGGCTTCCAAGCATCTCCTTGTTGCTCTCAAGGCCCTCACACAGGACGGCCAGGTGCAAGAGGTACTGCATCTTTAGGCCTGGGCATTGAACCATCAACTCAGCAGTGCTTGGCTGACTATTGCAGAGAGCAGTTCCTGTGTCATGAGCCCTTCTGGGGAGGACCCTGCCCACCCCTCCATTAAAACAAACAAACAAACAAATGAACAAAATGTTCGAAGCCCAAGCAAGGAGTTAAACAGGTTTTTTTTTTGTATGTAAAACAGGTAAACAGGTTTTTATTCTATTCTCATATTTGACTGCTAGTTGTGTGGATATAGAATTTCAGTTTAAAATAGATTTCACTAGAATTGAAAGAAAACTTCATGACTTTTGAACTTTTTTTTTTTTTTTTGCTTTTTTGCGTCACACCTGACAATGCTCAGGTGTTACTCCTGGCTTTGCACTCAGGAAGTACTCCTGGTGGTGCTCAGGGGACCATGTGGGATGCTGGGAATTGAACCTGGGTCAGACACATGCAAGGCAAATGCCCCACCCATTGTACTGTTGCTCCAGTCTCAACTTTGGAACTTCTGTAATTGCAGTTAAGATGTTTGATATTAATGCTTGTGAGTTATTTTTTTTTCTCTCTGTAATTTTTTTAGGCTCTCTTCATTCCTGGCATCAAGTGATGACCTGTCTTAGTGAGAGTCTACTCTTATTCATTCTGAGTCCACAGTGACATTTTTCTGGAGAAGTTTTGAGACCTTCAGTTCATAAAGATTTTCTTTTATTGCTTTAGTTATTGTTTGTTTATGTGTTAATTTATTTATTTCTTTTTTTCCTTCTCAGTGCTGTGTGTTATCAGATGTTGTATCTTTTAGATCAGAGTTCTTCACATTGCAGTGTGTGTCTATTAGATGGTCAAAAAGTCTATTCAATTAGTTTTAACCAGCAGCTAAAAAGATGAACTAGAAGAGAATGAATAAAGCTGTTTTATTCTACAAATCATGTAACGGCAGCATTCTCTGTGAGGATGAGCATAGACCACAGCTCAATGAATGTGAATTGCACTTCTTGCCAAATCATGATCAAAAAAAAGTTTATAAAGCACTGTAAGTAGCTTGATATTTTTCTTTATCCTTCTTAAAAAAAATTTGTGTCTGTGGGAGTTAAATACTTCTTCCTGCTTCCTTACCCCCCACCCCCCCACAGACACACACACTGCTCTCCTTAGCCCACTTTAATCTTTCTTTCTTTTTCTTTAGTTCTCTTTTCTTTATTTGAAAAAAAAAAAACATGTTGGAAGCTTTCTTTGAAATGTCTGTGGTTCTTGGTTGTTCAATCCAACACAAACAGAAGGCACTCAAGCGTGTGACTGGGAGTGCATGTGCATGCCTGCCTGGGACCATGTACTAGAAGGAAGATAAGGAAGATAAAAAGTCATTTCATGTGGGATAAAGAAATTAAGATTTGGGGTGGGGAGTGTGGGTGGAATTCTAAAGCAGTACACTTCAACAGAAATACAATACAAACATTATATGGATCACATATACGACTTCAATAGTTTTAGTAGCCACATTAAAGACAAAGTAATAAAAACAGGTGAATTAATGTTAAGAATGTATTTTTATTGAAACACTGGTGAAGGGCTTGGTGTAGGGATCTATATTTAATCTAAAATAATGTCTTCAATACAATTATAAATCATGATCCCTCAATTTTAAAAGTAGGATAGTAAGCTTACAAACAAGAAAAATTTGTGTGCATATCTATATCTATACATATATATATCTATATATATCACTGTTATCACTGTCATCCCATTGCTCATGGATTTGCTCGAGCGGGCACCTGTAACATCTCCATTGTGAGACTTGTTACTGTTTCTGGCATATCGAATACGCCACGGGTAGCTTGCCAGGCTTTGCCATGCGGGATATATATATGCATCTATATATAAAGTTTTAAAATACCATAAAATAGAAGGACATATTTTTTTACTGGGCCTGAGGAGAGAGGTCAGATGACGGGAATGCATGGTTTGTATGCAGAGAAACTAAGTTCAATCCCTGCCACCTCATGTCCCCCACACTCAACTTTATCTAGCCCTGATGGCCCACACAGCCAGGCCCAGTACTGCTAAGAACCCTGCTCAGGAGGTTAGAAAACAAAATTTAATGTGACCCAATAGCAGTCTAGTACTGTTATCAGTACAAAAGTACTATAGTTTCAACACACCGTCAGTATAAATGTACCAACAAGGTGTCTTACATTTTTTGTTTCCATATGAAGATTGCAAAGTCTTTTCTGTAGCACATTTCAATCGGCCACATTTCAAGGGCTCAGGAGCCATTTGTGGCTTGTGGCTACCACAAGGAGCAGCATGGGGGTGGAGCTTCCTGGTGCTGGGGAACAGACGAGTCTGTGATTCTCAAACCAGACTGCAAGGAAAATGTGCTCTTTGTTTTTAGGTTGGGTGTCTTTTCTCCTGTCTGGGACATGACGCTGTCTTGAATCTTAACCACTTCTATATTTATGTAGCTGTTTAGGGGCTCTGGTGGGGGCAGGAAAACCAGGGCAATGGTGGGCTCATGGGTGGGCAAAGAGAAGGACTTGCTCGAAGAGCTGAAAAACCAGAAAAGCGGTTGTTTAGGAAGGATTTTCCTACGCCGGACTCTGCACATGCGCCATCGTATTTAAAGCCAGGCTTTTCACAGGGGCGTTCAGAGAGGCGGAGTCACTGCTCAAGGGGGCCTGATCAAGGAGACATTACCAAGCACAGGCTGCTTCTCCTCATCATCTCACTTGTGTCTAACTCTAGTGTCTAGCACCGTGCCTGGCGTATGACTGCCTCCTCCAAATTCTGCTGGAAAGGAAAACCGAGGATTCAAAGCAAGGGCTGCAGTCCCCAAGCCCAGATCTGCAATGTGTTCTGCTGGCTCCTTGGAGCAGACAGCAAGATGGTTTTGGAGCCCTTGGCTTTCTTCCTCATCTGGCTCCGGCCGCTTTGCTGACATCCGACAATGATAGGAATTATGTTTTAGCTGAGACGAGCTCAGGAACTTTCCAACAGGCACAGAGACGAGCAAACTTGGGAATATTGAGGGGTACAGTGGATTGTCTTCAAAATACTGGCTGTGACACCAGATGTCCTGGGTTGGGATCCCAGCTCTGCCCCTCCATAACTGTATGGCCATGGGCAGCTTTCTTCCCCTTTCTTCCCCTTTCTTCCCCTTAGTGTGCTTTGGCATTTTCTTGTGTTCAGTGGTGACACTTGACCTCATGGGGTTCTTGTGCAGATTGTGAGAAAATTTGTGTTGAGCATTTAGAACAAGGCCAACTACTGCTAAGTGAATTCAATAAATGGCAGTTGGGACCTATTCTTGAGGGTTTCCCTGTCTATTTAGGCCCCATATGATTCTGACCAATGGGTCAGGTAGTGAATCATCTAGAACCAGGGAGCACAGTCACTGTGTGATAGCAGATGGGGCTCATGGCTTCCCTGAGCCCCCAATCTTTTTCCAGGGCTTGGCAGATTTCCCCTTCCCCTGCCTTGGCAAGTCCCAGTTCCTGGAGAATATCACTGTATCACTGTATCACTGTCATCCTGTTGTTTGTCGATTTACTTGAGTGGGCACCAGTAAAGTCTCTATTCCTCCCAGCCCTGAGATTTTAACAGCCTCTCCTTACTAGTCTTTCCCAATGATTGGAGGCTCTTTCAGGGTCAGGGGAATGAGGCCTATCATTACTGTTTTTGGCATATGGAATACTCCATGGGTAGCTTGCCAGGCTCTGCCTGTGTAGGCGGAACATTCTCCATAGCTTGCTGGGCTTTCTGAGACATATATATATATATATATATATATATATATATATATACATGCATATACATATATATACATATAACTCTCTATAATTCCTGGAGAACATACCTATGTTATTTATAATCATCACAGCTGATATTCTTCACGCCCAGAGACTTACCTGTGCCCCTGTCCCTATAGTGATGTGGGGACATGATTCTATATGGTCAGAGCCAGCATTTCTCCTGCTGGAGGCTTATTCTGGCTCCCAGAGCTCATTTGACCCAAGCTTGTAGAAGATTGGGCATGCTGGGGGAATCGACACTCTCCTACTCTCCCTCTGAGCTTCCCTCTAGGCCCCCTTTACCCAGATACTGCAGGAGATGGTGTAAAAATACTTCAGTGAATCTGAGAATAATCCAAGGCTTGTGTTCTCTGCAGGCTCCCAGTTTTCCCGGGGGGTGAAACGCCAGTGACCCAAAGTGAACTGGTCAACACTGTGCCCTTTATTAACTGCTCTCCCCTTTCCTGTCTAACTTCCTGGCTCTCCTTTGTTCTAAAATAAACTCCAGGCTCTGGAATCTCTGTCTAAGGGTCTGCCTCTGGGGGAACCCATGTCTGAAAGAATTATAAGGCGAGGCGACTCGTGGGCAGGGGGAGGGACTTGCTTGGCAAAAGGCTTCGGCGGTGGTGGTGGTGGTGACTGGGGGCGGAGGGGGATGTGGGGCAGCGGGTGGTCCTTGTCTCTTGACATGGAATCTGCTTATCCTTGGAGGAGGGATTGACTTTCGCTCCAGTTTTCTGCATGACTATTTCTGAGTAAGGACAGGCTGTGGCCTTATGTCAGGGCAGAGGTAAAAGTGACAGCTTCTCCTCCGGAAAATATGAAGGGACCTTTGTTCAAGGGATGATAAAGCTGGACACTCTTTTCCTGCAGCCTGGAATATCTTTGCCTTATGTCACGGATCTATCTTGTCACCCACCTGGCCATTAGCAAGACCCCAAATACAGGGGTTGTTGACCTTTAACTCTCCAGGTCCTGTTGGAAGGTCAAGGCCTTCACCATGGACCAGAGAAGCAAGCTCACTTGGGTTGGGAGAGAGCAGCAGGATGTCATGGAGCTATTCATTATGGCGTATTCTTTATTAGCCCCTTCAGGGTTAATCACAGAAAGTAACGAGAGTGTGTGACTAAATGTCCTGCTGTTTATTTTAATAGTATTCTTATATCTTGAGGGAGAAAACCGAGAAAGAACTGAGCTAGGCTGGAATAAACCCAAGCCCAGCTTTCAGCCAAGTGTAGCATGTGACTTTCTGGGCAGCCTGGCTGGTGGCACCAAGTCCCAGGTGAGGGCCATGGGTGGGCGAGTCTGTCCACAGAGATGGACAGGAACAAGGAACTCACTTCTTCTGCTGTGTGGTCCCAGGCCTAGGCTAGAGAGAAAGCTTGACTATTAGATTTCTTTGGATTCTTTTGTGATCTCTTTCTCCCTTCCATTGGCAGGTATGATTCTCCCTGCAGAACCACAAGCTATCCCTCAATTCAAACGCTAGGGCAGTGTGACATTGAACGAGTGTTCTTTTCCTGTGGACTGTGCATCTGGGTTGTGTGGTCAGATGACAATCTTAGAAAAGGCAGATTTCTCATCCTGTGGGGAGGCTGAGCTGGCAAGGGGTTACTGGAGGTCATTTCTTCTGTCCAGGAGAAGAAGGCTCTTCCAGGGAGCAGAGCCAAGCTGGGAAGCGTGTGCCTCACAGGTAAGGACGGATTACTACAGCCACGGATCAGTGCTGACTTTTCCCTGTGGCTTCTTGTGCCAGGAAAGAGAGCAATTTGAAACAAGCACCCTGCCTCAACTCTGGAGAGGACGAGCACTGCCTATAGGAGTCTCCAGCTCTGGGGTGGTACATGCCCTGATGCCTTATAGAACCCCAAAGCCTCCTTCACACTTCAGCCTTGTCATTGGGCTTTGATGGGAAATAACTCAGGCACAGGGAATGGATTCTGGGGCATTCCAGAACCAACCACAGCAACTCCTGCTGAATTTCACCCTGACTTTCAGCTGGTTGTCCTATTTCTTGAGAGTCTTATCCATCGTCTTCCAAACTTCCAGGAGATGATTCCAGCTCAGGAAACCCCATACTGATATAGACACACTGCCTGCACTGCCACACCTCCCTCCAGTAGCCTGTATACTCCCTCTCGCCTCACCTCTGCCAACCTTTTCATTGCCCATGCCCCCATCCTCCTCTCTCCTCTCTCCAAGCCCTTTGGGACACACTTCTGCAGTGTGTCCTCCTCTGCACAATGGGCCCAATCCTCTGTGTCTCCTGCAGCACAGAGGGACTGTTACCTGAAACCTGAGCCTCTGTGGACTCTGATGTGCCCCTCTCAGGCGGGAGTGTGCGGGAGCATCAGTGCAAGCTCTGCACTCCAGAGCTTCTTTGCTGAGGAGTTGCTGGAGGCCTTACCTATGCTTTGCAGGACTCCTTTGCAAGGATTCTTTTTTGAGTGGGATAGTGCCCATGTTTTTTTCCTCCTAACATTGGAGACTCCTCTAATATGATTTTGACTGACATTTTCCTGGTTTGAAATAAAGATCCGTATCTTTGCATTTATTTATCTGAGATGATGCTAATCTCTAAGCCAAGTGATCAGAACTAGAGGATGTAGCGCTCTAGGTATCCTTACCTGTTGCTGTGTAATAAGTAATGCCAAAATTCACTGATTTCAAATGAGAGCCCTGTCTTTAGCTCATGGTGCTATATGAGTCAGCATTTTGGCCGAGCTCAGCTGAGTGTTTCTGCTGTCTCGGTTGGGTTTGCTCTCAAGTCTATGGTCAACTGGCAAGTTCGTTGATCAGGTGTTGTTGACATACATGTCTGGTGATTGTCTAACTGTTGGTTGGTGTCTGCACCAGGTTACCTTGTGTTTTCCAGCAGCTGGCTCAGATTTCTTTACTTGGCAGGTGGGCAGGTTTCCAGTTAAAAGAAAAACTACACACCAAGCCCCTTTTGCCCAAGCTCAGAACTGGTTCAGCTTCATTTCTGCCTTCTTGATTAGTCAAACAAGTCAATGACAAGCACAAATCAGGGGTAGGGGACAAAGAATCTTGAGGGTTACATAGCAAAGGGGTATTGATAAAAGAAGGATGGAGGATTGTGGCCAGTTCTGGAAATAATTAGTTACTGAACTATCTTGGTGTTGCCTTTTCTCTCCATACAGGCATGGTGATGTCAAAGCAGCTCTCCATCAGGTCTAGGATTTTCTTTGTGGTCCTCTTTCCACCCGCAATGAATGGTCCCCACAGTGTACGGAGCGAGTGTTGGAGGAGAGAAGAATCTGAAATCTCAGTGTATACCAGTACTACAGGGATCTCTCTAGGACTCACTGCTGTGAAATAGTCCCTGGAGAGATTCACTGGCTTATGGGGATGGAAAGGAATAAAACAAACATTCCAAAAACAATTCCCAAAGGGCCTATATATTCTTGAGGTTAGGAAACAGAGCAGGCTTCCCCCCACATATATTTTTTTACTTGTTTTGAAATAATTCTAGACTTCAAGAAAAAGAGTTGCCAAAATAATCTCAAGAGTTCTTGTATATCTTCCATTCAGCTTCCCTTCACGGTAACTAGTTACAGCCATCAAAACCAAGATGTTAGGGGCTGGAGCAATAGCACAGCGGGTAGGGCGTTTGTCTTGCACACAGAAGACCCGGGTTCGATTCCCAGCATCCCATACAGTCCCCTGAGCACCGCCAGGAGTAATTCCTGAGTGCATGAGCCAGGAGTAACCCCTGTGCATCGTCAGGTGAACCCCTGTGCATCGTCAGGTGTTACCCAAAAAGCAAAAAAAACCCAAAAAACCAAGATGTTGACAATGACACAGCCCCATCACTCAAGTTAAAGACTTTATTGACATTCACTGATCATCATCTAAATTCTGGTCCAGGAGCTCACATTGCATTTAACAGTCATGTCTTCTGAGCTACCGTAATTTTTTTTCACTCTATTTAACTCTGTGGTTTACAAAGTTGTTTGTGATGCGTTTGTTACAAGCATTCAATATTCCAACCCCAATCCCATCACCATTGTGATCTTCCCTCCACCATTATCCCCATTTTCCCAACCACCATCCCAGCCTGGCCCCCTAGTAAGTCCAAAATATATTGCTTATATGGCTAAATGACTAAATGGCTAATGGAATTATCAAAAAATACCTTAGTAAAAGAAATTTGTGAAAATTGTTATATCTCACCATGAGGACATTAAGGCTTTGTTTGAGGTTTTACTAAGCTGTTGTTGATAGTTGAGCTTTCTGTGTTAATGTTTTTGTTAATCAAGCTTAGTTGGCTTTCTACATTCCGTTCCCATCCAATCTGGTGTGCTCCTACAGGGATGTTAGTATTGTAGAGTTTGGAGATGTCACTCCAGAAAACTCAGAGTACTTAGCTGGGCAGTGAGTTTTTAGCCCAAATAAAACAAAACCCAAAGAAACCAGTGTAACTGAAATTTTTGGCGTTTTATGGAACTCAGTCATGAAGCAGTGGAGTCTGGCCATAGGTATGGTGTCAGCAGGGTGGGGATTTGGTCTGTTCCCCTTTCCAGGTCACCCAGGAGGTCTCCTGAGCTACCTTTCAGTCTGGGAACCTTTCTTAGTTGTTTTTTTTTTTTTTGCCTTCTCTGACTCTGGAACTTTTAAAGAACGCTGGTCAGTTATCTCGTAAACTGGCTCTTAATGTGGGCTTCTATGATATTTTGTCAGAATTAGACTGAAGTTATGCCCTTGAAGCAGGAATATCTCATCATATCAAGGTGCACATGACATGACATCAACCTGACTTATCATGACTATGTTAACGTGGCTCTGTAGGTCTTCTCCATTATATATTGCTGTTTTTATATATTGCTGTTTTTCCCTTTGTAATTAACATGTCTCTTGCTGGGATAGACTGTGAGCTGTATCTGTATCTCATTTCTCAGCATACATTTGTCCACTAATTCTAACATTACCATTTGAGTATTGCCTATAGATATTATTCACAAAGTGGTTGTCAATAGATAATTTTCTAATTCTATCATTCTTTATGCATTTATTCATAAGAGTTCTTGTATAAGGAGCCACCTCTTTTTGGACATTTATTTTGTTATTTGGTAATACAATATCACTGTGAGCTCTTGGACATTCATTTTATGTTTTGCGTTACTTTCTATTACTATTATGATTAATTATGCCAGATCAGGTTTCTTCGAAAAATGAGGAACCTCACAGTCTGTCAATGATTTGTAAGGGCTGGAGCGATAGCACAGGATTTATTGCATACTGTGCTGAATGAATGATTTTAGTGCCTGTAAGGAGTTAATACCATCTCTAAGGACCTAAGTATCAGAAAGTTTATGGTATTACCTCTTTCTTTAAGCTAGCTTTGTTAAAACAATGCAAAACCAACAACAGAATGTATATAGAAGATTGAACCTGTTTAGAAGAGTTTCTATGCTGATTACTTAGCTGTCTTAGAACTATTCAACAACTCTGGAACAATCAAAGTTGTTTCAACAGAGCTAATGGTTGCCACTATTTGCTGCTAACCCAAACACATCAACATCTGTCTATCGGATCATCTTGCACTTCTTGGGGAATTAGAAAAGATGTTGAATAATCACATTAAGGGCTTTAGATTTTTATCTTATGGGTTAGTGTTTTTCCCAAGTGGGAGATCTGGGACATCCCTACGAGTCACTAAAACAATTCAGGGGATAGCAATAGCCTCTATAATCTTCATGGTTGGTAGGCAGACTTTTCTGCTTGTTCAATTAAAGAAGGGAGATTTCCGGGTGCCTAGTCGTGTGTGTGTGTGTGTGTGTGTGTGTGTGTGTGTGTGTGTGTGTGTGTGTGTGTTCTGAAAGGAGCAGTAGGCCAAATAAGTTTGGGAATCTCTACAATGAGGAAATTAAGACTTTCTACACAAAGTAGTAGTGGCATCCATCCATTCATTGAAGATAAGCTTCTCGAAATCCTGTGCCTTTCCAGTCTGAGTGCTACAATTCTGGAACTCACCTAGACCTGGTCCTCAGGAGCCAGCAGGGAGAGAGTATGTCAAGAGACACTGTATATGGCAGTAAGAGTTTCTCCAAAAGTGGAGAGTTTGGGAAGAGACTCTGATGCGGAAGCTGAGCTGGCAGGAAGGCATGAGGGATATATCTTCCTCTTTCATGCTCTGCCTTGTTTGGTTACAACTCTAGGCACACAGGTGCCAGAGAAAGGGAGAAAGAGTTCCTCAGCTTTAGAAATCCTTCCAGGGTAAGAAGGGACTTCATGTCCAGCCAACACTTTCTGAAAACCAGAGATAGATTCTGCCTCCATAAAACCCTTTATAAATATGGTGTTGGAGCAAAGAATTCCAGACCCATATAGCCTGTAGTCTGGAAACCCATGAGATACCCCTTATGAAAAGGTTTAGTGTGGCAAGGGCAGTACTTATGTACTAACTGTAGCTTCCTAACCTTTATTTTGACGTTATAATCCAAAGTCAGATGATACCTGCTAGTGACGATTGTTTGGATGTCATGTTCTTAACTCCTCCAGCTCAGCTTGGTAGTCTACTTCCAAAGAGTTGCAGCACCTGTCTCTTCACTGGCAGATATCACCTGCCGCTGTGTGTTCAACCTGCCAGTGGTAAATACCCTTTTTCTAATAACCCTCAGTTAAGACTTGGGAGACAAATGCCTTTGCTCCCTCACCCTGCCAGAGTAGCAACTTTGGAGTGTAGATTTGATACTGGCTCTAAGAGTTATCCAGAAACATCAAGTCCCAGGTGTTCAACCTGGTAACTCGGTAGATCTCAAACTTTGGGGGCAACCTGCCCTCCCTTGTCAGTTTCAACTGCCTCCCCGCCCCCACACCCCCACCTTCTCACCACTCCTTCCCTATTTTGGTCCCAGGTTCCACCTCTGCCTGAACCAACTCAAAGTTACATATCACTTATTTCACTGGAGGTTTAGAGTCCACTGCATTTACATCCGGGTCACAACATAGAGTAGGAATGAGCCATCAACTAGGGTGCCTTGCAGCACTTTCCACTTTGATACCTTTACCTCCCTTGATATCTGTTAAGATATGCATCCCCTCCCCACCATCCCCACCCTATAGGCTCTCTCTGGAGCCTGAGGCGGGAGAGATTAGCATCAGAGGATGAGCTCAGGCAGGGTCTGCTTAAAATAGGCAGATAGATGCAAAGAAATCCGGGAGCTCATCCTTCCCAGTCATTTCCTTGTAAATAGCAAGGAGCAGCTTCCCTTTCTGTGTGTGTGGCAGTCAAATCACTAAGAACTCCCCTCTGGTGGGTACTTTTTTTTTTTTTTTTTTTAGAGCATAATAGAAGGTGTGATATCTTGTGAGAGGCACCAGACTCACACAGAGAACTGCAGCTCTGGGATTGAAGGAGGAGGTGACAAGTTCCTGAGAATATTAAAGATTAACACCAACTACTTTGTTGCTATTTAACTCTCTGACGATTCCTGCGGCAGGAGCGGAAATGGTGCATTTCTTCCCCTCCCTTCTGTTTATTCCTTCCCTTCTCTGTTCTGGGGATTCAGAAGCGGTGGATGTCAGATGCCAACTCCTTGAGGGCTGAAACGGTTTTATATAATAACAGAGAGGGGGAGCCTGCAAAATGAAGAAAGAATCCAATTCAGCGCTGGGACTGAAATGGGAGCCGAAGCCGAGGGGGTAGCAATCTTAAAAATAGCTCACTGGGAGGGAAAGTGAAAAACGCGGACAGTCTGCCGACAGCACAGCCCTCCGCTGTGTGGACTTGGAGGAACCTAGGGCGGGTCTGTGCTCTCTGGAAACACGGGTGAAGGGCGGGCTGAGGGCTGCTGGGAACGTGGAAGTTGTCCATGGCAATGGTCTGCTGCTGTTCTTTACTTGTGCCTTGGCCTGGGTGTCAGTGATAGTGTAGCTCCCACGGCTGAAAGATGACCCCTTCCCAGGGACACTCGAGAATCTGAAGGAGGAGGGCCAGGAACCTGGTGGGGGGGGGGGATGAGGCAGGTGGAGGGAGAGGAGGAGAGAGCAGGAAGATGGGGAGCAGGATGAGTGCCTTAGAAACCTGGCAGTGGAGCGGGGCCGGAGAGAGAGGCTAAACGGGGACAGGGAGTAACCCACAGGGAGAAGCGGGGAGAGCCAGGCAGGCAGAGGGAAGGAGAGAGATGAGCAATAGGAGGAGCAGGAGGCTGTGGCTTCCTGGCTGCATGACGAGAAGGGATGGGCACGGCACCCACCACCCAGCTGGTTGCCCTACCGGGGACTGACATCAAGAAGGTGTGGGCCCTTCTCTGGTTGCTGGTTCTCACTGCAGGCCCCAGCTTGGCGGCAGCCACGGATGCATTTGCTTCCTTGCACAGGGCACGGGGGATGTCTAGGCCAGCCCTCCTTTCTGTTCCGAGAGGTTTGCTTCTGATTGATGACGAGTCTCAGAGCCCCATCTCAGCCCCTTCCACTCCCCGAAACTGAGCCGTGACCTCTCATTTCTTCCCCGCTCCCCCCTGAGATGCCTGAGGCGGTAGGCAGGCAGCTGACCCAGAGCCCTGGCTGTAGCTTCTTCCCAAACTGAACTCACAAAGCAGCTCAGTGCAAAGGGTGAAGAGTCCTGTCCTGCAGGCTGCAGACCCAGAATGGCACCACGATGGTGGTGGTGGCGGAGAGCGAGGTGGGAGGTCGGGGGCAACCTGTCTGCCTTCCCTGGGCACTTGCCATTCTCTTGTCTGCTGCTGGATGCTCATGTCAAGTGTGCCCGTGCCTGCGGAGTCTGACCTCAGAGCTGTGTGGGCTGTCTGGAAGCAAGTCTAAAGCAAAGGTGACTGAGTACTGCCCGGCTTCCTGGGCCTTGGGTGGCACAGGTAGGAGCATGTCCCACAGAGTTCCCAGCGGGGATAGTCTTGGGTTCCCACCAACCTGGCCACTGGCTGATTATCACCTCCTGGGTTGTCTTCCTTTCCTTCCTAGTTTCACTTCCTCACATAGTTTCCTGGAACTTTCTGGGGTGGCCGTCTATGCAAGCCACATGCCCTCTTCTCCTACCCATCTCATCTTCCTAGAACAGAGGCTGCGGGGTTGGAGCCTCTTCCTCCAACTCACAAGGATGGGGTTTTCCCTAAAGTGTTCTTGTGGCCACAGCGTAAAGGCACAGCATACCATTCTCATAGGGAGAGCGTCCAGGGACTTGCTGGGGTCCAAGAGTATCTCCACCAGGACCGTCTGCCAGGAGCTCAGCGCTGTCTCGCATGACAAACAACAGACACGCAAGCAAGCAACCTGCGGAGGTGATGCAGCTTAGTGACTTCTGAGCTTTGACGGACGTGCTTGCAGAATCAAGCTTGCAGATTGAGTCAAGAGTCCCAGAAACAAGCTGCACGTCTTGGGGAGCTGAGCTGGTCTGTCCTGGTCCTTTTCTTTCTTGAATGCCAGTGGTCTTCTGGGAGGGGAGGGGGACCCATGGAAATGTGGAGTGTGATTGTCACCGCCTTCATCCTCACGGAGAAGGTCTGGGAGGGCGGGAGGGGGTTGCTACAAGAGGCATCTGGGAGCTTGGGCAGAGTCTGATCCCTAGAGGAGACAGGCTGAAGTTGAACCCCTGCTCCGGCTTCTAATGCTATTACCCTAAGCAAAAGACGGTGGCTTTGCCCAGCCTCTTTACCTGTAAAATGGGGCCCTGACTCAATGTGGGCCCAGGGGGTGAGAGCACACCTACCTTCCCTGTGCTCTCTCTTGGTCCTCCTCCGAGGGAGCCATGCTGACAGAGGGCAACTTGTGAGTGAAAGGAGGCATGTCCCGAGAGTGCCCCGGCCCCCCGTCAGACACCGCGACAGCTGGGCACGGCAGCTCCCCACACACAGCCGTCTGCATCCGTGGGCGTGGGAAAGAGACGTAAACGCTGACGGGCATTAAACACAAGTTAGACATGCCATTCCGAGCCACCAACACATTTCAAAAGTGCACATCACAAGGCTCTTGTTGAAGCCCTGGCAGCCAGCCAGGGTCAGACCACAAAAGGAAGTTGTTTCCCTGCTGGGGATGCCGGGTGGCCAGGCGTGGCCGGGCACCGCGTCACTGCAGAGTGTGGGGGCTCTGCTGGGATTTCCTGCCCTCCCATCCGTTCTTTCTACTGTGGACCTCACTGCAAACATTCCAGGTGCGAGGCCCGGCCAAGGAGGCAAGTCCTGTGGACCTCACTGCAAACATTCCAGGTGCGAGGCCCGGCCAAGGAGGCAAGTCAGCCTTCATCTGCCCCGCCCCATGCAGCCAGCCAAGCCCGGGTTCCTGCTGTGGTCCCCGCAGGCTTCTTCCACCTTGGTGTTTTGTTCTCTTCAGGGTATAAGGAAATGTTTCATTGACCCATGGTTGGAAGAAGTTCCATTCTGGCTGTGGCCTGGAGTTCTGGAAGGTGGCATGGGCCAAGAGGTGGCAGGGGGTGTGGGATGCAGCTGGAGCAAGTCAGGCCTCATTCCCATCAGACAATCTGCAAATATTTGTTGACCATTTTCTCTGTACCTGCTCTGTACCCAGGTCTGTGGGGCACACAGACATGTCTTATGTGAGACATGGAGCCTGTGTTCTCACGGAGAAAACCAGACTGACACATAGAAAGGAGGGGGGCTCTGTAGACCCTAGAACTTTGCTTTTGATGCTTGGATTTGTGGGAAGGTGTAGACCAAACAGCAAGACATGCTCGTTTTGCAAATGAGCACTTCTCCAAGCTGTACCAAGTTCACTAAGTTCTGAGATGAGCCCCTCATGGTGTCTGGCCTCCTTCTATCCTTCACAGGGTACCCTCCAGGGGCTAAGGAAAAATCCCCACCTTAGTCTTGCTTTATTGTTTATTTGCAGACCACACCTGGTCGTGCTCAGAGATTGTTCTCTGCAGTGTCCAGAGGACCATATGGTAGCAAGGATCTAACCAACACCTCCTGCGTGCAATTTGTGCACTCCAGCCTTTCACAGCTATCTTCCTGGTCTTTCCCACTGGCCTTTGTGCCAAGAAACATCTCTATTCCCACCCCCACATAAGTTTTATTCATCAAACTATATACACAAACATTTGTAGAATATTTGCACTCACCAGTCAAGTCTCATAAATTTCTCAGAAGGTAGCCCTCTGCACACCCCACCCCCAACTCTATTTTGCAGAGAAGGAAACAAAGGCTGGATAATGAGGTCATTGTGCCCAACAGTTCACCTTCGTCCTGTGTGGTCCCTGATGCTTCTGGCTTCTACTGAAGGGGGAGACTGGCCCAGTCTGCTGGCAGACTCACTTCTGTTCCTGGACTTGCAAGTGAAGCCTTCTCTAAATGTCAACTCCCTAAATCCTAAATCCTATGAAAAGAAAAGCTTCCATGTGCATTTAATTCCTATACACCTACTGATGAATCCTAGGTATCTATTTGAGTAAATCTTCAACACATTTTCTTAAACTTAGAAAAATAATACCTCATATTATCAGTTGCTGGCCGTTTCTTCATTTTGCCTTCAATCATTGACCCCTAACTGGTCAGTCTATATGATTGACTTGCTCTGGTGTAACAATAGGTCTAATTCTTTGCTGTATGCTCTTCAGCTCCACTCCCCATGTCCAAAATAT